>NC_089583.1:0-600000 GCF_019320115.1 Miscanthus floridulus | reverse complement strand
CCCAGTTTATTTGTTTATGTATTCTACCAAGTGCTAATACCGTGTACTTGTTGCTTTGTAGGTGATGTCATGGCTGGACTCCTCACCCCGGAGGAGCGAGCGGCCGCTGCCAGCGTCAGGTTTGGTTCGGGGCATCCGGGGCCGATTGCGCCGGGTCCGAGTGAGTATAGAGTGTTTTTATCTTACTCGTCTTTTGGCCTGTTGTTATTGTCTATTCCTGATCGGCCTTGTGACCTGAGTTGTTGTTGTTGTTTTTTTTTGCTACGCAGGCTCCTCCGACACTTCTATCTTAGGTTGGGAAGAGTGCTATCTTGGGGTTCTTAGAGACGTCGGAGGTGGTCTTTGGCTAGTTGGTGTATGTATTGTGAGATTTGCTTTTCTCACCTTATGGTCTTGTGTTTGTTTGTTCTTCTTTGAACAGATCGCTTCAAACAGCGTCTGAGGGACATGGATTTCTTCCAACTTCTTCCGTGTTCATCTAGAACACCAGAGCTTGGTGCGTCTTCGGCGGTTTGCCTTTTTTGGTGTATGTTCACCTTTAGACTTGTTTTTGTTTCTATTGCTGATCGCCTTGGTCTTCTTCTTTCTAATCGCAGGGGTATCACATGGCCGTTGTTATGGAAGAGCGCTGCACTAGCAAGGTCTCCAACCGAGATACTGCGATTGAAGCGCTCAAGGCGGAGAACGAGCGCCTAGAAGGTGAAAAAGGGGGTTTGGCCAACTCCCTTGTAGCTCTCTGCCTTTCTCTGGCGGAGAAGGAACAAGAAAAGGAGGCCTTGAGGGCCGATCTCGCCAAGGCCTTGGATGCGGAAGCCTTGTCCGCCGAGCAGGCCCGTAGGGCGAACGAGTTGGCCGAGGGTCTCCAGCGAGAGCTAGCCTCTGAGAAGGAATCCACAGCTGCAGTGGGGGAGCAGCTATCTTTGATGATGAGGCATTTGGACTCGGTCAAGGGGGTCCTTGCTTCAACCGTTGGCCATTACCGGGCCATCGTTGCCGAGTTTGGAGGCGAAACCTCCGCTCCTCCGGAGGAAGACAGCGTCTACGCCCTCGCCTCCTGGCTTAAGCGTCATCTTGCGAAGCTCCCTAGTCTGATCAATGGCTGCATAGGACTATGGGGCGCTGGCGAGGAGTAGCGAATTACGCCAAGCTTTTGGTGCGCGGCGGGTGTACACAATACCGAAAGTATTCCGGAGGGAGCGCTGCCGGGTCTAGAGGAGCTTGGTGAGACTTCTCTTGGTTTGTGAAAAACCTTGAGAAATTTCATTGGGTACTTTTGGGCTCCAGTTTGGGAGACCTGCTGCCTAGAAACTGGCGGAGGAAAAGAGGGCGAAGGTATTTCTAGTCTTTGTAGCCAGCTATTTTTCTCTCCTTGCTTTTTGCGAAGCTGTGAAGGCTTTCATTGCCATGTGTCCCTTGATATTTTAGCCTATGCTATAGGATGCGCAGAAGAGTCTTACGGGCAGGCCTCCATCAGTTCTGCGCTCGGCGACCGCGGGCGGTGCCTCCATCACCGCTGGCGCTCTGGTGGGCGCTACGATCGGCGGTGGTGATGGTCGGAGGCCTGCAGGCGTCGTCCCCGCCCACAGTTGATGCGGGCTCCGTTCCAGGGACTTCTGCTATGGCTAGGGACGTCGGAGGTCTAGGCTCTTTGTAGGACTTAGTTGTTTTGACTTGTATATTGTAGTCCAGTTGGGCTCATGTAAATAAAGTTTCTTTTGTTCTGAATGATTTTGTGGAAAATTTTAACCTTGCGCAGGTTTCGAATCGGGAGCCTGCGCAAGATGTCACGCCTTTGACTCTCTACAACGATGGTATTTATGTGAGCGGAGAGCTTTGGGAGTATTGGCGTTTGGCCTTTCCCCGCAGCGTTGCGCGCGACGTGTTTGAGTCAGTTAAGTTTGACATAGACGACGAGCGCGCTGGGTTTACTCGCGCGCTTGCTTGGCGCGGACCTCCGCCACAATAGTTTGGATTTTATTGTAAGTTTGTGTCCTGTAAGAATGCTACTTGACGTTTTATGGAATACAAAATAGGTTCACTTTCTTGATTGTTTGTGCGGGGGCTTATGTCTGTTGTGCTAGTTTACATATCTCGTCTAGTCCCGAGCTTGCACACCGTGGGCCTTTGCTTGGGCGAACATGCGCGATACAGAGGTGGTGGCCAGGACCTCCGCCCCATGTTCTCTCCTTCTCTGTGCTTGCTTGATGGCCGGGGTAGAAGTGTTGGTAGTTTTTTGGCCGGCGGAGGCATACTTGAAGTCCGCCTAGCGAGGCTTGCTGAATCTAGTGTGTGATCCGATAGGAGGTTTGGCGTGGCTTGTGCAGACGGCGGAGGCTTTTGGTATTTTTTAGCTGGGTGTTTTAGCTGTCTGGTGGTATGGGCCTCCAACGCTGCACACCCGTGGGACATGTTTCATTTGTGGAGATGGCAGGTTAGGTCTCCGGCGTCAGGGGGATGTTACGAGATTTTGTGCGATATCCCCCTTCTTCCGTTGGCCTGCGCTGTTCATCACCGTGCCGTAGTTCCTGTCTCTTTTCCTACTGTCTCCGACCGTCTACTGGTGCCTCCGATTTTATGAGTTTTCGTACAATATCTACGGCCGACTTAGATATCTAAAGAGACCCCTGCCTCTATGGCCGTTGCTGTGGCTTGTGCTTGTGCTCTAGCCTTCTTCCCCCCTTGCGCCTTATGCTGACTGAGGTTTTAAGGGCGTGGGGGAACCCATTTTATAGCGGGGTGGTGGCTTTTGGTTGTTAAATTTTTGGTACGTTGTTTGTTGGAACTGTATCTTGGCTTTAATGGCCTATATCTTGCTTGAATTATTCGTGCCTTTTGAGATCTTTTGAAGTAAATAGGCCTAGTGCCTATGTGATAGGGTTTTGTCAGACCTTTTCCTCGTTTTAGCTGTTTTCGATGGCGGAAACCTTCTTCCTGGTTCTAGTGCCATAATGGTGTTGCCCCTGATTCTTGGGGTGGTTTTTTGTTAAGGTCGGAGGCCTGTTTGGCCGAGGTTGTTTTTGCCTTGATGCCTGAATTTGTTCAGGTCTTCGTTAAGGTCGGAGGCCTATTTGGCCAAGGTTGTTTTTGCCTTGATGCCTGAATCTGGTCAGGTCTTCGTCAAGGGTCAAGGCCTGTTTGGCCAAGGTGGTTTTTGCCTTGATGCCTGAATTTGGACAAGTCTTCGTCAAGGGTCAGAGGCCTGTTTGGCCAAGGTGGTTTCTGCCTTGATGCCTGACTCTGGACAGGTCTTTGTCAAGGTCGAAGGCCTGTTTAGGCCAAGGTGGTTTCTGCCTTGATGCCTGACTTTGGATAGGTCTTTGTCGAGGTCGAAGGCCTGTTTGGCCATAGAGGTCATTTCAAATTGCCAATGCCTGTGGTCGGCGCTTTGAAAGGACCTGTGCTTATTTTTGTTCACCGAATATTGCGGCGCCAGAGCTGGCCGCTTTCGGTTTTGGACTTTTCAAGCGTTCTTTTGGGGAATTACCTCTTTATACTTCTAGAGGATTTTTACATTGAGCCTGCCTCAGTTAAAAACCTCACCTCGCTTGGAGTTCCCCTATGAGGAAAAGAGTACAGGCTCTTTTACATTTTTTGGGTTGAAGAAAAAAGAGCTGAAAGGTAAATGAACGGAGGGGCCTCCGCTTATTATTTGTGGAGGTTGCCCTTTGGTACATTGCCTAGATGTAGTATCTGCGGAGGTTGTCAATATTCCAGGTGTGGGTTGTCGTGACACCTTCGCTATCGGTCAAGTGGAAAGAGCCAGGGCGGCCTGCTGCCATTGCTGTGTATGGGCCTTCCCATTTCGGTTGCAGTTTGCCAACAAGTTGTGCGTTGGGTTTTCTTCTGAGTACGAGGTCTCCGTGTTTTATGTCTTTCCTTACCACCTAAGAGTCTCTCCACTTCTTGGTTTGGGACTGATATTTTGCAATGTTTTCGACTGCTTCCAGTCTTATGGCTTCTATTGTTTCTTTTGCATATTCTTCATCTTGCAACATTAGCTGTCTTGTTGTGCGGAGGCTTTCGTGCTTGATTTCTTCTGGCATCATGGCCTCTTCTCCATAAAGCAGTTTGAATGGTGTGAATCCTGTTGTTCTTGAGATAGATGTATTGTGTGACCAAATCACTCTAGGTAATTCATCTACCCATTTTCCTTTGCGTAGGCCCAGCAATGTTTTTGATATTGCTGAAAACACTATTCTGTTTGCTCTTTCCACAGCACCATTGGACTCTGGGTGGTATACTGAGGCGAAGGCTAGTTTTGTCCTAATGCTTTTGCAGAATTCTTTGAAGTTCTCTGAATCGAATTGTTTTCCATTGTCTACTGTCAGAATCCTCGGTACACCGAATCTGCAAATGATGTTTTGCCAGAAGAATTTTCTGACAGTTTCTGAGGTTATCTTCGCCAGTGGCTTTGCTTCTATCCATCTTGTAAAATATTCTACTGCCACTACTGTGAATCTGTTTCCTCCTTGGGATGGTGGTAATGGGTCGACCAGGTCCATACCCCATCTTTGTAGCGGCCATGTTGGGGGTATAAGCTGGATCTCCGATGATGGTTTTGACTACCCAGGAGAGAATGTTTGGCATGCTTTGCATGTTCTGACTGTCTGCTCTACGTCTTGTATGTGTGTTGGCCAATAAAAGCCTTGCCTTATTGCCTTTGCTGATAATGCTCTAGAGCCAATGTGCGACCCGCAAATTCTTGAGTGTATTTCTTGAAGCAACTCTATGCCTTCGCTCTGCGATATGCATTTGAGGAGAGGCTGGACTACTCCTTTCTTGTACAGTACACCATCTATGATTGTGTAATTTCTTGCCCTGGCCTGTATTCTTGCTGCTTTTGCTTCATCTTCTTTGGTGGTTTTGCCTTCTAAGAATTATATTATCGCCTTTCTCCAATCTTCATTTTATAGGTGTAGCATGGGCTTAGGTGCCTTAGATGTCTCCACAGTTGCCGGAGACTTCAGGATCTGGTAAAAAGTGTTTGGTAGCAGTGGCAGGTTGTTTGCCGTAGCTTTTGCTAGTTCATCTGCCTCTGCATTTTCTGATCTTGGGATGTGCTTCAGGGTGAAGCCCTCGAATCTCCACTCCAAATTTCTGACAACGGATAGGTATTTGATGAGTTCTGGCTCTCTTGCTGTGTATTCTTTCTCTACTTGACCAGTAACCACTTGAGAATCTGTTTTGACTGTCAATGTTTTTGCCCCTAGGGCCTTTGCTTTACTGAGCGCTAGGATCAGGCCTTCATATTCTGCTATGTTGTTTGTTGATTTGAACTCTAGCCTTGCTGCGTATTTAGTCTGACGCTGGAGGGTGCCGTTAGGACAGCGGAGGCTCCTGCTCCGGCTTGGCCCCAGGCTCCATCCGTGAATGCTATCCAGCCTTGAGTGGTTGGTTGTACCTTGGGCTCTATCGGAGGTGTCCAATCTGCTACAAAATTGGCTAGTGCTTGTGATTTGATTGCTGTTCTGGGGACATACGAGATACCAAACTGTGATAGCTCTGTAGCCCATTTGCCTATTCTACCGGAGGCTTCTTTGTTTCTGAGCAAGTCTTGCAGTGGCAGCGATGTTGGAACTGAGATTTCGTGGGCTTGGAAATAATGCTTTAGTTTTCTTGATGCCATCAGTACTGCGTAGGCAACTTTTTCTACCTCAGTGTAGTTTAGCTTGGCTCCGAACAGTGCTTCTGAGATAAAATAAACTGGCTTTTGAGTTTTGCCTGATTCTTTTTCTAGCTCGTGAACTAAGACTGCGCTGACTGCATGGTCGGAGGCCGCCACATATAGCAATAGGTGGCTGTCCGATTCTGGGACGGAGACCACCAGTGAGTTTGCTAGATACTCTTTCAAGTTATGAAATGCCTCGACTGCTTGGACCCCCACTCAAAGTTGTGTTCTGCCCCTCAGGGCTTGGAAGAAGGGTAGGCTACGTTCTGCTGATTTTGAGATGAATCTGTTGAGCGCTGCTATTCTTCCTGTTAGCTTTTGCACTTCTTTCTTGCTTTTGGGTTCTGCCATTGTCATTATTGCTCTAGTTTTGTCTAGGTTCGCTTTGATGCCTTCGCTGCTTATGATGTATCCAAGCATCCTCCCTTTTGTGACTCCAAATATACATTTTTCTGGGTTGAGGCGGAGGCCAGCTGTTCTGAGGTTGGCGAAGGTCTCCTGTAAGTCGGAGACATGATCATCCTTGTTCTTGCTCATGACCACTATGTTGTCGACGTAGGCTATGATGTTTCTATCTAGTTGTGAGCCCAAAACTTCCTTTGTCATTCTGGCAAAGGTTGCTCTGGCATTTTTGAGGCCCTCCGGCATTCTGGTGTAGCAATATGTCCCGAATGGAGTGGTGAAACTTGTCTTGTCTTCAGTCTTCTTTTTTCATCCAGATTTGGTGATACCCAGAGAAACAGTCGACGAGAGAAAACCTCTGGCATCTAGCTGCCTTGTCGATGGAGGCATCTATTCTTGGCAATGGGAAAGGGTCTTTTTTGCAAGCTTTGTTCAGATCTGTGAAATCTATGCACATTCTCATTTTGCCATTCTTCTTTGGTACTAGTACTACGTTTGCAAGCCATTCTGAATACTTGACTTCCCTGATGACTTTTGCATCTAGCAATCTTTGCACCTTCTGCCTTTGCTGCCAGGATTCTGTCCTCCGACATTTTTCTCTGTTTCTGCTTCCTTGGCCTCATGTTTTCATTGATATCCAGTTCATGCTGTATGATGTCCCTACTGACTCCCTGTAGGTCAGAGGCTGACCAGGCGAAGATGTCTTTGTTTTTTACTAGAGTTTCCATGAGCTCTTCCTCCTCTGCTTTGCTCAATTCTGAAGCTGATTGTTACTTTTCTGTCTGGTAACTCCTTTTCTAGAGGGGTCACCTTTGTCTCTTCTTGACCTGCCATATCTGTTTTTCCTCTAGGCATATCCAGAGGCTCTAGTTCTTTGCCTGCCGACTAGACTGCATTGATGTTTCTTTGGGCTCTGTAGATTGCTTTTTCTATGTTTCTTGCTTCTTTCTGGCTGCCTCGGACTGTGATAATACCATGGAGTGCTGGTATTTTCATGCATAGGTAGGCCATATGCAGGGCTGCATTGAATTTGGTTGTGAATCCTCTGCCCAAGATGGCATTGTATGGGTAATACAGATCGACGACGTCGAAGGTTATGTATTCGGTTCTAGCATTTGCTTGGGTTCCAAACGACACTGGGAGTAATATCTTTCCTAGTGCTTGTATCTGCTTGCCTCCGAATCCTATCAAAGGGGATTCGGAGGGCTGTAGTTGATTCCTGTTGAGCTTCATTTGGTCAAAGGTATTTGCAAAGATGATGTCTGCTGAACTGCCAGTGTCAATCAACACTCTGCTTATCTCCCATGCTGCTATGTTTGTCTTGATTACCATTGCGTCTGTGTGAGGGTAGCTTTCTAGCTGGAGATCTTCTTCTATGAAGGTGATTGGGACTCTGGACCAATCTATGTATTTTGCTGGGCCTTGGACTGCTACGTTGTTTACCAGGCGGAGGTGATCCTTTTTCTGCTTTTTCGTTTGAAACTCCATTGATGATCCTCCGGTGATTGGTAGTATCATGCCTATTGTTGGTAGTGCTCCATGAGGGTTGACTTGGTTTTCTGGGTTTGGCTCATTTTTTGGTGTTGGGGGTTGGTTGTGAGGTGGCGGCGGAGGCAGTTGCTGCATGTGCTGCTGTTGCGGCTGATGGTCGAACCTGGTTTGGTTTTGTGGCAGTGGGTTTGTTTTGAGGTAGGTTATGTGGGGGAGGTTTTGGGTTTATGTAGGTCAGGCTTGCCTCCGACCTGTAGTTACCCATCGGAGGCTACTGTGAAGGCACTGACTGCCATGCTGGTAGGAAGTTTGGGTAATAGGTAGAGGCCAGTGTGGAGGGATGTATTTGGTTTGCGTTTAGCGCTGGGTACATTGGGCAGTACTGCTGGTGGCTAGTTGTGTAGGTGTTGTTGACCTCTCTTGCGCTCTGTTGTGTCGGAGGTTAGGCAATCTACTTGTTCTTCATCCTTTCCTGTGTCTCTTTTGTGTCTGGACAATCTTTGGTGCTGTGCCCTATGCTTTCACCATGAAAAATGCAATATGGCCTGCATTGTTTCTGCTTGTGGTTTTTGTTCTAGTTTTTGCCTTGGTAACCTTGCCGACCTTGGTTCCTGGTCTGGGTCTCCGGCCCTGCTGGCGCTACCAGTTGCCCTTGTTCGGGGTAAGGTTGACCCTCGATGCTGAGCACTTGCCCCTGGCCTGGTTTTTGATTTGATGCATTCTGGTTCGTATAGCTCTTTTGGGAGTTTTTGCTGCTGTTTTGCTGTCAGTTTTGACCCTGCTCCTCCAGCCTTTTCCGGAGGTCATTATCTGATCTGCAGTATTTCTCGAACTCGTCATACAACTGCTTGTATGGAAGTTGGTTTCTTTCTTGCTAGGTGTGCTGCGAACGGCCCGATTCGGAGGCCTTTGATCGCTGCTTCAATGGCGATCTCGTCTGGGACGTCTGGTGCCTTCGCCTTTAGTTGCACGAATTTCTAGAAGTAGTCATGTAGTGTCTCTCCCTGCATTTGCTTGCACTAGAATAGATCTGTGGATGTCAGCGACTGTGCTGTTAGCCCCTTGAAATTTGCCAATATCTTGTCCGGAGGTTTTCCCAAGAATAGACCGTGCTTGGTTTGAGCATGGAATACCAAGCCAACGCATCACCTTTGGCAGCAATAACAAATGATTTTGCTAGGACGGCGTCATCTCCGCCGGCGGAGGCTACTGCTGCTTCATAACTCATAATGAACTGATGGGGGTCTGTCTTTTCTGTTGAACTTTGGTAGTGTGATTGGCTTGTATGCCGTTGGCCATGGCGATTGTTGTATGCCTTCAGAGAGTGGGGACTTGGGATCGAGAGGCCTCCGCATCACCTGAGATGGCATCATGGTCGGGCTAATCACTGGCGGAGGTATGGTTGCAGTTGGTGTTGCTACGGAGGCTGGGATTACAGAGGTTGATGCTGGTACTGCATGCTGCATACTTAGCATCTCAGCATGTAGGACTACCAACTGCTGCCTTATTTCTGCTGCTTGTGCTGACGCTTGAATAGCTTGTTGATTACCTGTGAATGTTGCTGCCATTCTGTTCCTTTCTTGTTGCGCTCTTTGCAACTATGCTTGCAGTTGTTGCAGTTCTTGCTCGAGTGTTGTGGCTGAGTTTGGTTGGGCCTCTGGATCTTGAATCTCTAGATCTTGGGGTTCCGCTGGTTGACCCTATGCATCTGCTCTGGTGTCATCCTCCGTTGGTGAGGTTGCGTAGGTGCTACGAGTGGTGCGCCTAGGCCTTCTTCTCTGACCCGTGGTCGTTGCTGCTCTGGTGGTGATTTTTCTTTTCCCTACCATCGTTGGTTTGCCTTGGCCAAACCACGGTGGGCGCCAATGTTGAGACTTGCGGTCTCAGATAGTGTGGAGGAGGTAGAGGCCTCCGCCCACTAAGCGCTGCCCTCAGGTGGAGGCTCGGGAAAACAGGCATGACAAGTGGGCGTGTAAGGAAATGGCGCGTAAAACTAGGGTTTCATTAATACCTTTACCAACCTCTCGTACTGTTACAAGTGTACCCTATTTATAGGGCTCAACTACCACTTTTACAGAGTTTATAATAGTACCCTTCAACTGCTACAGTACATTCTCGGAATATTCCACTACTCGCCTTTCCTCTCGGGGGTAATCTTGTGATGCCGCCATCAGGTACTGGGCCTGCGCGATCAGCCGACCCATCAGGCCTCAGGATTCGGCGATGGGCCTTTAGACCTTTGCCGCCGGTCTCCGCCCCATCAGGCCTCAGGATTCGCCGAAGGGCCTTTAGGCCTCCGCCGATGGTCTCCGCCCCTAGGACGCCGAGGCCGCAGACCCCCGACGCCTAGTATTGCCGTCCTCCTGCTTGGGTCTCTGCCCCTACGAGCGGAGGCCGAACCGGTGCGCCTGCGCCGTCCACGAGCGCCTTCCTCTGGTTACCTGCACACACACGTAGGTAACGTTGGCACTTGATTAGCCTTGCAGCAGGGGCGGCCTCCGCCCCCTCTGCCCGGAGACGCCTACGAATAAACCGGGCGGAGGCTACGCCAGGGCCACCGGCAGCGTCCTGCAAGCAGTCTGAGAAACCGTCATCTTTCTGGGTCTGGAGGCATGGTAGCTGGGCCTTTGCTTGGGTAGTTGGTCGGAGACGTCTTTGCGAACTGCTGGCCGCGTAGGTCTCCGCCACTCTCGGAAGCCGTGTTACAACAGTATACACAGAAGACTCAAATTCACCACAATTAAACATGAATAGTTTCTTGAATCTTGACAGTCAAAGCAAATATGAATAGTTTTTGCTTATCACAAAATTGAATTTAAACATTAGTAACTTCCAGAAAATGAGTCTGTTGAACATTAGTACAGTTGAGCAAGATAGAGAAGAAATATACATGCATATGAATTGAGTATAGATGTTCCTCCTAACCTTCAAATATTTTTCTAATTCTGGTTTTGTACCTAGACTTTTTAGTAGTTTATACATATAAAATCTTAGATACAAATTGAAGTAGAAATCAGTTAATAATTAGATACAAATGAAAACAGAAATTAAAAAGAATGGAATCTAACCTTCTTCCGTGTTCTTGCTGTTTTCCATGGCAATGATTGTGGCCACATCACTGCTAAAACTGGCGTCTGACTTCCTACCTCTTGTCCAGTGTGTCCAGGCATGAGCAAGGCAGAGAAGTCAATCCAGTCGGATTAACAACAAAAGCATGTCCAGTAGAGCAAACTAATTCTTCAATTCCCTCTACTTATATCCTTCAATTGCGAGAAAATAAGAACGCTACAGACAGCAGGGTAGCATAATGAACGGGAGGAGTACGAACCACTTCTCTACGGCACTCTGCAATGCTTGTCGCCGACCAGATTTTGTAGTTGGCGGAGGCAGCGTCAGGACCAGAGTAGCCTCCTTCTCGGAGCATAAATCGAGTGGCAGTGGCTCTCCTTTCCAAGAGCATGGAGAGGATGAGGAGCGCCGCCATTGCTGCGGTGAGTCCCATCCTCCTAATCATCGCCCCTCGAGCACCACACAACTACACACGTGTAAAAACGAAATCGTGATTAAGAAGATAGTAGATCGAGGGATGGAAAATGGAGATCGAGAGAAGTGGAAGAGAAGGTGACCGAATCGACCGAGACGACGGGGTGTTGGGGAGGTGGTCAACCGCGTTCAAATGCGAAAGCCGGTGGGGACCGGGAGGCCGGATCCATGAGCCCTTCCCCGGAGATGCAACTGTAGTCGGTGGATCCACGCGCCCCTCCTCGATGGGCGGCCCACAACCGCAGCTTTCTTCACCATCGTGGTAGGGGTTGACGTGGGGGCGGCCGGTAGGGGCTAGCGTGGTTAGGGTCCCCATGGGCAGCGGCAGGCACTAGGGTGGGAGGCGGCGCGACGACGAGCGCTGGAGTGGGAGGCTGGATATGTGCGAGGCTGGATATGCGTGAGGGGTTGGATTGGGTTTCACTTTGCGCGGCCTACAGATTTCGCTCTAAAAAGCTTTCTTATTCCCGCCCGTGCATCTTTCGTGAAAAGAATCTAGAGCCGAAGTATAATTTGGGCAAGACCGTATACACTTTCGCCGACACTTACATAATTGGCTTGTTTAGCCTATGCCGACACTTTATTTGTTTAAAAACATTTGCCGATAGTTTGATTGTCCCAAGAGAAACGCCGACAATTAATCTGTAGCTATACAACATCATTACCGACACTTTACGTGACTTTAAAACGTTGTACAATTACCAACACATAGTGTGTAGTTGAAACCGACCATTTGCCAATATAACTGTAGGCAAATGTATGTCATGGTGTAGTGAAAGTTGGTGATGACGAAGCAGGCTTCCCAACTTACTTGGACTGTGTGTCTGGTTTCTACCTTGAGCTTCACATTTGTGTCGAGCATCATCACTAGACGTTTGATTTGAGTAGGATGTTGTTGCCTGGCGGAGCTCCCTAAGCAAGGCGTCGAAACAAAAATGCCCTTGAAAGCATGTGAGGATGAAATCCTGCATGAGACCATGGCCCGTATTACTGTGATTCGGGTCTTATCCTTCGGCGCCCATGACCCTATCAGATTTTCTAAAGTTCTACTCCCTCCGTTCCAAGTATAAGATGTTTTGGATTTTCTAGATATATAACTTTTGCTATATACTTATATATACACTGTCTAAATATATATAGTAAAAATAATATATCTATAAAACCAAAATTTCTTATAATTTAAAACAAATAGAGTATTTTATAGGCAATTTTGAGAAAGCAGTAGAAAGAAATGGAATGGGGTTTATCGAACTTTACATGCTATTATTTCCTTTTCTTTTGTATAAGACGTGCACGCAACGTAAGATTTAAACTTTGTTATTCTTTGACTAACACTCAATCTTCAAAAAAAAACATGTACTGTCTTTGTTCCAAATTATAAGTTGCTTTGACTTTTTTGATACATAAATTTTGCTATGTATCTAGACATATGTTATATCTAGATGCGTAGCAAAATTGATGTA
This sequence comes from Miscanthus floridulus, assembly GCF_019320115.1. Classification (NCBI taxonomy): domain Eukaryota; kingdom Viridiplantae; phylum Streptophyta; class Magnoliopsida; order Poales; family Poaceae; genus Miscanthus; species Miscanthus floridulus. Next base: position 587,433 of record NC_089583.1, on the reverse strand, counting down.
TCAAAAATAAAAGCGACTTGTAATTTGGAACGGAGGGAGTATATTGTTCCTTACAAATTTGATACCGTTAGATTTATATTTGCAATCAACTCGCATGATGTGAGAAATATAGAGGCATGGACTTTTTTACATAAATATATATGATATATTAACGGCCAAATTGTGATGTTGCATTGGGTACCACGCCAGGCCAAAACTAAATCACGTCTTATATCTTAAAATAAAAGAAGAAAGGGAGGGATCGGAGTTAGCAAATTGGCTCCTAGCTAGTGTCATCTATCTCAGCAGTAGTGCGTAGTGGCAAGTATGGTATGGTTAATTAGCTCACCAAACGATGGTCGATATATAGGTGAACGCTGCCTTTTGGTCTCTGGTGACCATGATTTGTAGTCACCATCGTCGCCCACAGCTGTGTGAGAACGAAGGCCCAAAGCGCAGCTAACAGTACTAGAGAGGTTAATTTGTGCAATGCAACCAACACAAGCTATTATAAATATGCATATGATCGATCGACGATGCATGCATGGGTTCTGAAATTAAAGATGGTGAATGTATGGTCAATCATTACTTTAGTATGTATGGCTAGTTAGCTAGTGCACCATAACTAACCAACGAACTTTTAGGTTACCCTAATAACAGTCCCTTTCATTCACAACAGCAGTTATATATTAATATAGTGCATTCTAGCAATTTTAAGGCAAATTAAGAGAGAACATGAAAGACACATATACCCTCATTTTATTTCCTAATCCGACACTATCATCAATGTGATTAATGGTGATTAGTTAATAAATGGAAAATATTTAATGCAAAATTGGTTTTTGTCCTCTAGAATGCATTATATTTGAGGACAATTTCTAGTAAAAAAGTACATTCTAGGAATTTTAAGACAAATTAAGAGACAATGTAAAAGACGCATGCACCCTCATTTTATTTCTTAATCAACGTTATCATCAACATGATTAATGGTGATTAGTTGATAAATGGAAAATATTTAATACAAAATTGGTTTTTGTCCTCTAGAATGCATTATATTTAAGGATAATTTTTAAATGCTAGAATGTACTATATTACAGGACGGTGGTAGTATGTCCAGCGACAAGTCTTTTATTGTGATCTCTCACGCCAAGATAGACAGACAGGAACGGCTAGCCGAGATCCAAAGACAACTAAATATCAATTAATTACTGAGATTAATTAACTTTGCCAGATAAACATATGATGCGATGATGCCCAATTTAATTAAACGACATTAATTAGCAGAAGACATGCTAGAAAGATCCTAGAAATACAAAGAGCAAAAGGTTGGACCATGAATTTTGTAAACTCGATCATTGTTGTTAGTGTAACAATAGCCTTGAGATATGATTTGCAATGAAATTATCTACCTCGATCTGTTGTTATGAATATATCAAAAATATCAATTATTGTAGGCTCGTAAGAGAGGAATCCGAGACATTACATAGCATTGCAGTGTAGGCTAAAGCACCCGCTTATGCCATTATACTCCCTCCACACAAATATATAACGCTTTAAATAAAATTCGGGCAAACTTTTGAAACTCTCACCACTAATAGCTCTCAAATATTTAGTTTGGAGATATAAATATGATATGGGTAGATTTTTCTTGAATAGTCACACCTCGAAGACCAGAAAATTAAAGTAAAAAAAAACATTATATTTTTTTTTGACTGGAGAGAGTAGTAATTAACTAAGAAAATGGTCTATGGCCTAACATTCAAATACTTAACGGATGGCAAGGAAAAACTTTCTTTCAAACTGCAAAAGGTGATCGAAGTTGGGGAGCCAAAACTCTTAGTGGCTAGTAATGACATAGGCAAGTTAAGCCTTCAACCAGATACATCAAGCAAGAAAGTAGAATTTAAATAGAATATCACATAGTGTCTACATAAGTATTACGATAGAAAATAAAAAAACTGAGATGATAACCAATTTTAGCTGATAAGTATTACGTTAGAAAATAAAAAAAAAAACTGATATAGTGGCTTCACTAACAACACTTTAGGAAAAAAAATGGCCTACCCAGTCACTGTCAGTGCAGCTAGGGCTTGGCAGGAGAGGCCACCAAACCGCTCTAAACAAAGTAACAGGACGTTGCTACCTTGCACAGGTTTTCTTGCATTTGCTTGTGTTAACAGAACACGGGAATTGGCCAATAATTAGTTAGTGTGACAGGTTGCATGCAGTTTGCGTATGAATTGGAAAAACATCGCATGCGGCTTCCTGTTTCTGTTTCTGACAGTGCAACCAACTCCGATCTGATTATCATCTCTGTCATACTCTCCGATCCTAGAGGATAATAACTGGATGGATGGCGCTCATGCAGTATCATTACATATAAACTAATATAGTAAATAAGCAAAGTAGCTAAATTGGTACCACTAGCTACCAGCAGATAATTTTTGAATGAACAGATATATGATGGTGTTGGATCGTCGGATGAGTGGGAGAAGCTAAATTGGTATGATTGACGAACTGCAAAGGCAGCGCATCATCCATCCCATGATGGGTCCAAGTGTCCAAGTCCAAGAGTACCTACCTGATGTTAGCTGGAATCTGCTGCTGCGGTAACAAAAACAGTGACTTTGTCATGTGCCACCGACACTCGGCAAAGATCAAAAAACACTCGACAGAGGCTTTGCCGAGTGTAACACTTGGCAAACAGCACACGACATCTACAGTGTCGGCAAACAACTATTTGCCGAGTGTTTTTTATCGCGCACTCGGCAAATGGTTTGCCGAGTGTCAAATTTAACACTCGACAAAAAAAAATGGTTTGCCGAGTGTTTTTCAAAAATACACTCGGCAAAGGATTATTGTTTGCCGAGTGTTTTGGGGAATTACACTCGGCAAACCTATTTTCCAAAGAAAAAATAATTTTTTTCTCAACATACCATTATTGTTTGCCGAGTGTTTTGGGGAATTACACTCGGCAAACCTATTTTTCAAAGAAAAAAATATTTTTTTCTCGGCATACTATTATTGTTTGCCGAGTGTTTTTAAGAATTACACTCGACAAACCTATTTTTCAAAGAAAAAAATAATTTTTTTCTCAGCATATTTCAGTTTAATAGCTGTTATACAAAACACTCGTACACCATATCTGCATGCACATCATGCTCCTGGCAACATAATTCTCATAATAACCACATGGACATAGAAATGAATATGACAAATTTAAGAGACTAATGACAGGTATAAGTTCAGAAGAATCAACATCCAGAAAATTTTCAAAAATTATGCTACCAAAATAGTGAAGGTAAAACCATCAGCACCCCAGTAGACATGTCTTCTACTCCATTCTTCATGAAACTTTTTGCCCTTCCAGAAAATTTGAGTCTGAACAAGAAGCTGCATATACTAGTAAGAATTGATAGGCGCCAAAACCAAGTTGCATTCACAGATCAGAAGAGCTCTAAGGAGTGTTACCTTTGTCCCTGTGTGGAACCAAACAACATCTAATTTCTTATTAGAGCCACCACCTAAGTTCTTATTAGAGCCACCGACTATCTAAATCCTATTTTTGCTAGTATCGGTGTATATGTAAAAAAGGAGCTCATTAGGCGTCTTCAGTCTAGCTAGAATCAGAGCATGTAAAATTTGGAGCCAGTATCTGTTTTGAAACTAACTCCAATCTACATAATTTTATCAATGACACAGTAAACTATGATATATAGGAACATGCTATATTTCTGCTTCAGCAAATTAGGATTTGACAAGTCCTTCAACTTCTGAGAAACTAATTGCCAAAATATACGGTGCAAAAATAGAATGGTTGATATAGACAGAAACTATGAAGAAACTCGAATAACTCTAGAGAGATTAAACCATGCTTATCCGCATGCAGCATGCAGAATAATGCTTATATAGAATAAACAAAGAATGAAAGCATGGAATACTAACTACACATGAGGGACCATACTGGTTCCAACAAGGGCCCAAACAACATTACCACGACTCATTGTCAGTGCAAGTGTACAGCCCCAAGTTTCATACAGCAACGATTATTTTGCACCTACGGGTTTTTTTTAGTATAATGTTTAGGGATCAGGACAGAAGAAAGAAGAAAAAGTAATCCACAACTTAATCTCAGTTCTCAGTGGTTCAAAGAAAGGAACCATGGAAGCTAGTCTAATAAAGGTAACGAGGAATGCAAAAGGGTCATACAATTCATCAATAACAATGCTTCGAAAGTATATTAAATTAAATTGTTAATCATGCATTCTTTACCAGTAGGGATAATAAAGCATATACTGATATACATATTAGTTTCAACATTACCATGCCTCTCAGTAGTAGGTAAATGAGCAAACAAACATAACTCACAGAAGTTTCATGGCCAAAATATCCATCCACTTCCCCTAGACCAATAGCGGCATCAGCTGGCCATGGAGAGCCTCAGAGCCACCACTGGCTCCAATCTCTTGGTGCGTTGCCAGAGACAAGAGGCCTGATAGGCTGAATCACATGGCAAAGTCAATCACAAAGCTAATACTCCATGCTTATAGAGCAAAAAAAATAGCAGTCATATCCATTGGCCGTAGTTATCAGTCCTAAGGACTGATCAAGACCATTGCCTTAGTCAAAACACAGGACTAAAGGGGTGTTAATTTCAGACCACCAGCAATTTTATCCGTTCAGCTGCACTAGGCACATGACTATCAAATATAAACTAAACTTTTTGATCCTGCTGCCAGCTTAATAATTAGAACAGAGATAAAGAATTCAGTGCTCAGTTTTCAGCAACCTAGTTCAATTCGAAAATGGAACCACCCCTAAAACAAATTAGCAACAAAGAAGGGCTAGTACTATCCAGTGTGCAGATTAGCTTCATCCCACAACAAATTAGAAACAAACTTGTGGTGTGGCTTAACAATAAATTGGCTGCAGGCTGCATTTGACGTTCAATCCATGTCTAAACAAGATACAATCTAAAATCTTGTGTATTTTTAAAATGTTATCATCACTTCACTGCAAGTGCACCCTAGTAAAATTTAATGGCTCTCACCTCCAGCCTCATGCGGCATGGCAATTTCACTTCGATTAGGCAACGATGCACCACGCTGCATCTGCCTCCGCCACCACGCCCCCCGCCACCGCGCCGCCGCTCTCGGCCAGGGGGCTGCAGCTCGCCCCTAGCCTGGGCCGCCGTCCCCTCCGCCGCCTGGGGTGCGCCGCCGCCGGCCCCCTCCCTGGATCTCGCCGTTGGGGGAGGGAGGGAGGGAGGGGGCGGCACCGGCCGCCGGATCTCGCTGGGGAAGAAGGTAGGGGAGGGGGGAGCCGGGGAAGAAGGGAGGGGGGGGGGGGGAAGAAGGGAGGGGCCGGATCCGACGGGAAGAAGGGAGGAGGGAGGGAGGGGAGGGGAGGGGAGGGGCCAGATCCGGCGAGGAAGAAGAAGGGGGAGGGAGGGGAGGGGCCGGCCGCCGGCGGGGAAGAAGAAGGGAAGGGAGGGGAGGGGAGGGGAGGGTGTGGGAGGACGGGGGTGGGTGCGGGGGGCTGGGAGGGGAGGGGCGGGATTTTAGGGGCGCGCGTGGGTTTTTTTTCTATATTTTTTTCTTTGCCGAGTGTTGTTTTTGGACACTCGGTAAATCTTCCTTTTTACCAAGTGTTTTTTTGTGACACTCGGTAAACCCCTTATTTGCCGAGTGTTTTTTGTTTGACACTCGGCAAACTCCCCTCTTTGCTGAGTTTTTTTTTTTTTTTTTTTTTGCCAGTGTTTTTAGGATAGCACTCGGTAAAGAATTTGTTTGCCGAGTGCCCGAGGAAATGCACTCGGTAAATATAAAAACACTCGGCAAATTTGAGGTTTCCGGTAGTGCAACATGATGGGGTTTAATAGTATATAATCATTTGATCAATGCGTATTGGCTCACAGACTAACTGTGAACACAGTATTAGTTGCAAACGAAGTTTGCAGGAAGCATCACTGACACGAGCTGACGACCAGCAGAGAGAGCAGCTGTATATATATGTACATCACAGAGAGCTTGAGCATGCAATGCATCCTTGTTGGTGTTGGTAGTGTTGCATTTGCAAGCCAAATAAAAAGCAGCAACACACTGAGAATTGAAGCGCTCGAGTGGTAAGTGTCAGCTGCTCTTGCTTGCTTGCTGGAGGCAGGCAATTCTATATGCATGCTGTCGACTCTGAATTGAGTTCGCTCGCATGGCTCGGCTCCCATGTACATGTACTAATCTCCATCTCGCCATCGCCTTCTTGTGCTTGCTCAACCTCATAAACTATTTGTTGTTGGCTGACGCTGCCATTGTTGAGCACACCTTCCATGTAAGCACACATTAATTTCTCCCTCTGTTATAATAATTCCAATCTATACTTATACTATATTTTTAATGTAATTGGCAGCTCTCCTGTGTGGTTTTGTTAATAACGTACTCTGTGCCTAGTGCTATACAAAATTACAACACACATGCATACATACATGTCATGACCGGCAATGTGTACCAGCGCAGGCACCGTGGCCGAGTCGGCCAAGGGTCAGTGCGCGGTTACTTCCAGTCAGTTATTAGAGTCCTAGAGTTTAGGAAAGATATTTGGGTTTAGTTGTTATTGAGTTTGTTAGGATTGGGTTGTATAAGTACTGCAAATCTTTAATGAAAGGGATAAGCCAGGGTTGAGATTTAATCTCCCTTTGCTTCCTGGCGACTCCTCTGCCCCGTCCAACCCATCTGGCGATGACGGCTCCGCCGGTTCATCTCCGATCCTTCAAGCCTCGACCTTCCACCTCGCATTCTTACGCTCTCCGGTCCCTGGTCCGTAACAATCTGGTATCAGAGACCATGGCTTCATCGGGAGTCCCCACCACCGCCACCGACGATACTCTGCCTGCCACCACCGCACCCATTGTCCATCCCGCCGCCCCCCACCACACCCTGCATCGTCCGACCCGCTCAACCTGATCCTGACAGCCATCCAGGGGTTGCAGCGCCAAGTCAGCGACCTATCGCTGCGCGTTTTCGCCCAGGACCTGCGCGTCTCCGCCCTTGAGGGTCGTCCTGGATCGTCATCACCAGCTCCACTGCCGTATTCGGAGGCGCTGCTCCTGACCTGCGGCATGCCGGGCTTTGGTGGTATTCCGGCATCGTCCCCAATAATCTCCGAGGTGCAGTCATCGCCACCGGCGTCCTTGACTGCCACTTCGGCCGGCGGGTAGGTGTCCTTCCAGCCGATCACGGGGTTACCCATCCAGAGTATCTTGTTTCCCCACTCGCCGTCACCGGTCCTGTCGCTCTCGTCCATCATGCAGGCTCCGCTCATGTAGTCCTCCACTGGTGCACGCGCAACCACCCCGCCACCATCTGCCACAACAACAGGACAGTTCAGGGGTCCCTCGCTTCCACAAGCTCTCTTTTCTGACTTATGACGGCATGGAGGATCCGCTGGGGTGGTTGAATCGCTGCGAGTCCTTCTTCCGCGGCCAACTCACCCGGGAGGCTGACAAAGTGTGGCTGGCTTCCTTCCACATGACGGGCGTCGCCCAGCAGTGGTACCACGTGCTGGAGCGTGACGCCGGGCAGCCGTAATGGGACGCCTTCCGTCTACTTTGCCATCAGCGCTTCAGACCGGCGTTGTCCACCAATCACCTGGCCGACCTCGCCCAGCTGCCATTCTCCTCCAACGTCGACGCTTACATGGCCGCGTTCCAGGCACGGCTCGCTCATGCGGGTAGGCTAGATCCGCTGCAGCAGGCACAATTGTTTACCGGCGGTCTCCCCGATTCCATCCGGGTCGATGTTGAGCTGCATGACCCGCAGGATCTTCACCGCGCCATGCACTTGGCGTGCGCCTACAAACGCCAGAATGCACCGCCTGCTTTACTAGCACCTCTGAACCAGGGGCCGCGTCGCGGTAACCAGGGCTACTCAGCCCTGCCGGCCCTAGGAGCGGCAGGTTCATCCACGGCATCCTCGGGCTCTTCAACGGCATCTTCGTCCTCATCTCCGGGCCATCCGTTCAGGCGGCTCACTCCGGCCGAGATGAGTGAACGCCGCAAGATGGGATTATGCTACAATTGTGATGAGCCGCATGTGCAAGGCCACAAGTGCGCCCGACTGTTCTATCTGGAAGTATCAGATTATCTGGTGGAAGAGCCAAGCGACTCCGATGATGAAGAGCAGCCTGCAGCCGATGATACAGCATCCCCTAAGATCTCCTTGGCCGCCATTGCTAGCATCTGCATGGAGGACACCATGCAGGTGTACGTCCAGATCGGCGATGAGCAGTGCTGAAAGTGCTTCTAGCCCTTTAGTGGGTTTTGAATGATTGAATGACAACGTGATTAAAGGACTAACCCGTTTGCTAAGTGTGAACAGGTAACAGGTTATCTCACAGGTACTTAATGAAAGCCAAAATGATGTATTGTTGAATAAACAATCTAGTTCAAGCACAAGACAACAATGCAAATGGAATTCATGTAAAGGCTTATTTCTTGTGGGATTTCCATGTACTATGTGAAAGCAAGCTCGTGATTATTAGTTAATGAGACATGAGGGATTGCATATGGAATGGTCTCATATTTGAAGCTTGCTAAATAAAAATGAAAAAGATAACAATACATATGAATGGATGATTCAACAACAAGATGTGACTTGATGGCTTGAGATGGTGAAGATAGCAAGGAAAGGCTTCGAGGTACTAAGCAAGGGTGAAGGGCAAGCGACGGCTTGGCGGCCGAAGAACCTAGCTAGGGTGAAGAAGAAAGTACTTGCATTTAGTTGAGGTACTAATCAAGCTAAGATGGTCATATTAATGTGAAGAATCAAATCTATAATGAAGTATTTGATGGAAGTGACTTGATACATTTGGGATTATTCAAACCTGATGAATGGAATCAAGTCACATGCTCAAGATGGCTATGCTCAAGTGAAAAGATCAACATCAACATGTTAGCACCCTTACTTGATGAAGATTGGAAGGGACGACATCAATTCAAAAGAACAACTCAAGTGGTACAAATTCATATTTCCATTTATCTTGAGTTTAATAGGTATGTCGTACTATTAAGAGGGATGCATCATGTTGATAGATAATGTTTCATAAGTGCTCAAGCCAACCCATGTGAGTTTTGAGTATTTGAGCGACAAAAGTGCTAACTGATTTCTTGCTGGTCTGGCAATACCGGACGTGTCCGGTATTTGTCCAGCAGCTGTAAAACTATTGTTCTCGGGTTGGTTCGTCGGGAGTTCCGACGTAGGTCGGGAGTTCCGACGGTCGGGAGTCCCGGCATGGGTCGGGAGTTCCGACGTGTCGCACTTCGACCGACTTGGAGGATTCACTGTCCTGGTCATACCAGACGTGTCCGGTATTCATACCGGACGTGTCCGGTATGGATGACCAGAAGCCAACGGCTAGTTTTCAAAAGTCGTGAGGGTCGGGAGTTCCGACGTGAGTCGGGAGTTCCGACGGTCGGGAGTTCCGACATGTGTCAGGAGTTCCGACACCTCACTAACTTTAACTCAGTCACATGTTTTTCAAAATTACTGAGGGTCGGGGGTTCCGACTTGAGTCGGGAGTTCCGACGGTCGGAACTCCCGGCATTCTTTGGGAGTTCCGACGCCTCACAACATCGCTGTAACTTAGTTACTGTTGGCGCAGTGTGAGTCATACCGGACGTGTCCGGTATTGCAACGGCTATAAAATGGCTAGTTTTTCAAGGGGGCTATAAATACCCCCAAGCCTCCACCTTTGGAGGCTGCTGATTCTGCTGAGATAGACACACGTTTTTGAGCCTTGCCAACTCTCCTAAACCCTCTCTTAGTGAGTGTGTGATCCAAATTGCAAAATCAATTTGTGGGTTGAGAAAGAATTTGAAAAAGAGAGCAAGCCACCACTTGAGCACTTGTGCATATTGTCAATCTCGTGATTCGCATTTGTTACTCTTGGACTCTTCGGTCCTAGACGGCTAGGCGTCGCCGGAGAGCAACCGAGAGATTGTGGTTGCTTCGGAAAGTTTGTAACGGTCGATTCCGCCGCCTCGGAATCAAATTAGTGGAAGGAGGAAAAGGAGTTGGAAAAGACTCCGGCTAGAGTGACCTTCGTGGTACCCTCTAGGGCTGACCTTCGCTGGGTTGCCCGTAGCCCCCTCAATGGAGAGTAGGACTCGAACGAGTCCGAACTTCGGTAAAACAAATATCGTGTCTAAATTCGCATTTCATTTGATATTTGTGTTGCTCTAGCTATTCTGCAAGTTCTCTGTGTATTTTGTCATCTCCATTAGGTGCCTGCAGTTTGGTTTGAAGATAGAAATCGAAAGGAGCAAGTTCGGGGTCGATTTGCAGAAATCGTGTATACCGGACACGTCCGGTATTCATACCGGACACGTCCGGTATTTCCTGCCTGCACTGAAAATATTTATTCTCTGTTCTAACTTGGTGTTGCAGGGTTGTAGCTTCTAGATATATTCTTTATACCTTGTTTACTTTGTGGCTCACTTGTGAGGGGTGGTAGTACTCTTAATTTGGAGTTTCCATTTTGGAAACTCCCCTTTCTAATTGTTTCCGCTTTTAAAGGTGTTAATTTTCAGAAATGCCTATTCACCCCCTCTAGGCGGCATCCTAGGTCCTTTCAATTGGTATTGGAGCGAGGTTCTCACCTAAAGCTTCACCGCCGTGAGAAAAGGATGTCGACGCCTATCAAGTCGGAGCCGGTGCTTCTCCAAAATGATGGTTCAAACTTTCTACCTTGGTCAATACATGTACTCAATGCCTTTAGAGATATTAGTCCTCTTGTTGAGCATATTGTGGATGCAAGCATACCTCTTTCTATAGTTGATTGGAGCAACTACAAAAATTTGTCAAAAGAGGAAGAGATATGCGTGCAACTCAATGCTCGAGCTATTAATATTATTTTGAGTACATTGAGTGTAGAGGTTCAAGATGAGGCAATCTTCAATGGACAACCACCTCCGGAGAGTGCTCATCTCATTTGGACTAAACTTTTTGATTTGTATGGAAAATCCAAATGTGATGATGCACTTGAGATCGAGTCAATGGAAAGTATGTCCATTGTGTCATCATACAGCGAAGAAGCCTCACAAGACCTCAAGAGCGCCGAGCCAGAGTAAGAAGTGCAAGCAGCGCATGACCAGCTGTCTACCTGCACATACCGGACGTGTCCGGTATGCCTACTGGACGTGTCCGGTATGGCCGAGGCAGTAGACCAGCAAGCTGCTGTTTGCAACGATGCTCAAGCCCGGCGGCGAACAAGTGATGAGTCAACCTCAATATCTCATGATACTCATCACTTGTGTCTCATGGCCAAGAAAAGCAAGAAGAAGAATAACATGAAAGATCAAAAAAAGGAGAAAGCACAAGTAGATGATCAAGATAAGAGTGATGTTGAAGTTGAAGACAACTACAACCTTGATCATCTCAACCATAAAGACAAGTTCATCATCATGAAGATAGTTGAAAAGAATGATGAGCTTGAAGAGGAGATTGAGAAGCAAGAGCAATCGCTTCAAAATCAAGAAAAGTTTCTCATCTCCAAATTGCAAGAGCTAAAGGCAATAAATGAGAGGTATGAAAAATTGTCAATTGAGCATGCTTTAGTTACTAACTCCTCTTCTAGTGTTTCACAACTAGAGAAGGAAAACTTCGAGCTCAAGGCAAGGCTAGATGAACTATCAAGCAAGTATAATGAGCTACAAGCAAATTATGTTCATCTAAAGTGCTCTCATGAGGAAGTAGTAGAATCAAGCATCATGCTTGAGGTGGCTCATGAGGTTGTGATTACGTCGGTAAAATTCTCTCAACCTCTCACACATCCGCTCACTAGTACACCATCTCAATTAAATATTTCTTGTACTAATGAATGTGTTCCTCAAGCAAGCCAATCTTCGATTGAGCTAAATCTTATAGAAAACATAGAGCTCAAAGAAGAAGTGCAAAGATTAAAGAAAGATGTGATTCGGTTGAAGGGTAAGGAGAAAGCACAACCTTCTCAAGATAACCGTGATAACATGGTGAAGAAGCTTGAGAAGGGTTCAAACCTTGCTTCCTCCAAAGCCCAACAAAAGATTCACATCTCAAGGAAGGCCAACACAACCAAGAGCAAGAAATATGGAAAAAGGATGTGCTATGGCTGTGGATTGTATGGACATGAGTGGGCTATGTGTCCACACAAGAGTTGGGCCGACAAGGTTGAAGCCGCAAATCAAAAGGCTTCTACCAAGGAGGCCAAGCAAATAAAGAGTCATGGACAAAGTGCTTGTCTCATGAGCAAGAAATTAGGGCATCCTACCAAGAAATGCCCAATGTATAAAGAAGCAAGAAAGGAAGCCCAAGTTGCAACTAGAAGATGCTATGGGTGCAATGAGATGGGCCACAAGGTTGATAGATGTCCATACAAGCAAAGCAAGCATAGAGCACACAAAGGCCACATATGCTATGCTTGTAGAAGAAAGGGGCATCTAAGCTATGAATGCCCAAATGGTAAAACTCCTAAGCCAAACACATTTGTTTATAATAATATGCTTAGGAAGACCACAAATGGAGTTAGCACTAGTAAGGTGATGTGTTCACCACAAACTAACGCTAAAGCCATTTGGGTGCCTAAGCACTTGTTGACTAACTTAAAAGGACCCAACAAGAGTTGGGTACCAAAGTGTGCTTAGGTTAATGATGTAGGTACTTGGTGATGAGATGAAGGTTTCGGGGTGGTTGAGCAAGAAATTTGACTATATTCACTCAATCTATCAACCAATTCTTATCATAATCCCTTATATGGTTGACCCGAAGATAATTCAATGAACATCTCATATATTTCATCCTCACCATTGGTAACAAGTACCTAAACCTTTTAGGATAGTTACTTTGTTCGTTTCGTGTTCTATAGTTCACAAATAGGTACATGTGTGAAATAATAGAAGTGGCTAATTAATTTCACTTGAGATTTATCATATTTGCCATATGATGCCTTTATTAGCTCTCTAGTAGAGTAATTTATTTGTTGAGATGCAAGTATACAATAAATAAATATTACAGTTAAAACAAAGAATCACAAGCAGCAAATTAATTGGTTCTGTCTTGCACCTATCGGACGTGTCCGGTATTACTATCGGACGTGTCCGGTATGGCCAGGGATAGAAAGTTAGTGTTTCCGTCCTGTGTATTCCGGACGTGTCCGGTATACTACCGGACATGTCCGGTATTGCACGGACCAGAACACTAATTGTGTTGCAACTGAGTATTCGATCCATACATTTTTCATATATCCCTAACATACTCAGAAGCTTGTGTTTTATCAAATCTAAGTGGATTGTGAGCATCTCTTAAACTCTCTTTTAAAAATGGCAATCTTATTTGGTTTGTGGTCAAAATGAAAATTGGCTCTCAATTTCTTATCAGAATAAAAGTGCTTGTTGAAAGTCATTCAAAATACTTGAAGCACTTATTTAGGGGGAGCTAAATTTCTATTTTGCACCATTGTGGACTAACAAATTTATTTAGCACTCTTTGTAGTCCTTTGGATGAAAAATTGAATTTGTATCAAGCATGATTACTTGGCAATCAAGGTCAACATAAAGATTATCATGCCATGTATCTTCTCAGTGGTATTCTTGTGGGCTCAAGGCAAAGGTATGTTTTTACATACATGTATTGTAAGTGCATCTAAGGCCCTTTACATGTTAGAATGTGCATTTGTGTGACATAGGAGAGATGTTTTTCAAAACCCATAACTAGCATGTGTAGGTGGTGTGAATTTAAAAAACTATTTGAATCTTGGTCTTTGCGACCTAACCCTGTCATGTGGTGATTATAGCTCTCCTTGATTGTTTGATCGGCTAATCACACATGACATGGTTTTCTTAAGTCCACAATCTAATTTATCTCACTTTATCTCTCTCAAGCAAGCAAATTATTGATTATGCCATATATTTGGAAAAGAGAAAATAAATTGATGGCATTCGATAAGAAAAGTGATAGTACTTGGTTTGGATCAAGATCATACACCTTTTTGGACTGAGCAACAACAGAGAAAGGGATTGGAAGAGTGAGAACACATTTTAGAATTTTTTGGGGCCAGCTCACGTATACCGGACGTGTCTGGTATGCTACCGGACGTGTCCGGTATGAGCAGGACTATAAAAACAGAGCATACCCCTTCGGCCCAAACAGACTTGCGTCCTCCAAATCAACCAGCCGACGCCCTTCTTCCCACCTAGGGCGACCAAGGATTTCACCAAGGAAAAGAGAGAGAGGGAGATTGCATTGGAGAAGGCTTGGATCAAGGATTGAAAGCCCGTGGATTTGGATTTCACATCGCTCTCTCTTCTCTTCTCTTAAGGTACCCTAATCACGGACCTCGTCTGATCTACTTGGTCAATACATGATTTGAAAATTCCTTCGGTCAATATGCTGCATTGGTGATGGAGAAGCAATGCCCAAAGTTTGGTATTAATCCATTTTGGTTTGAATCAAGGAACCCTGGTTAGGGTTGCTGGTCGCCCATACCGGACGTGTCCGGTATGCTACCGGACATGTCCGGTATGACCCAGCAGAGTAGGCTCTCTGCTTCCTTTGATTCAATGCTATCCTAGAATTGTTTATTAGGCACAGTTTCTTCTATATCTATGTTTTGCAAACCTTGTGACAATGGTGTGTCGAGGTGATTGTAAAACCTTGGATAAAAGAATCTAGGTCTAATTACAATTCAAGAATAAGCTATGGGCATGTATCTAAAATTATTTGGAAATATTTGGATATAGGACAGCAGCCATGAGTGGACGACAGGAGCCAAGGTCCAAGCACAGGCATGATCCAGCACTTGAGAAGTATAAGAAGGCGAGACAGGATATGCATCCTGGATTTCAGCCGACCAGCAGGAGGTCCACCAGGGCTGCCTCTAGTGCAGCAGCTCAGTATGCAGAGGGGTCCAGGAGCTCTTCTTCTGACACAGACACTGATGAGTTCAGGGTGGAGTCTAGAGATGAAAGAAAGAGAAAGAGCACTGACAGAGGATTAGATGGTGACAGCTCAGATGAGGAGCAGGAGATTGAGGAGGAGTTAGTTCCTCCAGTTCAGCACCAGCCTTGTCAGGGGATGCATTATGGTCTTCTTGAGACACGTCTGCCCAATGTACCCTCCTATGTTCCCAGAGTTGATTATAGAGGAAAGGGTATGACCAGGAGAGCTAGAGATGAGCGAAGGGTTGATCCGAGGAGCTTACCTAAGGTTTAGTACGATCACCGCTTCCAGACAGCCTTTCACTTGGATTTCTACTCCAGTGTTATTCTCACCAGGAACCCTATGATTGCCAGGTCTCAGTGGATTGACTGGCAGTACGTCAGAGAGTTGCAGAAGGCCTCAGTTGATCATGCCATTACCATTTGCCAGCGCACCGGGGTTTATGAGATCATGGAGTTCCAGCATGACTGGAACACAGAGGTAGTAGCTCAGTTCTATGCTACTCTGTTTGTTGAGGAAGATGAGCGGCGGATGCACTGGATGCTTGAGGGCCAGTGGTACAGTGTTGACTATGATATTTTTGCCGCCCATCTTGGCTTCTCAGAGGATGATCTACAGAGGGACAGGATCCACACCGAGCAGGTGTTACCCCCTGAGCAGCTCGCATATATGTATCCTCCTGGTGGTGAGAGAGGAGCTGTGGGGAAGGTTCTAGGTCTTCACCCTACCTACAGGTACCTGGACAGGATGTTTAGGAAGACTATTGACTGCAAGGGTGGAGACAAGGGCAACATTGCTGATTACTCCAGGAACCTACTCCACAGGATGGCACCTGATGCTCGGCCCTTCAGCGTGTTTGATTTTATTTGGTCCGAGATCAGGAGTGTGGGAGAGAGGCCCCTCAAGGGCTGTGGTTTTGCTCCCTACATCATGCATATGATTGAGCAGGTGACAGGGCACACATTCGAGTATGATAAGATTCACAAGGCCCTGAAGATTATTGCAGATCTGCCTGAGACAGGGTTACCTCCAGCAGGACCAGGAGGAGCAGCCGCAGCACTAGAGGCAGATGCACCTGGGAGTGGTGCACCAGCAGGAGCTTCACCTTCACCACGTGCTCCTTCACATTCTACTTCACGCCGTGGCAGTCCTCCCTCGCCTATCCGCAGGCTTTTCAGCTCCATATTTGGGATATGCCGTGACATCCAGACTAGGCAGCAGAAGGAGAGGGAGGCTAGGAGGAAGGACACTCGGACTTTGAAGCAAATTGCTTCTAATCTTGAGCTTGATCCTCCTAGGTCTCCTCTATCAGATGAGGCAGCTAGTGAGCCTGAGACTGAGGAGCAGCAGCAGGCTAGATATGATAGAGAGTATGTTGAGTTCATACAGCGACAGCAGCAGCAACAGGCACCTGAGCACCCTGACACTCTACCACTTCAGGCTCGTGTGCCTACTCACTCTCAGCCACATCCCAGCACTGCAGACGACTATGCTACAGATTGGTGGAGTGACCTGACAGGTGGTGGTGGCTTCTATGGGTCTGGTGGCTATGACCCATCTGGTGCGGGTGGTTCTCGTCCAGCCGGTGTTGCACGCTCATATGATGAGGATGCTGGTCGTGATGATGATGATGATGATGAATGATCTCAGCTTTCCGTGACAACTTGTAGCCCTTTTGTCCTTAGTATGTCATTGTTGGACCTTTGTGGTGATAGATGACAAAGGGGGAGAGAGACTGATTAAAGCTTCAGGATAGTTTCATTTGCTTATCTTTGTACCTGAAGATATGTACTACAGGCTGTAGTTTGTTTTTGAGCTTCATTGATGTATCTTGGATTTGAGATAGATTATATCATGTGAGAGATGAGACTTACTTATGCTTTATCTATGTATCTCTTGAGACATGATCTTTATCTATATATATCAGTGGTTTCTGGACTTGAGAAAATTTATAATGAGTGCTATGTGTGAATTACATGCATCATATTTATTTTCATAAGGATTATGCATGCTAGAATGAAAATATTTGATGTGATGCCTTTATATTTATTCTTGTATGATATATCTTGTCATATGCATCACAGTTTCTCTTTGTCACACACACATGCACTCCACGGATGCAATGATTTAGGGGGAGTCTCCTATTTGTTTTAGTATGTGCAATTGACATTTGAGGTCAGTTTGTGAATTCTAATCATAAGCACATATTAAGGGGGAGCCTCTCATAAATCATTGAACCCAAAAGTTTAAATGTTTATATCATTTTGTAAGCTTTAATCAAGTTGTCATCAATCACCAAAAAGGGGGAGATTGAAAGTGCTTCTAGCCCTTTAGTGGGTTTTGAATGATTGAATGACAACGTGATTAAAGGACTAACCCGTTTGCTAAGTGTGAACAGGTAACAGGTTATCTCACAGGTACTTAATGAAAGCCAAAATGATGTATTGTTGAATAAACAATCTAGTTCAAGCACAAGACAACAATGCAAATGGAATTCATGTAAAGGCTTATTTCTTGTGGGATTTCCATGTACTATGTGAAAGCAAGCTCGTGATTATTAGTTAATGAGACATGAGGGATTGCATATGGAATGGTCTCATATTTGAAGCTTGCTAAATAAAAATGAAAAAGATAACAATACATATGAATGGATGATTCAACAACAAGATGTGACTTGATGGCTTGAGATGGTGAAGATAGCAAGGAAAGGCTTCGAGGTACTAAGCAAGGGTGAAGGGCAAGCGACGGCTTGGCGGCCGAAGAACCTAGCTAGGGTGAAGAAGAAAGTACTTGCATTTAGTTGAGGTACTAATCAAGCTAAGATGGTCATATTAATGTGAAGAATCAAATCTATAATGAAGTATTTGATGGAAGTGACTTGATACATTTAGGATTATTCAAACTTGATGAATGGAATCAAGTCACATGCTCAAGATGGTTATGCTCAAGTGAAAAGATCAACATCAACATGTTAGCACCCTTACTTGATGAAGATTGGAAGGGACGGCATCAATTCAAAAGAACAACTCAAGTGGTACAAATTCATATTTCCATTTATCTTGAGTTTAATAGGTATGCCGTACTATTAAGAGGGATGCATCATGTTGATAGATAATGTTTCATAAGTGCTCAAGCCAACCCATGTGAGTTTTGAGTATTTGAGCGACAAAAGTGCTAACTGATTTCTTGCTGGTCTGGCAATACCGGACATGTCCGGTATTCATACCGGACGTGTCCGGTATTTGTCCAGCAGCTGTAAAACTGTTGTTCTCGGGTTGGTTCGTCGGGAGTTCCGACGTAGGTCGGGAGTTCCGACGGTCGGGAGTCCCGACATGGGTCAGGAGTTCCGACGTGTCGCACTTCGACCGACTTGGAGGGTTCACTGTCCTGGTCATACCGGACGTGTCCGGTATTCATACCGGACATATCCGATATGGATGACCAGAAGCCAACGGCTAGTTTTCAAAAGTCGTGAGGGTCGGGAGTTCCGACGGTCGGGAGTTCCGACATGTGTCGGGAGTTCTGACACCTCACTAACTTTAACTCAGTTACATGTTTTTCAAAATTACTGAGGGTCGGGGGTTCCGACTTGAGTCGGGAGTTCCGACGGTCGGAAGTCCCGGCATTCTTCGGGAGTTCCGACGCCTCACAACAGCGCTGTAACTTAGTTACCGTTGGCGCAGTGTGAGTCATACCGGACGTGTCCGGTATTGCAACGGCTATAAAACGGCTAGTTTTTCAAGGGGGCTATAAATACCCCCAAGCCTCCACCTTTGGAGGCTGCTGATTCTGCTGAGATAGACACACGTTTTTGAGCCTTGCCAACTCTCCTAAACCCTCTCTTAGTGAGTGTGTGATCCAAATTGCAAAATCAATTTGTGGGTTGAGAAAGAATTTGAAAAAGAGAGCAAGCCACCACTTGAGCACTTGTGCATATTGTCAATCTCGTGATTCGCATTTGTTACTCTTGGACTCTTCGGTCCTAGACGGCTAGGCGTCGCCGGAGAGCAACCGAGAGATTGTGGTTGCTTCGGAAAGTTTGTAACGGTCGATTCCGCCGCCTCGGAATCAAATTAGTGGAAGGAGGAAAAGGAGTTGGAAAAGACTCCGGCTAGAGTGACCTTCATGGTACCCTCTAGGGCTGACCTTCGCTGGGTCGCCCGCAGCCCCCTCAACGGAGAGTAGGACTCGAACGAGTCCGAACTTTGGTAAAACAAATATTGTGTCTAAATTCGCATTTCATTTGATATTTGTGTTGCTCTAGCTATTCTGCAGGTTCTCTGTGTATTTTGTCATCTCCATTAGGTGCCTGCAGTTTGGTTTGAAGATAGAAATCAAAAGGAGCAAGTTCGGGGTCGATTTGCAGAAATCGTGTATACCGGACACGTTCGGTATTCATACCGGACACGTCCGGTATTTCCTGCCTGCACTGAAAATATTTATTCTCTGTTCTAACTTGGTGTTGCAGGGTTGTAGCTTCTAGATATATTCTTTATACCTTATTTACTTTGTGGCTAACTTATGAGGGGTGGTAGTACTCTTAATTTGGAGTTTCCATTTTGGAAACTCCCCTTTCTAATTGTTTCCGCTTTTAAAGGTGTTAATTTTCAGAAACGCCTATTCACCCACCTCTAGGCGGCATCCTAGGTCCTTTCAAGTGCGTTGCGCTCTTGGACTCCGGCTCTACTCATAATTTTATACGCGGGGACGTCGCACGTCGGGTTGGTCTTCACTTCTCCCCCTGTCCTGGCGCTGGAGTCATAGTTGCCAATGGTGACCGCGTCGAGTGCCGCGGATTAGCGCACGATGTGGCCATTCGCATTGCCGACAAAGTCTTTTCAGTGGACTATTATTCCTTACCTCTAGACAAGTGGGACATGGTGCTTGGCATCAAATTTCTCCGCACTTTGGGCCCGATCCTCTGGGATTTTGATGATCTATGCATGTCTTTCACACGCAGGACGCGTCGCGTCTTCTGGCGCGGCATTGGTTCAACACGGTATGATGTTCAGTCCACCCGCCGTCTTAATACCATCAGCAGAGTGCTGGCCCTCTTGGACACACTACTGCAATCCTTTGAGGACATCTTTGCCACGCCGCAAGGGCTACCGCCAGTGAGACCGTGCGACCATCGGATCCATTTGCTACCCAATACAGCCCCAGTGGCAGTAAGGTCATATCGTTACCCGCAGTTCAGAAAGATGAACTTGAGTCCCAGTGCGCCTCTATGTTACAGCAGGGCGTCATCCACCACAGCACCTCAGCCTTCTCGGCCCCTGTCTTATTGGTTAAGAAGCATGACGACACATGGTGCTTTTGTGTAGATTACCGTGCCCTGAATCAGCAGACAGTGAAAGATAAATTTCCAATTCCGATCGTCGAGGAGCTGTTGGATGAGTTGGAAGGCGCCCGCTTTTTCACCAAACTTGATATGCGTTCCGGTTATCACCAGGTGCGGATGCATGTTGATGACATTGAGAAAACAGCCTTTCGCACACATGAAGGTCATTTTGAGTTCTTGGTTATGCCCTTCGGGCTTACAAACGCGCCGGCAACTTTTCAAAGCTTGATGAACGTCGTCCTGCAGCCGTTTTTGCATAAGTTTGTCCTCGTGTTTTTTGATGATATCTTGATATATAGCCCCTCATGGTCACAGCACTTGCAACATATCAACATGGTCCTCTCTGCACTGCGCGACAATCAGCTTAAGTTGAAACGCTCCAAATGAGCCTTCGCCACTTCTTCAGTCAGTTACTTGGGCCATGTCATTACGACTCACGGTGTGGCCATGGATCAGGACAAAGTGGAAGTTGTCTCATCATGGCCGCAGCCTCAGTCACCGTGGGGCCTCAGGGTGTTCCTAGGGCTCGTCGACTACTATCGTCGTTTTATACAGAACTACGGAACTATATATATATATATATATATATAGTCCACTTTTGATCTCTCAACTATTATGTTGGTCTAATTTTGACCTTCAACTATAAAACCGTCTGGTTCAGGAACCTCAAGTTTACAAACCGTTCACTCTTGGCATCTAGACACGGTTGTGGCTGTTTCATGCTGACGTATACCTGGTTTTGACCCGCAACGCTGGCTTTGACCGCCACATAGGACGCACGCATGGAGGGATAGCCACGCTCGCAGCTGATTTACGCCGCAGAGAGCCGCCTCCGCCGGACTCTTCGCGTGCAGACCGCACCTCCTCCGCCGGCCACTGTAGCCCGCTCCCCGAGCGCAGGCTCTCCATCAGGCACGCCGATCGTTGTCATCTTCGTGGGCGCCACCTCTCGCCATCGCCGACACCCGCGCCCTCCACCCCTCGCCCGGCCTCCCCGACCCCCTCCACCGCCTTCGCCTCTTCGAAGCACCACCGGCCGGAGGTGCTCAACGAGGAAGAAATAGAGAGGAGCCATAGAGAGAGAGAGAGGGAAGGAGAGAGAGGGAAAGGGAGAGGGAGTGAGAGTGAGCAGGGCGAGGCGGAGAGAGAGTGCCTACCGATGGTGCTGGTGGCGGCAGCAGGGCGCGTACTCGGCTCCTCGCCTGCGCGAACGCAAGCAAGAGGGAGAGAACGGGAGAGAAGGGAAGACAAAGAGAGATGGAGAGCGGAGGGAAGGAGATGACCGATGGCTATTTGTTGGCGAGGGGGAGGCACAGGGCGGTGGCACTGATGGCTTCAGCGCCGGCGGTGCTTGGCGTCGGTGCGAGCTGAATAGGCGAAAGCGGCTCCGGCGAGTCAAGCGTGTGTCTGGCGGCGGCAATCCCCGACGGGCAGAGGCGAGCACGGCGGTGCTCCTCGGCCCGGTGCGGAGGGAACTCCAGCAGCGACTCCACTCTACGCTGTGCGGTCCCGCAACCCGCTCATCCTCCGCGATGCGCAGCTCAAGATCCTGGACCGCCGTCGCCGTCGCGTCCAGCGCCATGGGACAGGGCCTGTCCCCACACCGACACCGGCCACCTCCACTGCGCTCCACTCCCCCTCCTTCCTCACCACCCCCGTCGGATCCGTTGCCGGCGGCGTAGAAGCACCCGAGGAGGAGGACAACGTTGCAGACGCGCTCTCCCTCAATGGCTTCTTCAACCGCTTCACCTCTCCCTCACCCTCCGGGAAGAGCATCCAGCGGCACGGGTGGAAGCGCGGGTCCAGCGGGGCGCGGTCGCATGGGGAGGCGGCGGCGGCGTGCCAGTGGGAGATTGGGCCTCTCCGTCGTCTCCACCTTCTCCTTCGGCTTCCTCCTCGGGATGGGCAGTGCACTGGAGACGCTGTGCAGGCATGCGTACGACGTGGGGCAGCTGGACCTACTGGGCGTCTACGCGTAGTGGTCCGCCGTCAAGCACGTGGTGGCGCAGTCGCTGGCCATGGGGCTGGTGGCCATGGCGCTGGTGCTGGCGTACTGCAACAGCTTTGTGGTGCTCTTCACGGGCGACCCAGACATGCAAGCGGCCGTGGGGAAGGTGGCGCACCTGCTGGCGGCGACCATGGTGCTCAACAGCGTGCAGCCGGTGATCTCCGGGGTGGCCATCGGCGGCGGCTGGTAGGCGTTGGTCGCCTACATCAACCTCGGCTGCTACTACGCCGGTGCAATTCAGTTGAGTCGATGACGCGTGGACCCCACATTGGACAAAACCGCTCCACGTTAGACAAAACAGCCTCACCCGCGCCCAGATGCTAAAAGTAAACGGTTTTAACAGTTGGGGTACTAGCATTAGACGGTTTTGTAGTTGAGAATCAAAATTAGACCAACATGATAGTTTTGGGACCAAAAGTGGACTTAATCCTAAAATAAAATAAAAACTGAAACAGCAAAGCCCATTCATTGTTTGATCGCTACTTCTAGTACTTCCAAGATGCCAAACCAAAAGTAAAGAAAAGAAAAGGAAACTTTTTATTTCATATTCTATAAATCTTCGCCAAAAAAAAGGTGCTGAACTACATATGTTTGAGCCATGTAAACACTCGGATTAGACTTGCTTACCAATTCCTTTTTCGAACACATACTATATCATACTGTCTAAATGATATATAAGCATGCAAAAAGGAATCTTTTTCTAGACACAATCGGATTCAATGGTCCAAAAAAGTAAAAACAGAAAAGAAATGACGACTGATGAAATTGAAACCAACAAAGTTAGAGAATCCATGCGCACAAGTAATATAGGACAAACAAGAAAGAGACGATCAGACAATAATATGTGGATTGTGATGTGCACTCGTAGTTCAGACATCTCCGGGTCACAGGTGAGACTGCCGTCACCAATAGCAATAGGCATGCATACATTCATGTATCATGCCTGTCAGCCTGTGTGCAGTGCACAGGATCAAGAAAGCCCATCCTGCAGAAGCATTTACCAAAGTCAGGGCTCACTAGTGGCCGCCCATTCATCATCCATGCCGGGAATATTTGACTCATTTCAGATGCCCACTCATCACGCTAGATTTTTTTTTTTTAAATGTAACCAGCATCCTGCTCCCTCCATTTCAAATTATAAAACATTTTAGCTTTTGGAGATACATATAGCTTTTTATACACACTGTCTACAATTATAGTAAAATCTACATATTTAGAAAAACTATAACGTCGTGTAATTTGGAAGAGCCATAGCAACCACCCAGGAGGGACAAAAAATACAACATCAATATGGCTCTCATCTGCTTCAAGGAGCGGCGGCTGCAGCTAAACACCTACGCGATACTGTAGCTAAAACTGTGCAGCCGCAGCTCTCCCAATCATCAGCACACAAGGGCCAAAGCAAACATTACATCATCTTGCATATTGTGGTGGTTCATCATGCCATAGTGCAAAAACTCACCATTAAAAAGGTAAACAGTTTTCTCCCAACAGATGCACTCTCGTACTGGATGATGACCACACTCAGCTGACGTTGTATAGAATATAAAACATACAATCTCTGGTCAGCTACTCACCTGGATTCTGTTTGTTGACTGTTGGTTGCAAAAATGCTCTTGCAAGAATGAACCAAAAATTCAGGGGTCAAATATCTCTCCACCCTGGAGACACTTGTACAGAAAGAGAAGGGAAGAAAAAGCTAAGAGCAATCCTGGATTCCATATTCTGTTTTCTAGTTCCCAAAAGGCACTGTTGTTCCAGAAAGAAAGGTGCTTTCTCATCTTCTTAACCCAATGAAATGTCCTAGAAGAAGGTTATTCCTTTTGGGTACACCCAAGAGATACCAACATCATCCATGCTGGAGCTTGAATGTGATTCTCACAAGTCACAACAAGGGCCAAAGCAAATATTACAGCATTCATTATGCCACGGTGCAAAAACACACCATTCAAAAGGTAAACAATTTTCTCCAACAGATGCATATACTCTTGTACAAATGTACAATAGCATGTCCAGCAGCTGTCAAGACTAATGACTACTGATGACCACACCCAGTTGACATTGTAGAGTATATAACATACATATATCTCTGGTCCACTAATAACAGCAGCATCCGGTTCCAAAAGGCAACAATCCCAACTAAAGGCAATTCAGCTACTCACCTGAACTTCGTGGATTGGAAAAATGCACTTGCACCATGATTTTGGCAGCATGAAATGAAGCCACAATGAACCGAAAAATTCAGGTGCCCAATTATTACCGCAGAAAGAAAAGGGAAGAAAAAGGTAAGAGCAGCCATGGATTCCATATTCTGTTTGTAGTTCCCAAGTCCCAACTGAAAGCAGCACTATGAAAACTTATATATAGTCCTCGTATCTCCACCCATACAGTATCATAATGCAAAGTCACTTTGGCTAACCGAAAGAAGCCCAAATCAAATCTTTAGCCTTATCCAGCAATATGAAATGCAGGTCACTTGCTCCAAGTTGCACTTTACCCCCACTTTGTTGGCAACTTGAGAGAGATCTATCAACATGGTCAAACTTGGAGCTGGAGCTGCTTTGAGACTACATCAAAAGCTAATACCACTAGTAGGCCAAAACTAGATGTTGATGAACCACAGAAGACAGAGCAACTTGGAGTTGATGTCTATCAGACGAGGTCTTGCAGAAGGAATATGAATAGAGAAACATGTGATGCACGAGTTTCCAACGAGGAGGGAAAAGAAGAGCCCAACCGTGATTTATGGATGTGCTGAAACTTACTGTAACATACTAACATGACCTGACCACAGCGTAGGATATGTAGCGAGACAGAAGAATGCTACCATTTCGAAGCAGTATAATACGAAGCCATGGTGAATTGGCGATTGAACCAATTTATGGTGAAGATTAGTATGCATTTATATGTAAGGAAAAGAAAGATCAGTTTTGTTCGTTAGAGCGAAGAAGTGAAACACAACTATTAAGTACAGAAACAAAATTACTAAGCAGCATTAGTGCAAGAAAGGAAATACATCAGTACCAACGGTGTTACCAGTTGATTAGGAACAAAGATCACAAAAAACAAAAAGAAGCACTATTGTAGCTAGCTAATTGAAGGTAATCTGGGTGGAAAGTGCAGAGTTTGCCAAGTAGTGTTTGGGAGGCAAAATCTGCAGTTTCCACCACAATGGGCTGATGGTACTTACTACTACTTTACTACTACAAGTAATTACAACACGATCGCAAATGCAGCAGAAGTGAACTAGTGAAGTGGGAAAAAAAATACAGCAAGAAAAAAAAAAGTGAAAGGCAGCATCTACTTGCTTGGTTGATGTTACCAGCAGAAGAGAAGGCGTGGTGTCGGTGGTGTTGGGAGCATCTACTAGTTCCCGGCGGAATCGGCAACCGCGGCGTCGTCTTTGACCCCGACGAGCACAATCTTCTCGTAGACGAGGCGCGAGGGGTGCATGGGGTACTCCACCGGCGCGACGGGCCGGCGTTTGGCCACGGAATACCAGAGGAAGAGAACAATGAAGGTGAGCATTGCGCCGGCCGCGGCCGCGAGCAGCAGGGACAGCGCCGCGCCCCAGGGGCTGCTGTAGCGGCGGTCGAGGGCGGGCGCGCGAGCACTGGCGACGCGCTCTGGCGGCGGCGTGGTGAGCAGGTCCGCGGGGTTGAGCGGCAGGGAGTGCATCCGGTTGGGAGCTGCCCGGAACGCCCATGTGAAGAGTGTGCAGTTGCCGGAGGAGGTCCGGAATCCGGCGAGGATGCCCCCCCTGCGGAGGACGGGGGGCAGATGGAGCGGGTAGGAGAGCAGCGGCAGGGTGGAGTGATGGTTGGTGGTGGGGATGCGCGTGGCGGCGAGCCGGACGTGGAGCTTGTCCGTGGTGGAACTGGAAGAAGAGTTGGTGTGGTAGTAGTCTATCCAGGCGTGCAGGTGCAGCAGCTGGAGGCTTGGGGTGGTGGGAACGGGATGGTGTGTCTCCGTCTGGAGGGCGGTGCGGCCGGCGAGGTCGAGGCGGACGTGGCGAGCGGAGAAGACGAGGGCGAGCGCTGGGGGCGAGCGGGAGGCGGAGCCGGCGGAGGGCGTGAGGAAGAAGGCGAGGGAGGAGGAGGGGGCGGAAGGGAGGGCGAAGGAGAAGTAGGTGGAGAATCCGGGCCGGAGTGCGGACGTGGCAATGGGGATCCTGTACTGGACCCGTGCGCCGGGGATGGGCATGGAGACGGCGCCGGAGGTGGCATTGGCGCTGGCGCCGCCGGAGAGGGCGAGCTGCGCGATAGCGGCCCCGGCAGGGAATAAGTCGAGGGAGAAGGACGGGGAAGAGGAGACGGCGGAGGCCGGGCGAGGTGGTAGTAGCAGCGCAAGCGAGAGGCAGAGGAAGAGGGTGAGGGAAGGGAGAGGCGGCGGCGGCGGCGGCGACATCTGCATTGCCATCGCAGCAGTGGATACTGTTACAGCGATGAAGGAAATGAAGCTGCAGAGAATAGAGATAGCAAGAGTGAGAAGAAAAAAAAAAGAGAGAGAGAGAAATGAATCAGATGAAAAATGCTAGCTTGACGCTGCTGATTGCATTCGCATAGATGGATCTCATCTGGCGATGGAGATGGAGTTGACAAGGGATTTCTTCTGCTTTCCTCCCTCTCCAGGCTGCAGCATGCATGTGAATGGCAACTTGTCAAGGGAAGGGAGGGAATGGGGAATTGCAGATTAGATTAGATGAGGCAGCCGGCAGCGAGCAGGGTTTTCGAATCGAATCGAATCGGGGCCTTGTTCTTGGCCTTGGCGTGCAGGGGATAGACTCGATGGATAGGGAAAGAAAGGAAAATGGACTAGCCGCTGCCCCCGGTGCCCGTGCTCGACCGGGGGACCAATCAGCAATGCAAATTGCAATGGCAATTGCCAAAGCTTGCTGCTTTTGCCTGGCTCTTCGCTGTTGCTTTTGCAGTTTTGCTTGCTGCTACGGTAGCAGTAGGACTCTTGTGTTGGACCAATTTCTTTCTTTCCCAACCTTTCATTCAAAAAAATAAAAAAAATCATTCGTTTACCATCCTCCCGGTCCCGGAGAAGTGGACTCGTCGTTTCTCCTCCTCTGCCTCAGGGTTCAGGGTCCACCACCACCTTTGGCCTCTCGCCATCTCAAAAGTTGATGCGCCTCCCTCTCCTTTCTCCCTCACTGTTAGTGTCACACACATTAGTATATATCAACGCAGGAGACTTTTGCCGCCTTTCAGGGTGGCCACATCACCCCGAATTCTTCTGGCCGTCTGATTCTGCGATCGACGGTATATATTGGCTCCACCACTCGCTACAGTGCCTCGCCCCAGCTACAAAACCCTCGTCGTCTCTCCCCGACCCCGACGCCCTCCTCCTCTCCGCGCGCGCTCTCCCTCCCTCCCTCTCTCGATCCATGCCACCATGGCGACGGTGCACGGAGCGCACGGGCGGGGCGACGCAGCTACGGCCGCCCTCCTCCTCCCCATCCCCCCCCCCCCACACACCCCCCACGGCGTGCCCTCCCCCCTCTCTCATCTCCACTCGCTACCTCTCTCTCCCGATATGGCCAAGGCGATGGCAGCCAGTGCGCGCAGCCGGGGCGACTCGGGCAGCCGCCGCCGCCGGCACTTCCGCGGGGAGGCCTGGCCACTGGCCTCTACTGCCCGGCCGCTGCGTAGGTTAAGGTTCGCTCTCTCTCTTCATCCCCCTCCCCTTCTGTCGTCGGCGCCAGGGACGGACGTCGATGTAGGCTTGTCGGCTCGGTCTTCCTTGCTGGCGGAGGCCCAAATCGGCGGATCTGGTGGATCCAGTGCCTCCATGGCTGGATCCGTCTGTCCTCCCGTCCGATCTGTGCAGGCAAGAACCTTCCGGATGCCATGGTTGTTGGTGCCAGGTGGAGGACCGTGGGCCAACGACGGGGGTGGTGAGGAAGGACGAGGAGCGAAGCGCAGTGGAGGTTGCCGGCGTCGGTGTGGGGACGGGCCTCATCCCACGGCACTGGACGCGGCGGCGGCGGCGGTCCAGGATCTTGAGCTACGCATCGCGGAGGATGAGCATGTCGCGGGACCGCACAGCCTAGAGTGGAGTCGCTGCCGGAGTCCCCTCCGCACCGGGGCCGAGGAGCACCTCCGCGCTCGCCTCTGCCCGTCGGGGATTGCCACCGCCAGACACACGCTCGACTCGCTGGAGCTGCTTTCGCCTGTTCAGCTCGCACCGATGCCAAGCACCGCCGGAGCCGAAGCCATCAACGCCACCGCCCTGCGCCTCCCCCTCGCCAACGCGTTGCCGCCGGTCATCTCCTTCCCTCCGCTCTCCATCTCTCTCTTCCCTTCTCTCCCTCTTGCTTGCGTTCACGCAGGCGAGGAGTCGAGGACGCGCCCTGCTGCCACCACCAGCACCATCAGCAGGTGCTCTCTCTCTGCCTCGCCCTGCTCACTCTCACTCCCTTTCCCTCTCTCTCCTTCCCTCTCTCCCCATCTCTCTATCGCTCCTCTCTGTTTCTTCCTCGTCGAGCATCTCCGACCGGCGGCGCTTCGAAAAGGCGGAGGCGGTGGAGGGGTCGGGGAGGCCAGGTGAGGGGTGGAGGGCGCGGGTGTCGGCGATGGCGAGAGGCGGCGCCCACGAAGATGACGACGACCGGCGTGCCGATGGAGAGCCTGCGCTCGGGGAGCGGGCCGTAGTGGCCGGCGGAGGAGGTGCAGCCTGCGCGTGAAGAGTCCGGCGGAGGCGGCGCTCTGCGGCGTAAATCGGCTGTGAGCGCGACTATCCCTCCGTGCGTGCGTCCTACGTGGCGGTCAAAGCCATCGTTGCGGGTCAAAACTAGGTACACATCGGCATAAAACAGCCACAACCGTGTCTAAATGCCAAGAGTGAACGGTTTTCAAAATTGAGGTTTCTGAACCAGACGGTTTTATAGTTGAAGGTCAAAATTAGACCAATATAATAGTTGAGAGGTCAAAAGTGGACTTAATCCTTTACTTTAAAGGAGAATGGACTTGTGGCCGAGAAATGTAACTGAAGCAGGAGGATGACCCTGATGATATTTTGGTGTGTCCATGGACTTGGAGGCTTGGAGCAATGGTAGTAGATGTCATGCCTTTTTGCAACGTATCTGTTTGATGATATTTTGTTTATAGGTGGCACTTTCTCCTGATCTGTTTTTATCTCTCGGTGCCTCAGTGCTTGCGTGCGTGCATTTTTTAAAAAGAGAGAGAGAAGAGGGAGGGAGGCAGAGGAAACTTAGTATATGACTGTTTTTTAGTTAGTATACTTTGAATTTCCTTATCTCTGTGTGTTTGCACACACATAGATACATATCTAAGGAAAAAGTCCAAATTACTTCCTCAAATTTGGATTACATCTAGATAACCCCTAAACTAAAATTTAGTTTGATTTACTCCCCCAACTATTTCAATTGGTCCACTTTACCCATTAACAATATATGCTTTCTTTTTTTTGCATATATAAGTTGATTTAAATTATACTTTATTGTAAAGAAATACATATTATCTTTTTGAACATTATTTTGATAAGTTAGGAAATTAAATAACAAATGGACAAAATTGTATGCAATGTAATGAACAGTTCAAACACAAAATATGATGTCCTTGTTGACACAAAAATGTGACGATGTGATCAACACACAGCAAGCCAGAAAGATCTGCTTGGAGTAAGTCCGGAGATCCGCTTAGCTTTAAACACAGGATCGGTCAGTTTCGGGACCGAAGGCGTGCTAGTCAATTTGACCCTACAATTGACAAGGAGAAAATAATCAGAAATTTAAGGTGGAACATGCCGGTGTTGCACCAGACAGTTTCGATATGTGGCTAGATAGCCGATTCAATGGGGCTATCGACTAAATAGTCGATATCCAGCATATCAGTAAAGCAAGGATCGTTGAATTGAAGATTATCGACTAATATCAATAATGATGGTATGAATTTAAAATAACCAATACTCATGGGTCATAGCGATTTATTATGAATGATTAATCTAGACAGAGCAAGCATTATACACCCAGATATAAGTAAAATCATGAAACATCATCAGCTAGATGGATATAACCGGTGTAAAGCATTGAGCCGATAAGTTTAACGAGAAAAAATATAACATGCTAACAAATCGACTGTCTAGTACAAATAGATCTATAAACGCTCTGAATCTAATCTGTTACCATCAACAGTGAGGTTCGACCGGATCGATACAGCTATGATAATAACAATAAACTAAAGCCAAAGAATCCATAAAACCATCTATATATTGACAGGTTTCTGAAAAACATGCTATATGTGTGAAAGCACGGGCAAATCAGCTAAAATAGTCGATTCATGTAGAAAAAGGATTATAGCATGTGAACAATCGACTATTTAATATGAACAGATTTATAAACTCATCAAATCTAACATATTATCTTTAACAGTGGGGTTCGACCGGATCGATGTCAGCCATAATAAAGATAACATGTTAAACCTTTAAAGTAAACAGATCTATTCACATTTAAATATAATCATAAAAATATACTATAAGCATTAAAGTATGGGCAATCGGCTATTTAGTCGATGCAGGCATAGCAAACAACCAAGGTCATGCCTGGCCGAAAGCAAATCTACCAACTAGCATACTCTAATTTAAAAGTGCTAATAGTGGGGATCGATCGGATCGTACAGTCATAATAGCGAGCTATAGACCAGATTCAACTAACTAGTAAACCTACTCAAGATCAGACAGGCCTTGGCCGCGTACTATGCACGATCAAGATCGAAGTAGAACGGCCGATAAAACATAATCCGTCGTTTAAAGTAAGAACCATCGCAATATGACAAAATAAACGATGGACTAAAAGGATGTGAGGTCGATCTCGATCGGGCAGTATGATATTGCTGAAACTAATGACAATAAGAACATCGGCAAGATTGGTAACTTAATGAATCTACCCGAAGGATGCCACCCTTAGGTAGAGCCGATAACTTGACCTTAATCTAATTCGAGCAGTGGAGGTCGAACTTAACCGATGTAGCCGTACTTGAACTAGATAAGGATCGATAACTAACTTATACTAGAGCTCGTAAGAGGTCGGCCAGACCGATGCAGCCTTATAAATAAAAGTATAAGCCATGACGGTACTTACAGACAAGCCGGAGGTCGACCGGATCGATGCAGCGCTGCTTGTTGAAGAACTCGCCGAGATCTACATTACTCCTACTCCTAAGGGTTGGCGTGAAGCCGAAAAAGTAAAGACTGATTTTTATTGATGTGTGTATATGTTACAATAGCCGGGAGTTTATATTTATATCCTAGGCTGATAAGAGTCCTAAACGAACATGACTAGATAACAAAAAGAAATATCAAGATACATATACTCTAATTTCCCTTATGCAGAATCCTTGCTGATGAAGCTTCCTTGTTTGATACGTGTCCTTGTTTCTTTCATCCTGATATGCACCTAGACGTCATGTCTCTTTCAAATTTATTAAATAATATTTCCTGACTGGCTCATAAATATCCCTTAATTAGGAAACTTTCTTATTTTTGACATCATCGGCTGATCTCTTCCTTTCCAGGATAAGCTTACCAAATTTTGGTGTAAACATAGGCCCCCTAGTTTGAAGTATGAGTTTTCATGCTTCAAACTATTTTGATCTAATAATCTTCTTTCCTAAGTCAACGACATCTGATTGCAATACTTGGTTTTGATGACTTACATGGGTTGACTGTTCCTCTGTTTTAGCCGATTAAGAGCTGGCCCCCGAGTCTATAACTATAATCGGCTATTCAAATCACTGGTAAGAAGCTGAAGAATTCACTAGTAGCAATATTACCTTATTCTAAGCTTCACCTATACATGTGAACTTTGAAGTGTCTATCACGTCATCTTGGGTGGTTGAAGAATGGAACGGATTAGAATCTAGTCATCCTCACTTCTCTTGCTCAGAAAACTTAGGTTTTTTAAAAGATTTTTTAAATTAAAACATAGCTTTGCCCCCCAAATGATTTTCTTAGATCGCTCAATATGCATAGTTCCTCACTAAGACATTGTTTCGCCTCTATTTACCCTACTTCTAAAAAGCTTATGTGGAGTTCGAGTAGGGACAAAGTATGTAGCATACTTACCTTGCATATCGTAAAGTCAAACCTTGGATCCAAGGAGAGAAGTGTCATACTCTTAGATCAAGATGTGCATGTGTGTGGAATATTTAGTGGCTAACCTAATTGTACTATGCTCTCTGAAAAATATTTCTCTCTTATGGAATATTTTTTGCGAGAACATGAGTTATCTTTATTCTCATTTCTTTTTCTTTTTCTCTTTTTTACTTTCGACCTCTTTTGTGTCCATTTTTTTATTTTGCATAACCCATGTCTCTTTTTACAACAACTTTTGAGAGAAATATTATCAAGAACCTGGAGCATTTATTCTAATAAAACCTAACAAATATATTTTTGTCTTCTCTCAGTGTAGGAGCAGAACATTTTGAGGTGGATGAAAAACATGTTTTTGCGTACTTCCAGTATAGAAGCAGCACATATATGTGGCGTGTACGTGATTTTGATCTTAGGAGCATGATAAATTTCTCAACAAGGGTCAACAAGACTTGACAAAACTCAACAAAGAGCAAGCAACTTATGTGAAAGGTTTTAATGAGACTAATATATGGCTCTGGTAGGAATTTCAACTTTATTGAGGAGATAAGCTATTGATTTTGATTTTTTTAAGAGAATTTCCTAAGTACTTTGCAAAAAGAACTAAGGTTTCTTTCATCATACCATATCTCATTCATCAACTACTTAGATAACATGATTTCCCTATGATAGATTGTTCACAAGTGATAAGAAAAGCAGGAAATAAAGAATATGCGTACCTCCGCTTTGAACCAATGAATGCCTTTGCTCTAACTTTCTCCCATTATACATATATCAGCTAGACTTCGTCGGCCTTATGATCTCTGCATTCCCAATCAAACATATGATATGGCATGACCACACATACTTCCAAGATCTGATTCATCCTTTTTGTGCCCACATACATCATGTATATATATGCATGAAAATCTGACTCACATGCACTACATAAAGGGCTCTACCGGCTTGATGCCTTGATCTTCCAATTCTGAGCCGATTGTGAGCAATCTTTCATTTACTGCTTCTAACTTTTAATAAGGCGATTGTTAGTTTCAGAAGTCCCGCAATCAGATCAAGTTGAGAACATAGAGAGAGCACTGCAAAAAAATCGCTTGCGGAAGCCACAAACTGTAACAAAGGTCAGGGTTGGCCAAGAGGCTTCCTGCGTTGGCCGCTGAGCGCGCTGTAGGTGCATCATGGTAGTACAGACGCCTTTGTTGTCGTCGGACATGTCCTTGCCAAGCACGAGCTTAGAGACCCTATTTTCTGCCAGCTCCTATCTTGTTGCCAATGGAGCAGTGGTCGATCATGTCGGCGTGGGGCTTCATGCTGAGCCATTTGAAGGGCGTGGCGATAAATGCCGAAGATCGGCCGATGAGCTTGGCCATAGTGTCGGTCTACTCGAACAGTCTGCTGATGTCGACGCTGCTGCACTGCTCCGAGAAGGACGTGGATGCATCAGACACGGCGCAGTTGAGGTCACTTGCCATATCAACGAGACTCCGTGTGGACAACAATGAGCAGCATTTATTGTATTATGGCCTAGACTCTTCCACGTCCTTTGCTCATCCATTGATTATGCCTCCACGAGAGAATAGAGTCGATGTAGAGGAGGAGGTCTATAGTCTTCTTTGCCAGTATCACTTCCTTATCATCGCCGTCGGCCACGAGTTCCTTGACCTTGCCCCACAGTAGCTTGTCGTGGCTGCCATTAGTCTTACACCGCTATAATAGCAACACGTGGCCTGGAGTTGCATACACAAGGTTCACCATCGGCTCTTTTTGCATCCGAAGCTGATGTCTCAAAAGCTCCACTACACTTCAATACTCAGAGCCGATGTCTTTGATGATTTGGACTATTGGCTATATTTGGAAGCATGAACATTGGCTTTTTTCTCGATTGCATATGTGATGGTTCCTGGTTGCTTCCTGTGTACACCCTTTTCATGTTGCTAGATCTTTTCACCTCCGTGCTAGGCTTCCGGCCTTTCTTTCTGGCATGCGGCAATATAAGTCATCCTTGGCTGACTTCCAGCAGCTTGCAACAACCAAGTGAACAACTCTTTTGATCTTCTCTCAGCAATATATAGTGCTACACGTAGAAGAGCGCTCAACAGAGGCACGTAGCAAATATAAGGTGTTCACTCTTGCATCTTATTTAATAATAATTCCTGGCTCAAGATAAATCCCTCTTCGCCATAAATTTGAGAACCGAGAATATTTACCGCTTCAAAATTATTCAGCCGATGGTCCCCTATCAGCTATCAGGTTGCCAGCTATTTTCATGTTTCTAACACAGCCTCTCATGATGTTTGTTTTCTTTTTTTATTGAAGAATATATTACTATATTGCCCTCCATTTAGAACAAGCCTTTCGAGCTTATCGCTTTCACTTTCATCTTTAGATTGAGCTTTGTATGCTGTAGGAAAAGACAACCATATTAATAGGAGCCGATAGGCCGATCTCATCGGCTTTATGCTTAACCCACCTATTGGTTCCTCTTCCTAATTTGTCAACTACTGATTTTTAACTATCGGCTCTCCTGCGGTGCTATCGGTTCATCTACTATTGAGGTACCTTTGCTGCAGCAAAGCCGGCCATGTCACGTCTGCCAGGCCGGATGGCTCCATCACCTGACGTATCAGCTGAAGTGGAACCTAAGCCAATACTGGCCCCTAGCTGTTCTCTATATATTTGTACTTGGAGCCGATGGGGGTGAGCAGCCAATGGAGGTGAATAGCCTGATAAATTTCAACATGATGCACCTAGACTCTTGATTCTTGGCTGCTCATAGTAAAAGAGACCTCATCGGCTTTTACTAACATGTGTGCCAGCAACTGTCATAAGTTGAAGTTTTTTGAGCTTGACGATGGATTTGACATGCCCCTTGAATGTGTGCAGCTCCCTAGACCTGACTACCTCAGAGTACTTTGTGACCTGCTCAGCGAGCTCTGATAGTTTGTAGCAGTCCTAGTTGTCATCGCCAAAGAAGTCGGGATTGGTGGTAGCCTGGTTGAGGCCATGTAACATCCTCTGCACCGCGCCAGTGCTTCCCGTTCACCCTCGCCGTAGTTGGCGAACATGGTACTCAAGATCATGCTCAACTCGAACTCTTCATATGATGTTTAACACACTCGAGGCCATATTCATCGTGTCGTCCACCGCGATGTCGATGTCCGTCTTAGTCAGTGTCGACGTGTTGTTCACGCCATCGTCGGCATGCCATAGATGTGTCTAGCCACTTCATGATCTCATACTTGCGCTCTAGGAACATCTCGACGGATCCATCCACCTTGTCAATCAGACCGTCCATCACTAGAGGATGGGTACATGTTGCTGCCCATGCCAGGGTGCCGCACTGTCCCCTTGCCGATATCCAACTGGTCACCAGTGATTACCTTCACATTCTCGCCTAGGTGGAACGCACACTGGATGATCTCTGTTTTGTCGTGTCGTAGTGGATTGAACAGTGACAGAAGGCCGATGAACTGCCATGGTTCGTCAGTGCTTTCCTTTTCTTAGGGATCTACTGGTATGATATGCCTAGAGAGCAAAAGTCAGTCGGCATAGCTATCGATCAGCGCATGGATCTTTTTCTCGGCACTCTTGCTCGTCCAACATAGCTGATGATCTGCTCAGGGTCCACATCATCTTCCTTTCGAACTTGTTCTTCATTAAGTGACCATGCTCCATCGGCTACTTAGTTTTTATAGCCGATGAGCTATACTTATGCAAGCCGATAAGCAACCTATAGGCAACAATCTTTGAATAAAAAATAACCGATGTATCAATATTTCTAAAAACCAATGTCCAATTGACTTGCTGATCAACTTGATGCAATAAAATATTTTAATATACTTTCAACCATCGATATCGGCTATCTTCACATACTCGTCGATTGGTTCCAACTGAGTCAACAATTGTCATCGGCTGTCAGTCTTTATCGGCTTCATGATCTGGCTTTGCCGTTCGGCTGGTGACTATCTTGCATATATGATATATAAATATTTCCCTTTTATTTTTTTCCTCTCATAAACAACTAGGCTAGCAAGACATGCAAAAGTACCAATAAAATTGGAGTATCGAACCCAAGATGGATTTGATCACTAGGGGTTCATAAATGATTGACCGGACATTATCGGCTCCATCTAGCCGATCAACTGCAAATGTATACCCATATCCTTCTTGGAATCCCCATGCATGACCTGCACGTATACACTTAACGGACTTGGCTTCCTTGTTTCTATCATACGTCTCCAACTGGATTCCAAGATGCTTGCAAGCCGTCTTCCGCACGCATAAGATAGCATTATATATATCAACTTCCAATGATGATTGTCTGGATTCTATCGGCTTTGAACAATCCTTGCTGATCATATTCTGTTGGCGTCATCAGCTCGAATACTTGATTTTCAGTTAAGTAACTATTTTTTGAGCTGATGACAACATCCGCAGTTTGATCAAATAACTAATATTAATAGCCTATACGTTATGCCATTGAATATAGGTAGGTTCCGCCTCTGCTCTGTGCTTCAATCGAATACTGCTGTCAAGCACCGAGCTTCAGACTCCAAGCATCAACGTGCCCATGTGCACATGTGTGGCATTCAGACTTTATCTCTTGTACTTTTTTAAATAATCTCACATGCAACTATGTAACTGGTAGGCAAAGTCAATTCTTCTTTAACTCCCTTCGTACGTGAATTCCAGCTTGCCTCAGAATAGTGCTGAATACTTTTCAATATTGGAGCTGATCCCTGACTTCTCAAACGATTGTTATTCCACCGTGAACAAGCTTAGGTAATAAGCCAATAGAATATGCTTAACCAGAGCAAAAATCCATCTATCGGCTATCCTTTGTTATTACCTCCATCGGCTATTTATCGTATCAAGAAACAATAGCCGATGAAAGAATTCAAGATATAACCAGAAGTTGCATTGATATTCATTGAGGGCTACCAACTTTAAATTAGAAATGCTCATAGCCAATAAGATCATCTCATGACGGCTTCTCAAAGTACTACCACCAAATTTCCAAAAATAGAATCTTGAAACTTCTACTACTGTGAATTCTATTAACAGCAGCCCTGACAATATATTTCTAGAAGACATTGGTTAATATTCTTACATGATTGATCACATTGGTTGTGCGTATGCCAAACTATAAATAGCCGATGCGCTGATATTAGCTGGCATCTCTTTAGGCCACCTTTGTAGAAGTATCGGCTGCCTAGATGACTGTTGTGAACTTCTGCTGTCGATATTCTCCAAGCTGATATCCCTCTTTGGGCCTTTAAGAAGAATCCGATTACTCCACTATATCGACTAACACGCTCTCTACTCAGCCGATACTTTTGTATGTGGCCCAGGATGGCTTTTTGCCGTCAGTGCCTGCTGCATAGTGAGACCCACTAGCTTGTTCTTCGAGGTGTGTTTCGGTGATGATATACTCATGTGGTCACCGTACTTGCTCGGGCCAAGACTACTTCTAAAATCTGAATCCCTTGCTAATTTCTTCTGAAATTAAGCCAACAGCCGATTCCTCTCCTAAACAGCCGATTCCTTGTACCAAAATTATAATAATCATTAATCTGATCTCTAGACCTACTCCTGGATCCTTATCAAGCTGATGAAGCAACTTGAAGCCATTCGCCAAGAAATTTATTGGCTATTGCAATATGGAAATCGGCTCTTCGAGGCTGTATCGGCTTAGCGAGCAAGACTTTGGACCCTAGCCGATTCCACTTTCAGACAGGCGACCTCCATTGGCAAGCTTCCATAAATATCACTCTTATACTGCTTGCCCAATGAAAAAAATCCATCTAGGAGTTTCTCCAACATGTGCTTGAGCACACCATATCTGATATGATATATATGACCAATATAGTCCCTTTTCATCTTCTCCGATCCAAATTAATATACGATATAAGTCTTCTTTAAGCTAGTAGTCTGACCAAGCTTAGTGAATATCTCTATGTGTGCTCAGACAAATAGTTCTTTGAGCGGTGAAGTACAGGAGCAGTAGCTTTTGATCTTCTTGAGCTTATCACTTGGAGTGTCAACATGTTGCCACATGCCGCAACCGACCTCATGCAGATGACACGCACAGCAGGATTGGCTTGCAAGCCTCGTGCGGTGGTAAATCTTGGCAATATGGATGATGTTCTCAGAATAGTCCTAAAGATTCAGCATAATGATCAATTTTGGCTGACTTCTAATCAAACAATTGTGGTCCCACTGGCGTGCCAAAAAGTGTGTTGACACAAAAATATGGCAATGTGATCAACACACAGCAGGCTAGAAAGATCTGCTTAAAGTAAGCCCGGAGATCCGCTTGGCTTCAAACACAAGATCGGTTAGTTTCGGGACCGAAGGCGTGCCAGTCAATTTGACCCTACAATTGACAAGGAAAAAATAATCAGTAATTTAAGGTGGAACTTACCGGTGTTGCACCAGACAGTTCCGATATGTGGCTAGATAGCCGATTCAATGGGGCTATCGACTAAATAGTCGATATCCAGCATATCAGTAAAGCAAGGATCGCTGAATTGAAGATTATCGGCTAATATCAATAATGATGGTACGAATTCAAAATAACCAATACTCATGGGTCATAGCGATTTATTATGATTGATTAATCCAGACAGAGCAAGCATTATACACCTAGATATAAGTAAAATCATGAAACATCATCAGCTAGATGGATATAACCGGTGTAAAGCATTGAGCCGATAAGTTTAACGAGAAAGGATATAACATGCTAACAAATCGATTGTCTAGTACAAATAGATCTATAAATGTTCTGAATCTAATCTGTTACCATCAACACTGAGGTTCGACCGGATCGATACAACTATGATGATAACAACAAACTAAAGTTAAAGAATCCATAAAACCATCTATATATTGACAGGTTTTTGAAAAATATGTTATATGTGTGAAAGCACAGGCAAATCGACTAAAATAGCCGATTCAGGTAGAAAAAAGATTATAGCATGTGAACAATCGACTATTTAATATGAATAGATTTATAAACTCATCAAATCTAACCTATTATCTTTAACAGTGGGGTTCGACCGGATCGATGTCAGCTATAATAAAGATAACAGGTTAAACCTTAAAAGTAAACTGATCTATTCACATTTAACATAATCATGAAAACATACTATAAGCATTAAAGTATGTGCAATCGGCTATTTAGCTGATGTAGGCATAGCAAACAGCCAAGGTCATGCCTGGCCAAAAGCAAATCTACCAACTAGCATACTCTGATTTAAAGTGCTAACAATGAGGATCGATCGGATAGTTACAGCCATAATAGCGAGTTATAGACCAGATTCAACTAGCTCGTAAACCTACTCAAGATCAGACAGGCATTGGCCGCATACTATGCACGATGAAAATCGAAGTAGAACGGTCGATAAAACATAATCTGTTGTTTAAAGTAAGAACCATCGCAATGTGACAAAATAAACGATAGACTAAAAGGATATGAAGCCGATCTAGATCGATCTCGATTGGGCAGGTTGATATTGCTGAAACTAATGACAGTTAGAACATCAGCAAGATCGATAACTTAATAAATCTATCCGAAGGATGTCACCCTTAGGTAGAGCCGATAACTTGACCTTAATCTAATTCGAGCAGTGGAGGTCGAACTTAACCGATGCAGCCGTACTTAAACTAGATAAGGATCGATAACTAACTTATACTAGAGCTCGTAAGAGGTCGGCCAGACCAATGCAGCCTTACAAACAAAAGTATATGCCATGACAGTACTTACAGACAAGTCAGAGGTCGACCGGATCGATGCAGCACTACTTGTTGAAGAACTCACTAAGATCTACATTACTCCTACTCCTAAGGGTTGGCGTGAAAGCCGAAAAAGTAAAGACTAATTTTGATTGATGTGTGTATATGTTACAATAACCGGGAGTTTATATTTATATCCTAGGCTGATAAGAGTTCTAAATGAACATGACTAGATAACAAAAAGAAATATCAAAATAGATGGATTCTAATTTTTCTTATGCAGAATCCTTGCTGATGAAGCTTTCTTGTTTGATACGTGTTCTTGTTTCTTTTATCCTGATATGCACCTGGATGTCATGTCTCTCTCAAATTTATTAAATAATATTTTCTGGTCGGCTCATAAATATCCCTTAATTAGAAAACTTTCTTACTTTTGACATCATCGGCCGATCTTTTCCTTTCCCGGATAAGCTTACCAAATTTTGATGTAAACAGTCCTCTGCCATATAAAATTTGAAATAAAAATTCACCTCATATTTGGAGTGAAAAAAGACAAATCTAATTAAAGGGGGGAAAATTAGGCCACCTAAAGTAATTGGAGGAAGAAATTGAATCAAACGTTAGGTTAGATGGTTATCAGTTCATAGGCCACAATTGGAAGAGTATTTTTTTATATTTAATTACTAATGTATGTATTTATGTGTATTTACGCATGCACATATTTTTATGTGCATATTGTATGGTGGGTTGGGTGTGCGGTGAGTGAGTAGAAAACAAATGTGTTGCGTGCGCGCGTGGTTGGGGATTTTGGCAAGCAAAAAAACAATGCAGCATGATATTAAAAAAGAAATAATAAAAAAAATTCTCGAATACACAAAACATTTACGTATTATTTTATTAAAAAGAAGAATTTAATCGTACAACGACGCGTTTCTAACGACCACCTGGAAAGTGTTCCGGCCAAAAGCTGGACCATATTACGCTTCGATGTTACGTAAAAGTCTACGACCGAGCTCAGAGCAACCGAATGCGAGAAATCGCGGGGAGGGAGGCCAACGACAAGGCGTCGCTCTCCACCTGTGTGTGTGAGAGAGAGACGGGTAGAGGTGGGCGAGAGCCCGCGAGATCTCCTCCTCCTCCATAGGCAAGGCAGTTGGTTTGTTGGCTGCAACAAACTACTCTAACGGAGACCTCCACCGCCCTTGGATTGGATTTTTTTCCCCATTCCCTGTTTCTGCTTTGCAGTCTCCAATCCAATCACCTGCCCCCATGTCAACATATGGTTAATAACAAACCAAAAAAAAACCCCGCCGCGCCGCCATTAGCTAGCTCTCGTCTTCTTCGTCCTCCTCGTTGCTGCAATCTGTTCCTCTTCCCCACCCACAGCCTGCCGATTTTAGCAAAAGTAGGCAAAAAAAAAAAAAAAGGGGAGAGGAACGACGAGGGCGACGCGATTGACCAACCAAATCGATCAATCTAAGCCTGCCTGGTGGCTGGTGCCCGGAGAGGAGAGGGACGGAGGCGGCCAGTGCTGCTCGTCGTGGTCAGCCGCGACGAACGAACGAACGAGCAAAAGGCCTTCCTTCCCTTTTGCTGATTTGTTCTCTGCCCTGCCCTGCTAGTGGCGTCCAGTCGCCACGGAATCAATCAATTTCAATCAGAAAGTTGGAATTTTGATTGAGTTTCGAGGTGCTCCATAAACTCAATTCGCCGTCCACACGGCATTAATTGAATCGGAATCGGACCACCACCACAAAGCAAGCAAGCAGAGGAAGGCAGTCCAGTCCAGATTGGATTATTATTAGCTTCGCTTCCTGACTGGACTCTCTCGAGAGAGAAAGAAAGGCAAGCAGCAGCAGCCCAAGAAGAGAAGAGAAGAGAAGAGAAGAGGAGAGAAGAGAAGCAAAGCAATGGATGTAAGTTGTCTTTCCTTTCCTGCCCGCTTTGCTTTCCCTCCTCCTTTCCCTATCAATTCTATTCTATCACACCACTTGCTGACCTTCTTCTTCTTCTTCTTCTTCTTTTCTATTCTAATTTTATTCTCCTCCATCCACGCACTACTCACCTATAGTATGCTCTGCATATATATATATTAGAGAAAGAAAGATGATGCTGATTGCCCATGCCCCATGATTGCTTTGCTTGCGTGAACCATCGTCTTTAGTTTGTTTGGCCGCTCTGCCCGTTCCTGTTGTGCTAAACCTGCCATTCAGTCAATCTTTTTCAAGATTCTTTTTCTTGTCTTGTGTTCCACATGGCACGTAAGTAGATCACTACTACTAGTTACTGCATTATTAGGCACCGCATTAACTACACCCCCACTGTCACTCACTCACTCCCTCTTCCGTTCCGTCCCACTCCATCTTGTATCTGTATGTATCACGAGGATAGGAGGAGCAGCAGCATTCAGCTACCAAATCGCATTAGATTTTCTAATTGATTGATACATGCAACCCTCCCTCCATCAGTATTGAGTGCCCTCAGGATTCCCACCACTTTAGTTTGGCGATAACAAAAAAAAAAACGTGTCCATCATTGTTTCTCGCTCTTTTTCCTTTAAAATTTTCTGGACGACATCCATCCATCCATGATTCTTATGAAAATGAAAATGGAAATGGAAATGATGCGAGCTACTTTTGGTCTTGGGGGGAAGCCACCGCATCACCGTGCTGTGCTGCGGCGGCCTCCTCCTCATTCCTTCCCTTTTTATAGGCCGCCGCCGCCTCCGCCTCCGCTTCCTCGTCCTTCACAGAGGACCTGCCCCTGCGCCTGCAATTCTACGACGACGACGACCACCAAGACCATCAGGCTCCCCCCGACAGGGTGCCCCTCCTTCTGCCCATCAAGATCATGGACGCCGCCGACGAGAAGGGAGAGACGCCCCAAATCTCCGAGGATACCGCCCACCAGATTAGCGTTGGTATGTATTACGCCATTCCTCCTCCTCCTACGACTATGTATCTCTGCATGCGCACTCCTGCTTCTTCTCACAAACAACTGAACAACAAACTTTCGTGATGTACTTATGTATATAAACCTCCTTATTGAGAATCCTTCTTCAGCCATCCACTGCTTTGCTCTTCCATGGATGAAATTTCTTCTGCTACATAAATATATCTGTATAATAATCAAATAATAATACTAATCTTTTATTTATTATCCAATTTACAAAGTGGAGGAAACAACCATGTATATAAATATATATCTGTAGAATAATCAAATAATAGTACTAATCTTTTATTTATTATTCAATTTACAAAGTGGAGGAAACAATCATGTATGTACACGTGGCCAAACCCATAGTAATAATTACTAAATTTCTTTATGTCTGCATTTATATTTTAATAATTAATAAAGCATACATTATGTATGGTTGAATCCTAAAACCATTCTGTCTGCCTGCTATTTTCTTTCAGATCCTTGGTATCAAGTTGGCTTCGTCCTCACAACCGGGGTCAACAGCGCATATGTTCTAGGATACTCTGGATCGATTATGGTCCCTTTAGGCTGGATTGGCGGCACATGCGGCCTCCTCCTAGCTGCTGCCATTTCCATGTATGCTAATGCTCTGCTTGCACGGCTTCATGAAGTCGGTGGCAAACGCCATATCAGATACAGAGATCTTGCTGGACACATATATGGTCAGTAGCTAACTTCCTTTTAGCTCTGCACTTGCATTAGTATTGTTCTTCTGCATCCTATATATATACTAGTCAGAATAAGCTAGTAGTATGATTCATTTTCTTCATTCTTTGAATTGAATTTGATTTGGCTACAGGACGAAAAATTTACGGGCTTACATGGGCCCTACAATACATTAACCTTTTCATGATCAACACTGGCTTTATCATCTTAGCTGGACAAGCTCTCAAGGTATGATCCAGGGAAAAAAAGAAATCGCCTCAGATTGATACATACTGTTTCTTTTGTACATCAAACTCTTTTCTCCCCATGACTCCCTCTATTATATTTCTTGGCCCTACTGTTTATTGATCCTCCTGTATCTAAACTAGAGGTTTTTTCTGAAATTCCGTTTCTT
The DNA here is from genome assembly GCF_019320115.1 of Miscanthus floridulus. Taxonomy (NCBI): domain Eukaryota; kingdom Viridiplantae; phylum Streptophyta; class Magnoliopsida; order Poales; family Poaceae; genus Miscanthus; species Miscanthus floridulus. Next base: position 543,253 of record NC_089583.1, on the reverse strand, counting down.
GCTTTTCCTTCCATTAGATCGATGAATTTGTCGATAGCATGCTGTACACAGGTTAGATTATAGTTTGCATTTACTCTTGATGTAAATATAAATTACGAAATATTTTCCTCGGAAACTTATTTTGTCACCTTCCATTTGCAGGCAACATATGGACTCTTTAGTGATGCTGGAGTTCTGAAACTCCCTTACTGCATTGCAATATCAGGATTCGTCTGTGCTCTTTTTGCCTTTGGAATCCCTTATTTATCTGCCCTCAGGATTTGGTTGGGATTCTCCACACTTTTCAGCCTCATCTATATTGTGATAGCATTTGCGCTGTCATTGAGAGATGGTATTATCCTTTGGCTCCGTCTTTATTGATACCATGAGTTCATTTGCATTTCTGTGCTTAATAATATGTTATTTTTGTTTCATCGCTGATGTTTCATGCTAGGGATAACCTCTCCTGCGAGGGATTATAGTATTCCCAAATCGTCACATTCAACTCATGTCTTCACTACAATAGGTGCCGTAGCAGACCTTGTGTTTGCTTACAACACTGGTATGCTGCCAGAAATCCAGGTGAGTCCAGAGATCATTTTCTGGTATTAGTTAATTTAGTAGCATCAAGGAAATCGCATTATTATGTGGTTAATATATAATAATATTTCAGGCAACTATAAGGCCTCCTGTGGTCAAGAACATGGAGAAAGCTCTATGGTTCCAGTTCACCGTTGGCTCCTTGCCTCTCTATGCTGTAATCTTTATGGGTTACTGGGCTTATGGTTCCTCAACATCAGGTTATCTGCTAAACAGTGTCACAGGCCCAGTTTGGGTAAAAGCCGTTGCAAATCTGTCGGCATTTTTTCAGACAGTCATAGCGCTGCACGTAAGCCAACACCTTCTTTCAAATAGTCCTATATATACCTCTTTCAAACATGCCATTGATGGATGCGGCTTGGTGACTAACTTGAGTTTCATGTATTCTCCAGATATTTGCTAGCCCAATGTATGAATTCTTGGACACAAAATATGGAAGTGGGCGTGGTGGTCCTTTTGAAATCCACAACGTAATGTTCAGAGTAGTAGTGAGAGGAGGCTACCTGACGGTGAACACGCTGGTGGCGGCAGTGCTCCCATTCCTTGGTGACTTCATGAGCCTGACGGGCGCCCTGAGCACCTTCCCACTGACGTTTGTGCTCGCGAATCACATGTACCTGATGGTGAAGAGGCCTAAGCTGTCTGCCATCCAGAAATCATGGCACTGGCTGAATGTTGTTGGGTTCACTGCATTGGCGGCTGCTGCGGCGGTCTCAGCAATAAGGCTCATCATGCTTGATTCCAGCACCTACCACTTTTTCGCTGATCTTTGAGCTTGAGGCCCCGATCAGTGAAATATTCAACTCTAGCTTGTTTCCTTTTTGTTTTTGGAAGGGAGGCAGATAGGGTGGTTAGCTACCAGCAGTAGTTGATTTGTGATGGAAACGGTTAATTCGAGCAATAAAATCAAGGTCAAATGTGCTTGCATTGCCTCTTCTCTTCTATTTGGTTACCTTGCCTGTTCAAATTCATCAGAATGATAGTATATGCTGAACCGAGCTAGTATTTCAGAGAATTATTTATTGATGTATATATGTTTGGGGTGCATTGCGCTTGCGCAGCACGGAGAAGGAGATAGTTGTGCTGTGCTGCTTGCAGCCGAGGTTTTATGAATCGACGAACAAGAAACGATTGCAATTGCTAGTAACCATGCAGGAGTATATAGTAGGTAGTATAAGGATGCATATTTTATTGCATAGATGAAGAGCAGGGCAGAGCAGAGAGGTAGCACTAGCAGCGGGCCGAAGCGGGGATGGTGTCGATGCAGGACTTGTAGAGGATGCGGAGGTAGTCGAGCAGGGAGTCCTGGCGCCGTCCACCGGCTCCATCTCAGAAACTCCACACCACCAGCGTTGCGCCGCCGTCGCCGCCGTAGTCGAAGAGGCTGATGGTGTTGCGGGAGCCGGCGAGGCCGACGTTGCCGTTCTCCATGAGGTAGGTGTAGGAGCGGGTGGCGTGGTCCATGGCCACCGGCCTCTCAGCGGCGGATTCAATGGGGGTACCGATACCGGAGCCCTGGAGCCTATTTGACGCCCATGAATTTTTACGTAAAATTCTATCACATAGGTGAAGCTAAGACTTAAAATCAAGCGGTAGTCTAAAATATGTTACTGTGCTACTTTTTGTTCAGCCCCTAAATTTTTTCATGGATCCCCAGCTGCCTCTCCCTGACCCACGACGACGACGCCTGCTGCAGGTGTTGGGGGAACATGAGGCCGCCGCGCACGAGGCGCACGTAGCCCGGCACGCCCTCGTCGCCGGACACCGCGGTGCACGACTCCACCATGGGCATCCACTCGCGCAGCCCAAACGTGGCGGACACCAGCTCCCACACGCGGTCCACGGGCGCGCTCACCACCCCGCTCGCCGTGCCGCGCCACTTGCCAGTAGCGTGCCCATCCATGGCTCAAGAACCGTCAGCTCCAGCCTCCAGCTCCTGCTCCTGTAAATGACTAGTCTCTGCTCCAGCACAAAGAACGAAAAATAGGAAGGGGAGAACAAGGACAGTCCTGTCCGGGACTCCCAAGGTGATATGCTTTCCAGCTTCCCAACCCAAGGGTGAGTCCAAGCTACACGGCTGCAAAACCAAAGCTCGCCGCGCAAGCGCTCTATTAAGCCCTATTTGATCTCTTAAGGATAATATATAAGATAGAAAAAATAAGAATGAGATTTTAGAATCCAACTATCTACCCAAATTTATTATCTAAAAACTTTTATTTTGTAAAAGTAATAATTACTATGAGAATGAGATCTAAACACCTCTCATTATTGAGAATTCAAATTCTCGCGGAGGACGAGTTCGGCAAGGAACGCCGTACCTGGCGACTTGGGCGCACACCGCCGACGTCCTTTCCAGGGTTGTAGCGACTAGCCACGACCCCACGCCGGTACACCGGGCTTGGGCGTAGAAGGAGGTACGCAGGGCTCGGGCGAAGCCATGCCGGATGCCGCTGGGTGCTGCGGCAAAGGACGGCGACGCCGACGCCGACGTTGATGTCGCAGACGTCGAGTGCGGCCAAGGGATAACGGCAACACTGCGGCGCCGGACAACACTGCGGCTGCCGACAGTGCTACCCGGGAAGGTCACGGTGAACCCACCACCGTGGCAGGGCACGGTGAGCTGGCCAACGAGACGGGCTTCGTCGAGCCCGACCCGTTGACGCTGACGCTATACCTGGACGACACACATGATCGTGACATCACGGAGGACCCGATGTTAGAGGAGTTCGCAGCCTTGCTCGTCAGCTGTCGGATCGTCGCGTGGCCTTCCCTTGAGCGCCTGGTGTCAACTTCGGCGCCCCCCAGCTACAAGATGTGGCCCTAGCGGTGGTGGCCCCCAGCTGGAGGATGAGGACCCAACGACGATCTCCTGCGAGCTGCGGACACCACCCCCGCGCCCCATTCAGTGGGCAATGGACTCGCCGGAGACACACACGGAGTACAGCTATCCGCTAGGCTTCGGACCAGCGAACCTCATGGTGGATGCTGGCCCTCCCAGTTCACCGCCGGTGGATGGCCACAAGACTGTGGACAACGATGGGTTCGCCAAACGCCGCCTCGACAGCTTCATCAACAAAGTGATGCGCAAGAGGGACTCTCCGCTGATTCGTGAGCCTCCCAAGCAGCCCCTGCTAAGCAGGTGATGCCGTGGCGGAGCAGGCGGTTGGTGGCTCAGACCCTCTCCTGAGTACATGCTTCCAAGCGAGGAGAGGTGCTGATCATGCAGCGTATGGGCTACACCAAGGGTCCATCAGCGCCATCCGCGTCGGAGCTCGAGGCCTTTTACAAGCTCTGTGACGGCAACCTGGCCGCGTCCACTGCCGAGGCACTAGACGCACTCTTCCCGGCCGTTGGAAAGGGCTCATCTAGGAAGCCGCGAAGACGCAAGGCCACCTCCTAGGTCGCACCGCTGCATCGGTATTGGTTGTTTCATTTTATGTAATATCGAAACAAGAGGTCTTTTGCTAGGATGGTCCAGCTACGGCTGTGCTTGATCGACCTCCTTCGGCGCTCGATAGAAGCACGTTGTATGTTTGCTTAAACTCTTCTACTTAATACAATGATACACAAATCTTTTACGTATTCAAGAAAAATAATTCAAATTCTGAATTCACTATCAAGAATCCCAATTCTCACTATAAAAATAAGATCCAAACCGACCCATAACCTGGCATATGTGTCATGTTTTGACCTTTTACAAATTTTAATCTTTTATTACACAATTTCTTCCATTATTAGGAACTTGTGGTTGAATATCTGTCAATCACCTCAAGTTTTTCTTAAATTTTAAGCTTTCTTTCAAAAGAGTTGCATATTCACTTGATCGTTTCTATTTTTTAATTTAATTATATTCCTTTTGACTTCACTAAAGAATTTCAGTGAAGCTACAACTTTGAACGTAGTTTGTATTTTTGTAATTCATACTATAGCAACTTTACTTTACTTTCCCTAGCTGGTTGCTTGTAAAAAGTTGATCAGTGAGTAAGGAAGATTTCGGTTGACTGAAGAGAAACAAAAAAAAAAAACTGATTTTATAAAGCCGTTTGTTTACCCTGCATAAACAATTCAAGATGGAAAATGGACTTCGCAATGCAAACTGGGGTCTCGTTGTCACATATAAGCATCTCCAATGCTGAAGCAATAAATCTTGCGTTGACAGTTGTCTCATTGACAACGGGTACATCACCTCCCACCAAGCCCTCCTATGGAATGCAAGACTATTTTTCGTGTGTTTTCTCAATTGAAAAGGAATCGTTTTCTATGAAATTCATGTACGATTCTTGGAAAGTTTTTGTGTTCGAATTGAGGCCTAAAAATATTAACATAGCTTTCTGGAATAAATACAAGAAAATAGAGTACTCGTACAAGGATGGAGCCTAAAGTTTGCCACTTGGGATCAGCCGGTGTTGACACGAAATTTCGTCCCGTGCCGAGGACACACGAGCAAGCCGGAAGGGTCCGCTCGATAGAGCTGGAGATCCGCCTAGCTTTAGCGCAGGGGTGGTCGATCCTGCGCACTCCTTCCAAGGCGTGCCAGTCAATTTGACCCTGCAATTGATAAGGAGAGAAAGTTTATCAGTAATTAAGGACGGAACGTGCCGGTGTTGTCAGACAGTTCCGAATGTGCGGCTCTGAGAGCCGATATGAAAGGAGATCGTCTAAATAGTCGATTACAGCATATTCATAAGAATAAATTAATTAAAGCTCATGGGGTTGTGTAAGAAGAATCGGTTATCGTTCAGGATGAATATCATTCTTTAAATAAATATTGGTCAATGGCAATAAGATATTAACAATAATTAGTTCATGCTAAGCCAATGACTACAAGTAACCGAACTCTTTTATAAAAGAAATAATTCAATACCATTTAATCGTTTAATAAAGATAAAGCTAATAAACATGTTAGATCTCATCTATTGCTATGACCAGTGGGGCATGAGGCAGAATCATGCAAGCCGTAGAAATAACAATTGAATCAACGAACCTAACTCATTACTAATATCACTGGGGCATTAGGCAGAATCATGCAGGCCGTAATACAATAATAAAATCATGGGGCTAACATATCTTTTAACCTATCTTTATTTCAACGGTCTCATGATGTGAACTGCTCGTGAAAGCACTCGATATCGGCTAAAACAGCCGATTCAGGCATAGCGCACAGTTAAAGTCATGCCTTATCAGGAATAGATCTACCGAATAACGATCCTCACTTCACGGTGCTAACAGTGAGGTGTGGGGCAGGATCAAACAGGCCATGATAACGGGCCATGGAACGGTTTTTGCTAGCCAATAAATCTACTCAAAACGCAATATGCTTTAACCGCACGCTATGCACGATCAAGATTGATGTAAACAGCCGATAAAATGTAACTCATCGTTTAATGTACATATTAGATCAGTTTTAGATTAACAAACGATGGGTTAAACATGATATAAGACCGATCTAGATCAATCCCAATCGGGCAGAGTGATATTGCTGTAATTTAGATGAATAATGAAAGCAATAAACAATATCGGTAACTTAATGAATCTATCAAAGACTGTCATTCTAATGTAGAGCCGATAACTTGACCTTAATCTAGTTCGAGCAGTGAAAGTCGATCGGATCGATGCAACCGTACTTGAACTAGACAAGAGTCGATAACTAACTCATACCAGAGTCGCAGTGGAGGTCGACCGGATCGATGTAGCCATACGGACAGAGGTATAAGCCATGACGGTACTTACAGGCAAGCAATGGAGGTCGACCGGATCGATGCAGCCATACTTGCTGAAGAACTCATCGAGATCTACTCTACTCCTCCTAAGGGGAGGCCAGAGCAGAAAAAAGTAAATAACTGGTATTTGATTGATTATGTGTTTGATACAATAGCCGGGGGTTTATATTTATACCCTAGGCTGATAAGAGTCCTAAACGAACATGACTAGATAAAAAGAAATACCAAGATATATAGACTCTAATTTCCCTTATGTAGAATCCTTGCTGATGAAGCTTTCTTGTTTGATACGTGTCCTTGTTTGTTTCATCCTAATATGCACCTGGACGTCATGTCTCTCTCAAATTAATTAAATAATATTTCTTGGCCGGCTCATAAATATCACTTAATTAAAAAACTTTCTAGCTTTTGACATCATCAGCCGATCTCTTCCTTTCCAGGATAAGCTTACTAAATTTTGGTGTAAACACATGCCCCTAAGTTTGAAGTATGGGTTTTCATGCTTCGAACTATTTTGATCCGATGGTCTTTTTTCCCTAGCCGATGACATTTGATCGTAATCACTGAAAGCTGCATCGGCTCTATCTTCTTTTTGATCTTAATAACTTCAAAATTGATCTTTCTCTGCATCTCCGTTCATCTGCTTTAGCCGATTAGGAGCTGGCCCCCGAGTTCAATCATAGCAATACAAGTTAACCGGTAGTACGAAAATACGTTGCATAAAAGTTTAGGTATTGTAGCTGATAGCCTTGTTCCAAGGAGCCGAGGAATTTACTGGCAGCGATATTACCTTATTTCAAGCCTCGCCTATACATGTGAACTTTGAAGTGTCTACCATACCATCTTGGGTGGTTGAGAAATGGAACAGATTAGAATCCAGTCATCCTCGCTTCCCCTGCTCAGAAAACTTGGGTTTTTGAAAGATTTTTAAATTAAAACATAGCTTTGCTCCTCAAATGATTCTCTTAGATCGCTAAATGTGTATAGTTCCTCGTTAAAGCGTTGTTTTGTCTCTTCTTATCCTACTTGTAAAAAGCTTATGTGGAGTTTTAGGTAGTGATAAAATATGTAGCGTACTTACCTTGCATATATTGTAAGGTCAAATCCTGGATCCAAGAAGAGAAATGTCATACTCTTAGATCAAAATGTGCATGTGCGTGTAATATTTGGTGGCTAACCTAATTCTACTATGCTCTTTGAAATACATTTCTCTCTTATGGAATATTTTTGCGAGAACATGGGCTATCTTTTCTCATCTTTTTTCCCCTTTTTATTTATTTATTTTGGACTTCTTTTGTATCCATCTTTTATATATTTTTGCATAACCCATGTCTCTCTTTGTAATAAATTTTTTGAGAGAAATATTATTAAGAACTTAGAGCATTTATTCTAATAAAACCTAACATATATATATTTTTTGTCTTCTCCCAGCGTAGGAGCAGAACATTTTGAGGTGGATGAAGAACATGTTTTTGCGTACTTCCAGTATAGAAGCAGCACATATATATATGGTGTGTACGTGATCTTGATCTTGGGAACATGATAAATCTCTCAACAAGGGTCAACAAAACATGACAAAACTCAACACAGAGCAAGCAGCTTATGTAGAAGGTTTTTAATAAGACTAATATATGGCTCTGGTAGGAAATTCAACATCATTGAGGAGACAAGCTATTGATTCTGAAATTTTATAAGAAAATTTCCTAAGTACTTTGCAAAAAGAAGCAAGGTTTCTTTCATCATACCATATCTCATTCATCAACTACTTAGATAGCATGTTTTCCCTATGATAGATTGTTCACAAGTGACAGGAAAAGCATGAAATAAAGAATATGTGTACCTCCGCTTTGAACCAATGAATGCCTTTGCTCGAACTTTCTCCTAGTATGTACATATCAGCTAGACTTCGTCAACCTTATGATCTCTGCGTTCTCAATCAAACATATGATATGACATGACCGCACGTACTTCCAAGATCTAACTCATCCTTTTTGTGCCCACATACATCATGTATATATATGCATGGAAATCTAACTTGCATGCACTACATAAAAGGCTCTATCGGCTTGATGTCTTGATCTTACAATCCTAAGCCGATTGCGAGCAATCTTTCATTTATTGCTTCTGACTTTTAATAAGGCGATTGTCAGTTTCAGAAGTCCCGCATTCAGATCAAGTTGAGAACACAGAAAGAACACTGTGAAAAATTCACTTGCTGAAGTCACAAACTGCAACAAAGGTTAGGGCTGGCCAAGAGGCTTCCTACGATGGCTGCTGAGCGCGCTGTAGGTACATCATGGTAGTGCAGATGCCCTTGTTGTTGTCATGACTGTCTTTATTTTTGTTTTTGCTCTATAGGTGATACGTATCGTATCAACTTTTTCACATCTTTAGGCTTATTTTTGAACTAGAGGTGATACCCTTCTGGTACCGGCTATTAGAGCCGATGACTAAATGAATCGGCTATCAAGTGTTGATCAAATGTTAGGGTAATATTCCTTCAAATTTGTTTTGTCGATTGCTATTGATAGGTTGCGCCATAACTTTTCAGATCAAAGGTTAAACGATCGATCGATCCAGGCCAAGCATCTCATTAAGCGAAACAAAACTTCCTGTAATAGATCTATCAACTCTGAATAGAACTTATGATTTGACTTAGCGTTCACATACGTCGGTCTAAGCCTATCTCTAGGACCAATGCTTATCCTTCCTCAATCCAATGGCCGACGTGAAGCCATGACTATTTACTAAAATAAACTCTTAGAGCCGATTGCTTGCAACGGCTGTTGGCTTTCATTACTAATTTTAATGAAGCCTCCTTCCCATAACTTGCCAGAAAAGCATTCCAAGTCTACTAACTCCCAAAAGACTGGATCGGCTATTGTGATACTTACAGACTCATCAACGCGAACCAGTTCGACATCATCTCCATGCCATTGAATCAAACACTGATGCATGGTTGATGGTACACAATAGTTCACATGAATCCAATCACGACCAAGGAGCAAACTGTACGACCCTTTTCCATTGATGACGAAGAATGTGGTGAGCAGAGTCTTACTCTTGATTGTTAGTTCAACGTTTATTGCCCCTAGGTCTTAGATGCATTACCTCCAAAATCCTTAAGCATCATGTCAGTCTCCATCAGATCTCCTGATCCTTTGCCAAGTTTACGAAAAGTGGTGTAAGGCATAAGATTGACAGAAGCACCTCCGTCCACTAACATCTTGTTCATCGGCTTCCCATCAACAAAACCTTTCATATATAAAGCTTTTAAGTGCCGATGCTTGACTGGCTTATCAAATATTGCTTATTGTTCAACCGTCAACTTGGCAACTATCTCCTCATACTCCGATTCATCAAAATCCAAATAAACTTCTTGATCTGCTGGAGCTCTGAATTCTGATGGCAAGAGAAAAGCCATTTGGATATTAGCCGATGGTTGCTTTCTATCGGTTGTTTGCTTAGTACGCCATACTTAAGGTTTACCGGATGCCTAAGTCTGTTCCAGCTCTTTATTCCTTAAGCGTTGCACCCTTCTCTTCTGGCTTCTTGTCAAACCTTCTGGACACCATTGACCTTCCTACCAAACATACTTTCTCTTATTGCCTTCTTCTTCATAATCAGTCCAGTCTTGATCAACTCCTTTTCCCAGCCGATTATGAACACTTCCATTTTTTAAGCGCCGATCTATGTTATTATGGTGATATGCATCTTGAGCATGGATAGACCGGTGGCTGGTTTAAGATTGCCTAAACTCCCAATACTGATCGTTGCACTCTAGATAGTTACTCATGGTAGGCAACTTCAAACCTTTGTTCCAGCAATGTCTGAAGAAAGGACAATTCCAATGCAATTCAGCTTGCTTTCTTTTGTACCTCTCTTTTTCCTGTTGACGCTGGTATTCTTGCTTTTCCAACGAACGCTGAGAATCCTTTTCCCTCTGCCGCTGCCATTTATTCAACAGAATTTGAGATGTAACTTGCGGCTTTGTCGCCCCTTCTTTTGATGTTTTTCACTGCTTGTATCAGCTCTTTCGCTCGGCATGACATCTTCTAATCTCTTTGTACTCGTCAGCCGATATTTGCATCTTGGGATCGACTGTTCTAGCTTCTTTTGATTTGGTTGATGTTAGGACCTTAATTTTTCCTTTGAATAGCCCAGCATCAACCATGTTTTGATCTCCTCGGAAAGGTTTATCATCAACTTTTATTTTCCGAGGCATATCAAATTTGAGCCTCCCCTGCTGAATAGCCCTCTGTATATGCTGCCGGAAAATTCTGTATTCATTGGTGGAATGAGAAGTAGCATTATAGAATTTGCAAAACTTCTTATTCTTTAATTGATCAGGGGGCAACATGACATGACCATCGGGCAACTTAATCTGCCCTTTCTCAAGTAAGAAATCGAAGAGCTTGTCTGATTTGGTGATATCAAAGTCATAGCTCTCCTCAACTCCTCTTCTCCAAGGATTTGGCACCATTACTGTTTTCTTGCCCCAATTCTATTTAGCTGCAGCAACCTCTTCTTCTTCATCTTCATAGCCGTCATTGACTAAGTATGGATCATAAGCTTCGGCTACTGTGATACTCTTCTAGAACCGGGTATTTCTGTGCATACTCTGGAATTAGATATTGAGCGTTGCTACTCGTTAAGCCAACTGACCTAAGTTGTCAAATTCTTGTCCTAGCAGCTTTTTTCCACATCGGCAGCATTCCTTGAATAGCTAAAGTAGCTAGTTGATCATCGGCCAAGTTTAAGGAGAAGCACAAGTTCCTGGTTTCTCAGAACCTCTGAAGAAATTCAGTGCCCGATTCATTAGTCTTCTGTCTTATAGTTGTCAGATCGGTAATCTTCTTTTCTCTAGTCCCAGTGTAAAAATATGTATGAAATTTCTTCTCCAGGTCAGCCCAATTGGCAATGGAATTGACTGGCAATGATGAAAACCAAGTGAAGGTTGGCCCTGATAAGGACAAGGAGAAGAAACAAACTCGATGGGCATCCTCAACTGATGCTTCGCCCAATTGTGTAAGATACCAACTGACATGTTCTATCGTGCTTGTACTGTCTTGGCCAGTAAACTTAGCAAACTCTGGGAGCCTATAATTTGTGAAAAGAGTGACCAAATCATACCATTCTAGATATGTGCGTTTGTACGAAAAGGTCAGCCCTTTTAGCTTCAGACCGAACTGATTCTTCATCATCTCGGTCACCCTCAGCAGTAATTCATCAGCTTGCGGATTTGGATTTCTTTACACCTGCTGACCCATCTATGGATTAAAATCCCATATGCCTTGGTATCCTGGATTTGGCATCATGTGAAGGGTGTTATAATCCATGTCATAGTGATACCCTTGTGGAATCTCAATCTGCTGGGCCCTTTGCTGGCTTGCTGTTTGAAGTCTCTGATTGTAGACATAAGGATCTATATCTCTATAGATCCTTTGAATTGATGGTGCTATTTTTTTAGCCGACAATGGTATGTGGCCTGATGTGCCAAAATTGATCACCTGGTTCTGACTTTGCCCCGCTGGCTATTGCACATGCTGTACTAATGGTCCAGGATTATACTATATCTGATTCGTAGTAGTTTCTTGAGCCTGTTCAGATGAACCCTGAACTATCTGGACATCACCATTACTAGCTGGTGCTGCTTCTTGATGGCTAGTACCAACTTGATTAGTCCATTGGGTCGACGGATCTAGAATATTGTAATAAGCCAGTCCGCCTCGACCAACTAGAAATCCTTAAATCGCCAATCTCATGGCGTTGTGGAATATGTCTACGAAAGCTTCGTTATGGCTTGATATGGCATCACGAATAGATTTGTCTATAACTTCCTTAAAGAAACGTCTGTCTTCATCTTCAGTTATATATGTCTGCCCGTGTAATAGAACTTTTGGTAGTGAAAATTTCTGAACAATTGTGTTATCACATGTTTTGGTGTAGGACAACAAACATTTATTCTGAAACTCTTCTATAGCTTTGCTGATGATACCCTTATCCCTATCAGGTAGATCTTCATAATGCAGCATAAGGATGTCGTTATTGTTGTGAACCGCCATGATGATTGTGGGGTCCCACCGGGCGTGCTAAAAACGTGTGTCGACATGAAATTTTGTCCCGTGCCGAGGACACATGAGCAAGCCGGAAGGGTCCGCTCGATAGAGCTGGAGATCTACCTAGCTTCAGCGTAGGGGTGGTCAATCCTGTGCACTCCTCCCGAGACATGCCAGTCAATTTGACCCTGCAATTGACAAGGAGAGAAAATTTATCAGTAATTAAGGGCAGAACATGCCGGTGTTGCCAGACAGTCCCGAATGCGCGGTTCTGAGAGCCGATATGAAAGGAGATCGACTAAATAGTCGATTCCAGCATATTCATAAGAACAAATCGATTAAAGCTCATGGGATTATGTAAGAAAAATCAGTTATCATTCAGGATGAATATCATTCTTTAAACAAATATTGGTCAATGGCAATAAGATATTAACAATAATTAGTTCATACTAAGCCAATGATCGTAAGTAACCGAACTCCTTTATAAAAGAAACAATTCAACACCATTTAACCGTTTAATAAAGATAAATCTAATAAACATGTTAGATCTCATCTATTGCTATGACCAGTGGGCATGAGGCAGAATCATGCAGGCCGTAGAAATAACAATAGACTCAACAACCCTAACTCATTACTAATATCTGTGGGGCATGAGGCAGAATCATGTAGGCCGTAATACAATAATAAGATCATAGGGCTAACACTTCTTTCAACCTATCTTTACTTCAATGTTCTCGTGATGTGAACTGTTCATGAAGGTGCTTGATATCGGCTAAAACAGCCGATTCAGGCATAGCACATAGTTAAAGTCATGCCTTATCAGGAATAGATCTACCGAATAACAATCCCTACTTCATGGTGTTAACAGTGGGGTGTGAGGCAGAATCACACAGGCCATGATAACGGGCCATGGAACGGTTTTCGCTAGCCAATAAATCTACTCAAGACACAACATGCTTTAACTACACACTATGCACGATCAAGATTGATGTAAAACAGCCGATAAAACGTAACTCATTGTTTAATGTACAGATTAGATAGGTTTTAGATTAACAAATGATGGGCTAAACATGATACAAGGCCAATCTAGATCAATCCCAATCAGACAGAGTGATATTGCTGTAATTTAGATGAATAATAAAAGCAATAAGCAATATCAGTAACTTAATGAATCTACCAAAGACTACCATTCTAAGGTAGAGCTGATAACTTGACCTTAATCTAGTTCGAGCAGTGGAGGTTGACCGGATCAATGCAGCCGTACTTGAACTAGACAAGAGTCGATAACTAACTTATACCAGAGTCGCAGTAGAGGTCGACCAGATCGATGTAGCCATACGAACAGAGGTATAAGCCATGACGGTACTTATAGACAACCAGTGGAGGTCAACCAGATTGATACAGCCATACTTGCTGAAGAACTCGCTGAGATCTACTCTACTCCTACTCCTAAGGGGTGGCCAGAGCAGAAAAAAGTCAATAACTGGTATTTGATTGCTTGTGTGTTTGATACAATAGCCGAGGGTTTATTTTTATACCCTAGGCTGATAAGAGTCCTAAACAAACATGACTAGATAAAAAGAAATACCAAGATACATGGACTCTAATTTCCCTTATGTAGAATCCTTGCTGATGAAGCTTCCTTGTTTGATACGTGTCCTTGTTTCTTTCATCCTAATATGCACCTGGAGGTCATGTCTCTCTCAAATTAATTAAATAATATTTCTTGGCTGGCTCATAAATATCACTTAATTAGAAAACTTTCTCGCTTTTGACATCATCAGCCGATCTCTTCCTTTCCAGGATAAGCTTACCAAATTTTTGTGTAAACAGCCGGACCTCGACAAATTTTGAGAATTTCAATGGAAAATCACTATATATAGTCGTTAAGTATTCTTAATGCTGCTTTTTGAAATAAATACATGGAAATACGAACACCCATGAGGATTTGTGAATTTCAATGAAAAAAATCACTGTATATAGTTGTCGAGGACCAATACTAGGGTACCCAAAGTGGAGCTACCAACCATCAACATTGATACAATCGAGAAGTCAAGAGCACGACTACAACTCCAATTGACCCCCAGGTGAGCAAGCTCTGCCTCGCTCGACCTCTGAGGCTGTGGGCTCTACCTCGTTCGACCTCTAAGAGCTAGTTCCACCTCGCCTGGACTCTGTGGGAGGACTCCACCTCGCCTGACCCCGAGGCTACGGGCTCCGCCTCGCCCGACCTCTAAGGGCTGGTTCCGCCTCGCCCAGCCTCTAGGGGAGGACTCCACCTTGCTCGACCCTGAGGCCACGGGCTCTGCTTTGGCCGACCCTTGGGTCTACGCTCTGCCTCGCCCAGCCTCTAGGGGAGGACCCCACCTCGCCTGACCCCGAGTTCGCAGGCTCCGCCTCATCTGACCCTTGGGTTTATGTTCCACCTCGCCCGACCTCTAGGGGGACTCTGCCTCGACCGACCCCGAGGCTAGGGGATCCGTCTCGCCCAACGAAGACCCATACCGCTGCCAACCACTCTAGGTCCAAGCGAATGGGCCTAGGTCACATCTCTGACACCAGGGAGGTGACCAGCATGACCCGATATAACTCATGGCCATGACGGGCCATAACTGGGGATTCACATCAGGAACAGCGTTGGGCGTACCAGTGTTTTTCTGCCTAACCCTCGTACGGGCACTGACAGGCGCGTCAGTCCACCACGACATCTGTCAGGACAGAGTGGAGCGCCACAACTGGGAGACGATGCCTACACATGGCGCTAGTGATGGACAGGGCCACGATGTCCCTGTTGATGTCTATAGGGTTGGCGAGACCTGCATGAAGGAAAAGAAGGACCCGATGATCCTGGAGGACTTCTTCTCCTTCTCCTTCTCCTCTTTTCCCTTGACTGTAACCCATGCTTTCCCTTGGCCTATAAAAAGGAAAGCAGGGCATTCCATGAGAAAGGACTCAACTCGACTGGCATCACAACACATCACATCAATTGGGACTCGAATCCTTCAAACCTTGAACCTACCTGAACACACATGCACACAACTGGGAAGTGACCGAGCTCTCAGCACCTGTTCGCTCCTCTCACCAGAGACTTGGGACTAGTCCCTCTCTTGACCGTTTGTAACCCCTACTATGAACTTTCAGTGCTAGTAACACGAGCAGCAGCAATGAACTAGACGTAGGGACATTTTGCCCGAACCAGTATAAACCTCATGTCCTCTTAGCACACCATCCGAGCTAGACATGCAATATTAGAAATTTACTAGTCAGTGGCAACTCGAAACACCGACAGTTGGCACGCCAGGTAGGGGCCTTTTGCATGTCTTGATATCCACACTAGGCCTCGAATGGCTAGTCACAATCTTAGTTGGGTCCCAAGTGCACACGTGTGCTTTGGGGACCTGGACTTCATCATCACAACAGAGGGAGAGTTGGCGATGGCTCTCGCCGCCATCCGACCTCTCCACTCCGCCGGCCTCAACACAATTGCTGAGGCGCTTAAGGAGCTATAGCTGCACGCACTGGAGGACCATGCCCCTAGGAGCAACCAGCTCCTCGACTTCGACTACAGGAGGTTAAAGCGCTAGCTTGGCGCCTTCCTAGGACCTCGACCGTCCTGAGAAGACCTACGCCACCTCATCTTCTCATTCGCCAATGTCATGGCACAGCTTATCTGAGGGGAGCCACTTTCTCTAGAGTACCTCATCTAGAGCACCCTGACAGCGCTCCCGTTCGATCTCCGCAACACCATAGAGACCGATGGCCATCTTCCCCTACAAACGACGAGTTCATGGGGACAACCGAATATGTCGCAAAGTCTTTTCCACGACCTCCTCGCGGGAGAATTGGAGTCACCCTCCAGCTCTGACTCTAGTAGGGGTAGTCATCACCTCTCTCGTGAGTGTTTCATAGTAGGTACCCCCGAGGGACACATTGAAAGCATATACAAAGAGGAGGCTACCCCGATGAATGACCTCAAGAATGAGGTCAAGGGGGAGTCAGGGGCCCCACCCCACCTGTAGGTGGAGCAGCTAAAGGCCCAACACCTAGAGCTCAAGGAAGCATGACTCCAACTCAAGCAGGAACGCACGGAGCTCGATCGGGAGATCGAGCACCATGGAGACGGTGGACGTACACGCGCCATGGCCCACGACATGAACCGAAGGATCATCAATGATGATGAAGCACTCCCGCACTTCGCTCGGGCAAGCCAGAACATTGTCGCTGTGGCAGCCTTGCTCTAGGGGCTTCCAGTGCCTGCAACGCCCGAAGACCATTGGGCCCATCATGAGATTCGCACACTACTCGAGCGTGCGGCGGCGTAGCAGGCCGAGAGCTCATTGTCTCGACGATGTGAGCTCGACGCTAGCCAGCGCATGCCCTCGGAGCGACCCGACAAAGACGCATCAGTCCACCAGGCGTCACAAGGCGGCAGGCTACGTACCGTGGTCTCGGTGCATGAGCATCTCAGCGGCAACCATGATGCACGTGACACCCTCGACGCTCGTAGGCATGCCCATGGTGATGCAGGGGAGGTAGCTAGCCATGGCTACCACCCTCATCGTGGTAGACACCATGACAATGGCAAGGACTAAAGCCTAAGCCCTGGCCTACCAGGACCTCAGGCCTTCAACCAACACATCCTCAATGTCGCCTTCACTCCATGGTACCGACCACCAACCAACATCCCAAAATACTCTAGGGAAACGAACCCTAGACTATGGCTTAAGGATTATCGGCTTGCTTACCAAGCCGGTGGAGCGGATAATGATGATTCCATTATCCACAACCTTCCATTATTCCTGGCTGATTCAACGCGAACATGGTTGAAACACCTTTCGCCCAACAGAATCCAAAGTTGGGCGGACCTAAAAGAGATCTTCATGGGAAACTTCCAGGGCATGTACAAGCATCCTAGGAACCCATGGGATCGTAAAAACTACCAACAGAAGGCCAGAGAAACCCTTCGTGGATACATTTGGCGCTTCTCCTGGTAGTGCAACGAGCTGCCCAATGTCGCCGACACTGACGTCATAGGAGCCTTCCTCTCCGAGACCACCTATGAGTCCCTAGTTCACAAGCTATGACGTAAGGGTCTGTGAACCACCAAGGAGCTCCTCGACATCACCACTAGCTATGCCTTGGGTGAGGAGGCAGTCGGAGCGATCTTCGACCACCTTAAAGGCAAGGCGAAGCGGGATGAAGACACCGGTGAAGGCACCTCCAACAGTCCCAGCAAGAAGAAGAACATGCAGCGACATGAGAGCTCGCTCGTGGCTACCGCCAACCATAAGGGGGGTTGGAAGCCCACAAAGGGTTCCTTGGACCACTTCAAGAAGCTGCTTGAAGGGCCATTCCCAAACTATTCTTTCCCCATCGAGCACCTATACAAGGACTGTGACCTCTTAAAGTGGTTCTTGTCCGGAGGCTCTAACAAGGGGGACCACAGGAAGGAGCCTAGCTAGATGAAGCACGCAATGTTGCCCTCCTCCACTCAGCCAAGTACCAGCAAGCATTGTGCTAGTACCACAACCATCGGGTACAGGGTTGGGCCTTCAACGTCGAGGATCTGGTGCTCCGCTTCGTCTAGAACAACAAGAATCGACACAAGCTCTCTCCACCATGGGAGGGACCATACATCATCATAGGGGTGCTCTTATCAGGCACCTATAAGCTCAAGGCCATCGACGGTGAAGTTTTCATCAATGCCTGAAACATCGAGCAGCTACGTCACTTTTACCCTTAATATACGCATACTTTCTCTTATTAGTTTTGTTATCAACTCCCCGATCTTTAGGTGACACCCAACCCCAGCAACAGCAAAGGATCAGGTCTCACTCGGGGGCTAATAAGAGTATATCTATCTGGTAGATAGTCTCTACATCTGACCCATTCTCACGATTAAGACCTAGAAGCGAAGTTTGCGAAAACAAACACTTAGTAAAACTGGTCGGACTGCGGGAAACCTATGCCTCGGTGGCTACGATGCCTTTGCTCACCAGCGTTATTAGAGTTTTTTTCCACACGCTAGGCTTTTTGGCCTTAGCCATGAAAAGAGTCAGTACACGTTTAAGAGTCTATCCGCCTGACGAACATTCTCCATGCCCGACCCTCTCTCATGTTGAGACCTAGAAGCTAGGGATACGGAAATAAACTCTGAGTAAAACTAGTCAGACTATGAGAAACCTATGCCATGGTAGCTACGATGTCTTTGCTCAACAGCGTGATCAGAATTTGTTCACCCGCACCCTGAGCTTTATGACCTTAATGACGAAAAGGGTCAGAGCGCACCAACTTTTTTATACGAAAGGGGGACAAGGGCTAAAAACTATTTGGCCATAACGAAATCTAAGAGCTTGTCCATTTATTACAAGTTTGTCGCCTGGCTTATCTACCTAACTAAGTTTTTGGGTAGGGTGTTGAAAGGTCCTAATGGCTATAGGGGGTGAATAGCCTATTAAAAATTCTACAACAACACTAAACAAACCGATTAGACAATTATGAGCCAAAGCAAGTGTTGCGCTAGCCTACTAAAAAAGCAAGCCACCTACCACAATTCTAGTTTCTATAGTCTCTATCAACACAAGAGCTATGTCACTACACTAAGTTAGTGTGCTCTCAAAGACTAACTAAAGAGCCACACTAACTAAACTAACAAGCTCTCATAACTAGCTACACTAAAGAGCTTGACAACTAGTTTGCGGTAATGTAAAGAGAGTGAGCAAGATGGTTAAACCGCTGTGTCGAGGAAGGAGCCAATCAATCTCAAGAATGAATACCAATGAAGACCAATCACCTCAAAATCAAATGATGACACAATGATTTTTTACTGAGGCTCACTTGCTTGCCGGCAAGCTAGTCCTCGTTGTGGTGATTCACTCACTTTGAGGTTCACGCGCTAATTGGCATCACACGCCAAACCCTCAATAGGGTGCCGCACAACCAACATAATATGAGGATCACACAAGCCACGAGCAATTCACTAGAGTACCTTTTGGCTCTCTGCCGGGGAAAGGTCAAGAACCCCTCACAATCACCACGATTGGAGCCGGAGACAATCACCAACCTCTGCTCAACGATCCTCGCTGCTCCAAGCCATCAAGGTGGCGATAACCACCAAGAGTAACAAGCAAATCCCGTAGTGAAATACGAACACCAAGTGCCTCTAGATGCAAACACTCAAGCAATGCACTTGGATTCTCTCCCAATCTCACAAAGATGTTGAATCTATGATGGAGATGAGTGGGAGGGCTTTGGCTAAGCTCACAAGGTTGTTATGTTAATGCAAATGGCCAAGAGAGTGAGCTTCAGCCAGCCATGGGGCTTAAATAGAGAGCCCCCATGAATGGAGCTGTTGGGCTCCTCACTGCACTAAACACAGGGCGATCGGACGCTCCGGTCAGATTGATCGGATGCTAGACCCCAGTGTCTGGTTGTGCAATGCACGCCACGTGTCCCCTCTCTTCAAATACTGAGCGCTCGATCACAATGGTCAAGTGATGACCGGACGTGCTGCTATGAAGTGACCAGACGTTGGACCTCAGCGTCCGGTCGTTTCCAGTAAGCATCTAGAAGCAAGAATTCACGACCGGACGCGTTCAGTCATGCTCGACCAGACTCACCCAGCATCCAATTAATTGGCGTCTCCTCTGTGTGCTGCCACGTCAGTAGGACCGGACGCAACCCTCCAGCGTCCGGTCAGAGACCGACGCCAGCGTCTTCGCTGCTTCTACAGACTAGACGTGCCGGTCCTTCCGAGACCAGCGTTCGGTCACTCACAGTGACCTCCATCTTTCCTGTATAGGGCGCCGGTGGCACCATCGGACTGTCCGCACTCCGCCGGTGAAGTTCCTTTTCCTTGTTCAAATGTGCCAACCACCAAGTGTATCACCTTGTGCACATGTGTTAGCATATTTTCACAACATTTTCAAGGGTGTTAGCACCCCACTAGATCCTAAATGCATATGCAATGAGTTAGAGCATCTAGTGGCACTTTGATAACCACATTTCAATACGAATTTCACCCCTCTTAATAGTACGGCTATCGAATCCTAAATGTGATCACACTCTCTAAGTGTCTTGATCACCAAAACAAAATAGCTCCTACCATTTATACCTTTGCCTTGGGCCTTTTGTTTTTCTCTTTTTTCTTTTCAAGTCTAAGCACTTGATCATCACCATGGCATCCACCATCATCATGATCTTCACAATTGCTTCATCACTTGGAGTAGTGCCACCTATCTCATAATCACTTTGATAAAATAGGTTAGCACTTAGGGTTTCATCAATTCACCAAAACCAAACTAGCGCTTTCAGATATTCTCATCCCCTATATCCGCAGGTAAGTCCTGTCCCAGCGGGTAACACAAGTTGATCGGACAACTTGGCCGCTGCCGATAAACGGGTAGGGAGCAGCAGGATGCCCCATGCGGGTTATGCCGACCCTGTCATGAATGATGGACCCTGACTCCACTTGAACATGTCTTGTAAGAGCTCTTCGAACCCATCACTCGTGCCATCAAGGTAGGTCCTACGCCAGCAGGCCGCCCTTAATTTACGCATGTTTTCTCTTATGAATTTCGCTATTGAGCCCCCGGCCCTAGCAATGGCAAGGGGTTAGATCATGCTCGGGGGCTAGCAAGGGTGTCTATTCGGTAGACATTCTCGATGCCGGACCCCTTTCTCGCATTAAAAACTAGAAGCAAGGTATGCGGAAACAAACTCTGAGTAAACCTGGTCAGACTGCGAGAAACCTACGCCTCGGCAGCTATGACGTCTTTGCTCACTAGTGTGATCAAAGGTTTTTGTCCCCGCACCCTGAGCTTTAGCCTCCGCCTTCTCAAAAAGGATTTAGAGAGGCCCTCCTATGGAATCTCCATCTAGGAGAGGTTGGTAGGTCGCCCAGAGCCAGTCGAACAGTTCGGGTCATGGTCGAGAGACGGGTAGTGAGTAGTGTGATGCCCCATACAGGTTACACTAGCTCCATCATGAACGATGGACCTAGACCCCACATGAACATATCTGGTAAGAGCTCCCCGAACCCATCACTCGAGCCATCGAGGTAACTTCACCAACCCCCACTTTTCTTTTACAATTCATTCATCCATTCATTCATACATTCACTCATACAATCATCCATACATTCATCCCATACATCCAAGCATCGCATATGCAATTGATGCATCACAACGCTTCGTGTCATGTCATGAAGCGATAGTTGTCTCATTCGATATGAGCAGCGACCGACCGAGGTTCAAAGGCTGACCCACGAAGGGCTTGAGGCCACCTCACGTCAAACAGAGCCAGGGGAGAAAAACCAAGATGAGCCCCAGTGGCCCTTGCCCGACCCCGCTCAGAAGTGGATAGGGATATCTCGACCTTTCTTGTTTGATCCTAACCTCGAGCCAAGCCCACAGAATCCCCATCGAGGGGAGGCCAGCTGGCCACCTGAGTCGCTCTCTGGAGTGACACGGGCATCTATGGGGAGGCTAGTTAAGGAGTAGTGGAATGCCATATGAGGGCTATGTGGTCCCCATCAGTGAATGATGGACCCAGATTCTGCTCAAACATGCCCGTTAGCGAGCTCACCGAGTGCGACACTTGAACCATCGAGGCAAGTGTTGTTAGCTTAGCCCCTCTAGTTGTGGAAACTAAGGATGGGGTGACACATGAAACACAGTCGACCCTTACCAAGCCCCATGGGGCTCAGGGGCTCAAGCCGCCTAACCCTAAATCGGGAGTCCAACTGACCGGGGTTCGAAGGCTGGACCGCAAAGGGCCTAAGGCCGCCTCATGTCGAACAGAGCCAGGGGAGAAAACATAGATGAGCCCTAGCGGCCTTCACCCGACCTGCTTAGAAGTGGATAGGGTCATCTCAATCTTCTTGTTTGATCCTAACCTCGAGCCGAGCCCATAGAATCCCCATTGAGGGGAGGCCATCGGGCCACCTGAGTCACCCTTCGAAATGGCTCGGGCATCTGCCGGGAGGCAGGTTAAGGAGTAGTGGAATGCCACATAAGGGCTATGCCAACCCTATCACAAAAGACAGACCCAGATTCCACTTGAACATGCCCATTAGCGAGCTCACCGAGCGCGTCACACGAGCCATCGAAGCAAGTGACATTAGCTCAACCCCTCTGGTTGAGGAAACCACGGATGGGGCGACGATCACAAAGACAAGCCGACCCTCGATCGAACCCCTGCTATGCATGGGGGCTCGAGGAAAGTTGGACTCACAAGGAGACCGAACACATGGTCACAGAACGATGGCTCAGATCCTAGGGAGGGGGTACGCACGAAAACAAGAGACACTTTTCTCCTATTAGTTTTGCTATCCTCTCCTCGATCTTCAGTGACACCCGACCCCAGCAACAGCAAGGGGTCAGGTCTCACTCAGGGGCTAATAAGGGTATATATACACCCTTCCTATGTTAAGGGTATATATATACACCCTTCCTGAAATAGTCGCCGCGCTCGACCCCTCCCTCATGTTAAAAACCTAGTGGCAAGGTTCACGGAAATGAACGACTGAGCATGGCTGGTCGGATTACAAGAAACCTACGCCCCAGCGGCTACGACACTCTTGCTTACCAGCGTGATCAAAGTTTCCCTCATACACCTCGAGCACTACGGTCTTAATGAACGGAAGGGTCGGAACACGTGAGCCCCTTTTTCACACATAAAAAGGGAGGAAAAATAAATCTTGCACAAAAACAAAAGAACAGACTCGGTCAAACGAAATAAAATGACAAGTTTGTTTAAGCATTCCACAAAGGTCAGCACCTGTCCTATGATTACAAGAATGATCAACCTATTGAACTAACTAACCCCTTCGGGGGAGAACTATGCTTTCAATCCTGTCCGCTAGGTCCTACAAAAGGGGAGCCACCGCCACTTCCATCTCCTCCAGCTCGTGGACTTCATAGCCAGGCATGAAGCCATGGCTCATCGTCTCTAGGTCAATGCTATCCCCATAATGAGAATGAGCAATCACGAAGGATTGGTTGACCCTAGCACGAAGTGCATCCCTCTCGAGCTAGCGCACCCGAGCTGTGATCTCAACGGCACGGGCCGTGAGCGAGCTGGTCCCCTCCAATCGCACCACCTCAAGGTCATCGCAAACCACTCTAAGGGCGGCACTTAGGATATCGAGCTCATCACTCTCCACCTAAAGATTCCTCCTTGCCTTGGCGACATCCATGGCCAGCCCATCAGAGATGCTCTCGGCCTCCAACTTCTAGGTTGTCGCGTTTCCGAGCTTAGCCTAGAGAGAGCCAACCTTCTACTGCACGTCATTGTGCTCTTGGCAGGCCTGGTCATGCTCTTGGAGGGCTTGGTTGTGCTCCTCGTGAGCCATGCCATGCTCCAAGCGGAGCCTCTCTGTGGTTTGGAGCAGCTCATCCCGCTCCTTGCGCAGCCGGGCGACCACCACGGCATCCAGACTCACCCTCTTCTCTAGGGCCACAAGCTTCTTCTTGGCCCCTAGCTTCAACTCCCTTTCCTTCTCAACCTCATCCAAAAGGTTGAGGATCCACTGGTGGGTCTCGATGTCCTTCTGGAGTAGCTCGTCCCGCTTCTTTCTGACCTTGGTGGCTCCTCGTCGTCCCTCCGTGATCTCACTGACAAGGCCTTGAACACCCTCTTAGCCTCGTCAGCATGCCGACAGGCTTTGGCCACCCACGACCGAAGACTACCCACCTCCTCAGTGAAGGGAGTCAGCTCGGCCACCCTGTGCTAGCCGGCAACAAGCTGAGCGGTCACCTCCCCATGCAGCTATGGCTCCTCGATGAGGCAGTCCTAGGTTTCCTTCTTCTCACGAAGGAACCGAGACTTCCCCCGACTGCAAGCGATAAATGACTGAAAGGACATGATGGTCATAATACAAAAAAAATATAGAGAAAGAAAAGGACGAGAAGCAGGGTCAAGCAAATACCCAGCCGGAGGGAACAAAAATGTCGTGCAAGGCACCTCAGGCGTGGTCTAGGGTTTTGAGCACGGATGTGATCCCCATGTCGAGGCTCTCCCGCTCCATGGTCTCTATGGCATCGTCGAGAGTGAAGAGCATCGACGTCGGATCCTCCAGACTAGCCCACTGGAGCAGGGGCTCGCCCCGCATAGGCGAGTCGCTACCCACCGACGTTAGGCCTAGGGACAGCTCTCTGCCGGCTCCAATCACCAATGACCCTTCTCGCCGTGACATCCTTGCTGGGACACTCCCACCGACAGTGAAAGGGGTTAGGGATATGGACGCTGACTCCTCTCCCTGCACCATGACCATCGGGGACCCCTCGACTGTGTCCCCCTCTGTCCGGCCCATGCCAGACGCCGTCACCTCGGTCGTCGATGGCACAGGTCACGACAGTTCTTTAGACACTGCCACGATAGCACCCGGCTATGACCCGCCTATCATAGCCGCCACCACCTCCACCTATGTCGGTGGGGTCTGGACCGGCTACATCATGCCCACCACGGTCGGCGCCATGAGCGCGGTCGGTAGCCATGTCCACCCCATCATCAACAGCGGTATCACTGCCATCACCGGCTATTCCGCGGCCTTCGAAGGCATCCCTTAAGCCCCCACATCTGCCCATCCCACCAAGGGCACAGGCGCCACCATGGGCGGCGCCTGACCGGCCGGCAACGTAGTCACTCTAGCGTCGCTCCCACCCAAAATAGGCATGTAGGGCGACACTCTTCTTTTGCGCCAGCGCCAAAGGATTACGCTGCCTCCCGATGCTACAAGAGATGAAAAGCATAAGTCATGATGAAATCCAACCAAACAGGGAAAAATAGAGGAGTTGATGACTCACATCAGAGCCGTCGGATGGTAGATACATTTGGGGGGGGCGAACCCCTCGACCTCTACTCTGCCTCATTGGGGCAAGGCCATTTTGAGCCCACTCCCTGCTCCTAGGCAAAGGGGCTCGCTCCCGTTGGATCTTGTGGCACAACGGTGGAGCCACCCACCTCCGTTGGCACCTCGAGTGCGCCGGCAGAGCCGCCTGCCTTTGTTGGCTCCTAGGGTAGGCCGATAGTATGCCCATCTCCGCCAGCTCCCCAGACGTGCCCTCCCCTCTGTGGAACGGGAAGGGTTCTGACTCCTAAAAGGACAAACCGATACCTGTCAACACATCCTCGTTCTCTAGGTCATCCCACTCAATGTTGTCGACTACCTTGTCGTCGTCTCCATCATCATTGTCGCTGTCGGTGTCCTCCCCTCACTCCTATGCCTTTAGCTTCCGTTGCTTCTTCTTCCTCTTATCCACCTTCGCCTTCCTCAGCCGCTCACCCTCGGCACGATTTGTCGCCCTCATGGATGAATCCCTTAGCAACGGCATCGGGTGATCCATGAAAATGAGGTCCCTCGGCTGGTCCCGTCCCTCTTAAAGTTAGTATCAAGAGGTTAGGAAATCAATTGAAGAGGAGGTATGAGGAGGGAAAATTTACGAAAACAACATGGCCTGGTTTTGGCCACATCGGAGGATGTCCTGGCATAGGGTAGACGAAATCAAGGGGGGCACCCGTGTCATCCTGCGAAGGCTCCATCACCTCCTTAATGTGTTGCGTGACTTTAGAGTGGGGGAGTGCTCCTTCAGCAAGCATCGTTTCGTCGAATGATGCCTCGGGCGCCATCGCGTATAGCGGGAGCGCGCACATCATCAACGGAGCCACCCTTCTTGAGTGGTAGGCCTCGATGATGCCTGATCCCTTTAGGCCACCCTCCTTCAAGATGTGGATGGCGACGATGTGGTCCTGGATCTTATTCTTGTCCTTCTCCAGAATGCCCCACTTCCTCCATGACTCTGGGGCCTCTTCGATCAAGCGTTCGGTGAACTTTGGCAGAGGGGCAGCGGCGTCGTTCTTGAGGTAGAACCACTGTGAATGCCACCCCTTGTTGGACATTGACAGGCGCATTAGCGGGTACTCGCCGACCCAGTTATTCTGGAGTTGGATGATGGCGCACCCCATCGGCATGTGCAGCTCCTGCCTGCCGCTCTTCTCCCTCTTCTTTTGGAGGGTGATGGCGAAGAAGTACCTCCACAGATCGAAGTGGGGCTAATCCCTAGGAATCCCTCACATAGGGCGACGAACACCACCATGTGTTGCATCCCGTTGGGGTTGAGATGTTGTAGCTCGATCTTGTAGTAGTGCAGCAGCCCTCGAAGAAATCTGTGGGCAGGGGTCGCAAACCCACGCTCATGGAAGTGGACGAACAACACTATGTAGCCATCAGGTAGTGATGGCAGATTCTCCTCACCGGGCAGTAGCCTCTCCTTGGCTAAGGTTCGCGTGAGGAGAATACCGCGATGGACGAGGCCCTCTATGCGCTAGAAGGTGATGTCAGAATGGCACCATGGATCCATTGGAGGTGGGGACGGTTGGATGCGGGCTCGACGATGGTGGGGATGTAGAGACGAGGAACCCTAGGCAATTGGTGTTGGCGATCGTGCCTACGGAGGCAAGGATGTAAGGTATGGAACCCAGGGGCAAACCCTTTGGTTTTATAGGGGCGACGGGTGCAAGGAAACCAACCACCTGTCTAGATCTCTGTGCCTTCCATAATCTACCACAATGTCTCGCCACGGGACGTGTGCACTCAATCTCTATCTGTTCCCTTGAAAAACTCACTGGATGTTTTGCCTCTTTGGACGGGCCACTACTTGTCACGGGTAAGAGAAATACGGATCTAAAAGCGCCTCTATGGCCCAGCTAGGCCTAGGAGTTTGTAGGTCGGCCCATCGATAGGTTCGACAACTACTCCAGACACCTTTAGGGTGAGAGGTGGAAAGGGATGGGCACCGCTAGCAGCCAGTACCCGGGCGCACGAGCGCCGTGGGTGTCCCAGCCCACGATCGAGTCTCGGCTGGTTACGATCCATGGTTTTTCTTTGAAGAAAGGTACTGAGCCCTCGGGACCGATCAAATACACCCAAGAACTATATGGATTGACCGCTGAGAATCTAGGGTTAGTCGCTAAGCTAGATCCCCGCGAATGGGATGCCAGGGGGCCCACTCAGACTAGCCCATTAATAGCTCACCTGGTGCCATGATTTGTCCTTAGAAGAAAATTATGGCATGGCTCGGCCCCTCCATTTTTATTGAAAAAATGCTTGAGGGAAGACAATCGCAAAGACAAACCGATCCTCGACCGGGCCCCTACTATGGAAGGGGCTCGAGGAAAGGGAATCATCGTCCCCATGTCATGCTATGGGCAACAAAAGAAGGCCAAGGCTTTCAGAGTCCTCCCGTTCGAAAAAGCCTCCAAAGGAGTATTCTACTCCTCTGCAGGCTCGGGGGCTATTGTCGGGGACCAATACTAAGGTACCCGAAGAGGAGGAGCTAATAACCATTAACATTGATACATCCGAGCAGTCAAGAGCATGACTATAGCTTCAACCGACCCCTAGGTGCGCAAGCTCTGCCTCGCTCGACCTCTGAGGGCTGGTTCTACCTCGCCTGGCCTCTAGGGGAGGACTCCGCCTCGCCCGACCCTAGGGCCATGGGCTTTGCCTTGCCTGACCTTTGGGTCTACGCTCTGTCTCGCCCGACCCTTAGGTCTACGCTCCGTCTCGCCCAGCCTCTGGGGGAGGACTTCACCTCGCCCAAACTCTGAGGGTTGGTTCCACCTCTCCTGGCCTCTATGGGAGGACTCCGCCTCGCCCGACTCCAAGGCCACGGGCTCCGCCTTGCCCAACCCTTGGGTCTAGGCTATGCCTCAACCAACCCTTGGGTCTGTGCTTCGCCTCGCTCGGCCTCTGAGGGAGGACTCCGCCTTGCTCAACCCTTGGGTCTACGCTCCACCTCACCCAACCTCTAGGGGCGGGCTCCGCCTCGCCCGACACCGAGGTTGTGGGCTCTACCTCGCCCGACCTCTAAGGGTGGGTTCTGCCTCACCTGGCCTCTGGGGGAGGACTTCGCCTCGCCCGACCCCGAGGCCTTGGGCTCTGCCTCGCCCAACCCTTGGGTTTATGCTCTGCCTCGCCCGACCTCTAGGGTGGGACTCCGTCTCGACTGACCCTGAGGCCGAGAGATCCATCCTGCCTGACGGAGACCCATACCACTGCCAACCACTCTAGGTTCAAGCGAATAGGCCTGGGTAAAATATCTGACACCAGGAAGGTGACCGGCACGCCCCGATATGACTTGTGGCCGTGATGGGTCATACCTGGGGATTCATATCAGGAAGAGCATCGGTCGTATCGGTGGTGTTCTGCCTAACCCTCGTATGGGCACTAACAGGCGTGTCAGTCCACCACGACGTCCGTCAGGACAGAGTGGAGCACCACGACCGGGAGATGACGCCTACGTATGGCGCTAGTGACGGACAGGGACGCGACATGGAGCTATCCCTGTTGACGTCTACAGGGTCGGCGGGACCCGCGTGAAGTAAAAGAAGGACCCAGCGATCCTAGAGGACTTCTTCTCCTTCTCATTCTGCTCTTTTCCCTCGACTGTAACCTGTGCTTTCCCTTGGCCTATAAAAGGGAAAGCAGGGTGTCCTGTTTGAAAGGACTCGACTCAACTTGCATCACAACACATCGCATCAATTGAGACTCGAATCCATCGAACCTCGAACCTACCAGAACACACAAGCACACAGCCGGGAAGCGATAGGGCTCTCGGCACCCATTCGTTCCTCTCACCAGACTTGAGACCTGTTCCTCTCTCGACCGTTTTGTAACCCCTACTATGAACTTTCAGTGCTAGTAACATGAGCAGCAGCAATGAACTGGACGTAGGGATATTTTGCCCGAACTAGTATAAACCTCGTGTCCTCTTAGCATACCATCCGAGCCAGACGCACAATATTAGAAATTTACTAGTCGGTGGCAACTCGAAACACCGACAATAGTCGTTAATTATTCTTGATGACCATCATACAAGACCTGATGGTCGGTCTGATTGCACCCCTGATGCAGGGGTGGAGCTTCGTTATTGCCACCCCTGTCAATGCAATTTTTGCACTAGTTAAACCGTAGAATTAGTAGTATTATTGTTTATTTAATTCACAAATCTATGAACTGCTCCCTCCCCCTCTACTTCTATGGTCAAGCTCCGCCAATGTCCTGATGAGTTGAGGGCTGAATTCGAGTAGGAGTCAGCATGTTCCACTACAAGGAATTCACTAAAGTCTTGCTCGTTTCATTCCCAAACTAAAGGGATTGGAAAGGATCGGAGAGAATTGAGGAGAATTTTGACTCGTAGGGAATTATATCCCTCTCAGACCTTGTTTGGATGTGTAGTCAGATTCGTATCAATCCACATGTGTTGGTGTGGATTGAAGTAAAACTTAAAGTAAATTCCACCCCAATACATATAGATTGAAGTGAATCCGATAACATCCAAACACAGCCTCAATCTCTTTTCAACTGCCTTGGTTTAGGGATGAAACCGACACGTGTTGCAAATTAGGTGCCCTTCTTCTAAAGAGAAGCGTGAAGCTAGTGAGGGTAAAGGAGTACTACTGATTTAATTAGGCTGTCTCTAACAGGAGACTCATTACGAAACTCAAATCTAAAATGGGTCTCCAACACAATACCTATAGCCTCTAATAAAGTACTTATATGGTAGACCCATTTTAGATGTCAGGAAAGGCATAACCCAAATCTGAGTATCCTCTCTCCTGAAAACCCATTTATAGAAAAAGTTATCTTTTAGGTCTTGTTGTTGTAAAAGATAAAAATATGTATTGAACCATTTGCCTGTAGCGCTACTTAAAGGATGAATGTGTCTTGTATTTTGGGTCGCGGTTCTCGGAGACATTCTTACAACCGTGAAAAATACTCACTACTGTAGAGTAGTAGTACAAAACATTGAATGAAGCAAATAAAAAAAAACATATGCGAGAGTGGCAGGCTCATCATCTTCAGTAGCTTGCATCTATACACTGCTAAGTTCATAACTTGTGGTTGCCTGCTTGTACCTGTACCACTTTGCAATCCAGAGGTAGACGACGAAGTTGACGACGCTGAGCACGGAGAGCAGCCAGAAGAAGTAGTCGAGGTGGCCCCGGTTGAGGTTGTCGGGGATCCAGCCGAGGCCGCCGTTCCTGGTGGTGACGGCGGTGACGACGGACACCAGCAGCGCGCTGAGGTAGCTACCGAGCGCGGACGAGGTGAGCGAGAGCGCGGTGCCCATGCTCCTCATGGCGTCAGGCGCCTGGTCGTAGAAGAACTCGATCTGGCCGATGAAGGTGAACACCTCGGCGGCTCCGATGATGAAGTACTGCGGCACCTGCCAGAAGATGGAGATGGGCAGGTAGTTGGTGGAGTCGTCGAGCATGCCGTGCGAGGCGGCGACGCGGAGCCTGGCCACCTCGAGCGCCCCCGCGGCGAGCATGGACAGGACGGAGACGGCGAGGCCGATGCCCATGCGCTGGAGCTGCGTGAAGCCGCGCGGGTGCCCCGTCCAGCGGCGTGCGGCGGGGACGACGAGGCGGTCGTAGGCGGGCGCCCAGGCGATGACGCTGAGGGTGTCGAAGATGGAGAGCGAGGCGGAGGGGATCTTGAAGGCGCCGGCGCCGGAGCCCATGCGCGGGTCCAGCGTGTTGCCCTGCAGTACGAACATGGTGCTCATCTGGCTGTACACCGCCGACATGACGATGCCGCTCGCCCACACCGGCAGAAGACGGATGACACTCTTGAGCTCCTCCACCTGCGTCACCGTGCACAGCCGCCACGGGTTGGGGTTCTTGCCGTCCTTGTCCTCCTCATCGGCGGTCACCACCGCCGCCCTGTCCAGCCACCGGAACTGCTCCGTGTGCTCCAGCTTCCTGCTGCCCTGGATGGCGGACACCGCCGACGCCTCGTGGAGCAGGGACGCGTCCGCCGGCACCGGCTGCTTTCCCTTCCTCCAGGCGGCGACCGCGACCTGCAGCATCCGCGTGAGCGGGCTGCCCCCCGGCTTCTGGTGCCTGTACAGCTTGCTCCCCAGCAGGAAGCTGGCGACGGCGACGGCCATGGCGGCTGCGGGGATGCCAAAGCCCCAGCCCCAGCCGACGTTCATCTGGACCCAGACGAGCACGGAGGAGGCGACGAGGGCGCCCACGTTGATGGACATGTAGAACCAGTTGAAGAAGGAGCTCTTGCTCTGGCGCTCTCGCGGGTCGGCGTCGTCGAACTGGTCGGCGCCGAAGGAGGAGACGCAGGGCTTGATGCCTCCCGTGCCCACCGCGATAAGGTAGAGCGCCACGAAGAAGGCGGCGCTCTGGCCCGCGGTCACGGCGCCTCCTCCGTCGGGCGGCGGCCTGAGCCCCGGGACGGCGGCGCTCATGGTGAGCAGCGTGAGGCCGACGATGTAGAGCGCCATGAAGGCGGCGATGGTGCGGTACCTGCCGAGGTAGGCGTCGGCGAGGAAGGCGCCAAGGAGGGGCATGACGTAGCAGGTGCCGGACCAGTTGCTGACGTTGTTGGCGGCGGCGGCGTTCCCCTGGTGGAGGCGGTCGATCATGTAGTTGACGAGGTTGGAGCTCATGCCGTAGTAGGCCAGGCGCTCGCAGCACTCGTTGCCCAGGATGAAAGGGCACGCGCGCCACGTCCCCGTCTTGCTCCGCACCGCCGCCTTGCCGGAGCGATCCGTCGTCCCGTCAAGCGTCGTCGTCGTCGTCGTCTCACTCTCATCTCCTCCACCGGCCATGGCCGCCATTGTCGATGGATTCGTTATCGTCCACGATCCACGCCCTACCTATTGTGGGTGGACAACTGCAGATCGATCGGCTGCCGATCGTACCGAATCGACGATTGCAGCTCACAAGATCCCCGCTCGCATCGCATCAATGCAAACCAGATTCCGTATATATAAATACTGGGAGTGCATGGATTCAGTTCGGCTTCGGTCGATCGTATATGCTCGTATTCGTGTGGTACCCGAAATCCAATCCAAGTCAGTTCACGGCAAAGAGAAGAATCGCGATAAAGACTCCGGAGATCCCTGCATCTGCATGCATGCAAACCGGCAACCGGCCAGATTCATCCTTTTTCTATAGACCAGACCGACTACCAATAGTAGGATTATAACAAATTAACAACCTTCAATGCACGTGCCAACTGTTTCAAGCGCGAAGATATTTTTTTATCACTTACCAATTTTGCATTCAAAATTCTTATGAGTACCCAAAAAAATTGCATTAAAAATTATTATGATTACCCAAAAAAATGCATTCAAAATTGTTATGACGGTCTAATTTTGTTTTTGTCTTCCCCTATTTTGCATTAAAAAATGACTAACATTAATGTACATTGGTTATGTTATTATTAAGGTATTAATAACTTTTAAGAAAAAAATTTCATATCAAAGGCAGGTTGCCTCTGTACAAACACTCCTGGTTGCACGAAAGGCAACACAATGCTTCGCTGCAGCTCCGGCGTACGAGCTCTAAAGCACGAAGTATATATATTTTACGAGGCTAAAGTTCATCATAAACAAATAAAACAAACTAAGCGTGAGGCTCCCAGCAAGTTTGCCAAAACAAAACACAGTACAGACTACTAAATACATTTGCCAACCAGAAAGGCCTGCTGGCTGGGGGAAGAAACAAAAGGCACCATACAGAGCATCAAATCACCCAATCCTTAAAACCCTATTTACCATGGTGATGCAACTGCCAATCAAACTAAAACGTCATCCCATAGAGACATGTAGAACTAAATTTTCTGGCAATGCTGTACATCATATTCATTGCTGGTACCATCGTATTCTGCAAACGGCTCTTGTGAATCATCTCCGCTTGGAACTTCATCCTCAGAGTGTGCAATCCCACTTCTAAACATAGCAGCAACACAAGCCGTGCCAAATGCTTTGTCATTGGGGTCCACAGCAACATGCTTGTTCACCTATGATCAAATCAATCAAATAGAATAATAAGCCACAAGACACGAAGGTAAAGTCTACTTGAACAACAGCACCAATTAACTTACATTATTAGCCCGGGATATACTTTCAGGCATATCAGGAATGACCAAAGGGAGCACGTTGGCCAGCTGCGGATTGCTAGCAGGTGGTGCCGAAGCTATGAGCCTCATCAGCGTTTCCCTTGCGCTTCTCTCGACTAGCGATTCTGCTTCTGGCAGCAGAGGCTTCAAGCTAGTGAGCAGGGGAACTGTTGAAGTTATAGAAGGTCCACAACTCACTAGATATGCCTGCCCCGCCGAACACACATCAATGACTGGGACATGCACAATGGGATCAGACATCAATGGCGTGAATGTTGGAACCTGTGAACCATGTAGGGAAATAAGTGGTGAAGTAGGGAGTGGAAGGTGAATTAATGGGTCGTGCAGTATGGAGGGAAGATTAAGGGACGGGAGATCAGTTGTATCCAGCTTTACAGAAACTGTTGAAGGTGGCTGCTCACTTGCTAGCAGCGAACTCAAAGGTGGCAGGGGCAGCGGATCTACAGATGTAGCTGGCAGATGCAAAGGGGTGACAGTGTATTGCAGTGATGATGGGCATGGTGGGCACCAGCAATAGTAAGGTTTAAACTGTTTCTCCAAAGAAACCTCAGGAGTCGGACCAGCGCCAAGGGAGTAAATAGGCGGCAACAAGGGAAATGAAAGAGGCATGTCCAACGGAACTGAGCTAACATTGTTCTTTGAACAATCTGCATCACACTTCTCACTTGTAGAATCAGGGTTGATTGTCAAAGGATTTGTATCAAGTGGAGCAGTTATCGGGCCCGACAATTCCACACGACGCTTCAGTTTGTCCCTCCCAACAACCCTTGCACATGAAGCCCTTGGTACCCCATCTTTAAAAGTGCCAGATCTGGGACTTAGGCTGGCTTGATAGACAGAGTTTGACTTAGTTGCACTAATCGCAGAGGCACGGAACCTGGAAGTTTTGGAAACAGCTGACTGGAGCTGTAAATATTGATCATGTGATCTTGAAGTACTCGGAAAGTCATTAAGTGATCCCAGCGATTTAACATCACCAATACTTGATGCAAGTAGATAAGCATGTAAATGAGTGGCAAAAGCATCAAGTCGCACATTGGAGATGCCAGTGAGATCAGAGAGTGTTGGCCTCCCGTCCAAAAGGTTTTTCATCTATGCACACAAAAACGAGAATAAGAATCCTCATCAGTACGTGTGTATTGCTATGGATAACACCATTTTATGTTTTGTTTTTATTACTACATAGAGATAACAATTTTAGCATATCGCAGTTAATATAAAGGCAATGTATATTTAAACAAACCTTTGTAAGAAGTTCCATTCCATGTTCCTTGGACTTCTCAGCACACCAGTAGTAAAATACTTTAGATTCTGATATTCTGATTAGGAAAGAGCGCCCAGAATTATCAGCTGATATTTCTTCAATCACAACTTCTGAAAATTCAAAGCTGTTGCTCAAGAGAGCTAGTTGCTCTGAATAACCATCATCACAAACAAAGGTAAGCCGCATGCTAGATGATGGCAGAAGAACAAGGTTCAGCTTCCCTCTGCACATAGGAAATGCACATACATGAGATCCCTGAACATATTGTTAACAGAAGATGACTGCATTTTTTCACCAAAGGACCAAATGGTACAATGTTTTCTCTGATAAAGGCATAGACAACACGGCTACTACAGTAAGAAAAGAAAATAAAAATAAAAAACAATGAAATGGAAACCATAGATCAAAATAGATACTTCAATAAAAAGAAAACTGAAGTTACTAAACAAGGGGGTGCCAGTGCTGACAAATGCAAGCATTAGCATACAGCACACCACTAGCAAAGAAAAGGAAACAAACTAATTTTGACATCCATGAGACTCACTGTCTCAGATCAGGAAATTTAATAAAGAAACTAAAGCCTCTTAGAATTTTAGCTATCACTTAAAAAGGTACATGCATCATTATGAGAAACAGTAGCCTTGTTAAGAACCTAATAAGATGGTAAAACGTTCCATTGAGACATAAGCTTATTAAATTTACACAAAAAGAGAACACAGAGGCTAGTGTAAAATCTTCATAGCTTAGCCCAACTACATAGAAAAAATCATAAATCTCTGTTCCTACAAAATAAGTACGTGTGCCTCACTTAAGCAATAATCCCTTTGAATTAAAAAAGGGACTTTCCATTGGTAGAAGTCAGTGTAAAAAGTCTAGGAACCAAATGTTCAACAACTTGTTCAGCTTTTAATTTTTCAGGCGAGCTCATAAGAACCAAATATATCAAAATGATCTTTTCCTCACAGGCGATAAAATCAAGTGTGTGAAACCTTCCATACAAGTAACCTAGATCCATGACACAAATAAGGGCTATTAAATTGTGATTTGCTTCTACATGAGCAAATTAAAAATGGTTTCCAAAGTATCAATAGGGAAAAAAAGAGTGCACAAAAAATAACCAGAGTAGTTAGCACCAATGATCCCCATTAGGACAAAAAAAGCGAAAGATGGAACCCGAAAAAAAGAGGTGTCCATAACTATTGCACATTTAAGTAGAAACCATAAGGGCTCCCACAACAGAGAGTTAAAAAAAAGCACAGCTATTAATCGCAAAATTATTTAAGGATGAAGAACTTGGAAAGCCAAGTAATTGGTTATAGACCGAGCACCAGTGTGGGCATATATACATCTGTTCAAGGTAAACCAAGAAGTAGAGTATTGCACAAACCAATGATGCTAGGGCATGTCCAGCCTACGTTACCCTGATACGCCAAGGAAGGGACGTATCCCGTATCCGATACGTATCCGATACCGATACGGCATGGATACGCGTTGGATACGTATCAGCGAAGTATCCGTAAAAAAATAAATCAACTATAATTCAGATACTCTTCTTAGATTCGTTAGGCTCGTCCGATACCTCAGTCCGATACAGCCCAACCCACCTGACCACTCCCCACGTCCGCTGCCTTCCTTGTCCCGTAACCCCTACACAGCCGCCACAACACGTCCGGTCATCCACACGCAAGAGCCCCTGCTCTCGCGCGCCGCCTCCCGTGCAAGAGATGCGCCGCAGCTCGCCAGTGGTCGGCAACAAGCCCCCGCCGCATCCTGCGCACGCCCCCCCCCCCCCCCCATCCCCCCTAGCTTCGCATCCTGCGCACGCGCGCCGCCTCCCGCGCAGGAGATGTGCCACCGCTCGCCGGCGACAAGCCTGCCTCCGCCCCCTCTGTGCCATCAATCGACCTCTCGTCCTCCAGGTCGTCACGCCAGAGAGCACTGCGCTGGGAGCACCCACCAGTCCACTAAGGACGCGGCTAGCTCCCGCAATGCAGGGGAGAGATGCAGGGAAGAGGACGATTCAGCACTCAACAGCAAAGCCTTCCGCCGACCTCCATCAGTACATCCTTTTTCATTCTTGATGTACTCTACTTCTGCACTTGTTGCTTTGCTTTGTTCCTTACTTACTGTTTTAAATAGACTTGGTAATTGCACATTCATCTAGTATAGTTTGGACTTGGATCTCCTGACCTAAAAGGTGATCTGGTGATGTATCATATATGATTGTATGTAAATTAGTGATTACTCAAATTTTACACTTCCCCAATTTTAATCTGCATTATTATTTACTTTATTAAAAATAGTAAAACGTATCCGCGTATCATGTTTTTTGAGAAATTGCCGTATCTGTGTATCCGTATCCTTCCGATACCGATACGCGTATCCGTGCTGCATAGTGTCCAGCAACAGCAGAACATTCAGATGACAACTAAAGAATTTTGCAGATGACCATTACAATATAGCAAGCATAAGTAGGAATCCTATTGATCAGTCTCACCAAATATTTCAATCCGAGATTATTCATTATCAATGGAGGTAACTGATATTGCAAGGCCATGAAAGAAACTACCTTCTCTTTCCTCATATATCAGAGATTACGACAAACGCCCAAATTACCTACAAGTGAAAAGATAAATTTATTTTGGCAGGGTGAACAGTGCCATCACTAATAAGATGAATTGTGTAACCCTAGAATCAACATGAACACTCGCTGATGCACATCATTCTAAATTAGGTGCAATGATTCAGCAAACATCTCTTCTAACAATTAATTATGTGTCGTGAAGTAAAGATGGGCACACTTATATACTCGCATAGAAAGCACAGAGGATAAAAGGAAAAACAATTTAAATTAATTAGAAACTAAAGAGTGCTGCATCACAGGGCAGCAACCGCATGATCTACACTTCAACAGGTCTAAGTGGATTAGGATACTGGTATAAAAGGCAGAAAAGGACATGAGACCAAATAATGAGCAGAGAAGAAAGAAAATTGACGTTGATGACTGTAGACGGCAGTCCCCCAACAATGTATTGAATCATGTCACTTGTATAATACATACCAACTCCATATGCAATGAATATAGAATCAGTCAGGTCAGTCCTTACAGCCTGATATGCCTAAATGCATTATTGTATCATGAACTCTAGTGGTATGGTAACTTCAGATGCACCAATATACTCCCATGGAATACAAGAAAAATGCAATTACATTGTCTGTGCATTATTATCACATCATATAGATACAGTGGCATGCCTTTTTTCCTGGAAGCAGAGACATAGAGAAAGCTACAGGATCACTTCTTCATCATTCCAACAGCATCTATGTAAGGACATATTGGTCAATAACATGTTGTTTATACAAGTAAAACTTACAAGATTTGAAATACCAGATTATATAATCAACACATTGCAGTGCCTTCACATGAAATCAGAAGCTAAGTCGTGTATAGAGGCGCAGTACACTATTTTTTTTAGAAGGACAAGTTGGCCCTGTCAACCAATGGTAAAATAGGAGAGTTTAGGATGGATCTTATGAGACCGCAACACAAGTTCCTAGTTGCAAGTATACAAAGTATATGAGGCTGATTCATGCTCAACTGGTGGTGGTGGGGGGGAGGGGGGGAAGCAATCTAATTATCACAAGCAATGCTACTTAAATGTGGCGAGAAGAGGCTAAGTGTATATAATGAGCACATAGAGTTATAGAAACATCAGATCAACTGGCTAACCTGTATATAATATTAATAGGTAAAGGCTAGCTGCAAGCGAGAAGAATATACAAGTTGAGAAGGAGGAAAGCTGGTAAATCATGTGAGATGCGAAATAATCACGAAAGAGACAGTGCAACAAGCGAAATCATAAGGGTCAAGCAGGCGCTGCTATCTTAATGAAGCATACATATCAGTGTCATATATGATGATGATGAAGCGAAGTAAGGATTTGAGTGAGTACCAACCTAATGTGTGTTGGGCAGAGGAGAGGCCCTTCCCTCTGAACCTTGCCAACGCGCAGGGAGACGAGGGGGACGCAGAGGCAACGCGCGAGCATGCCCACCTCCGACACCTCGAAGTGCTGCAAGGGAGGTAGGAAGGGAGCGAGCAGAATGAATGAACAGATCCGTAAACCCTAGGCAACCGAACAGGAGCCGGAGGAGGAGGCAAGGCAAAAGCGAAAGGTTACCTGCGCGAGGTGTGCGATGAATCGGTCGTCGGCGGCGGCGCAGGAAACGTTGAGCGTGAGCAGCGGCCTGAGGCGCTCGTCGGCGCGGCAAGCCCCCATGAGCTGCTGGCGCAGAGGAGGCGGCGGCAGCGGTGGAGGGATACCCTCGTCGCTTTCCGATCGGGAGGTCTCAGGGTGGTCGGCGTCGGGGAAGGCGCGGGTTTCGGGCTCCAGCTCCTCCCTGTCCCTGGAGGGCGGCGGATCCATCGGGGGAGGGGAGGGGAGGGGAAGCTAGGGTTGGCCGGGAGGACGACGGGGGGAGCGAATCGTGGATTGGATTCCCTTTGACGATGAGTGGTTGGCGAATGGCGAATGGCGAATGGCGAATGGCGAATGCACTACTAGTCGCTTCTGTCCTCAGGTCTCACGTCTCAGCGCCGAGATGAGACCATCCACCACGGGCCCACATGCCATGCTCCCCATCCCACATGGCCACACCAGCCGGTAGATATTTTGTCTTGAGAGAGATGAACTGGGCCTGCGTTGCGTGGGCTTCCCCCCGCATACTACGGGTAGTCCAGTTCAGTTCCCCCTCAAAAAAAAAAAAAAGAGAGGGTAGTCCAGTTCAGTACATTGGCCCGACTCCATTCTCAGGATAGCATCTGCTAAAAAAAAAAAAAAAATCTCAAGGATAGCACTCTTTGTTGAGCGGTTTACAGGAACTTGAGGAGGTCAAGCAGGAGGGTCTCGGGGCTCGAACGCTGGGTTAGACCCCCCCGAGAGGTTTGGCTAAAATCAACGCTGATGTGGCAATGTCGAAGAACTCATTCCAAGCGGCGGCGGCAGTAGTTGCCCATGATGAAGATGGCAATTACCTGTCCTGATGGTGGCAGGGCAGTCGGACCCAGAGACGATGGAGGCAGTGGCATGCCGTGAAGGCCTCGTGCTAGCCAGTGACCTTGGTTTGCACTCTTTTAGAGTTGCGAGCGATTGTGTGAAGAGTTTACTGACGAGGAGTTCAGTAGGTATGGACCAATTGTCCGGGAAATAAATGTTACACGAAATAGTTTTACTAGAGCGGATTTCATCTTTGAAGGACGGAAGTCAAATGTCGACGCCCATATATTAGCCACAAGCTTCGTAAATTTATTGATAGGCAGACATGTTTGGTTTTTGGAGCCTCCGGATGGAGTTTGTAATTTTTATCCTACTGAATAAATAAAGTCAGTACTTCCCTAAAAAAAACTTATACAAATTAAACTTAGAAAAAAAAATCCTCTTAAGCTCTTTGAACTACCTATTTTTCCTTAAATTGAATGTCAGTGGGCTCAATGCGGTAGCAACAAGCAAGGCGCCAAGTTGTTAGAGAAATGGTGCAGGATCGTCGAGCCACCATTGTTTGCTTGCAAAAAACTAAGCTACAACTAGTCAATGACAACATAATAAGAGAGACTCTGGGGCCTCAATTTGTAGGGGCATATGCAGCACTACTGGCAGAACGAACCAGAGGCGGGGTCATAATCGCTTGCTCCCTGGATTATTTCATCCTTCAAGATATTGAGACAACCACCCACACAATATCGGCATGCATTAAGAACAGAGCTGACAATTCAATGTGGAGTATAACTGGAGTTTATGGACCACAAGGAGATGCAGAGAAGATGCTTTTCATGGATGAAATTAAACAGTTAAAACCATCCATGCGTGCCAGTTGGATGCTTTTGGGGGATTTCAATCTGATATATAGAGCCAGCGACAAGAATAATCCCAATGTAAACCGAAGGCTAATGAATAAATTCAAATCAATAATTGATGAGCTGGAAATAAAGGAACTGCACCTTCATGGACGCCGTTTCACCTGGACGAGTGAAACTGATGATCCAACAGTGACAAGAATTGATCACATCTTCTGTACTAGAGAATGGGAGGCAGAAAACAGCAACTGTTATGTGCAGGCTATCACAAGCTCCAAGTCTGATTATTGCCCAATGCTTCTTACCTGCAACCCATTCCAGCAGCAATGTAAAGGATTCAGATTTGAATCCTTTTGGACTCGTTTGCTTGGCTTCTCAGACACTGTCCAGGAAGCTTGGTCCAAGCCTGTGCGGTCAAATGATAGAATCAGAGCTCTTCATATCAAGCTAGCCAGAACTGCACGAGCACTGAAGTGATGGGGTCGACAGAAATTTGACATGCTGAAAAAGCTAGATGAGATAGCAAATGAAATCATTCTGAGATTAGATCAGGCTCAGGAAGCTCGACGCCTTACAAATGAGGAATTGTCGCTGCGCAGACTCGCTAAACAAAGAGTAACGGGATTAGCAGCCGTAAGGCGCATCAAGATACGACAACGATCAAGGCTGACCAGTATCAAATTTTGGGTGATGCTAACACCCAGTTATTCCACCTTCGTGCAAATGGACGCCGCAGGAAGAACTTCATCCCGTTCCTGAAACATGAAGGCGGCACAATAATAGCACATCAAGATAAAGCCCAGCTTCTCTATGATTACTACACCAAGCTATTTACAACGCTACAACCGAGATCGCAATCCATCAACTAGGACCTGCTGAACATTCAGGCACATAACCTGCAGCAGCTCGACAACCAACTCACAAAAGAGGAAGTGAAGCGAGCAGTCTTCGAAGCGCCAAGTGAAAAAGCGCCAGGGCCAGACGGCTTCATTGGCCTATTCTACAAGAAGTGCTGGGCCAACAGTAAAACAAAACCTGACAAGTGCCTTGCAGCAGCTCTTTAATCTAAGAGCGGACAGGTGGAACCTACTAAACTCTGCCAACATTGCATCGCCACCCAAGAAGGATGGCGTGGACACAACAGCGGACTACAGACCAATAAGCTTAATGCACAGTGTCACCAAAATCATGGGGAAAGTATTGGCAAATCGCCTGGCACCGCATCTGCCAAAATTGGTGTCTAACAGTCAAAGTGCGTTCATCAAAGGCCGCAGCATACTTGACAACTTTCAATACATTCAGGGGGCATACTTGACAACTATCACAAAGCAAAGACGCCGATGCTCTTCGTCAAATTGGATATTGCTAAAGCTTTCGACAGTGTGCGCTGGGAATATATGTTAGAAGTTATGCTATGCCTAGGATTTAGACAGTGGTGGCGCGACTTAATTTCAATCATCTGGTCAAAATCAACGTCACGTGTGCTGCTGAATGGGAGGACAGGGACAGCAATACAACACAGAAGGGGGGTAGGGCAAGGTGACCCCCTATCGCCAATGCTATTCATATTGGCAATGGATCCCCTGCAAAAGGCAACAGAACAAGGTTTACTGAGCCCCATCGGTGCTGATCCTATCTGTATAAGACCAAGCCTGTACGCCGACGATGCTGCACTTTTCATCCGTCCTCAAGTGCAAGATCTGAATAATCTGCAGCAGATCCTAAAAGCATTTGGAGAGGCAACAGGCCTTCACACCAACATATCCAAATCCGAGTTATATGGAATCAACTGCCTGATCAACGGGACTGACCTTGCAGCATCTTTCCAAGGGAAACCATGTCAATTTCCATGCAAATACCTAGGACTACCTCTGCATATTGGAAGGTTAAAAAGAGAGGCAGAACAAGTGCTCGTCGACAAAGTGGGTGCCAAGCTGCAAGGCTGGAAAGGACGCCTGATGACAAAATCTGGTAGATTGATACTAGTTCGATCGGTGTTTTCATCAGTACCGACATACCACGTGACAGCATTCCCTCTTTCAAAGTGGGCAATTAAGAAGATCAACAGAATTAGAAGGAATTTCCTCTGGAAGGGAGCAGATGAGCCTAGATCAGGCAACTGTTTGGTGAATTGGCGAAGGGTTAGGCTATCTCCAACGGAGACGACCTAAATTTTAGCGTTTGGGTCACGTACAGGAAACAAAGGGTGCTACCTGTTAGATTGATCTCCTGACCAATAAGCCCAACGGCCTATTGGGCCTTGGTCTCGCGCCCTGATCGGGGGCGCCCAACCCTACATGGTTGGTGGGCCCCCGTCGCACTGCGCTATATAAAGAGGTGGGGGCCGGCGGCTCAAAGTACGAGGTTCGCCGTGAGCCGCAAACCCCCACCGACAAACCCTAATTCCGATCTCGAAGAGGGCGCGCAGCCAGCGACGGGAAGCCGCCACCGTCATCACCGACTCCACTGCGTCGCCTCTCTTCACCGACCGTCGCTGCCCGTGCGCAGTCTACATCGACGAACCTGATGGAGGCTACTGGATCCTCCACCCCTGCGGTCTCAGGTTCGGTACCCTTCCCTTTCTCTCCCTGTCTCTCTGTAGACCGTTCTACATGTCCTAGGATCTACCGTTTTACATGTTATACCGAATAGAACAGTCAAAGTCTAGATCTATGATCCTACAGTCATAACATTGGTACCAGAGCCAGGTTTTAGGTATAGATATGGCTAGGGTTTTGATCTAGAACGGATCAATCGATTAGAAAAGGAAAAGATGAAGAGATCCAGTGCGGATCTAGAAAGTAGAAGGGGCTTCGGCCGGAAAAGGGTTCGGTTGAACCCTAAAAAAAACTCGGTTCTTTCGGATCTGAGAAAAGCAGTGGGTTCGGATGAACCCTAACCCTAAACCTAATGAGGTTAAAGAAAAACCCGAAGGTGATTCGAGGAAAAGAAAAACAGTGCCGTGTCTAACCCTAACCCTAACCCTAATCGGGAAAATCGTTCAAAAATTCGATTCAAAGAAACCGAAAGGGGAAAAGAAGGGGAAAAGGGTGGCTCGGCTCACCTCGCCGTCGAGCACGCCGGCGCGCGCAGGGAAAAGATTGGCCGGCCGAAAGGGGCACGGCTCGCCGGGATCTGGCC
The DNA here is from genome assembly GCF_019320115.1 of Miscanthus floridulus. NCBI lineage: Eukaryota > Viridiplantae > Streptophyta > Magnoliopsida > Poales > Poaceae > Miscanthus > Miscanthus floridulus. The sequence goes on along the minus strand of NC_089583.1, from coordinate 499,689 downwards.
ACAGGGGCGCCGCGGCCAGGCCGCTCGACGGCGGCGCGCTCACCCGCTGGGGAGCGCGCACGCCGGTGAGGGGGCCGGCGACGGCGCCGGACCTCGCTGCTTCACCGTGTCGCTCGGTGATGAACAGAGGAGAGCAGTGAGGCGAAGAGAGAGAGTGTGCGCGTGAAAATGAAGCTAGGGCTGAGGGAGACGCGGTCGACCGGGGTTTTTGATGCCCCGAGCTGCGCGCTCCACCATCGATCGGAGATCAACGGCCAGGAGGGCTCGGGCCTCTTTTGGCCCAGGCGGGCGCTGCTGCTCGGCCGAAATCCCGGCCCAGGCCCAGGTTGCGGCCTGGGCGCGGGGGAGAGGGCGCCACGCGGCCTGAGCGCGCGGATGGGCCGCGGCAGCTGGGCCGAGTGCACTAGCGCTGGCGCGCGCGCGTGAGCAGGCCGTGGGCCGCGCGTGTGCTGACTGGGCCGAAATGGTCAAATGAATAGAAAAGTCACAGTTTTTTGTTTTTCTTATTTTCCAGAAAACAGTTTGATCAATTTGAATTGATTTTTTATGATAATTTTCTGTACAAAATTTATCCAACGATATTTTTTGTTCAGTAAATAGTAAATTTGCTTCTGGAAAATAGGAAAAAGATTATTAAATGTTAAAGTTTCCGCTGCGTATTTAAAGATGTGATTTTTATTATTAAATTTGAACCAACGAGAGAATTTAATTTTGAAAAATGGATATGTTTTAAATTGATTATAATATTGTTGTTATTCTGACCAACGTTGATTAATGGCAATATTATAATATTTTGTTATACATTAATTCTATTTCTGCCCAACGGTGATGTAGAATTAGTGTAGAAAATAATTGTATGTTTTAATTTTGACCAACGTTAAACTAAGGCATGCAATTATTGTTGTTATTTCTGTTCTCACCCTATTTGAATTATGTTTTCAGGAGGATACAACTTGATGAGTTGTATCAAAGAAATCCCCACTCTAAAAGGTGATAACTATATTGAGTGGAAGAAAAAGATAGACCTGGCCTTTATCCTCGCTGAGGTGGACTGGGTTGTCACCACACCGTGCCCTAAAGAACCTATGGCACCGGTGAGGGAGACAGATGAGACCGATGCTGCATGGCAGAACAGAGAGCGGGATTTTGCTCCCGTAAAGATGTCCTATGACCTTGAGCATAGGAAATAGATCACTGCCAACAAGAAGTATCTGGCAGTGATAAAGAACACAATTGAGCCTGCTATTGTGGGCTCAATTCCAGACTGTGACACGGTCACAGAGTACCTAGACAGAATAAAGAGTCAGTTCACTGGCTCTTCAAAGACATATGCAACCCAGCTGATCAAGCAGCTGGTTACAGAAAGATACTCTGGTGGCGGCAGTGGCATTAGAGAGCACATACTGAGAATGAGCAATCTGGCATCTAAGCTCAAACCAATGGATTTGGCACTCAAGGATGAGTTTCTTATTCATTTGATTTTTGCTTCTTTGCCCAAAGAATTTGACACCTTTGTTGTTAATTACAACATACAGCCTGAAAAATGGGATTTAGAAAAGCTCATTGCCATGTGTGTGCAGGAGGAGGAAAGAATAAAAGTTTCACAAGGTGGTTCTGTGAACTACCTAAAAGATAAGAAAAAGAACTATAATAACAGTTCTTCCTCCAAATCATCTAGAAAAGGTCCCATGCAACAGTCTCAGAACCAGCAATTCTCAGTGGCTAAAGACCAGTGTCTCCACTGCAAGAAGACAGGGCATTATAAAAAGAATTGTCCTGATTTCTTAAAGATGATAATGAAGAATAAAGGTGAGAACATTATTACGTTCGTAAATGAATCCTTGTATGTAAAGTTTTCAAAATCTACTTGGTGGATTGATTCAGGTGCAACTATTTATGTTGCTAATTCATTACAGGGATTCCGTTCGATGAGAACTTTGTAAAGAAGCGAAAGTTTCATTAAAGTAGCAAATGGAGAATAAGCAGATGTTGAAGCCGTTGGTGATCTTCCGTTAGAGCTTGCTGATGGCTTCATAATTATTCTTAGAGATATTCTTTATGTACCTTCTTTGCAAAGAAATTTGATTAGTGTTTCAAAGTTGGACTATGATGGTTATGATTGCCATTTTGGAAATGACAAATGTCAGATATTGTTTAATAATAAATGTATTGGTCTTGCCTTCCGACAAGACGAGCTTTATTTGTTATCACTTCGTGAAAATGTTAATTCCGTATGTGATGTGAATGAAAATGTATCCTCATCGAACAATGGAAACAGAAAACGAAAGATAGCTCAAGATGCGTTGTCGAAATTATGGCACTGTCGTTTAGGCCATATTTCGAGGGGAGAATAGAAAGACTAGTTAAGAATGATATTCTTCCTCCATTAGAGCTCTCAGAGTTAGAACAATGTAGAGATTGCATAAAAAGAAAGTATGTAAAGAAAATTAAGAAAGATGCCAAACGAAGCGCAGGAATTCTACAGATTATTCACACAGACATATGTGGTCCTTTTCCTGTGAAAAGTGTGGATGGTTATGATTCATTCATAACATTCACAGACGATTACTCTCGGTTTGGCTACATTTATCCAATTAAAGAAAGAACAGAAGCGTTGAATAAATTTAAAATATTTAAAGCAGAAGTTGAAAATCAGCATGATTTAAAGATTAAGATAGTCAGGTCTGACCGTGGAGGAGAGTACTACGGTCGGCATACCCCATATGGACAAGTTCCTGGACCTTTTGCAAGGTTCTTACAGGAGAATGGTATAGTCGCCCAGTATTCAACACCGGGCGAACCTCAGCAGAATAGAGTAGCTGAAAGGCGTAACTGTACCTTGATGGATATGGTGCGTAGTATGATAAGTTACTCCACTTTACCCACGAGTCTGTGGATGGAGGCGTTAAAAACCGCCATTCATATTCTCAATAGAGTACCAAGTAAGTCGGTGCCCAAAACACCATATGAGTTGTGGACAGGAAGAGTACCCTCACTTAACCACTTACGTGTGTGGGGGAGCCCTACTGAGGCTAAAGTTTTTAACCTAAACATTGGGAAGCTAGATCCCAAAACAGTGAGTTGCCATTTCATTGGCTACCCAGAAAAGTCAAAAGATTTTCGTTTCTACTGTCCTAACAGACATACAAAGTTTATGAAAATGAGACACGCTGTCTTCCTAGATGATGAAATGATTAGGGGGAGCATGGTAGCTCGAGAAATTGACCTTGAAGAGAAGCGGGTGTATGCACCCCCTCCGATCATTCATGAGCCATTTTTCTCACTACCTGCTGTTGCTGCACCAACAGTACAAGACACTGTGGTGCCAGCATCTGTTGTTATCCCGCCTGTGGCAACAATGAATGATGATGAGGAACCTGTGGCTCAGGATCCTATAGAACCTATTGCCACACATGAGGGGGAGCAACAACAGCTTCAAACAGAAAATGTGCCAATTGAGGAGGCCCCTAGAAGGTCTCAAAGAGTTAGAAAATCAGCTATTCCTGCTGATTATGAAGTGTACAACACTGAAGAATTTTAAATGGAGGATGATCCCACCTCATTTGAAGAAGCCATGAAAAGTGACCATTCATCAAAGTGGCTTGAGGCCATGGAAGATGAGATGAGATCAATGAATGCAAATAAAGTTTGGGATTTGGAGATAATTCCTAAAGGAGCCAAAACAGTAGGCTGTAAATGGGTCTACAAAACAAAACTTGACTCTCAAGGGAATATAGAGAGATATAAAGCCCGACTTGTGGCAAAAGGCTTTACACAAAGAGAAGTGATTGATTACAATGAGACCTTTTCTCCAGTCTCATGTAAGGATTCCTTCAGAATCATAATGGCATTAGTGGCATATTACGATTTGGAATTACATCAGATGGATGTAAAGGCGGCATTTCTCAACGGAGACTTAGAGGAAAATGTTTACATGGCACAATCGAAAGGTTTTGTCATGGAAGGAAAAGAACGTTTGGGATGCCGCCTAAAGAAATCTATTTATGGATTAAAACAAGCTTCAAGACAGTGGTACTTGAAGTTTGATCAGACAATAAAGAATTTTTGGTTTAAAGATAATGTTGAGGACAATTGTGTCTACGCAAAGTTTAAGAATGGGAAGTTTATCTTCCTTGTCCTATATGTGGATGATATCTTACTTGCTAGTAGTGATGTCAGTCTACTACTGGAAACAAAGAAGTTTTTGTCCTCAAAATTTGATATGAAAGATCTTGGTGAAGCTTCATTCGTTCTAGGGATCGAGATTCACCGAGATAGAAGTAAAGGGGTATTAGGACTGTCACAAAAGGCATACATAGAAAAAGTCTTAAAAAAATTCAGTATGCACAAATGTAGTCCCTCACCTGCTCCTATAGTCAAGGGCGACAGATATGGAGATTTTCAATGCCCTAGGAACCAATATGAGATCGATCAAATAAAAGTGGTTCCATATGCTTCAGCTGTCGGAAGCTTGCAATATGCTCAAGTATGTACGCGCCCTGACTTGGCATTTGTTACCGGGTTACTTGGCAGATTCCAGAGCAATCCTGGAATAGAACACTAGAAATTGGTAAAGAAAGTCTTGCGTTATTTGCAAGGAACGAAAGGCCTCATGATGACGTATAGAAGATCTGATTCACTCCATATAGTGGGATATTCAGATTCTGATTATGCGGGAGATAATAGAAAATCCACGTCTGGATATGTGTTTACTCTCGCAGGGGGAGCTATTTCATGGAAAAGCTCAAAAACAAACCGTCACTACATCGTCCACAATGTATGCCGAGTTTGTAGCGTGTTATGAGGCAACAGGGCAGGTGAACTGGCTAAAGAAGTTCATACCCGGTTTGAAGGTGGTTGACGACATCAATAGACCACTGAAATTATACTGCGATAATAATCTAGCAGTACAGTATGCTCACAACAATAGGTCAAGTGGTGCTACCAAACACATTGACATAAAGTATTATATTGTGAAGGATAAAGTCCGGGATCAAATGATAAGTCTTGAGCATATAAGTACCGAAAAGATGCTCGCGGATCCGCTTACAAAAGGCTTACCACCCAACGTGTTCAGAGAACATGTAGCCGGCATGGGTTTAAGGGAAAGCCTATGATTCCTGGACTATAAAGGGCCCAAAAGTTAAAGTAACTATTTCAGATCAAAGACGTGCATTGTAGCTGTTAAATCTATCGGCGATTGACCGTGACGATGAGACATGCTCTATGCATCATCTGTGAAGAAATGAGTAAGGATAAAAGGATTGAAGTTTTAAAGTTTAAAGATAAAAGTAATAGTGAGATCAAGGGGGAGAATGTTAGATTGATCTCCTGACCAATAAGCCCAATGGCCTATTGGGCCTTGGTCTCGCGCCCTGATCGGGGGCGCCCAACCCTACATGGTTGGTGGGCCCCCGTCGCACTGCGCTATATAAAGAGGTGGGGGCCGGCGGCTCAAAGTACGAGGTTCGCCGTGAGCCGCAAACCCCCACCGACAAACCCTAATTCCGATCTCGAAGAGGGCGCGCAGCCAGCGACGGGAAGCCGCCACCGTCATCACCGACTCCACTGCGTCGCCTCTCTTCACCGACCGTCGCTGCCCGTGCGCAGTCTACATCGACGAACCTGATGGAGGCTACTGGATCCTCCACCCCTGCGGTCTCAAGTTCGGTACCCTTCCCTTTCTCTCCCTGTCTCTCTGTAGACCGTTCTACATGTCCTAGGATCTACCGTTTTACATGTTATACCGAATAGAACAGTCAAAGTCTAGATCTATGATCCTACAGTCATAACACTACCCAGATTGTTCCGTCTCCAACAACAGCGAAGGCAAATCCTTTCTTCCTCTCTCTCCCACGCGGCTGCAGGGCATGGCGACGGCGACGACGTGGGGCGCTAGCGCTGGCGCGGCGCTCGGAGCAAGCGGCGCCCGCCGCGGACGCGGCCTGCCTTCTTCCCTCCCTCTCCCGGCCAGATCCGGACCCCCTCCCTCCCCTTCTTCTTCCCCGACCCTCCCTCTCCCGGATCCGGCCGGTGGCGCCCGCGCCGGCGGAGCTCGCGCCTGCGCCCGGCGGAGCTCGCCCCCGCGGCCCGGCGGAGCTCGCGCTCGAGCTCTTGCGTCGTCTTGCGGCAGAGATTTGCGTCGTCCGGCTGCCGAAGACGCTTATTTGCCTTTCCCTTTGCATGGTACGCAAAATCGGTCGGCTGTTTGGGTCTTCCGTTGGACTGCGTTTTTGACGACGCAAACCACTGTTGACTACGCATTTTGCGTTTGCGCTTCTTCGTCATTGGAGACAGTCGAAGGCAACCAAAATCTTTGGGAGGCCTAGGCATAAAGGATTTGGCGTGCTTCAACAGGGCGCTGCGCCTTAGATGGATGTGGTACAGATGGGCTGCTCCAGATAAACCATGGACGGGATTGATAATCAAAATGAGTAAGAGTGAGGAAGAGTTATTCAAAACCTGCACAATAATCACGCAAAGGTCAAGATTTTGGAAAGACAATTGGTTAAATGGGAAAGCTCCAATAGACATCGCTCCTGCGTGCTTCAGGCTGGCAAGGCGCAAAAACCATTCCGTCGCCTGTGCCTTGCAGGGACGACGGTGGATGCGAGAACTTCGCCGAATGAACACGGAGGAACAGCTCCGCCAGTTTGTCGATCTTTGGAGTCAGTTGCAGGGAGTCCAATTACAGGAAAGTGAGGACACTCTCATGGAGATTCGAATCTTCAGGAAAATATTCAGCAAGATCAGCATACGATGCGCAGTTTGTCGGGACTTTTCTGGATCATAACTAGAGAAAGGTATGGAAAATAAAAGCAGAGCCAAAGTGCTGCTTCTTCATATGGCTGTTGCTTCAGTCAAAACTTCCAACGGCTGATCGAATCATCAAGAGGGGAGGACAGGCGGACCCGATTTGCAAGCTATGTCATTGCAGACAAGAAACTCATTTGCACATGATGGCTAAATGCAGCTATGCCAAAAGGCTTTGGCGGCAGGTGGGACTCACACATAATGAGCAGGGGCTGTCAACTACCATGACAAACATGAAAGACTGGTGGACACAGATTACCAAAACACAAGGGCAAGGAGATGAGGTGCAGCGAACACGCCTTGCGGAAGGAAAGGCCCTGTTCGCTTGAGCTACTTTTCAGTCATAGAATAGTGTTTTTCTCTCACAATATTTTAGCATAAGCATCAGCATAAGCCAAATTTCAGCATAAACGATAAGGACCAAAGATGCCGGCGAGTCTTCGACTACAAGGCGCGCTCCACACAAGAACTCTTGCAAGACATTATCAATGATGTACAGATGCAACGCCTAGCTTTTGAGGATAATCAGTAGTTCCACAATAGTTTTTTTAGTTGTTTTCTTTCTTTGCTCTTTTCATTACCTTGTAAATATTCAGACTATGCTTTCTACTGAATGAAAAGGCAGAGCACCTCCCAGTTCTGTTAAAAAAAAGATCATATATCCAATCCCTTCAACTCTCAAAACTGCTAAAATTACCACCTGCCCCGGTTTGAAGTGGCTCTTAAGGTGGGGTCATCCTTTTTTTTATTTTAAAAAAGATACGTTTTTTAGACCATGAAAAATGTGTAAGTTTCTAAAAATCTTGAGAGAAATCCTAAATATATATCAAGGCATGATAAATGCAAATAAAATGTTTAGAGCTCATGAAAATATCTCTAGAAGCTTCCAAAAATAGATTTAGTTTATTTCTAAAATGAGAAAAATATCCAGAAAAATCCGAAACACATCAAAATTTTCCTTTAAACTTTCTTTGCCCAAAAAAGAGGAAATTTATTTTGCAATCACTCTCCTAGTACAAGTTTGAAACACTTTGCAGTTCGTTTCACCTTCTTTGCTACTAGAAAGAGAGAGCAAGCTGAGAATGAATACAAAAAAACTATTTATTATTCAAGATATATTATTATCATTGTCGACTGCAGACCAATTTCCTACTAAAGGATCAATACTGTACTACATAGTGTAGCAAGCCAAGAAGAAGTAATACATAGACACGGACGATTTACAATCTAACAATCCTAAACTGTTCATTATATTCTTCAGTGAATCGGAATGCTGAAGCTTGAGCTTCCTCCCCTCTAATCCTGAAACATATCCAATCATCTGCCATAGCGTCCTTCGCCCATTTTATACAAGGAAAGGGAAAAAAAAAAGGGACCATCAACCATAATAGCCGCCTCCTATGATTGCTTCGCTACGACATCGGCATTGGCAGCCCCAGGCGTTGTTGGCCTCAGCAGCCGCAACACCCACTGGAGGGGTCGCAGCAGCTGCGCCCTCTTCTTGCGCCAGAACCAGATCGCAGCACTGTACTGCTCGTTCCGGATCTTCCTCGTCGCTTCTCGCCAGTCAAACTTCTCCATCTCCTTCCTGGCAGCCCTCCCCATGGGCTCTCGCAGCTCCTCGCTCGACAGGAGCTGCTCGATCTTGCCAACACAGTCATCCACATCCCCTGGTGCGTCTCTGACTCGGAAGGCATCACAAACACATCCCCGCTGGCATAGGCCTGTGATAGCTCTTCCCCTTGCAACGTGCCCGTGAACACCGCCGGCATACCTGAGAACATCTGCTCGAGCTCAGCCCTGCACACAAAGACAGAATCACACTCCCCCCGTTTTCAAATCTTCCCCCACTAATCTACAAGGAAACTAATTCACTTCTAAAGCATAAGGGCCAGGGAATAACAATGCTAACCTGAATGGGCCATCTCCAATAAATGCGATCCTTGCTCCTGGAAGTCGGTCCATGACTCTGCAAAATAACAAACCTATGATCCAGCATCAACCTTGTACATACCATAGTCCATAGCATTCAAAATACCAGGCACATAAAGGGCTCACCTCTTAAGAAAATCCAAGCTTTTCTCGACTCCTAAGCGCCCAACATAAAATATAAGTGGCTTTTCTGGTTCGCCATTTCTGCTCCAACGAAAACCAGAACACATTAGCACCACAGTTAGGCATACAACTAAAAAATACGAAGAGGACCCGTCTACCCGGCCGTGGTGAAGCCGGATCACCGAAGGCTTTCACCGTGCGATTTTTCGGTAAGAAAAACATGAAGCCCCGCGACCTCTCCCCGCCGCCTGAGCCCCTCCGCTGCCGACGCCGCAGCCCCACCCTGTAGCGCTGCCGCCCAGCCCCGTACGCCGCCGACCCACGTCTCTAAACCAAGCAAAAAAAACAGGGCCCTTATGAATCCCTGAGCCGTCACCTCCGAATCAGGAACGGCGCCGCCCCATGTGCTGCTGCAGCCATGGAGGAATCGGGGCTGCCAACCATGGAGGAGGCTGGAGCGCTGATCCGGCGCGGAGGACCTCAAGGCCAAGCTAGGTACTCTTCGGGCCTCAGGTTTCTTCTTCTCCCTCTCCTCCCTCCCCACTCGTAACCTGGCTCTGCTGCGGCTCACCCGAACAGCCGGATCCGCGGCCAGAACAGTCGGATCCGTGGCCGCAACTGGCCCCCGACGCTAACCTTGACCCGTGGCTCATTGTCGTGCTCCGCCGTGTGCTCAGCAACTTACGCGGGCCGTGACACGGCCTACACGCTGCGCTAACGGATCTGCGCAAGGCCCTCGCCACCGGCGGCGGCTGCCGTCCTGCGCTGCTGCCAAAACCTTGTCGTGCCCTCGCTCTGGTATGCGTGTGTGACGATGTACGATAAACCGTTTCCTCATCAGTAATAAATAGCTGTTCTTATGAGCCAATTATCATATTTGCATATAACCTGCTGTTGGCATCTGTGCTCCACTATTTCAAGAAGTTTGCCAAACATTTCTACTTGACTAAATTGTTTTTTCAGGTCAGAAATTTCAGAGTAGAACCAGCTGGTTGTTCAGGGCATGTGGACAGCAGGGAAAGGTGCATATTTAATACTGTATCATGTAAATACACATGTTTTTCTTATATGTTTCAAGTGAGTGCCATCTTTTTTAGGCTCTTTGTTACATATGTTGTAGATGGGAAAACTGAAGCGACACATTCAACCAAGCGATATCACAATAAATATCAGAAAAGGAGCTCCGGTCCCTCGGCCTGTTCGCTGGTTGGTTTCTGGGCTGGTTTGTTGTGAGAGAAAAACACTGTTGGCTGGCTGGTTTGGGCTGGCTGAAACCAACAAGCGAACATGTATCATTTTCCTGGATCATTCATTCATAAACTATGTGCATGTAAGCAGTGTTTCATTGTTCAGATGGGCTGCAGCTGGAAGGAGGTGAAACATGATAATACTGTTACATGCTTGGCCTTTCGGAATGATCCAATTAGCCAAAAGGATTTCAAGTATGTTTTCCTGGCAGCAAGCAGCGCACTGAAGGGGCAAAGTGATAAAGAGAAATATGAGAAGTCTAGAAAAATGAAGGTGGGAAAGTTCAGTTTGTATGTATGGGGATTTTTGAGTCACCACTCACCACGCACAAGTCAAAATAATGGTCGCCAATTATCCGTTAGGCTCACCACCACTCACCAGCGGCGGCGCCCACGAGCGTCCGCCTCCCTCGGCCAAGTCGCCCGATAGCCCCGTGCCGGGCGGATTCCGACCCTCCAGTGACCCTGCGACCCCCGACTGCGCTCCGTCATCGTCGGTTCGCTCGCCCTGAGCTTCGACGGGACCACGGCCACCCCACCCCCTGCGGCTGAGCAGCGGAGGGTCCGCTTCGACTATGCCTGGCCACCCTGCTCCGACGCGGCCTGACGACGATGAAGACGGTTGGACGAAGGTTGTACGGAGGAAGCGTGCAGGTGCAGCTACGGCGAATTCAACTCGCCCAACGGCCCGCCTGCATCAGCCCTACTCTGCATTCATGGGCCTTCCGTGGTAAATGCATCCGATGCCTTGCTGGTGGACACCGGGCGGCAGAGTGTAGAGAGCCGGTCCGCTGCATCAGCTGCAGGAGGTTCGGCCATAAAGCCCCAGTCTGCAACCAACCTTCGCATCCCGCCGCTCCGCCCCCACCGGTCCCCAGCGAGTTCCCACCCCTTCCACGCCGCACCATGCCGGCCCGTGGGGACCCCGCGACCCGACCGGAGGTCACCAGCACAGTGGCGGCTGCGACCGACGCGATGGAAGAAGAAGCTGTGCGCCTGTCTTCCTGCGCCGTGGTGCTTGGTCAGTGCAGAGGCCACGGCGATGTGGAACCAGAGAAGGTTGTGAAGGCGCTCCGGACCCGCTTCCGGGTCCAGCGGGGAGACGTCAAGGTGTCACGGCACCGCCCTCGCCATCTTCAAGCACCCGCACCACCGTGACGCCGCGGTGGCCTTGGAAAGGCTTCCTGTGGGCAATCTTGGATTCCGCATTTGGCCCTGGCGCATTCTCCCCTACGGGAACCACTGCGCTCTACGCCACCACGTACGCCTCTGCCTCGAAGGTGTCCCAGCTCATGCGTGGAACGAGGGCATTGCCAAGCGGGTGGTGGCAACTGGCAAGGGCGTGCGACCTCGACTATGTGGAGGCGACATCACTGCGCCGGGAAGACACCAGAGCCCTGTGCCTCTGGGCTTGGACTTACAACCCCTCCGACATCCCCAAGGTAACATGGCTCACAATCACAGACAATGCAGTCCAGGTTCACGATGGCGTTGCTCCTCCACGCGGCCAGCGCGGACTCACCTTCCGCATCATCGTTCACTTGGACCTCCTTGAGCCGCCCCCGGACAACCACGGCCGGATTGAGTCGAGGGACTTCATCTGGCACTACGGGGTCGTCGACGGCGAACGCATGACGCGCGAGCGCCATGACCCGCCTCCACCAGAGGACAGGCACGGCCACCGCCGCGACGACGACGACGACGACGACATTGTACGCCGTGACCGCCGCGTTGGAAAGAGCGAACGCTGGGGAACGCGCCTGTACTGGAGCCTCTCTCGTGCCCCGGAGCGGACGAGGGAGAGAGAACACTCAGAGTCAAGGCATGGCCGACGCGCCCGATGAACACCGCAGGTACGCCCAGCGCGCAGCACTCCACGGCACCAGCGATGTCGGCCCGCAAGCTGCCCCTGCAAACACACAAAGCCCGGTCCACACCCCCAGCAGCCCCAACTCACCAAGTCGACGCGTCATCCAGTGGGGTGCGGATCGGCCAGGTGTTCCTCGATGACTCGGCAACACCGGAGAGGGAGCCCCATGGGGAGATGACGTCCCCACCTACCCAGACGTGCGACCAGATGCTACTCTCGGCGCGCCAGGAAGGTGTCAACCCTGCAGCAGAGCCCCAAGGCACCCACAACACCAGCACTGACTGTCGACAGCAGCCACCTCCTACCGAAGGAAACAACCAACTGGCGTCACCTCAAGCGGAGCCGGCTGCAATGCGCAGGCAGTCCCCCCCCAATCCGGACACGACGCGCTTCGCTCCTGCTTGCCTCAGCACAGGAGGTTCCGCCCCAACTGTGTCTACTCCAGGCGCAACCCACGCAAGCAGCGGTCGCCAACGACGCCGACGGAACAGAACCCAGCCACCAGCTTCATCAGCAAAGTCACGCACCAGACCACCAGGTCGCTTATCCAAGGGCCGTCGCAGCGGGCTGTGGCCGCAAGGCGGGCGTGGGAAGAGACAGGCTACTGCCCCCACAGCGCAAAAGTGTGCGCATCGCTGCGGCATCCTGGCCGCGCGGAGACGCACAGGCGAAAGCTCGTCAAGTCCTTATGAAGAAGCTTGGCTTCGCGGAGGACGAGGACCGCTCGGCGGACGACGCACTGCTTGGCTACTTAAGGCGCTGACAGCTTTGTGCGGCCTTGACAGCGACACAGGCGCGGGCTGCTCCCAGGCATAGGCAGCAAGACTTGGCTCATGTTAAGCATCAACCATCTGTTTCTTAGTTTCAGTCGGGTCGCCGTCGTCGTCAGTTCATGGTGGTCTGTCAACTTCAGTTTATGGCTTGTAAAGGGTGCACGGGTGCTGGCCGAGGGCCCAAAATCACCAAAGCGACCTCCACAACGCCTTAATCGTCATGTAACTTGGTGTCGCTGTACTGTTGCTGCCACACCACAGCGACACTCTTCAGCGCCGGCAGCTAGGGGCTTTCAGTTGCTTTCAGCCGTTCAACAAAGTTGTTTCCATCCACAGCCAGTCTAGCTGCATATCCTTGCTTGTGATACGCTGCCACTTCTCGCTGCTGGGGGCAAATTTGGTCTTCCATGTCACAAAGAAATTGTAACATACTCTGCTGGAATGTGCGTGGGCTCAATGACGTGGTCAGGCAAGATGCTGTAAGCCTACTGGTTAAGGACACAGCCTCCTCCATTGTGTGCCTACCGGAAACAAAGCTACAGAACGTTGATGCGGCCGTTGTCAGGCGGACGGTGGGTGCCAAATTCATAGACAACTTCATTGTGCTGCCTGCAGCCCAAACTAGAGGTGGCGTCCTTCTAGCGGCGAATGTGGATTATTTCCAGCTATCAGACGCCCATCTATCTACACATGCCGTGACAGCAACCTGCACCATGAAAGCTGATGGGATCAAATGGCAGATTACTGTGGTATATGGACCACAAGGTGATGCTGAAAAACTGCAATTCCTCCAAGAGCTCAAATCAATTCCCAGGCCAGCTCATGGAAGGTGGCTGATCCTTGGGGATTTCAACTTGATCTACCAGGCGGAAGATAAAAACAATCAGAACCTAAACCGTCGTCTAATGGGTGCCTTCAAAGCAGTAATCGACAAATTGAACCTAAAAGAAATAGGTCTCAATGGTCGCCGATTTACATGGAGTAATGAGCAGGACAGGCCCACTCTCACAAGAATCGACAGGCTCCTTTGTACCCCGGAATGGGAATTAGCCTTCCCAACATGCTTCCTTCATTCCCTGCCTTCTCTAATGTCAGACCACACCCCGCTTCTCCTGCAAGGGGACATAGAGCACTACCAAAATTCAACCTTCCGATTCGAGAATTTTTGGGTGAATGTGAACGGGTTCAAGGAGATGGTTCAGCAGGTTTGGAGCAAACCGGTCCACTCTATCTTGCCTCTCAAGCGGCTGAACACAAAATTGGCAAGGTTGGCAAAAGGCATCCGGAAGTGGCGCAGAGAGAAGGTTGGGGACACGTGGCTGCAGCTGGCCATTGTTAAAGAGGTCCTGTTACAATTGGAAGTGGCACAGGAGAACAGGGGCAGCGCTCGAGAGCGCGGCATATATCCGCAGTGGGGACGCGAACACAAAATATTTCCACATCAGGGCCAGCACAAGATTGAGGAAGAACTACATCCACTCTCTGCACACGGATAGGAGCGTGGCAGTTGTACACAATGACAAGGAAAAAGTGGTGACCGATTATTTCTCAGAGCACCTAGGCTCAGTTTCACAGAGAGGGAGAACCTTCAACTGGGAAGCACTTGGATATGTCCCAAGAGACCTATCAGCACTTGAGGCACCGTTCACGCAGTAAGAGATCAAGGAAACAATAAACTCCATGCCGTCTGATAAAGCGCCAGGTCCGGATGGATTCACATGACTCTTTTTCAAAACTTGTTGGGGAATAATCAAGGACGACATCACAGCGGCAATCAACAGCATGTTCTCGCTGAATTCACAAGGTTTTGAAAGACTAAATTCAGCAAACATTATCCTGCTCCCCAAAAAAACGGATGCCATGCGTGTGACAAATTTCCAGCCCATCAGCCTTATACACAGCGTCACAAAAAATTTCGCCAAATTGTTGGCAAACAGATTGGCGCCGATATTGGACTCCTTAGTCTCCAAATGCCAAAGCGCATTTATCAAAAAAAGGACTATCCATGATAATTTCCTCGACGTCCAAAACGTAGTGCGCACCCTACAGAAGCAGAAATTGCCGGCTATCTTCCTAAAGCTCGACATTCACAAGGCTTTCGACACGGTCAGTTGGCCCTACCTCCTAGAGGTAATGCAGGCGATCGGCTTCGGACCACGCTGGCGTGAGTGGGTATCGATCCTCTTCCGCACTTCCTCATCAAGAGTGCTGCTTAATGGGCAACAGGGACCGGTCTTCAGCCATAGGCGGGGAGCTCGACAGGGTGATAATCTGTCAACAATGCTGTTTATCCTCGCCATGGACCCGTTGCAGCGCTTGTTAGACATGGCAACACAGCACGGTGCACTCACCGCTTTGCCACTGCCGGCTGCAAGATGGAGGACATCCATGTATGCTGACGATGCAGCAATCTTCATCAATCCGCTCAAGGAAGACCTCGAAGCCACCACGGCCATCCTACATGCATTTGGCTCAGTCTCGGGCCTACATATAAACATCCAATAAGATGCCAAGACATCGACCTCGATCATGTTCTAGCTTCCTTCACTGGAACAAGAGCTTCCTTCCCGTGCCGTTACTTGGGGCTGCAGCTGCATACGAGATCTTTGCAGAAGATCCACGTCCAGCCTCTAATTGAGCGCATTGGACAAAGATTGCCAGGATGGAAAGGAAAAATGCTTAACAGAGCAGGCCGGCAAACTTTGGTCACCACGGTGCTATCCTCAATGCCCACCTACCATCTCACCGTGTTTCCTTTAGCAGTTTGGGCAAGGAAGAAAATTGACAAAATCAGAAGATCCTTCTTATGGAAAGGAGATGAGAACGCCAATGGAGGCCACTGCCTGGTCAACTGGCCGACCGTCTGCATGCCAAAAGATCTAGGGGGCCTGGGGGTGCCTGACCTGGAGAGATTTGGGAGAGCACTGCGCCTCCGATGGCTGTGGCAGGAATGGGTGGACGACTCCAAACCATGGGTGGGAACAGAAGTTCCATGTACCGACATAGATCGTCTCCTGTTCAACTCCTCCACCACAGTCACCATAGGCAATGGACGCAAAGCCCGGTTCTGGCACCATGCTTGGCTAGAAGGCGAGGCACCCAGGTATCTTGCGCCCAACCTTTTCAAGTTGGTGCGCAGAAAAAATAGAACGGTACACCAGGAACTACTCAATGGAAACTGGATCAGATCATTGCAGGCACGGATCACCACATCTGCACAAGTCCAGGAGTTCGTTGACCTATGGGTCAGATTACTAAATGTGCAGCTGCAGGTTGATGTGCAAGACTCAATCACTTGGAAGTGGACGGCTGATGGTATTTACTCCACTCGCTCGGCATATAGAATACAATTCCGAGGCTCACATCGAACTTTTCAGCATGATCTCATCTAGAAGGCGCATGCGGAAAATAAATGCAAGGTACATGCCTGGATCCTCATGCATGGTAAAATTCTAACGGCTGACAGTTTACAAAAGAGAGGATGGCCGCATCAGGAGCACTGTGTTTTGTGTAATGGGCCGCCGGAGACAGGAATTCATCTATCTTTGCTTTGCCCTTTCGCAATAGCTGTTTGGGACCAGGTTCTGTCCTGGGAGAATTTCAGGGTGCATCTTCCACAACAGGACCCTACATGCATGGCCAAATGGTGGGAGGAGGAGGCAAGTAAGGTGCCCAAACAGGACCGCAAGCGGTTCAATGGCATCCTCATTTACATTGTGTGGAACCTGTGGAAAGAGAGGAATAGGAGGATCTTCGAAAACACCCACATGACGGCGCAGCAGGTGGCCTCATTAGCAAAAGAGGATATAATGCAAAGACGTAGGGCGATGACATTTGATGGGTGAATCCTTTCTAGCAGCGGGATTTGATCTCTCCTAATCCGGTCCTAGGACCGTCGTGTATTGCGCCAGGGGGCGCCATTTGTACATTAAGCTCTAAACTCTTTCTCTTACTTAATTGAGTGGCAGAGCTCCTGCCTTTTATTTCAAAAAAAAAAAAAAACTCACCACGCACGTACCTTACAGATAAACTAGCCCTTCAGGCAGGCAATGAAAAGGTACACCTATATATGTCCGCAAAATCAAACTGTGGATGGTGCACGTACAGGAATCTCATGCAGCTGGCAGGACATGTACTAATTATGCATGGGCCTCGTTTAGATTGCAAATTTTTGCAATCTGGACACTGTAGCACGTTTCGTTTGTACTTGACAAACTTTGTCCGATCATGGACTAACTAGGCTCAAAAGATTCGTCTCGTGATTTACAACCAAACTGTGCAATTAGTTATTTTTTTACCTACATTTAATGCTCCATGCATGCGTCCAAAAATTGATGTGATGGAGAGAGAGTGAAAAAACTTGGAATTTTGAGGCAATCTAAACAAGGCCATGGTGAAACTTAGTTTTCATTTAGATATTTTCTTTAGCATGCTCCAAGCTCTGTTCTGTATCAAACTGGCATAGATAAAAACCAGATGATTTTTTAGATGTGTTTTTGAATCGGTTTATGATTCTCTGTGTTGTCTTGTCAATTTGGGATTTCTGGAACGTAGAATTATTTTTATTTTACACATACAAGCTTCAGTGGCGGACCCAGTAGGTAGCATGGGTAGGCCCAGGACTACCCACAAATTTGGCCTAAAATTCTATTACTACTTTTCAGAAATTGGTCCACGGTCACTCTCGTCTCAGTCTAGGCCGAAGACACCGCAAATCCATGAGCTCTTCAAAAAAAATAACGCGCCCGAGAGGGATTGAACCAGAGACCTCGTGCCTCGGGCTGCAACACGCTTACTAGTCCAGCTACGAAAGTTTATTGGATAGGCAATACCCGCAACCTTATTTAATAAGGGAAAACAGGGAAAAATACCCCTTAATTAATCACTCCTGGGTATGCTAAATCATATCCTAAACGGCTTTCTTTACCAGTATGGAGGGAGTATTTATGTAAGTTTTGAACATTTTAAATGTATTATCGTAATTTGGTTAATTTATAGCTATGTTTGCCGAACTTTTTGTTTGGATTTTATAGTATTACACATGAAATTTTTTTACCAGGACTACCATGGTCTCAGATCCTGGGTCCGCCACTGACAAGCTTTGACATATCCTTTACCTGAACCAAACATTGATCTTTGACTTCGGACATCATTTAGACATGCAAGATCGCATAGCACAAGTAAACTTTGATATATCTTTAGCTAAACCAAATATTGCAATTTGCATCGTTGTCGGTTCTACAGAATTAGGATTCTACAGAATTAGGAACACGATAGGAACATGAAAATTGCTGCACTAATTTTTTGGAGAGCCCCTACTGGGTTATTTGCCTCCTCATGGGCATAGCCCCTCCTGGGTTCTTTGCCTTCTCATGGGCAGTTCTGAATGTATCCGTTGTATCTGAGCAGACCACATTGCTGAACTCCATGTCCACGAGCAGCAATTTGCAGCACCAATCAAGACTGCATTTCACCGTTTACTCATAGATATCTAAACTAATTCAGTTATTGTTCCGGACTTCTGGTGCCTTCACTTATTTTCATGCATCATGACTTAGGACCTGAATATATATTATTCATACCCGTTGCAACACACGGGCACTCATCTAGTCTAAGAAAATATTTGCTCATCACTGTAACCACACTCAGACATTGAAATGGACAAATACAAAACTGTGCGAGGGGAAGAAGAATATACATACGTTAGCCTTGAACGCATTTCCATATTGCGAAAACGAGGACTGGAAGCTTTCTGAGTCAACACCCTTGTTCCAAAGGCGTATTTTATTGGCTGGAAACATGCACCGTTTGAGAGATGGTACAATTAACAAGAACAAGAAACTACAGATAGATTAGTTAAGTAAACCTGCTGTAACACGGGCAGCTTGAAGATCCCTGCCGATAGCAACGGATGGTACCAGTGTGAGGTCCGCAGCTCGGTGCAAGAATTCTATATCAAGTGGGAAACATATCAGTCGCTTAATCACGCAAAAGAAATGTATTCCTGCAATAGATGATTGAAAACTTACTTATAATTAGCCACATGGGCTTGACAAGCCAGCTGAATGTATATCTGGGTATATAACTGCCATAATCAAAAGGATCAGTTGTCCATGCAGCCGTGCAGGTAAAAAGTATGATGCTATAGGATATGATTTGAATAAGAGTCCTCTACAGAATGCTGAAAAGTCCGAACAATGATTTTTAAGGACACTCTGATTAGGTTGAGGTGGTTTTAAGCATTCAGCCAAGCTAAGAGAAGACGACTCTGTTTTGTTCCAGTTGCCATTCTCTTGGTGAAGTGAACATTCAAATTGTCTCGGTTATGAAATACAAGAAATACTCACAGGTCTTGTTTTTCTCTTCACTTTTGAAATTTGAGGTTCGACAGTGAGTAAAGGCAATAAGACAATTTCTTTTGCCCATTTCTTGTGCAGAACAGCAGAAATGCTACATGTATGCTGGTGAAAAGCAGTATGTGAATGTGAGAGCAGCAGTATGCCAAGCAACTGGCAGTGGAGAGCGGTGAATAAATCTGATTCAGTTGTTTGACAATTGAGATACATTTGGAAGGAGAAACTCACATTGGAACGTGGGTGTGGTATGACATTACCAGAGGGACGCAGAGCAATTTTGCTATGACAAGCGCGCCAAATACCTGCCAAGAAGAAAAGAAACAGTTTTAGCAGAATATGACGAGGGGAGGGGATACAGTAGTGAGTAAGTGTAGTGGAAATGACCATTATCCCAGGGGAAGAGGCATGAATAATGTCAGGCTTGAATCTAGCAACTTCTCCGATGATTCGAGGACTGAGGGCCAGCGACAGCGGAACCTTTTGATACCAGGGGCAAGGGAAGCTGGGATCAAATCAAAGAGGGTAGGGCGTTATTACTATAATCTCGTAAATTAACATAGTAATTATCGTAACTCAAAGTGGCTACAGAATAAGTTATTTTGTAGCCAGCTATAGGATAGTAGTTCTATATATATATATAATAAAAGTTGTAAAACAACAAACAAAAATCAAGATATACTTTTAAAATTGCAATCCACAACATGTTTCAATTTGATAGTTATAGTACAAATTACAAAACCTGTCAATTCTAAAGACAAATCAATAGGAAATGACATTATTTAATCACAAAAGAATGAGTTCATCTCCTCACCAACCATGAACCATGAGCAAAAACCAGTAAATCGTTGAGCCACCTCAGGGACGACCTCGAGGTCGAGCAAAGGAGAGCCACAGAGGTGTCGGCCGATGGGCACAGCAGCTGAGCAGCGCACATCTACACAGGGGCCGCCGGGCACAGCCGCAGCCGCAGCTGCTGGCCTGCCGCACGCAGCCGCTGAGCCACCGGGTGCCGGCTGCACACGCGCGAGAGGCTAGCTAGGGGCATCGGGCCAGGTCACCAGTAGGCGGGAGGCGGGACCGAGAGGCCGGGGAAGCCAGCGACTCGCCGCCGAGGCGCCGAGCCTGGGAGCGCCGTCGCCTCGTCGTCCCGCGCTTGGCCTTGCCGAATGTCGAGTGGGGGAGGCGGGAGGCCAAGCCGCCAGGGAGAGCGGCTGTAAGGCCGCTGGTCGCGTGATGGGCCAATCCGCCCCAGCCCAAGAACTCAAGCTTGCGTCGACTGCTCTGCCTCTCGTCCGCTCAGGGCTCGGATCTCGTCTTCAACCTCCGCTTCGGGCAGTCGGATAGCGATTGTCAGCACTCCAGTACCTCCGAGGGCGGGGATAATTAACTTTTTACCATTAGACGTTCCATACTCAGCAGCGTATGACGCTACGTTTTTTTTTCAGCAGCAGGGAGAAAAAAAAATGATACATATTTACTATTTGTGCTCACGTGGCACGCCAGCTCCGCTGTCCAGCTCAAATCCGAGTCAGCAGCCCTATATGAAAAGTCAGTCATGCCCCTCCCCTCATTGCCATAGATTAAAGGACGGATGGTTCAGGATAGCGGAAGACAAGGATACGTATACTTGTATTTTAAGATATTTATTTTTTATTTTGTGAAGGAAAAAAGAACGTATATGACATCATCATGATGTCATGGCTCGAGAGCAAAGCACTTTGCATGGCGCACGGCGCACGCCTAGGCCGACGTTCAGCATGCCGCGCCTACGCAGCTTCACGCGCTCTGCTCCCTGACCACCGCCAGCTAGCAGGTGTCCTCCATCCAGCGCGCCGCGTCGGCGACCCAGGAGAGCGCGGCCACTGCACGGTTCCAGTTGGCGCGCAGCTGGCGCATGTGAGCGCCTCGAGCTCGGCGGTGGCGGCAGCGAGGCGGTCGAGCCTGCGCACGAGCGACGCGGTGTCGGAGGCGGAGGCGACGGCGAACGCGCCCACGTCAGAGCGGCCGGCGAGGAAGTCGGCGTAGACGTGGTCGAAGCCCATGAGTGCCGGGGCCGCACACCGACGGCCGAGGCGCGAGGCCACGGCCACGACGCGGTTGAACACGTCGAGCTTCTCGGCGAGCGCGAGCGCGAGGAGGCACGCGTCGTCGCCGGGCACGAGCGCGCGCACGACGTGGGAGCCGAGGCAGAGCGGGCCGAGCAGGCGCGCCGCCTCCGCGTCGGAGAGGGAGCGGTAGAGGTTCACCGCGCGCGTCATGGCGTTGGCCACCTTGAAGGACATGATGCCCACCCTGTCGTCGCCCTTGGCGACGTCGTCACCATGGACAGCACCTTGTGCACCAGCGGCTCCGCCACCATGCCTCCGGCCTCATCGTCAAGGGCTCAGCTCATGAAATCTAGAAAGGTGTAGTAAATAAATCCTTTTGCTTTTGCAGTGAAAACGATTTCGAAGACCAGCCAGCCAAGAAGGGGATTTGAATTGGAATGCTTCGATTTCGTGCCTGACTGGCTAGCTGTCGATGGACTGCACGAGCTCCTCCCCTTCCTCGTTGTGTGGTGATGGCCAGAGGTTGAAGAAGAATATGACTTGTGGGGCTCGTGTGTTAATAATAGGGGAGGGAGAAGCCAGGGGCAAGGGCGGTCATTTTACCTGAACCTGCTGACTCGGATCAGAGCTGAACAGCGAAACTGACATGCCACGCGAGCACAGGTGGTAAATATATATCGTTTCTCTCTCTTTTACTAAAAAAGCGTAGCGCAAGCTGCTGTTCGAGGAGGATGGTAAAAAAGTCCGCCTCTTCAACTTCAGCAGCAGAGAACGATAGGGAGCAGATAGAAGGGGGGAAAGCTAGCAAGCTCACCTCCATGAGCCAATTAGCTTGGCCCCGTGGAATTCCTGAGGCACGCCCTCGTGCGTGGTGACCACAATCACCTCGTCGCCCATCTCCCGGAGGTATTTGATGAAGTTCTGGAAGCGGTTCTTGTAGCCGGAGACGTAGGCGAAGGGCGAGGGCTCGACGAAGAGGGCGATGCGGCGGGGCCTGGACTCCGGCGCCTCGTCTTGGGCTCCATCTCCGTCTCTATCGTGGGCAGGCTCAGGCTCGAGGTCCGGGTCCGGCATCACGACGGAGGACGGCGATGAGGCGCACGGAATGGGGCGCAGGAGCAATCTTCTCAGGGGATGCCGCGGGGAGAGGCAGAGCCGCGAGGGGGAGGGGGAGGAGGAAGGAAAGGCCCTTGTAGGCAGCGAAGGAGGCGGCTTGGGCGCTAGGATGGCCGCCGCCATGCTGTGGTGTCGCTGGCCGGCCCTCCCTCTCCCTCTCCCTCTCCCTCTCGTGTGTGTCTGGGTCAGGCTCACAGCCGAGACTGACGGAGCGGCACAGCACAAGCTGACTATCTGATACTGCATCGTATAACAGGATGATATGATCCAGCAATGAAAGAAAGAGAATGCTTTCGTGCTGACTGAGCTCGCTGCTAGTCAGCAACAGAGATGAATGAATGACAGAGAGGAAGCGAGGAAGAAGATGATGGTACAGTAACAATCTTGGAGTATAGGATAGGACACCCTAGGCATATTCGGTTTGCTTGATGGATTAGCCGGTAGATGCTCTCTCTCTCAGGTCTGCTGCTGCCTAGGATGCAAGGCAGGTCGTCTTAAAACCTATAAATATATTTAATTATCTCATAAATCCACTTAATTTTGAGCAGCTTATATTTACGGTAAGTCACCTTGCATTCTACTACTGCCCTTGCACACCCACAGCTCAGCTTCATTATTGAAGCTTTTTTTTTTGAGTTGGGGGGAGGGGGGACAGCTTCACGAGCAGCTTTCTCGATTAATATGAGTTGTTTAAGAAAAAAACTAATTGGTAAAACAGTTTCACCAACAAGTTCATATATATCTGAGAGAGGAAAATAAGAAAGAAAGCCATGAAAAGCTATTTTTTTAGTTTCACTCTCCATTCCTACGTGAGAACATAGAAAAAAAGAGTTTCATCAATGAAGTTGTTTTTAAAAAAGATGTTTGGCAAAACATAGCTCCCAACAACTCATGAAGTTATTGGTGAAGCTATGTCAAACATGGCCTAAGTAAACGCTATTAAATACTTAACCGTATCGTATTTTTATCAAAAAAAATCAAATAAAACTTATTTTGATCGTAACTTATCTTACTATACATACTGTTTGTTGGTACAGAATTAATACTATCTTAGAGGTACTTTCAATATAAATCTTCATTTAAATAATTATTATTGCTTAATGTTTGTTAAATTTGATTTTTTTTTCTCTTATACGAAATATATTTATCATTTCACGATGGCTAGTACAGTACCTATCGTAGACCACTATTTGAGCCTTTCTTTTGAGCGCAGGTTTTTCTTTTCTGGAGATTGACTTTTATCACTTGTCGCTAAATTGTGCTTAGTATAATCAGCTCTTGTACTGTTGTGTCGCAATATGCACTACGGCAGCTCGCCATGGGGTACTAAGTCCCTTGTATTAGCTAGACTTCTACTTAATGAAATGCGTGCTAAGCACATTGTCGATGAAGAAAGTGACTAACACGTAAATATTTATAATTTTGTCGTACGTTGTAATCGGATGTGACCTAACACTCAATGACACAGGGTTTATACTGGTTCAGGCAACGTGCCCTACGTCCAATTTGATCGGTCGATGACTTTATTCCTGAGCCCAGGCGCTCAAAGTTTGCTGTAGGGTTACAAACGGAAGGGAGTAAGATAGGGGTGAAAGAGGTCCGATCAGACTCTAGTCGGAAGGGTCAAGAGTGACAGGAGCTCCGCTATGTGCTAAGTGTTCGAGCGTGCACTCTGTGTAGCTTTAGAGTGTCTAAAGCTAGCAGGTGGTGAATCAATGTAAGTGAACTGATGGATCATGAGGGTCGCATAGGGAGTGGTTCTACATCAAGAACCCAGTGGAGGCGCCATTCCGTCGTTCACCGACAGAAGATCGGAGAGACGGGACAGTTGGTCGTGGGGCCCCTCCAACTAAGAGAAGAAGAAGCTAGAGATCATCGGGGAGGAGCTCGAGAAGCTGGTGAAGCAGGGCCTCGATGGGGTGCGGGTGTTCCACACCTTCTTCCACCATCGGGTCACTCCGCTGGCGGAGAGGACGCGACCAATGTGGATGTATAACGGCCCGACGGACCCTGACCGCGTGTCGCCGGAGGAGTTGGCGAGCGACGAAGTCTAGAGCCGTCTTGACCGGGTGCTACGACTGAAGGCCAAAGAGACCCTCGACGAGAAGCCCAGAGCTCTCAACGTTTCGAAACTATCTAAACTGGTACGCTCTCCTTTCCTTATCTCATGTCCCTTTCAATCTCAGTACCCCTGTATTCTTGACTTCGTGTCGTCCGTTTCGTAGGGACTCAGAGCTTACAAGTCCCGGCCGCATCTTCTGAAGGGGCCGAAGGGCGCGGCCTAGCAAGCTGCCCTGAAGGAGGCGGCGGTTGAGAGGAAGAAAAAGAAAGCCGAGAAGGCTCGACGGAAGCATGAGAAGGGGATGGAGATCGCCTAGTGTGTGCGGGCCGGAGAAAACAGAAGCGACATCGAGTCGGAGCTCGAGTCGGAGGACCTGTAGGGTCGAGATGGCGGACTAGAGGGGGGGTGAATAGTCCTTTCTAAAATTAATCACGTCGGCTAACCGAAACAAGTACGGAATTAGAATTATCAGGTCTAGCCAAGACTACACCCCTCTATTTATGTTCTCTAGCACCTTCCAAGGATACTAATTAAGCAACAAAGGTGCCGGGCTAGCTAGAGCTCACCTAACTAATTCTAGGAGCAAGGTCACACAAACCTATGCCACTAGTACTTTAAGCAACAAGGGAGCTCCTACACATGCTAGTAAGCAAAAGCACAAAGCCAACTAAGCTCACTAGCAATGCTCAATAACAAGGCAACCAATATCAAATTAGAGAGCGCAAATACTTAGCTACATAAACTAAGTAAAGTGACTAACAAGGTTATACAAACCTAATTAGCCATGCAAGGGAGCTACTTCTATGCTACACAAGAAAGAAGGTAACTAGTAAGCTACACAAGCTAACTAGTTACAAGAGCAACTACACAAGCACAATGTATATGAAAGTAATTACAAGCTTGTGTAACGAGGATGCAAACCAACAGGGAAGAACAAGGTTGACATGGTGATTTTTCTCCCAAGGTTCACGTGCTTGCCAACACGCTACGTCCCCGTTGTGTCGACCGCTCACTTGGTGGTTCGGCGGTTAATCGGCATCACCTGCCAAGCCCACATGTCGAGCACCGCAAGAACCTACCCCGAAAGTGAGGGTAGCTCAATGACACTGCTCAACTAGAGTTGCTCTTCGCGGCTCCCGAGGGGCGAGCACAATGCCCCTCACAAAGCTCTTCTTCGGAGCACCGCACAAGCTTCTTATGGGCTTCAACGGAGACCACCACCAAGCCGTCTAGGAGGTGGCAACCTCCAAGAGTAACAAGTACCACCGGCTTGCAACTCGATCACCTAGTGCCACTTGATGCAACCTCACGATGCAATCGCACTAGAATCGCTCTCTCACACAATCGAATGATCACTATCAAGTATATATGAGATAGAGGGCTCCCAAGCACTACTACACAAGCCACCAAGGCTCTAGTGTGCTCAGCTTCTGGCCCAAGACTGACCATGGCTTCTATTTATAACCCCACAAACAAATAGAGCCGTTACCCCTTCACTAGGCAAAAGTCGGGACGACCGAACGCTCCAGTCTGATCGATCGAACGCTGGACCTCAGCATCCGGTCGTGCGATGCACACCACGTGTCCCCTTCTTCAAATGCTATTCATCCAATCTCAACGGTCATCTGATGACCGGACGCTCCAGCTTGAACTGACTGGACTCAGCAACCCCAATGTCCGGTCGTTTCCAGTAAGGTACCAGACATGACCGGACGCGTCTGGTCGATCACGATCGGACGTAGCACCAGCATCTGGTCACTTCTAGCTTCTCAGCTCTGCCTGCATTATCACACGTCACCCTGACCGGATACACCCTGTTAGCGTCCGGTCACTTCCAGCACCAGCGTCTGGTCGATGACCGACGCCTGCCCGCTGACTGCCACTACTGACCGGACGCTGGAACCCAGCGTCCGGTCACTACATGACCAGTGTCTGGTCCACTCTGTGAGACCCTATCTTTTTGGAATAGGGCGCCAGTGGCACCATCGGACTGTCCGCACTCTACGGGCGGACACTCCGCCGGTGGAGTTTCAAACCCTTCTCACCTCCGTTCCTTCGTCGACTTGATCCACATCAACTCCAACTTCATCACCTTTATAATTGTGCTAACACCACCAAGTGTACACCACCATGTGTATGTGTGTTAGCATTTTTACAATTATTTTTCAAAGGATTAGCCACTCCACTTGCCACGCCACTCAATCCTAGCGACGATGCAAAGTTAGATCACTCGAGTGGCACTTATATAACCGATATGCAAATAAGTTTGCCCCTCTTGATAGTACGGCTATCTATCCTAAATCTGGTCATCAACTTCTCTACACACCTATGACCGGTGAAATGAAATGCCCTAGGTTATACCTTTGCCTTGCGCATTCCATTTCATCTCCTCCAATGTTGATGCAACACATGCACCAACAAGATCAACAATGATATGATCCACTTCATATCATCACGTGATCATATTGGTTCATCGATCTTGACATCACTTGCTTTTCACCGTTGCCTTCATCCATCGGCGTCAAGTCTTGCTCAAGCTTCACCGCCACATGGTCCATCGCTCCAAAGCCTCCGACTTGTCCTTCACACTTGCAACTGGTCCATCAAGCCAAGTCTTGTCTTGATCTTCTCTACCTTGATCACATGACTCAATGTCATGTCTCATGTGCAATGAGCTCCTTCATCATCACATGTGTGAGCTTTGCAACATCTCCAAGCCATTTTCACCTTCATGGCATATGTTGCTCACACATATGTACCTATGGACTAATCACCTGTGTATCTCACATAAACACAATTAGTCCACCTAGGTTGTCACTCAATTACCAAAACCACACAAGGACCTTTCAAGACCCCATGGGGGTAGGTGATGACGTGATCTCCTCCTCCGAGGAGGGAGGCTAGGACCTCGGCGTGACTTCGGCGATGCATCGCGAACCTACGGCCATGTCTATCGGTGGTGGGCAGGACGCGGAGAGGTGTGGCTGTGCCCCCATGCCAAGGAAGCATGCCATGAGTTTGGATGTTGTCGGTGGGTGGGAGGCGAAGCGGACGCGGTCACCGCGCTCTTAGAAGGTGTCATCGGCTTTGTCCCCGCCCGCTACGGGCACGGTGGGACAGGTCAGGCGGTCGGAGGAGCAGGCTCGCACCCAGGCGCCGTTGGGGCCAGCGCTAGTGCACGACCCACAATGGGGGATGCCCCACCAGCTGCTCCGGTCAACGCGCCCTGAGCCGGAGGTGGCGGCAATTTGCGGGCCGAACGGGAGCCAGCCGGATCGACTCCCCCTCTGGTCAAAGTGAGGGGGCACGAGTCGTATCTCGTGAGAGGTCCCCGTCTAGTGGGCCCGCTGCTGGCGGGTCGAGGCTTCAGAGTCCTACCGCTTACATCCTGATATGTACTCTTTGTCCCTTTTTGATCTCATAGTTGAGTTTTTGGAGTATGACTGACCTGTTCTTTTCGACATCGGCCAGATGTTGATGGGACTGAGCATCGCCCCAACTTCCATACGGGAGGAGTGGAGGCCCACCTTACAGCGCGCCGTGACAAGTGGCGAGGAGAGTAGGGTGGTGGTAGTGCGTCCTTCCCCTCTGGGGGTGGTGCCTTCACAACCGGTTGCAAGTACGGTGGCAGCAACGGAGGTGATGGTGGTGATCCCGGTGGTGGCGGAGGCTGCGTCGGAGGTGACCCTTGCGGCCCCTCCCCCACCAGCTACGGTGGAAGAGGAAAGGGAGACCGAGCTCCCTGCCTCGCCGGGTAGAGGACCGCACGGGTCACCCTCTCGATCAGAGTTGGAGGTGTTGGGGGGAGATGCGGCCAGGCCAGAGCCGAAACGTCTACCAGTGGCCCGTGAAATCGAGGTGGTGGAGATCCCCTCCGACGGCGAAGCGGGTGATGAGGTGGAGCCACTGGCGCCGTCACAAGAGCTGGCAATGGTCCGGTCGTCAGCTAGGCCTTCCAGCAGGCTGGGGGCCACCGACCTGGTGTGGCCCTGCCCCGAGGACCTAAGGAAGGTTCAGTTCATCCTCTAGGATGAGCAGGAGTGTCAGCTCTGGGATGTGCTTGGGGGGAGAGGACTTGCGATGGAGTTCGATCTCGCCCAAACCAGGGTGAAGCTAGAGGAGGCCCTAAAGTGGGTCAAGTCCATCCAGTAGGTGGTCACAGTCGACCTACCTGTGTCATAGAGGTGAGTTTTCTACGTTCGTCCTTGACTCTTGGTCTTTCGTCGGTTGCCTCAGCATGCTTACTTCTTGTTTTGTAGGTTCTATAGGAGATGTCGAGCCGCAAGTCTCATTTCCTCTAGATGGAGCATGCCCAGGTCGCCAAGCTCGAGCGTGAGCTAGAGTCCACCCACCATGAGTCCCAAGACTAGGCAGCAGAGGTGACCGAGGTGCTGGCGACGGAGCTGCTCATGGCGGAGCGGGCGACCGTCGCCAAGAGGGGGCTTGAGGCAGTGAAGGTCCATTAGGCAGAGACCGAGGTGGTGCTATAGAAGTCCCTAGCGGAGACCGAGGTGGTGCTCAAAAGTACCCTGGAGACCCTAGAGATGGAGTGGAAGGCCCTAGAGTTAGAGCAGAAGGCCTAGTCGGAGGCTGACCAGGAAGTGCTCGTGCTCCGGGGCCAGGTGCTTGGGACTGAGGAGTTGAACTCCCAGTTGCGTGAGCAGGTGACTCGGCAAGAGGAGGGACTCTTCATCCTCGAGAACACTCACCTTGGTACATACCTTTTTTGCTTCTGAGCTTGTTGTCCTTCTTCTAGAGCTAGACGGAAAGGTAGAGTCATTGGAGTGGGACCTGGAGATAGCCAAGGCAACGATTGGCCAAAATGCGGAGGCGCTGGCCAACTCCCTTGAAGAGCGACGTGCTCTTGAGGGGGAACTTGACTAGATATGCAATGTTACCTAGCTCATCGTCTCGGAGGTCTTCGGGTCAGCGCCAAGTACTAGCGTGCTCGCCATCCGGCTAGTGGAGGTTCCAGATGAGGTTCGGGCCCTCATCACCGATGGGATGTTTTACGGGACATCGGGGGTGCTGACCTCGGTGGCGACGCACCATCTAGACCTGGACTTCACCACCATTTGCAGCGGGTATGTCGATGGCTTGAGCACGGAGGAGATCCACTCGCTCAAGGAGAGCTTGCTGCCACACGCGTAGTTGGTGGCCGAGCAAGTCTCCGCGCAGTGGGTGATGGATGCTTGCCGTGTGAAAAAGGACAAAGGCGCGCGCCAGGAGGACGTCGCCCTAGCCTACGGATGGAGTGGAGCCTAGGTCAGAAGCTGAAAGGTCCTTGTTTGGTTTTGGTAATTGAGTGACAACCTAGGTGGACTAATTGTGTTTATGTGAGATACACAGGTGATTAGTCCACATGTACATATATGTGAGCAACATATGCCATGAAGGTGAAAATGGCTTGGAGATGTTGCAAAGCTCACACATGTGATGATGAAGGAGCTCATTGCACATGAGACATGACATTGAGTCATGTGATCAAGGTGGAGAAGATCAAGACAAGACTTGGCTTGATGGACCGGTTGCAAGCGTGAAGGGTAAGTCGGAGGCTTTGGAGCGATGGACCGCGTGGCGGTGAAGCTTGAGCAAGACTTGGCACCGATGGGCGAAGGCAACGGTGAAATGCAAGTGATGTCAAGATCGATGAACGATCACGTGATGATATGAAGTGGATCATATCATTGTTGATTATGTTGGTGCATGTATTGCATCAACATTGGAGGAGATGGAATGGAATGCGCAAGGCAAAGGTATAACCTAGGGCATTTCATTTCACCTGGTCATAGGTGTGTAGAGAAGTTGATGACCGGGTTTAGGATAGATGGCCGTACTATCAAGAGGGGCAAACTTATTTGCATATCGGTCATCTAGTGCCACTTGAGTGATCTAACTTTGCATCATCGCTAGGATTGAGTGGCGTGGCAAGTTGAGTGGCTAATCCTTTGGGAAATGTTTGTGAAATGCTAACACACATACACATGGTGGTGTACACTTGGTGGTGTTGGCATATTTGCAAAGGAGAAGAAGTTGGAGTTGATGTGGATCAACTCGGCGATGGAACGGAGGTGAGAAGGGTTCGGAACTCCACTGGCGGAGTGTCCGCCCGTAGAGTGCGAACAGTCCAATGGTGCCACCGGTGCCCTGTTCCAAAAAGATAGGGTCTCACAGAGTGGATCAGACACTGATCACATAGTGACCGGACGCTAGGTTCCTGCCTCCGGTCAGTAGTGGCAGCCAGCGGGCCGGTGTCGGTGTTCGACCGGACGCTGGCTGTGTGCGTCTAGTCAAGGTGACGTATGATGATGCAGGCAGAGCAGTGTTGCTGGAGGTGACCGGACGCTGGTGCTGCGTCCGATCACGACCGACCGAACGCGTTCGGTCATGTCCGGTACCTTACTGGAAACGACCGGACGCTGGGGTTGCTGCGTCCGGTCAGTTGAAGCTGTTGCGTCCGGTCAGCAGATGATCGTTGAGATCAAAAGAATGCCGTTGAATGCAGGTGACACGTGGCTATCATCGAGCGACCGGACGCTGAGGTCCAGCGTCCGGTCAACACGACCGGAGCGTCCGGTCGACCCGACAGTTGCCCAGTGAAGGGGTAACGGCTAGTTTAGCCCTTGGGGCTATAAATAGAAGTGGCCTTCGGCCATGGCTGAGGTTGAGCACCTTGGGCGACTTTGTGTCCATGCTTGAGAGTGCTTAGGAGCCCTCGATCTCACACATACTTGATAGTGATCATCCGATTATGTGAGTGAGCGTTTCTAGTGCGATTGCATCGTGAGGTTGCATCGAGTGACACTAGGTGATCGAGTTGCAAGCCGGTGGTGCTTGTTACTCTTGGGGGTTGCCACCTCCTAGATGGCTTGGTGGTGGTCTCCGTCGAAGCCCGCAAGAAGCTTGTGCGGCGCTCCGGAGAAGTGCTTTGTGAGGGGCATTGTGCTCGCCCTGTGGGAGCCACAAAGAGCAACTCTAGTTGAGCGTGTCATTAAGCTACCCTCGTCTTTGGGGTAGGTTCTTGCAGCGCCCGACGTGCGGGCATGGCGGGTGATGCCAATTAGCCGCCGAACCACCAAGTGAGCGGTCGACACAATGGGGACTAGCGTGTTGGCAAACACGTGAACCTCGGGAGAAAAATCATCGTGTCAACCTTGTTCTTCCCGCTGGTTTGCATCCTCAGTTACACAAGCTTGCAATTACTTTATATACATTGTACTTGTGTAGTTGCTCTTGTAATTAGTTTGCTTGTGTAGCATACTTATTACCTTCTTGCTTGTGTAGCATAGAAGTAGCTCCCTTGCGTGGCTAATTTGGTTTGTGTAACCTTGTTAGTCACGTTGCTTAGTTTGTGTAGCTAAGTATTTGCGCTCACTAATTTGGCATTGGTTGCCTTGTTATTGAGCATTGCTAGTGAGCTTAGTTGGCTTTGTGCTTTTGCTTACTAGCATATGTAGAAGCTCCCTCATTGCTTAAAGTACTAGTGGCATAGGTTTGTGTGACCTTGCTTCTAGAATTGGTTAGGTGAGCTCTAGCTAGCCCGGCACCTTTGTTACATAATTAGTATTTTTGCAAGGTGCTAGTGAACATATATAGAGGGGTGTAGTCTTGGCTAGACCGATAGTTTTAATTCTGTACTTGTTTCGGTTAGCCGACGCGATAAATTTTAGAAAGGACTATTCACCCCCCCTCTAGTCCGCCATCTCGACCCTTTCAAGTGGTATCAGGAGCCAGGTCTCTCATTTGTGGTCTTCACCGACCCGAGAGGATGGTGTCTAATGGGCTAGATGTTTGTGAGGCACCCATTTTTTATGGCACAAACTTTGTACTTTGGAAAAATCACATGCTTGATCATTTTCAGTGCAAAGGGACCTAAATTTTGGTGGGTTGTCACAAGTGGTCTCACCCATGTCTTGGACCATAGAAATCTCACCAAAGCTCAAAGAGTTCTCTATGAATTTGATGCACTATGCTTGTTGTTTTCTAATGGATGCTTTAAGCTTTGATTTGATGAAACAAGTAAACATCATGGGAACCGCTCATGAGATATGGGAGTCCATCAAGGAAACCTTCGGTGATTCCTCCACATGGGATGATGGCAAATTCAAGAAGGAGGATGAGCCTAAGAAGGAGGTGCATGAGTGTGTCGAGCATGATCACAATGTGGTGATTGTGAAAGATTGCTCCTACCTCATGGTCAAGTGATAATGATGATCGATCAACTACAAGTTCACTTGACAAGGTTGATGATGATGCCATAAGTGTTGCAAGTGATGATGCTACCCCATGCACACTTGATGGTAATGATGGTTCATGCTCAAGCCATGATGAAGATGCTACTACATGCACTCCAACCACACCACATTGTCTCATGTCACAAGGTGACACCAAGGTATCAAATGATAATGTGGTTGATCATGTTGATTCATATGATGAGCTTGTTAGTAGACTTGCTAGCATGACCATGTCTTTAGAAAATGAGAAAGCTAAAACAATGAAATTAGAAAATGAAAACTCATTTCTAAAGAACTCTTGTGAAGAACATAAGAAATTACTTGATGCTTTTAAATCTTCACATGATGAGCTAAAATTGAATCATGAGACACTACTTGCATCTCATGATGAATTATTAGAACAACATGCTTCTCTCATTAAATTGTTTACAAAGAAACTTAAAAACAATGAGAGCTCATCACATGGATCAAATGATAAATTGCAAAATGTTGCTAACCCTTGTGATATAGGCAAGAAGCATGTATCCACCTCTTGTGATGATTTATTAGATATGCCATGCTCTTCACATATAGATGCTTGTTCTACCTCTATGTCTTGTGAGACTAACCTTTTGAAGGAGAACAATGAGCTTAATGAACAAGTGAAGAAATTGAGCAACAAGTTAGAAAGGTGCTACAACTCTCAAGTCACCTTTGAGCATATGTTGAAGACTCAAAGAAACTTTGGTGACAAGAGTGGAGTCGGCTTCAAGACTAGCAAAGTCAATCATCAAGAAAGCCGCAATGACATAAGTGGCATTGGCTTCAACAAGAGCAAGATCAAGGGTAAAAGATGGGGCAAGAGAAGATATAAAAGAGAGATGAAGAAGCAAGAACAAGAGAAGCTCTCTCATTTCATGTGCTTCAAGTGCCATGAAGTGGGACATCTTGCAAATGGTTGCCCCAATGAAGAAAAGCTCAAGTTGAAGAAAGAAGAAGAGAGGCTAAGGCATGTTAAGTGCTTCAAGTGCCGCACTTGGGGTCATCTTACCTCAATGTGCTCAACCAAACAATTGGTGAAGCAACAAGTGAAGCCTCAACCAAAGCCACAAGTTGAGCAAGAAAGACACCCCAAGAGCAAATCAAGATCAACTATGAAGATGGTGGTGATATGATGATAAAGAAAAGAGAACAAGAAGGGGTGGAAAGGCAAGGCATCCAATGCAAACTCAAGATGCCAAGATGATGAGCAAGAATGAAGATGAGAAGAAAGATTATGCTCACATCAAGTGCTTCAAGTGTGGAAATATGGGACACTTTGCCTCTAAGTGTCCTACCAAGCTTGAGAAGAAGGCTCAAGCGATTCATGAGAGGCAAGGCAATGAGAAGCACCACATGAGCAAGGAAGAGAAGGCTCAATCAAAGAGAAAGTGCTACTCATGCCGGGAAAGGGGACACATGGCACATTCATGTCCCCTAGGTAACACTCCTAAGCCTATTTCAATTGATGATGATTCTATGCTTAGGAAGGATGGCAATGGTACCTCATTGGTTGCAATTGCAAAACATCCCGCTATTCATACTAAGGCTATGTCTAAGTATGTTGCTCCTAACTTGAGAGGACCCAAACTTGTTTGGGTACCATCAAAAAGTGGATGATTGTTTATAGGTACCATCGGCATTGGAGACTTGATTCAATTGATCTCACATTGTTCATCATATGTTGAATCAAGTTATGAAGCTTAGTGCACATCCAAACCCAATGCCAAGTGAAAATTGAGTAAAGTCCGAGCGCTATCAACATATAAGTGCTATAATTCAAGTTGTTGGTGATTCATTGATATATTTGATGACATGCAAATAATTGAGTTGAAGCTTGCTAGTTGGATGATCATAAGCTAACCAAGGTATATCTCTTGTTGATCATTTGATTTGGGTGCATATGAGTTGATTGAATTGGATAAATATGCAATGTTGCTTGCTATGAGATGATTGAATGGATAATTGATTAGTAGTCAAGTTTGGATTGATTTGTGTTGGATAAGTTCATAAGATGACATTTAGTAAGTGGATTGAATGGATATATGTCTTATGGAAGTATTCAAACAAGTTATCTTCAAGTTTGATTCATATTTGATGAAGTATAGCTCAATTGTTGAAATCTGTCCTATATTACAAAATCTGAGCTAGCTGTGATCTTAGCTATGTTTGAGCAATCAACACTTATTGGATTGGCATAAAAATTGGTGTACATGCTCTAGACTTATGGTATAAGATTTATAAAATTTTCATGAGAATTGGATAAGAAATGCTTCAGTTTTGGAGTGGATCTTGTCAACTATAGTGCAGCAGTTTTCAGCATGTAGCAGTGGTGGAAGAATTGAAATATGGCAGCAATCTAGAAGTCAAATGAAGCTCAAATTTTTACAGCTACTAGATAACTTAGTATTCCACACCTCAACCAAATTTAGTGGTATTTGGATTTGTACTTTGGGAGATATGCTTATTTCTTTGAAGGGTACAAAATCTGTCAGAAAAGTGACAAATGTTGGATTGATCTAGAGTCACTTTGATTGAAAGGTCCTCAAGTTGGAAACATGTTTACAAGTGTTTGAGGTACCTAAGTTTGGTTTTGAGATGATCTAGAAGCATGACAAGCAAAGAGTACAAGGCTATTTGATTATGGAGTGTACTTTGCACACATTCGGTACTCAAATTGAAAGATCAAGATCAAACTCAAGATGAAGTTAAAGTTTAAGTTCTAGTGACTATTAGAAATCATTTGGTAGAAAGAAATGACTTAAACAAGAAGAAAGAAAAGGACTTAAAGAAGGAATCAAGGTTACTCACCAAGTTAAGTCCATTACTTAGATCGATCAATCAAGTCATTTCAAGTGAGTATCAAGAATGATTCTTGGAGAGAGGTCACTTCTCCCTAGTGAAGGGGCTTGCCGCCTATGTGTAGGTGAACCAAGTGTGGTACTTGGAAGGCTAACATGGAAGTGGTGATCCAAGGAACATTTGAGATGCTTAGTTGAAGCAATCAAAAGGGTTGATCAAGAAAAGCAAGCAACATCCAAAAGAGAGCTAGTCATGATATTTCAAGTGGTATTCTCAAATTGATACTCTCATGCAAGCAAAGATCAAAAGATAAAGCAAGCCAACCACAACAAGAAAGTGCACTTGATCATAAGTGGTATTCATTTCATATGGGTGAAGAATAAAATTCAACATGGTATCTATTGGTCTTCACCAAGCTTATAATTGGACTTCACATTGCTATTGGAGTAATGAATTGGAATCTATGTGACTATCCTCTACTCCAACATAGCAAAGGTATCATTGTAATGTGCATGATCATTTCATCCCTTACTAGTATGCGGTTAGTGCATATAGTACATGCTTCATAAGATCATGCATAACAAATGAAATGTTTAAATTCATAACCAACCACTATTGCTTGAATTATTACTTGATCTAGTGGTTAGTATATGAATTTGTTCATGAGCTAGTGATCCCAAGTACTTGACTCAATTTGGATTGCTAACTAGTGACAAGTACAACATTGGCAAGATAACCCTTGTAAGAGGTGTGAAGAAGCTTGTCATTGGTTCAAACCGGACTTGGAAACTTAGGCAAATCAATTTAGTTTAAGTCAATCATAGAAGCTCATAATAGTTATAAGAGTACAAGCACAAGACAACAATGCAAATGGATATCTAGTTTGTTTGTTTCAAGTGGTATCTAGACTCAAGTATTTCATCAAGAATTCACAAGTAATATCTAGATCAACTCATTAGTGATATCCTATAAATGGTACTCATAAAGATTAGCAAATGTTCAAGAAATGGTTTTTATTGACAAATCCAACAAGTGGTTCCATACTAGAAGATTATTTCAAATGGTATCATACATACAAGTGGTATTACATCTACACATGATATCAATCATACAAGATGATGGTTCCACAAGTGATCCTCAACTTTAAGTGATCATCAAATGAAGAATGCATCCCTCACCTACAAGCGCTCAAGTGTATCAAATGGATGACCCATGCTATCACATAGGAGGAGGTGTCACACAAATTGGTATCAAGATCAAAGATCCTATGTGTGGTATCTCAAGAAGCCTTACACAAGATACAAGTGGTATGAGTTACAAGTGGTATCTACAAGTGGTGTCATTCCAACAATCAAGTGATGTCCATAAAAATTGCTAAGTTTCAAGCCTCAACCATCTACCCCAAATGCATACCTTTGCATCAATAAGAAGCACACATTTTATGGAAATTGATGACAAAGGGGGAGAGATTGTACAAAGATATGAAAACCTTTATAGGGGGAGAGATAAATTGTGTAAGGGGAGAGATAAGATATGAAAGCTTAAGAGGTTGCTTAAGAGGTTGGACATGAATATGGACAAAGAGGGAGCAAAATTGGAGAAACGAGATGGATCAAAATTCTTGGACAAGAGAAGCACACAAGTAGGGGGAGCAAGCTCATGAACTTTGATTGGTTGCATTTGATATGTGCATATTCATGTGCTTGCTTGCATTGCATAAGTTCTTAAATTCAATATGCATGCTTGTGTGTTGTATGCTAGTTATAGAACTTGAATGATGATTTGATAACTAGCATGCTTAGGATGATAGCTAGACACTTGGTATGTTTTATAAAGTAATGCTAGTACCATGCTTTTAAAGTTGATCTCAAGAGGTATCTAGTGATTCTATTTCCAAGTGATATCTAGCTAACCATGGTGCTAAGGATGAACTTAAAGGTGCAACTCCGATTGGTACACGCTTCAAAGGTTTATTCTAGACACCTTAGCATCATTTAGTAGTAATTACTCTCCCACAATTTTAATCTATGCATATGTGCAAGCTTCAAATCAAACACTCTAGCACATATGTAGGGGGAGCTAATACTACCATTTCAGGTTTGTGGTACTTGTCCAAAATCATTTTCACATGGTAAAATTGCTTGGGCAAGCAACATGAATCCAAAAGAGCTTAATTTCCATATCTTTGTAGAGTTATCATCAATTACCAAAAATGGGGAGATTGAAAGGTCCTTGTTTGGTTTTGGTAATTGAGTGACAACCTAGGTGGACTAATTGTGTTTATATGAGATACATAGGTGATTAGTCCATAGGTACATATGTGTGAGCAACATATGCCATGAAGGTGAAAATGGCTTGGAGATGTTGCAAAGCTCACACATGTGATGATGAAGGAGCTCATTGCACATGAGACATGACATTGAGTCATGTGATCAAGGTGGAGAAGATCAAGACAAGACTTGGCTTGATGGACCGGTTGCAAGCGTGAAGGGTAAGTCGGAGGCTTTGGAGCGATGGACCACGTGGCGGTGAAGCTTGAGCAAGACTTGGCACCGATGGACGAAGGCAACGGTGAAAAGCAAGTGATGTCAAGATCGATGAACCAATATGATCACGTGATGATATGAAGTGGATCATATCATTGTTGATCATGTTGGTGCATGTGTTGCATCAACATTGGAGGAGATGGAATGGAATGCGCAAGGCAAAGGTATAACCTAGGGCATTTCATTTCACCGGTCATAGGTGTATAGAGAAGTTGATGACCAGGTTTAGGATAGATGACCGTACTATCAAGAGGGGCAAACTTGTTTGCATATCGGTCATCTAGTGCCACTTGAGTGATCTAACTTTGCATCGTCGCTAGGATTGAGTGGCGTGGCAAGTTGAGTGGCTAATCCTTTGGGAAATGATTTGTGAAATGCTAACACACATACACATGGTGGTGTTGGCATATTTGCAAAGGAGAAGAAGTTGGAGTTGATGTGGATCAACTCGGCGATGGAACAGAGGTGAGAAGGGTTCGGAACTCCACTGGCGGAGTGTCCGCCCGTAGAGTGCGGACAGTCCGATGGTGCCACCGGCGCCGTGTTCCAAAAAGATAGGGTCTCATAGAGTGGACCGAACACTGATCACATAGTGACCGGACGCTAGGTTCCTACCTCCGGTCAGTAGTGGCAGTCAGCGGGCCGGCGTCGGTCTTCGACCGGACGCTGGCGCTGGAAGTGACCGAACGCTGGCTGTGTGCGTCCGGTCAAGGTGACGTATGATGATGCAGGCAGAGCAGTGTTGCTGGAGGTGACCGGACACTGGTGCTGCGTCCAATCATGACCGACCGGACGCGTCCGGTCATGTCCGGTACCTTACTAGAAACGACCGGACGCTGGGGTTGCTGCGTCCGGTCAGTTGAAGTTGTTGCGTCTGGTTAGCAGATGACCGTTGAGATCGGAAGAATGCTGTTGAACGTAGGTGACATGTGGCTATCATCGAGCGATCGGACGCTGAGGTCCAGCGTCCGGTCAACACGACCGGAGCATCCGGTCGACCCGACAGTTGCCCAGTGAAGGGGTAACGGCTAGTTTAGCCCTTGGGGCTATAAATAGAAGTGGCCTTCGGCCATGGCTAAGGTTGAGCACCTTGGGCGACTTTGTGTCCATGCTTGAGAGTGCTTAGGAGCCCTCCATCTCACACATACTTGATAGTGATCATTCGATTGTGTGAGTGAGCATTTCTAGTGCGATTGCATCGTGAGGTTGCATCGAGTGGCACTAGGTGATCAAGTTGCAAGCTGGTGGTGCTTGTTACTCTTGGAGGTTGCCACCTCCTAGATGGCTTGGTGGTGGTCTCCGTCGAAGCCCGCAAGAAGCTTGTGCGGCGCTCCGGAGAAAGTGCTTTGTGAGGGGCATTGTGCTCGCCCCGCGGGAGCCGCGAAGAGCAACTCTAGTTGAGCGTGTCATTGAGCTACCCTCACCTTCGGGGTAGGTTCTTGCAGTGCCCGACGTGCGGGCATGGCGGGTGATGCCAATTAGCCGCCGAACCACCTAAGTGAGCGGTCGACACAACTGGGACTAGCGTGTTGGCAAACACGTGAACCTCGGGAGAAAAATCATCGTGTCAACCTTGTTCTTCCCGCTGGTTTGCATCCTCATTACACAAGCTTGCAATTACTTTATATACATTGTACTTGTGTAGTTGCTCTTGTAATTAGTTTGCTTGTGTAGCATACTTATTACCTTCTTGCTTGTGTAGCATAGAAGTAGCTCTCTTGCGTGGCTAATTTGGTTTGTGTAACCTTGTTAGTCACATTGCTTAGTTTGTGTAGCTAAATATTTGCGCTCACTAATTTGGCATTGGTTGCCTTGTTATTGAGCATTGCTAGTGAGCTTAGTTGGCTTTGTGCTTTTGCTTACTAGCATGTGTAGAAGCTCCCTCATTGCTTAAAGTACTAGTGACATAGGTTTGTGTGACCTTGCTTCTAGAATTGGTTAGGTGAGCTCTAGCTAGCCCGACACCTTTGTTGCCTAATTAGTATCTTTGCAAGGTGCTAGTGAACATATATAGAGGGGTGTAATCTTGGCTAGACCGATAGTTTTAATTCCGCACTTGTTTCGGTTAGCCGACGCGATTAATTTTAGAAAGGACTATTCACCCCCCCCTCTAGTCTTGACCCTTTCAGAAGCGCACATCACCCACCTCAGACCGAGCCAAACGTTGCCCGGCCAGAGGATGAGCAGCCCCTACCCTCGCCGATTGAGCCAGTAGCCGATGCCGCCGGGGAGCCACAGTAGAAGTTTTTAGAGTAGAAATCCTTAGCAAATATAAAAGATAATGTCATGGGGGAGCCCCCTGTGTAAACGTTTTGTGTATTAATGAATACAATCAGTTTTTGTTTCTGTGATGGAATCACTTCGTTTGGGAAAGCTTGTCCCATCTGTTCCTTATTTTTACCTTACATAATTTTGTTTTTTATTCTTTCTTTTTCGCACCTGCCCATTCGTCCTGTAGGCTGCAACCTTAAGAGCCCGGGAGTGGCCCGCGAGGCTCAGCTGCTCGTAACTATAGGTAGAGGCGGGGTGCAATCGGTCGGAATATTTAAAGCAAAGTTACGTAAGGTAATTAAAGGAACGGACTACCCTTTCGTTCGGAAAAAAATGTATTTATTATATGATAGTAAAAAAGAGAGGTGGTAATGCACCCCTTTGGAGCCCCTGAGGGACCCAGGGCGGTCATACGTTCCCTGGAAGTTTCTAATGAAGACCCTCTTGAGGTCCGCCAAGTCGCGGATGCTGTCGTGCGGGAGGAATTCAAGCCACGCTCAAACTTGTTCCCCCATGCAGATAGGGAGGTACTGAATGATGAAGTGGTCATCATCCACTCCACCAGCTCGGCAGGCGAGCCAAATGTCTTCAAGCCATATACCAGGGTTCGTCTCCCCAGTATACTTGGCGATGTTGGTGGGCGGTTAGAAGCACTGTGGAAACGACGCTCTCTGGATGCATCGGCCAAAGGCCCGTGGTCCCAGGCCATTCGGGCTAGGACTCCGGTCCCCGTGATGGTCCGGCCTGGGGTGCGTTTCACCGCTCCCCGTGATGGTTCGGTCGGGATCTGTGTCGCCTGCCCTCACGGCCGTGCGATGGACGTCATCATCATGCCAGGCCCGACGTTGGTTACTGATGATGCTGCGAGCGTCTTGGTTCAGATCGAGCCACTCGCGCACTGGCAGATGGTGCAGAGCGGGTGCTAGGTCAGGCCAAGGCATAGCTACAGCCTCCTATGCCACGCTCGGTGGCTGTAGCGGTGAGCGGATGGAGCAATTCGTCTGGTGCGTCCCCACTCCCCTAGTGGGGAGAGAGGCCACGAGTTGGTGTCGCGATGCGGAGCTCTCTGCCTGTTGAACCGTGGTGGTTTCCACCAATGCCCAGAGGTTCCGGTGGATCACCTATTCCTAGGGATCATTCGTCTCGAGAAGGCCGTGCAGAAGCATTGCCGCGGCGGCGATGTTCTGGCCAGCCCGAGTGAACTGTGGGGGATCGTTCCCGCTGTCCATGATGTCGCGTTGGACCTAGCGGGCGTGACCCTGGGCGCCGCTCACCGGGTTACGCGCATGGGGTGCAACGTGCTGCACTGAGCGAGCCGGCATAGGTGGCGGCTGGTTCTGCCACCGTTGTCGTAGCTCCTCGCCGTGCTCTTGTGCTAGCGCAAGGGCCCCCGCACGAGGGTCTAGAGGGGTGTGAGTCTGCAAAGACTCCGCTACCACCGGTGGCTGTCCTAGAGCGTCCACCATAACGCACTCCTGAGATGGATGGTGGCTAGGTGCCACGTCGCAGATGCTGGAGCCGTCGCTCTCAACCTCATCATCCAGGAGTTTGTGGAAAGTGGTGGGAGCATAGCTCGCCATTCCCATGAATTTGGATATGAGACGGGGCGGCGCCAATGTCCTTTGGAGCCCCCGAGCGTACGCATCTGCAGGGGACGTGAGGTCATAGGGGAACAGGTCGTACGGTGGTTGCGGTGCAGACAACGCGGTCCCTCCGGATAATCGGTGGAAGATAGTAAATACGGTCCCTCCGGATAATCGGTGGAAGATAGTAAATAGCGAGTAAATAATAGCATGTACATTACTTACAGCCGGGTTTGAGCAGAGCATATGCTCGGAATGAAGCGTAGGCGCCTCGTTGTTGAAGTCGTCGGGTGTCCCGGAGCCGATGGAGGGCGTCCCTCCGATGGGCGTTGGAACGAGTGCCTCCTCACGGAGGTGTAGTATGCCGAGCCGGTCATCGATGAAGTATAGGCTCCCAAAGAGGAAGGCCTAGGACGGCTCGAAGACGGGTGGAACCCACATCCCAACAGGTGGGAGTGCGGGAAACTCCCATGAGCCGAAACGAGTCGTATCGCTTGAGCCCGCCATGGCGAGGATGGCAGAAAAGTGGGCCATCCGATGACCAAAAAGTGTGAACGTACAATGTCTTCTCTACGGACGACGCCAACTGTCGGTGCAGAAAGTGACCAACACGTAAATATTTGTAGTTTTGCCATACATTGTGATCGGATGTGGTCTAGCCCTCAATGACACAGGGTTTATACTGGTTCAGGCAACGTGCACTACGTCCAGTTTGAGTCGGTCGGTGACTTTATTCCTGAGCCCAGGTGCTCAAAGTTTGCTGTGGGGTTACAAACGGAAGGGAGTAAGATGGGGGATGCAAAAGGTCCGGTTGGACTCTGGTCTGAAGGGTACGGTCCTTGGTTTTGCGGTTTGTCTTGAGCGTCATGTTTTACTTGCTCCGCCCGTTTCTTGGTCCTCACCGAGCGGACGTCCTCGGTCGGTTGGTTCCAGTCGGCTCCGACTGTGCCAGTCGGCGAAGAGCTGTAAGCAGGGGGTTGGTGCATCCCTGGTCGGAGTCGGAAGCGGTGTTTGGCCAGGCCTTCTGTTCGGAGAGGCGAGCCGGAGTTAGAAGCAAGGCCTTCCGGTCGGAGAGGCAGGCCGGAGTCGGAAGCGGACGCCGTTCCTCCTCAGCCAGGCCTTCCGGTCGGAGATTGGATCGCCCTTCTGGCCTGTCGCCTAGGTATTTGGGCCGGTCCAGGAGTTACGCGTTGTTCACGACGTCGTCTGCTGGGCCGAGCCTTTGCTGAGAAGCCGGTCCATGAGGGACCCCGGGTTTATGAACCCGACACACGTTCTCCAAAAAAAGATTGACTTTTATTCAAATCAAATTGGTTCATGTGAAATTCTGCGTTCAAATACATCCTCAAGCCAAAATTACACTTTTCGCAGTGCTGTGGATTTGTCCAGTGATCCAATGGCTGAAGATGTCACGAAAAACAGTCAAAACTAACATGGGCTCAAGATATAGCAATTTTCTCATAGAAAGGAACTTGTCCATCCATTTTTTTGACCAACGCCCGTTCAGTGTTGTGAAAATCTGAACGTTGCATGCATTACTGGCAGTATCTTTTGTAAACGCTAAAAGAACAAAGTTGGCTTGACAATATAATTAATCTGGAAAAAAAAAAACAGGACAAAAAGCAAATAAGT
This sequence comes from Miscanthus floridulus, assembly GCF_019320115.1. Lineage (NCBI taxonomy): Eukaryota > Viridiplantae > Streptophyta > Magnoliopsida > Poales > Poaceae > Miscanthus > Miscanthus floridulus. Next base: position 456,263 of record NC_089583.1, on the reverse strand, counting down.
GACGGAGATGCTTGCATACATCAGTAGGCTATTGAAGTTGAAATTTGTCCAGAACCAAGGGAGCAAATACAAAAGTATGTGTGAAAGAAAAAGTTGTAATGGACACTGCTTGCATACATCAGTAGGTCATCTTTAGGTTGGATCTGGATGAGGGGTGGGTCCCACGCTATCTCAGAGTGTGGACACGGCAGCGCCACGTGGGAAAAAGGATGGATGCTATGCTAGCAAAAATCTCAGTCGGCCGCTCGCGTGGATGCGGATGCGGATGCGGACGCGGACGCGGTAGGCAGAGAGAGAGAGAGAGAGAGAGAGAGAGAGAGACAGAGGCAGCCGAGTGACTGGTGGACGGATCGCCTGCTGAAGCTGGTGGGAGCGGGCGGGCATGGACACCATCGTCTCCCTCTCGCCTCCTCTGCTGCGCCTGCGCCTGCGCCTGCGCATGAGCCACAGCCACCACCCACACGCATCATCATCAGCTTCCACTACTGCTAGTCGTCACCTGCCTCCTGCTGCCGCTGCACCATCCAGTTCCAGTTCCAGCCCGCGGCTGCTCATCAAGCAGCAGAGGAGCAGCAGCATTATTGGTAATAACCATTCATCGCCAACCCGGCCAAGATCACTATTACTGTCGCCTCGTGCTTCTGCTTCTGCGTCAACGGCGACGGCGGCCGCAGCACCGGCGCAGAAAGAGAAAGACCTCGTGTTCGTGGCTGGCGCCACCGGCAGAGTTGGGTCCCGGGCCGTAAGGGAGCTCATCAAGCTTGGCTTCCGTGTGCGCGCTGCCGTCAGGAACACCCAGAGGGCCACGTCCCTGGTGCAGGTATCATATTCACCATGTATGGATTTGATTGGGAACGAATGAATTTGATTGACTTCATCATATCATAATGCTTAATGAATGGTGAATGAATTGTCTGGCATTGATTTGCAGAGCGTGCAGCAACTGAAACTAGCAGGCGGCGATGGCGATGCAGCCGCAGAGACGACGCAGCTGGAGCTTGTGGAGTGTGACCTGGAGAAGCAGGCGCAGGAAGGCATCGTTTCAGCCATAGGCAATGCTTCCCTGGTGGTGTGCTCCATCGGTGCCAGCGAGAAGGAGATCCTGGATGTCACCGGCCCATACCGCATCGACTACATGGCCACCAACAAACTTGTACAGGCTGGTATGGCTAATTGCTACGGTTAATTAAGCTGCTAGCAGTGTTATCCTAAACGCTAAACGGTAAACAGTCGGTCACCTACCGTTTAGCCCATTATTCGGGCAAAACGGGTGTTTAAACGGGAAAAACGGCCGTTTAAACGGTCAAAACAACCGATTAAACGGAAACGGTGTACCACCGTGTAGTGTTTAAACGGTGTGTAAACGGGCTAAACGGCCGTTTAGGCGAACAGTGGCTGCTAGCTAGTAGTAGGTTAATCCATTCATTGTTTTCATAATAACTATATATGTATTCGTACTACTAACACTGACTGTAGTATGGTGCATGTATGGCCGCAGCATCTGCTGCCAATGTGGAGCACTTCATCCTGGTCACATCCCTGGGCACCACCAAGATCGGCTTCCCTGCATTCCTCTTGAAGTAAGTAAATAAACAGTAATTAATATGAAGTAATTTTAATTAATTGGCTGTGCTACCTACCTTGGGCACGCTTATTATACTATTGGGCTGGGTAATTAAATTAATAATAACTCCTGCTCGTGCTGGGCATACATACATACATACATACAAATGATCGAACAAGCAGCTTGTTCTGGGGGGGTTCTGTACTGGAAAAGACGAGCTGAAGAAGCACTCATCGCAAGCGGCATTCCCTACACGGTAAGTAGCTAGCTAGGCTGCACTGCACTCCATCCATCTCGTCGTTCTTCATGCAATTCAATTCATTCCCTACATCACATCGATCGATCATCATCACAACCTGCATGCATGCATGGTCAGATCGTGAGGCCCGGAGGCATGGAGAGGCCGACGGATGCTTTCAAGGAGACGCACAACCTGGTGTTGGCACCAGAGGACACCTACGTGGGTGGCCAGGTGTCCAACCTGCAGGTGGCGGAGCTCATCGGATGCATCATGGCCACCAACAGCAACAGGAGGGCGGCCTACTGCAAGATCGTGGAAGCGGTGGCCGAGACCACCGCGCCGTTGCTGCCCATGGAGCAGCTCCTCTCCACAATTCCTTCCAAGAGGGAACCCCCTGCAGTTGACGATGAGCCGCCTGAGGACGAAACGGAGGCTGCAGAGGTGAAGCCATCAGATCCAAAGCAGCCAGAACCCCCAGCACCTGCAGCAGAGCCATCAGAGACAAGGACCGCAGGAAAAGCAGCAGAGCCAACACTGTCACCCTACACGGCGTAAGTAGAGGCACACACTTATATATGCAGAAGATTGTATTGTACTATATATGTCATATATCATACTATGCCATGCATACATACATACATACATACATACATACATACATACATACATACATACAGCGTCCTAGCTCAAGCCGGCCCCTCTCCCCATACCCCGCGTAATAAGCAACTTATAATTATATATATTATAAGAGATACATCTATCTTAAATTCTTACTTGCATTATGTAATCGATTGCTTGCTTGATTCATGTACGTTTTGTTTTGTTTCAGATTGGTGGAGTCTCCAAGCTCGCCGCCTTCGCTTCCGTCTTCTTCCTTCCAATACGTTTTTTTATTATATTGGGCTCCAATCCAATGGCATCTTCCCCGCCGCCAGCACCAGACCAATGCATCATATCATCGCCCAATCACAAGAAGCAACAGCGCCCACTTTCACCCTACACAAGGTATAGTACGCTGCGTATACACTAGCACATGCACACTTATATAAATTCACTGTCTTCAATTTAATTGTATTTATTTCACGAATCGATACTATGGCCTTTTTTTAGATCGAAAGTTTTTTCAACCTGATGAATAGTACCGCTTTTGTCTTATTTGATAAATATTGTCCAATCGTGGACCAACTAGGCTCAAAAGATTCATCTCGTGATTTTCAACTAAACTGTATAATTAGTTATTTTTTTACCTACATTTAATACTGCATGCAAGCGTCCAAAAATTGATGTGATGGAAAGAGAGTGAAAAAACTTGGAATTTTGATGGGAACTAAACAAGGCCTATAATTCGTTCATCTATAATGTAGGCACGAGGACCGAGCAAGCTCACCAACCCCAAATCATAGATAACTCATTACATTTTAGTAATTTAGAGCAGAGAGAGTTAGCCCTTGTTTAGTTGGGTGAATTTGGATTTTGGGGTTACTGTAGCACGTTCGTTTTTATTTGGCAAATAGTATTCAAACATGGACTAATTAGGCTCAAAACGTTCGTCTCGCAATTTCCCACCAAACTGTGCAATTAGTTTTTTCTTTTCGTCTACATTTAATGCTCCATGCACGGGCCGAAAACATTCGATGTGACAGGTACTGTAGCAACTTTTTAGAAATTGAGATGGAACTAAACAAGGGCTTACTTCCCGCACTTCTCTCTGTTCATGCATGTCGTGAGTTGGTTTTGTTGGAGTAATATTAATGCGGCTCCGTACGTATATATGAGCCACGGCCGTGAGTATTTGTTTCTTCTTTTCATCTTCAATTAGTTACTTACGACAGTTCTAATGGGATAATTATTGTGGTTTCTATCTATCTCTACCACTGTATAATATACCGTTTGTGAATTTACCTAAAGTCACTCCATAACTGTACACCGTGGGCATAGATTCTCCTAAGTTCACCAAATAAATTGCTCCCAGCATTAGCTAACCTTTCAAAGAAAATAACGAGATTCACCCCTCTTCTTTCTCCTGCTCACTCATATCCAACGGATAAGATTGCTAGACAAAACCTCGTCACTCATCCTGCCCACCCCACGCGCGCCTCTCCCGCTTCACTGACGCCGCAACTCCTCGATTTCTCCCCCACGGATGCCTATCCCCACGCGTGGCTCCTCCTCTCCCCCAGAGCGCGATGCGCGCAGCTCCTCCTCTCCACCAATCCTCTCCCCCACGCGCGGGCTCGAAACCCTAGCTCCGTGCGCCGGCGGCGATGGCTGCTACTTCCGGCGCTCCGGCTGAGGACGAGGCGGGGCGATGCCATCGCGACCCTGGAGAACGCGGCCTCCGCCACTCTCGGGCGCCAGGACGAGGGAGCCAGCCACCGGGCGAGGCGAGGCCGAGGCGGGGTGCGCAGCCTCTGGGCAAGGCGAGGCCGCGGCGGGGCGCGCGGTGGGCAGGCGCGGGGTGCCGCTGCCTGGTGAGGCACGAAGCCGGTTGGGGCCGCCGTCGCTGGGGGCGGCTAGGCGGGGTGCACGCGGGGGGTTCAGATGTACACCCGTGCGCCGTGTGCCTGCTGATGCTGTTCAAGACGCTGGCGATATCCTTCTCGACGATGACGCTCTTCACGGGGGTCATGACACTGTACGGGGGCTAGGTCGTCGTCTCCTTCTTCACCTGGTTCATCGGCATCGCGGGGCATCGCCATGGCCGAGGTCTGCTCCTCCTTCACGGAACGCCCCCATGCTGAGTGCCGCACTCTCTCTCTACTTACATTAGGCTTTTTAGGGACAATAGCATCCGGCGATTTGCAAAAAATGGGACTCGAAACATCGGTCATTTGCAGATTTGACACTGGACCCACATTCATAGATACAGATGGACCCACTTGTCATCCACCCGAGTGTCATTTTTACAAATTTTTCAATAGGATCTATATTACATTATTTTTTCAGCAAGTTCTTTGTTTTGTGTTATCTTACAAACATGATTTGCTAGACGGAGATGGTTTGCCCTGACCTCTGCTTATAAAGTATTAATGTCCCAAAGCCAACCATCTCAAAGGTAATTTGTGGTTAAGTTTAGTTTTCTCCACTAATAGATGTCTGAAGCAACCGTGCTTGGTAAATATTTTTCGGTTTTCCTCTGATCTGAATATGAATTGAACATAGCGTTTATTGTACAAGTGGCCTTAGGATTTTCCTTTTTATTTACAGATTATATAATAATAATAATAATAATAATAATAATAATAATAATAATAATAATAATAATAATAATACTGCTCTGTTTCCTCTAATGCTGAATTCTTTGTATAATCTAATTACTTTGATCTCCGGCATCCTGAATTGATAGGAAGCTGCGATGGGGAAGAGCTCTCCGTGGAGGAGCACAACCTGCTGTGCGTCGCCTACAAGAACGTCATCGGCGCAGGGTCTCGTGGCGGATCATCTCCTCCATCGAGCAGGAGGAGGGCCGCGGGAACGAGGCGCACCGCGCACGCAGCCTCCATCCGCGCCTACCGCTCCAAGATCGAGGCCGAGTTCACCCGCATCTGCGACGGAGATCCCACACCTGTGGAAGATGAGGGGCGACTACCACGGGTATAACCATTATCACTAGCAGATAATCTCGCTTTTTATTCTGTGTATCCGCCTCTAGATAGAGTTGACGGATTTTTGCTTATTATATGAGGGATCATTGTGTTTAGGATTCAGATTAGCGGGGGTTTTGAATCCTTGTTTATTGCTGGTTATTATCTGTGGGGCAGCACGATCTGATTTGGGGCCTTTGTATATGGACCATGGGAGTTCTGGTTTGAAGAAGCCAAAACTTCAGATCTGTATGTAGATGTCTCATGTGGGGATAATAGGGGCCTGAGTTCTTGGTGATGATTAGGTCTAAATTTAATGATCTGATTAGGTCTAAATTTATAGATAAGATTGAAGGATATGAATTTGTGATCTATGGATTTTTTTACCCCCTACTGCACGTATATTTTGGTATCTGATTTCTCCTCACAATTATTTTGCTGGTACCTTGCTGAGTTCAAGTCAGGTGCGGAGAGGAAGGATGCTGCGGAGAGCACCATGAATGCTTACAAAGTTGCTCAGGTTTGATCTTTGTGTACATGTTGATAGATTGACGGCCATGACTAATTGCCTTGTTATGCATTATAACTGGCCTAGGGCTATGTATCATGAGGAACTCTCCTATCGTATTTCATCTGAACTCAGTGGAAACCACAAGGCATGAAAAGTTCTTAAAGGATTGTTCCCTTTATTAAATAATCAAATCGTTAATCTAGCTGTACCAATATGCTTAATCAAATGTACCATATATTCACCAATGAGAACTGATGATTTGAATCAATTAGCTCAAATCGTTATTCTCTGGAATTTTTCACAGTGCCCTTTATATATGATAGGTTATCAAGAGCGAAACATCTGGAAACATTGAATTTGCACTTTTGACTATCCTTAGATGCGCGGAAAACCCAACAAAGTATTTTGCTAAGGTATTGCACCCATGCTGTTTTCAGTAAAGAAATATTGTGGCTTTTGAAATTCTGTGCAGGCACCATGGGTATATAAAATCACTGATTGATTTAGAGTCATGTTTTCCTGAAAGATTTAGCCATAGACAACAGCTTTTCTTCTTTCTTATGAATTATAATTTAACATTTGGTGAAACAAAGATCACTTGTTGAATTCTTCATTTTTTTCTCTCCCAACTTTGTGATTTCCTCAAACTGTGTGCTTTGGTGAACCTTTCTGTCAACTAATTGTGCATCTTAAGCAAAACAGTAATGTTTGGCAGTTTGCTTCCTTGCTAAAACTGGAGGATTCACCGTACTAATTTTACCTTAGGAATGTCCTGGCTATTGTTTGTAAGCTAATATTTGCAAGAAATCTCTCAACTCTTTCCTATTTTTATTGTAAATACAGGTATGCCAACCTCCGCCATTTTCATGGGTTTCCGTTTTCTGGCAATGGAGTGGGAGGTGCAAAGGTTGTCCTCCTTTTCTGGTGAAATCGAACAATTCAACATCACACTGTGAGCACCCCTTGATTTCATTGGTCGGTTATTTGCTTAATTTATTTTTTACTAACATTCTCCTTTCAACTTGTAATTTCAACTGCAATTTTTTTCCTGTGGTTGGTGGTTGCTGTGACGGCTTGGCAACAGGAAGGATAGCCTATGCCACATTCAAAGACGTATGCACTCATATAGATGCCTTGTTCTAATTGGAGTTTGACACAAAATCTGAGTTTTGATCCACCCTGTTATGGACACCTGTGATATATGGCAATAAAAAAATTGTCAGTTCAATATGAATGAACTACATCTCATCAAAGAAATTTTAATTTCATTTTTTTGAGCGAAGATGGCATGATGTGCCTTCCTCCGAGGGCCCCTCAGCCATGTCGATAATCTTTGGCATCCACTTTTAGGTGTGGACCACCATGAGGAGGAGCTCTGGATTGATAGCTGGTTGAATGGCATGATGCGCCTTCAGATGCAGATAGGTTTGGAGGCCTATCATCATCTCAGGCGAGCCTTCGTTCACTTCTAACAACCTATGTTGCAGATGTCTATATGGATTGATAGCTGGTTGGATGGTACGATGCACCTTCAGATGCAGATAGGTTTGGAGGCCAATCACCATCTCAGGCAAGCCTTCACTTCTTACAACCTATGTTGCAGATGTCTATATGTTATTAGTATTGTACTCCCTCCATCCCGTTTTACCTTGCGCACACCCATTTTTCAGTTTTACCAATATAGGAGGCGAGCTAGGTTATCGAGGATCATTTAATTACGCGGATGTAAAAACGAAGCGTTGCCTGTGTTGGTTACTCCGCGCATGCGATTTTTTTTTTAATTTTAACACTTTTTGAAAATTAATTTTAAATCTAACACGGTCGTTTTTTAAAAAAACTAACACTTTTGGCCGCGCCTATTGCCCTGGCGCGGCCAAATGCCTGTGCCGCGCCATGCATGGTGGCGCGGCAGAGGTCTGACGTGGCGGCGACTCGCTGACCGCTGACGGGGCAGAGCCTGCCGCGCCACCGAGCTTGGCGCGGCAGTGCCGTGCCTTGATCCGTGGCGCTGTAGAGCTGAATAAAACCCCACGGCCAGTCCCGCCTGCCCGAGCAGCAAGCCCGCCTGACCCCGGCGGTACCTGGACGGTTTAATCGGAACGCGTCGCGCCGATAGTGGGAGTTATTCTAAGTAGTGCTTGACGAAAAATTGGATCGGATTGAAACGAATATTTTTTAAGGGAACTTATTTCTTGGGCTTTTTGCCCCCATATTGTAGGATCGGCGGCGACGCGACCATGGACCCCGGCTTCCTCGACCCCTCATGCAAGACGTCGGCCACCGGCATCGAGATACGGCGGGACTGCCGATTCCCGAACTAGTTGCTACTTAATCTCGCCGGTAGTGCTGCCGCGACGCATAGAAACGATTATGAAGCAAATAAATGAAGTCCGTGCGCAAGTTGACCACATAACATTTTTATTGGTTTGACATAAGTTTGACATAACATAACCAAATAACCCCATAAGTTTCGGACGCTAATATTCGTTTGACCTAACAAACTAAGACCCAGGAGTGTAAGGATCCCTCAGACGCCTCTGTCTCTTCGGATTTGTTGGCAATACATTGGGAGTGTAGCCAACGTCGGTATGGTCGCGTCGACAGTGCGTACGGCTCGTACCTTGCAAGTATATGATACGCATGATTACTTATAATTCTTTATGATCGTTAGTTCATGGAGCATACATATTTAAAGAAACTACCTTTGTTAGTACCTGTGAGGCTCCTTGGGTACCAAGCGGGGCACCACCTAGTTGAGACATGTCGATCTCGTCCTGCGGCCAATCGTCCCACTGGTCGTGCTGTCTGCAGAAGCCCAGGGGGTCGTCGTTGTCGTCATCGTTGTCCTCGTCATCCTCGGTTGCAGGGTCCTTCCCAGCGCTATGATGTGGTGGTGTACGCACCGTGGAAGTGGCACCTGTCATCGGCTGAGAAGAGCCGGCTGGTGTCCTCAAAGAGGCTGAAGACGTGCCACCCGACCGTGCCGGGAGTGGCGGTTCCTCATAAGGAGTGTCCATACATCTCAGCTTCTGAGCTAGCTTCCTGCAGCTCTTCTTCACCTTCTGCATAAATAGACGTTAAAGTTAGTGCATTTTCCAAACACATATACACTAAAGAAACATTTTCGGAACGGACAAGTTTATATTTACCTCCACAAAAGCCACGAGAACACCTGGCCCCTACCCTCTAGACTTGTGAAGCCGAAACGCTGCTTCGTTGGACATCCTTGACAATTATGTCGTCTGGGTACAGAAACGTGGTTGAACAGTTTTAGTACACATACTTAATACCAAAAGAATAACAAATTGTACCATTCAAGTATCTTACCACGTATCTTTGAAGCAGGGCTCTCTGTAGCTGTGTGTCCTCCCTAGTGGTAACGTCGTACACATCTTCGATGACATCTTCTTCCGAGTCCTCGTCAATCACATCCTTAGTGTACGGGGGATTGATATGTGTCCTCGTAGACCTATGAAGCCACCGCAGGTACTCGTCGAATGTGTGCTGGTCGTGTGGAGGACCCGCATGGACCGGCTGTCGTACCATATTCTACCACAAATGGATGTGCGCGCTGTGTGTCACGCGCCAATCCTTGGCCTTGTACCTCTTCCTGCGGTGAAAGGTCCTAATGGCTAGAGGGGGGGGGGTGAATAGCCTAACAAAAATTTCTACAACAACACTTAACCAAATGGTTAGACAATTATGAGGCGAAGCGAGTGTTGCACTAGCCTACTTAAAATACAAGCCACCTACCACAATTCTAGTTTAGATAGTGTCTATTCACACAATAGCAAAGACACTATCCTATGTTAGTGTGCTCTCAAAGACTAACTAAAGAGCCACACCAACCAAGCAAGCAAGCTCTCACAACTAGCTACACTAAAGAGCTTGTCAACTAGTTTGCGGTAAAGTAAAGAGAGTGGTTAGGATAGTTATACCGCCGTGTAGATGAAGAACCAATCAATCACAAAGATGAATAACAATGAAGACCAATCACCTCGGAATCAATGATGAAGACAATGATTTTTTACCGAGGTTCACTTGCTTGTCGGCAAGCTAGTCCTCGTTGTGGCGATTCACTCACTTGGAGGTTCACGCGCTAATTGGCTTCACACGCCAAATCCTCAATAGGGTGCCGCACAACCAACACAAGATGAGGATCACACAAGCCACGAGCAATTCACTAAAGTACCTTTTGGCGCTCCGCCGGGGAAAGGTCAAGATCCTCTCACAATCACCACGATCGGAGCTGGAGACAATCACCACCTCCGCTCGACGATCTTCGCTGCTCCAAGCCGTCTAGGTGGCGGCAACCACCAAGAGTAACAAGCGAAATCCACAGCAAACCACGATCACTAAGTGCCTCTAGATGCAATCACTCAAGCAATGCACTTGGATCACTCCCAATCTCACTATGATGATGAATCAATGATGTAGATGAGTGGGAGGGCTTTGGCTTAGCTCACAAGGTTGCTATGTCAATGAAAATGGCCAAAGATATTAGCCACAGCCGGCCATGGGGCTATAAATAGAGCCCCCATCAAATAGAGCCGTTATACCCCTTCACTGGGCAAAACGCGCTCTGACCGGACGCTCCGGTCAAACTGACCGGACGCTGGCCCTCAGCGTCCGGTCGCCCGATGGACGCCACGCGTCATCAGCTTCAAACGCTGTACGTCAGATTCCAACGGCTACGAAGCTAACCGGACGCTCCGGTCAAAACTAACCGGACGCTCAAGCCCCAGCCTCCGGTTGTTTCCAGTAAGCTCCCCGAGACATGTTTTTTCGACCGGACGCGTCCGGTCCACCTTGACCGGACGCAGCCAGCGTCCGGTGCTCAACCCTAGCCTACTGTGCCGTCTGACAGCTCGACCGGACGCAGCCTTTCAGCGTCCGGTCGTTGAGTGACCCAGCGTCCGGTCAGTAGACCGACGCCAGCATCATTTCGACCAACTCCATTTCAACTCTAACTTCTTCACCCTTGCTCAAATGTGTCAATCACCAAGAATTTTGCATCCGGCGCAATAGAAAATAGACATTTCATTTTCCCGAAAGCGCCGAATCCATCTCAACCCTACAACCACCTTGTGCACATGTGTTAGCATATTTTCACAAATATTATCAAGGGTGTTAGCACTCCACTAGATCCTAAATGCATATGCAATAAGTTAGAGCATCTAGTGGCACTTTGATAACCGCATTCCGATACGAGTTTCACCCCTCTTAATAGTACGGCTATCAAACCTAAATGTGATCACACTCTCTAAGTGTCTTGATCACCAAAACAAAATAGCTCCTATGGTTTATACCTTTGCCTTGAGTTTTTTGTTTTTCTCTTTCTTCATTTCAAGTTTAAGCCCTTGATCATCGCCATGCCATCACCATTGTCATGCTATGATCTTCATTAGCTTCTTCTACTTGAAGTGTGCTACCTATGTCATGATCACTTGATAAACTAGGTTAGCACTTAGGGTTTCATCAATTCACCAAAACCAAACTAGAGCTTTCATGCGGTCATACCTGCAACAAAACGATGTTAGTTGTACCACACACACCTCTAAATTGTAGCTTTGTTATTAATCGATAACACACCCGTGCAATCTTTGGTTGGTGGAGTAAAGCGGTGGTGGGCAGCCTGTCATTCTTCCAAACTGTCTGCAGACCCTGATGGGCAAGTGAATCTCGACCACATGGAAGAAAATAAGAGGGACGTCGCAGCGATAAGAGGGACGTCGCAGCGATACTCGTCTGACTCATCCCTAGTGATAGGACTGAGATAGTACTGGAGCTCCGGAGCATCCCAAGGACACCAATGCACCTAAAATTTCGTAATTGAGTTAGGTTGTGATATAGTGTAGATCGAACAAGACACATGTATGATAGTAAAGAGAGCGTAACCTGGTGCTGTGTTAGGATGTCGAGACCATTCGTGTACTCCCTGTACTTGTGCCTCGCATTCCCTCTAACTCTGATTCCGTCCAGATAAACAGAACTGTAGGGAGTGTATCATGCCTGTTCCATTGCTGCATTGAACACGATAATGAATTAGCCATTAATAAACTCATCATATGTAACCATATCAAAGAATATAATAAACCAAAGTACTTACCGGTAAACCAGTACTAAGTGGCCTTCCAACGGGTCATCGTTCCCAACACCAAACCTGGAGTAGGTACGAGCAACCTTCAAGGTTCGCATACCCTGAGGTGCGACGACAGGCAACGCATAGCTGTTGATATGTCCATGCTAGGACTGCGCTGCTCCAGCTGTATGCCGCTATGTTCTCCCACAGCTGGCGTAGTATGTCAAGGAAGATCTAGCTGATGGTGTTGCCCGAGGCGTCTGGGAAGAGGAAAGCACCAAGAAAGTGCCAGAGCCACACTCGAGCGAACCTGTCGATCTAAGTCTCCTTAGCCTATGGGTCCAAGTAATCAAAGCGCTCCGTGATCCAGGACGACGAAACACCGAAAGTTTTCCTGAAATTTACCAAAGAACATGAGACCCGATGGCTGCAGGAAAGCAATACAAGTATTAAATAGGCTTCAATTTCTCGCTTATTTTTCTTGGAAGCCTCGTCGTCCGGTGGAAGAAAGCCAGTAAACTGAGCCACCAGCTCCCTCCAGTGATCGTTGTCAACTATCCCTGTCACTAGAAGTCTCCCCAACCGAAGGACAAAAATAGCCTTCACATCCTACATGGTCAAGGTCATCTCGCCACAAGGTAGGTGAAACATGTTGGTCTCAGGCCTCCACCTGTTATAAGAATAGAACGACTGTTAGTTGCCTTAAATTTGTTACAAGAAAGTTTACGTACAAAGAATGCACTCGCACCTGTCTACAGCTGCAGTAAGTAGTGCTGGGTCAAGGGGCGGAAGACCATGGTTGACAACACGGATAAGCTCGAGGAAGCCGGCACGCCGTATGTACGGCGCATAACGCTCGTCCCACTGGTGCGCCCTGGTGTGCGTGCGGGGCCTCAAAGTAGGCAAGGCCACATCTGCGTCATTGTCACTCAAGATGTGTGCTCGGTGCTGGTCGTCGTACTCCACCTCAAGAATGGGATACAACAGGTGCTGCGTGGGAGGGGCCATCCTATTACAAATTGATAAACAAAGCGTTAGAGTATTCAAATTAACATTACGTAGCATTACAAAATTTGAACTACTTGTTATGCAATATGAAAGCACATGTATATATTCAAAGTAAAATTAACAGACATATCACGCACTAGTAACATAAACAACTTCACTAGGAATATAAGCATTTGATGAAACTTCATGAAGTCATCAAAATCGACGTATCACGCACTAGTAAGTAACGACATTTGTAAACTAGTATCTATACCCAAAATCGCTAACTAAATAACTAACTATAAACTAAATAATAAATACCTAATCAATCCCTAAACCCAAAATCCTAACCTCAAACCTAAAAATTACCTACGTAAATCACAAACAAATTCACTAACCTAACTATCCTAAATCACTAACTATCATAAATCAATAACAATCATAAAACCCTAACTATCCTATATTACTAATTATCCTAAATCACTAATTATCCTAAAACAATAATAATCAAAATAATATGAAATCGAGAGGGAGGTACCTTAGGAGCGGGCGGCCTTGACGCGCCGGCGTTCGTGGCGCGACCGCGTGCGGGCGCTGCGCGGCGGCGGGGCGCGTGCGGCGGGCGACGGGCGGGCGGGGCAGGGCTCGCTCATGATATTTATTCGGCTCTGCCGCGCCATGGATCAGGGCCCGGCAGTGCCGCGCCAAGATCGATGGCGCGGCAGGCCCTGCCCCGTCAGCGGTCTGCGATTCCGATCGCCGCCACGTCAGCCCTCTGCTGCGCCACCATACATGGCGCAGCACAGGCATTTGGCCGCGCCAGGGCAATAGGCGCGGCAAAAAGTGTTAGTTTTAAAAAAAACCCGACCGTGTTAGGTTTAAAATTAGTTTTCAAAAAGTGTTAAAATTAAAAAAAAATCACGCATGCAGGTAGGCAACGGAGAGAAAAAGAGCGCCAATAAATTTTGGGAGTGAAAAAAATAACGCATAAAAGGTAATCAACGAAGAGTTAATACATGGCTGAGCTAGGCCCTGTTTGGCATGGCTCCAACTCTGGGTGGAGCTGCTCCACTTCAGAACTCCAGGTGGAGCCAGCTCTGGATAGAGTTGGAGCTGTCTAATGAAGGTGTTTGGCTGGGAGGGTGTCCCTAGCTCCACAAAAGAGGAGTTTGATGGTAGATTGTCATTCTTGCCCCTGGTTTGAATAAATACACCGTTCTTTAGACAAAATGAATGACTTGAACTTCTCACAAATATGAAATGAAAATACATGCAGTAAATTCCAAAATAATGAGTAGTATGGATAAACAATCAGTAGCCAATTAGTGGATATTTGGACTGCATCTATCTACTGTCTGGGTAATTGACAATATTACAACAATTACTCATAATATTTATCATGATTAAAGTAAATCGTATTTGAATTATTTTTAAGAAAAAAATAAGGCTAAACCAGTTCGGTTTTGGGCCAAGGCCCATACGGCCTGCAGCTGCAGACCTCCTACTCCCTTCCCTGAACACCTCACGCCGCCGCCGCGCCGCTCGTTAGCAACTCGCACTGGCCGCCGCCGCATGCACCTGGATGCTTGCACCACCGCTCGCCCTCGCCCAAGCAAGGCTTGCCTTCTTCCACGCCGCCGTGCGCTCCCACGACGCGCTTGCCTAAGGCCGCCGCTTGCTCGCACAGCGCAGGCGCCCGCACTGCTGCTCGCACGATTTGCCTGACAGTGAAGCACTCAAGCACCACGCCGGCGTCGGTTTCATCTTGTACCCGGGCAAGGAACAGGCAGAGAAGGGCAACAGCGTCCATGCGTCTGCGACCATCAGGCGGAGACGTGAGAAGCTTGAAATCGTGGCAAACCCTAGCGGCGGCAGGCGAACCCTAGCGGCGGATTGGAGGAGACGCCGGAGGGAGATGTGGCGCGGGGGGTCTCAGGAGGAAAAGAACGAACCATTTTTTTTGTTGTGTAACCAGTGGCATTGGTGGGTAATTACCCACCAACTCCACGAGGAGGTTCATATTGGGTGGTTTTGGAGCTGCAAAAGAGGTGCTCCAAAACTCCACCTCCATTTGCACTATAGCTTCATGGAGTTGGCAGCTCCATGGAGTTTTGGAGTTGGGGTGTTTGACTGGAAAATTGGCTAGAGTTGCTGGAGTTCAGCTCCAGAGCCATGCCAAACAGGGCCTTAATATCGTTTTGGTATCTGGTGTGAATGTGTGATGCCTCTCGCGCTGGGTAAAACGGAATTGAGGGAGTATTATATATGTTCTCAGTTCTCCACTAATACTTGTATCAAGAATCAAACAACATAAGGTTCTGTTAAAAAAATATAATGTAGCACACTTTCTTTATGATGCCAGTAAGAAATTAATTATATTTAATGATATCAGTCATTTATTGTTTTTCCTTTTGGGGGCCTCCCATATGCATTTAAATATGCCATATCTTTATTTATGTATTATTGAAGTTCAGTAAATCTGAAGGTCTGATGGTGAGGGAAGAGCGGACTCCGGGCTGTGCAAGAGCAAGTGTTTCTTGACGTGCTTGCTCCGAGCAAGTATAGGCAGACCAATAGGCAATGTCGCTGGGCCATCACGGTGGAGGGAGAGTCGAGGCTAGGATGAGTGATGTAAAGTGGAGGACGAAGGGTGGCACGCCAAGCAGAGGCTAGACCCTATGAAAATTTTGATTATATATTTGCTATGAGCTCAACAATATGATAACTCATTTTTCAAACATATTGTCTCTTTGTTTTTACCGTTAGCACGCGGCTGTAGCTGCAGTAAAACGTTGGGAATTATATTTGTGAAATTATGATTGTATATGAAAAATGTCCATATGAAAATTGTCACATGAATTTGATTGTGTTTTAGGTTTTACCGTAGCGTTAACAGGGCATTCCATTGTGGCCTCAGATGGTTAAGACTAGACATAATAAGTGTTTTCGGATTATATATATGGTTATATATATTTGTGGGGTTGTTTTCATGTGCATCCCTAAAATAAAGCCGTGACGTTAGCATGGATAATATACTAGTCTTAATTAGGTTGACAGCTAAGCAAATTGATAAGGAGAGAGACTGCAAAACAAAGAAATCGTTTCTTCCTCACGACTCGACGTCTTCGCTCGGTTCAAGGTGCGACGAAACCGTAGAAACAGCGTTGGGAGGACTCTAGTAGTTTCTTCCAGATCCGCTGCTCCTATCGCCGCCTCGCCAGCTCCCACCACGCATGCTCCTCCTTCCCTCCTTTCCTTGCGCCCGCTCCTTCCCTTGCGCGCTCCCGCCATTTTCCCTCGCGCGCTCGCCTTTGGCTCTCCCGCGCACGCTATATCCCTAATTCCATGCCCCCAATTCCAAATACTCAGTCTCCAAGCCCCCAATTCCAAGCCCTAGCATCATCCGCCCCCAATCCATCCCAAATCTCTGTGAACATGAATCACCGGGGGAGGAATCTGAGCTCAAGTTCCAGGCGAGGCAATGGTGCTCCTGCCGCCCTCACTGCCTGATCTGGTTCGGTCGTCGGCGCTCCCTCCGCCCCTGTTGTCTGTTGATGGAGCCACCTCGGCCGTCGGTAATCCCGCCGCCCTGGCTGCAGCAGCATCTCCACCACTTGCAAGTCTTCAAGCCGCTGGGTTTCCTGCATGGTGGACAAGTTCCTCCTCAATGGGACCCACACTCGTCATTATGAAAAATAATTTAAAATAATCCCTTAAATTTGTATCTAAAGTGCTCATTTTGTCATTATGAAATATAATTCATAATAACTCCCTTAAATTGCATCTAAATTACCCGCATCTTCCAAATCTATATGTAGATACTAATATATGCTATTTTAAAAAATAAATTAATGTACATAAAGTATGAGATTATATATTTCTAAATTACAACTTCTACAACTATGAAATTAAATAACCACAATGCTTTGTTTCACCATGTATATACGAGACATATATATTTCTAAATTATAAACTACTACAACTGTGAAATTAAATAACCATAATACTATGTTTAACTATGTATACCAAGTAAACATATATACATTAGGATAAATATTTATCTGAATAGCTTATAAGCATGAAAATATTTAATTAACAAACCACATAGCAATAACATAACACCAGCAATTCTCTTTAAATTATATTAATACTCCCTAATAATGAATTTCGTAAGTTATTTTTAAATAACTTTATATATTTTAACTGAAACAATATATCATATCGATATTGGTAGTATAATTTTTAGCACTCTATGATATATAAAACAATACTACACACATATAGTTCTGTGATATAACAAATTCAACAAGTTCAATGCTTGGGTGCAATATGAGTTTCAACTTAATTAACATGTGGAAAACAATATTACTAAGGCCTAAATTATTTTTAATAAAAATAAATTATGAATAAAAAATAAAAAGCACTAGAGTTTCTACTTAACATGTGGAAAAAATTCTACAACTTTGTTAAAACTCAAAATCTAAAAAAATTCATGAAGTCACAGAAAGGGATGCAATAAGAGTGTATAAATCTTAAAATTAGGTTTCAACTAAATCATGTCACACTAAAAAAGATAAATACTAGAAATGCTTACTAGAGGTCTTGAATGGAGCCTCCACGTTAATCCTCACAAGACACAATAGAAAATAAAAAATAGATCCTAGAAATTTCTTACAAAAATCTAAAATATTTGACCATCAATTTGGTATAATCTAATCACCATTGATAATAATTGCTATTAAATCTATTCTATTTTCTAAATAATTACCCACCTCTGCTATTACATAAAACAACATAAAATGACTCATGACTCTATATTTAAACTACCCACATAAGCCATTAAGAAACATGGTCTAAAGTAGACCTAAATTTTCATCTATTTACCCACATACTCCTATTACAATAAATAATTTATGTAAGCCAGTTTTCATCTCATTACTAAGAAAATTAAATATCCTCTCAAATCTACAATAAATAATTTATAGAGATTGTTACTTTATATATATTTGTATATTTTAACTAAATGTCTCACACGTCTATATTGACAGTATATCCATAATTGAATGTATAGTTCCTTGATAGGAAATTCAATCATCTTAAGAACTATGGGAGACCACTGGTGGCTATATTTTTTCGGCCATAACATTACTCTAGAGTATGCGATCATTATAATGCTTAATAAGATTTAAAATTCTATTGAGGTTAGCACTGCTATGCCCGTCGGAGATCTTATTTCAAGCTCTATCACTTATCTTAGGTGACCTGGTGCAAGTTTCAAAATATTGCATATGCTATTGTAGTATTTAAGGACGTATTATACAACCTAAAATCCTTATTTTAAAATAGACCAAAATGAGAGTTAGTAAAAGATACAACAAGCACAGGAGTTTTAACTTGAGGAAAAAATCTATAGCACTCAATAAAAATAAAGTTAAAAAAAATCAAAATTCATATTCATGTCTTAAGATATGTGATGCAACATGGCCACCATTGTTAATGGCAAGGCTTCAAACTAATTGCATATTAAAATATACAAGGTGCCATGCAAAGTAAAAATATGAATATGCATGAAAAATATATAAGTTAGTCCCTTGCAAAAAAAAGTAATTAATAAGTTTATGATCATTAGATATAGACTACAAACTATCTATTATGTATATTTTGTAGAAAATAAAGAAAGAAAAAACATACAACTTAATATAAGTAATTTTCTATTATCAAATATATTAATAGTACATCTTTTAAAATTCTAGCCCGTGCGAGAGCATGGGTTTATGGACTAGTTTCTAATATATGGCTGATTTAATTTGGTATATATTATCGATGTCTAATTCAATTCTAGCACCTACAATATTTATGTTCAAACAGAGCCCAATGGTTATTTTTGTGCACCAGAAGTCCACAAGTCGTCCAATTGCCCTTGAACGTAGAAAACCGTACTCCTGAGCTTATGTTGAGTTCAGGTAAGATCATGTGCAAATCTTCTTCTTTTTTGAGGAGAAACTACGGAGGGGAGAGATTCCCCGCCTAGATTATATTAAAATTAAAATGAGGGAGTTCGGTTACAAAGCGGCCAGACCGATAGCAGTCCTGGCCGATTAGATACACAAGATGAAAGTACAAGTGCCATTGGTGCAAACCGGGAACAATGGACGCTGAAACAAAGCGCCATTCCCAAGTGGCTAAATCGTCACAGATGTGGGAGATGACATTACACAGTCGATGCTCCTCATGTCTGAAAATCGTGCCATTCCTTGCATCCCAGAGGCGCCATAGAAGGGCGAGCAGGATCCATGGCAAAACAGTTGGATTCAGATTCTGAATTGTTGGAGCTGTCGACATCCTCGGCAGAAGAGAGCGCAGTTAGACTGATGCACTGCCAGACTTCTTTGCTCACTGGGCAATCAAAGAACACATGATGCTGCCGCTAAGGCTTGGTCTCGGCATAACAGCCCCCCCCCCCCCCCCCCCCCCCCCCCCCCCCCCCCCCCCCCCACCCCAGTAAATTCATTATTGAACTTCTTGATTTCTTTGAAGAGCAAGTCTGCTTTCCAGTGATGAAATTCAAATCAGGAAACTGTGCCAAGAAAGGTTAGCGCAGTCCATCGAAGAACGGGCCGCTTATTGGAAGCAAAGAAGCAAATTCAGAGCGATCAAAGAAGCAGATGCAAATACTGCTTTCCACCATGCACAAGCAACTGTCAGACTCAGAAGCAACAAGATCAGAGTTGTCGAGTGCGAGGGACAGCAATTCACGAACCATGATGGGAAGATGGCAGCACTTACTGGGTTCTTCTCCGCCATTATTGGTCAGCCGGGAAACTCAACCTGGAGATTCGATGCACTAAGCCTATACAATGACGCAAGACGGCCATCTAATGCTCTCACTGCCACGTTCTGGGAGGAAGAGGTCAAGTCTGCTCTGCGCTCCATGAACCGCAACAGCGCGCCTAGTCCGGACGGATTTGGTCCCCCTTTCTTCATTGCGGCTTGGAGTACTGTCAGACATCAGATCATGGATTTCATGAACTCCTTCCACTATGCAGTTCAACTGGAACGAATTAACAGATCTTACATGGTGTTGATTCTAAATAAACCTGGATCTACTGCTGTTGATGCCTTCCGACCGATTTGCCTGCAGAACTGCACGGTCAAAATCCTGGCAAAAACTTTAACCGGCAGGCTGCAGAAGGAAACTGGTAACCTCATTGATCTGAACCAGACTGGGTTTCTCCAAGGGAGGTCCATTTCGGAAACCTTTGTCTTTGCCGCTGAGATTGTTCAAGCTTGCAATAAGAGAAAGATCCCAACGCTAGTTCTGAAGCTCGACTTCGCCAAAGCTTTTGACACGGTAAATTGGGCCGGCCTGGACTGCATCTTGTCAGCGCGAGGTTTCAGTGCAACTTGGAGACGGTGGATGCAGCAGATTCTGGAATCCTCAAAATCTACAATTTTGCTCACTGGCGTCCCAGGTCCATGGATCAACTGCAGACGCGGGCTAAGGCAAGGAGATCCGCTGTCTCCATACCTTTTCCTATTGGTTGCTGAAACACTGCAGGCTATGATCCGACGAAGTGCAAGTGAGATCCGACACCCAATTGTAAGAGATGCCTGGGTGTGTGACACTTCAATACGCGGATGACACCTTAATCGTTCTCAGAGGCGACCTTGGAGATGTGCAGTGCCTCAAGGAGGTCCTCGGTTTGTTCTCTGACGCAACTGGGCTATCTATCAACTACCACGAGAGCACGATGGTACCCCTGCACATGGAACCAGAATTACTACAGCAGTGTGTTGACACCTTGGGCTGCCGGCTGGAATCCTTTCCCCAGAACTACTTGGGACTTCCTCTGTCGGCGTCCAACCTGCCGGCCTCGGCTTTCAACACTTATGGGGTGTTTGGTTCACCCAGCAGCTCCTAAATTTAGTAGCTTTAGTCCATTTTAGTAACTTTTTTACCAAACACTTTGACTAAATATGACTAAATGGCATTTAGCCAACTAGTCACCCAAAGCTTACTAAAAGGGACTAAAAGTCCACCTGGACAGGTGGTGCCCCTCATAATTGCCCTGTCCCGCAGGCGTCGCAGACGAAGGCCGGGTCCTGCCCGGCTGCGCCGTCAAGGAGCCGGTGGAGCTGGCCGGTCTCGTTGAGCTGTTGTACCTCGTCTGTGCCGCCGACGAGGCGGTCGCCGATGAACAGCTGCGGGAGCGCGAAGGCGCGTCCCCGCGCGGCCAGCAGCGCCTGGAGCTCCCGGCGGAGCGCGGCGTCCATGGACACGTCCCGCTCGTCCACGGCGACGTGGAACCCGCGCAGGATGGCGCGCACCACGGTGCAGTCAGCGAACGTGCGCCGCACCCCGCGCAACAACGTCGTGTACAGCACCACCGCTTGCGGCCACTGTGCGCGCGGCTCGTTCGCGAGCTGCTGCCGCCGCCACCTGGCCGCCGACGCCGCCGGCCGGTGCCCCTGGTGGTGGTGGTACGTCAGCGACCGCGTCAGCTGGAACGGCTTCTTGCCGCCGCCTCCGACCGCGATGCCGCCGCAATCCTCCATCTCGCACGTCGGCGCCGGCGCCGTAGCCAGGTTCTTTGGCTACGACGGTTATCGGGAGGCGAGGAAAGGGGGAGGAAGACGAAGAGGATCTCACTGGAGCTCATCTTGACTGGATCTCGCTGGAGCTCACCGCCAGGCAGGCACTTCTTCCTCCCCTTCTCCGTCGGCCAGTTCTCCTTCCTCCCCTTCTCCATCGGCCGATGCTCCTTCCTCCCTTTCCCCGCTGGCCAAATGCCAGGGGCAGGAGCTTAGGGGCATTTTGGTCATCCTAAACATGCACATGTCAAGTTTAGTCACAATTAGTCCACCAAACCAAACGCTGCCTGACTAAAATTTAGGAGGTAGTTTAGCTGACTAAATTTAGGAGCTGGGAACCAAATAGGCCCTTATATTGCTAGAACAGGCTGTCAGAACTGAGAGTACTTCTAGACATAGATCAGTAGGTAATACTTAGCTTAGATGAGGGGACTTGCTGATATACCTCGCCTCGAGTCTTCAATCGCACTCATGGCACCGACGACGAAATAGCAGTAGTGCAGGGTGACGGCGGCGAAGGCGATGGTGCTTCCCGTCGCTCACAGGACACCCTTCTAGATCGGACTAGGGCTAGAAATTACGGTGGGGCTAGCGGCTACGGTGAACCTCGTGTATCGAGCCCCAGCCCCCACCTCCTATTTATTACACTGCGCGACAAGGGCCCATCAACCAGTAGAAACGCTGAGCGGCCCCGATCAGGGCGTGGATCAAGGGCCCAATTGGCCAGCCAATTGGTGGAGATCAACCTAACATTCTCCTCCTTGATCTCACCTTATGACTTAAACTTAACTTCCTTTTTCTTTTCTCATTCCATCACAAATCAGTGCATAGAGCGTGCATCATCGTCACGGTCAGTTGCCATTAGATTTAACAGTTACAATGCACCTCTCTGTTTTAAAACAGATACTCAATTAGGCCCTTAGTATCCAGAAATTATAGGCTTTTCTGTAAACCCATGTCGTTTGTGTGTTCTCTGAACGCAATGGGTAGTTAGCCTTTGGTAAGCGGATCCGCAAGTACTTGCTTGATACTCATATGCTTAATGCTTTTAAAATGATTCTGGATTTTCTCCTTTACAACATATAACTTAATGTCAATATGTTTGGCAGCACACTTGACATGTTGTCTTAGGAGTTAACTACTTTAAATGGTTATAGTTGTTGACTACCATTGTTAAATCCGGGTACTAATTTCTTTAACCTCCTTTTGCCTGTTCCTTAAGCCTCATGTCAATCTATACTATGGTATGCATCACAGATGTCACCACAACTGTTTCTTTAGAGCTTTTCCACAATAATACTCCAACTGCGAGTTTTAGCAACTACTGTGGATTTCACTACACATCTCGCCAAGACTTAATATTTGTACCCTCAACTATTTGAGAGTACCTGTTCTTTCTTACTCAGCATGAGGCCTATGATACTTTGCAAAATTACATGACATTCTCAACTCCATCCCAGTGATCTATATCTGGACTGGACTTCTGCCAAAATATCCCGGATACATAAACTACGTCAGGGTAAGTTCTTACTTGTACTTGCACTAGTAGAGAAACGACCTTTGATCCCACCTCGAAATTTGGCTTTAGTCCCGGTATTTTTTGCGCCCAGGAGTAGACAGACCTTTAGTCCTGGTTTGTAGCTCCAACCGGGACTAAAGGTCCCTGCCCAACGGCTACTGCGGCAGGCTTTTGCTGCAGGGGACCTTTAGTCCGGGTTGGAGCTACCAACTAGGACTAAAGGTTAACTTTTACTCCCGGTTCGTCCCTCCAACCGGGAGTAAAAGTCTACTCCCGGCTAGAGGCTCCGTCCGGGACTAGAAAGGGACCTTTAGTCCTAGTTTCTGTCTCTAACCGGGACTACAGTTCCCCTCCTATATAGCCGTTCTTCCTCCCCGAGCCAAAGCCGCTTTGAGCTCAGTGTTTTCTTGCTTCATCGCCGGCCTCTCTTCTTCCTCATCGTCGGTAATCACAAGATTTTCTTCGATTCCTCCATTGATTCTTTGATTATAAAGGTTACCAACTTTATACTCTCATGTTTCATCAGTAGCATATCTCATTTTGTGGACTAGATATATGTGGCTTTTTATGATGGAATTTTTTTATTTGTAAGCCATTTAAGCTCAAAATCACTTTAAAGTTTGCATATTTGGATGAAAGAAGGTTAAAGTAGTTATTCAAAACTAGTATTCAGCTTTCATTTCTAGCATGCATAGCAAACTTCATGGTTTAGAGATATAGAGAATTTTAGAGTTTTTTTAATTTTATTTGTTTATAAAATGAGAAATTTATATTATATTAAAAATGAGTATAGAGAGTAGATGACAACTGCTTCCGAGTCCTCGGCCTCTCATCGGGTTCAAAAGCAACTGAGGCCAGACATCCCTCTCATTGCATGCGGCAAGTGTGAGGAGAAGATTGTGATGGAGTATCGGGTGAGGAAGGAGTGTCCCAACAAGGGCCGTATCTTCTACAAGTGTCTGGATCACAATGTGAGTTATTTTGTCGCATTTGATGATTATGGTTAATTTATACTTATTTTCATGATGATTGTGATTAAAGTTCTAATTTTTTGTTTTAATTTCAGTGGGATGGCACTGGATGTTCAGGCTGGTACTGGGAGGAAGAGTATGTTGAACACGTGCAAAACTCTCTTGCACAGGTGGCTACGGCAGCTGATGAGGTAGTGATCCTACGGAAGAAGCCCATAGATGTTGAACAAACGCATGATCTGTCTGTTTTAGTTGGGATTGGTCGCGAAATCCTTATGCTGCTGAAGTGCATTTTAGTTTTAGTTTTTTTACTGGTAGTTGGGATTGTCTACATTGTAGCGAGACTTTCATAAATTAATACCTTGTGTGGTGACATGCATGTCGTATAATTAACTAATTATATTCTAGGTTTTAATATGGTATGTATGCTATGTAATGCAAATGAGCCGGCATTGGATGTACAATGCTGATCGCCGCTCCCAAGAGTTCATTGAGGGCGTGCATTCTTTCTTACGTGTGGCCGAGGCAAACAAACATGATGGTTTCATGTGCTGCCCATGTGCCATATGTAAGAATTTGAAGGAATATGCTAGCTCAAGGAGTCTTTATTCACACTTGTTGAAGTCAGGTTTCATGCCAAACTATATTTGTTGGACGAAGCATGGAGAAACTAGGGTTGTAATGGAAGAAGGTGAAGAAAAATAATGGGACGATGATGACATTATTGCTGAATATGGTGCCTTCAATGATACTGTAATGGGGGAAGCTAAAGAAGAGGTAGTGGCAGAAGATGAGCCCGCTGATGATCTTGGTCAGGCCATTCGTGACGCACAAAGAGAATGCGAAAGTGAAAAGGAGAAGATCAAGTTCGAGCGCATGCTAGAGGATCACAAGAAATTGCTATACCCAACTTGTGATGAGGGACAGAAAAAGTTGGGTACCACACTAGAATTGCTGCAATGGAAGGCAAAGAATAGTGTATTTGACAAGGGATTTGGGGAGTTACTGAAATTCCAAAAGAAGATGCTTCCGAAGGATAACGAATTGCCCGTCACTACGTACGAAGCAAAATAGGTAGTCTTCCCTTTGGGATTAGAAATCCAGAAGATACATGCCTATCCTAATGACTGCATCCTCTACCATGGTGAGGAGTACGAGAAGTTAGATGCATGCCCGGTATGTCATGCATTGCGGTATAAGATTAGACGAGATGACCCTGGTGATGTTGAGGGCGAACGTCCCACGAAGAAAATCCCTGCCAAGATTATGTGGTATGCTCCTATAATACCACGCTTGAAACGTCTGTTCAGAAACAAAGACCATACAAATTTGTTGCGATAGCACAAAGAAGACCGTAAGATAGACAATATGTTGAGACACCCTGCTGATGGATCCTAGTGGAGAGCAATCGATAGAGAATTCCCGAAGTTTGCAAATGATGCAAGAAACTTAAGGTTTGCTTTAAGTACGGATGGTATGAATCCTTTCGGGGAGCAGAGTAGTAGTCATAGCACTTGGCCTATTACTCTATGTATCTACAACCTTCCTTCCTGGTTATGCATGAAGCGTAAGTTTATTATGATGCCAGTGCTCATCCAAGGCCCAAGGCAACCTGGCAACAACATCGATGTGTACCTGAGGCCACTAGTTGAAGAACTTCTACTTTTGTGGAACAGACCAGGTGTACGTGTGTGGGATGAGCACAAACAGGAGCACTTTGACTTGCGAGCATTGTTGTTCGTAACAATCAATGATTGGCCTACTCTAAGTAATCTTTCAAGACAATCAAACAAGGGATATAATGCATGCACGCACTGTTTCGATGACATTAAAGGTATATTCTTAAAAAAATGTCGAAAGGTCATGTACCTTGGCCATCGTCAATTTCTTCCTGCAAATCACGCCCTAAGAAAGAAAGGCAAGCATTTTAAAGGTAAGACAGACCACCAGACCAAGCTGGGCAACCGAACTGGTGAGGATGTACTCAATATGGTCAGGGATGTCAAAGTAGTATTTGGAAAGGCACATGGCAGCGAACTTGTTCCGAACGACGCCGACGGTCACGAACCCATGTGGAAGAAGTCTATATTTTGGGAGCTACCCTATTGGCAAGTCCTAGAGGTCCGTAGCGCAATCGACGTGATGCACCTGATGAAGAATCTTTGTGTGAACCTGCTAGGCTTCATGGGTGTGTATGGGAAGCCTAAGGACACACTTAAAGCATGACAGGACCTGCAGTGTTTGAAAGAATGAGACAACCTACATTCAGAGAAGATAGATAATGGACGCCATTACTTAAGTCCTGCCAGCTACACTCTTAGCAAAGAAGAGAAGGAAAACATGTTTGAATGCCTAGCAAGCATCAAGGTACCATCTGGATTCTCCTCGAATATAAAGGGTATAATAAATATGCCAGAGAAGAAATTTCTAAACTTAAAGTCCCATGACTGCCACGTGCTCATGACGTAATTGCTTCCAGTTGCATTAAGAGGATTTCTACCTCCAAATGTACGTCTAGCCACCATGAAGCTATGTTCATTCCTCAATGCAATTTCTTAGAAGGCAATCGATCCAATGGATCTAGCTAAACTACATAATGATGTGGTTCAATGTCTTGTCAGCTTTGAGTTGGTGTTCCCTCCTTCCTTCTTTAATATCATGACACACCTCCTAGTTCACCTGGTCAAGGAGATTAGCATTCTCGATCATGTGTTCCTGCACAACATGTTCCCCTTTGAGAGGTTCATGGGAGTCCTAAAGAAATATGTTCACAACCATGCTCGGCCAGAAGGAAGCATCGCCAAGGGCTATGGAATAGAGGAGGTCATTGAGTTTTGTGTTGACTTTATTCCCGACCTTGACCCGATTGGTGTTCCTGAATCGCGACACGAGGGAAGACTAAGTGGAAAGGGGACATTAGGGAAGAAAACATATATTGGTACACAAGACAATTATTTTAATAAAGCACACTACACAGTTCTGCAAAACTCCTCCTTGGTGGATCCGTATATCGAGACACATAAAGAGTTGCTCCGATCTGAGTTTTCAGGGAAGTCTGAAGCTTGGATTACGCGTCAGCACATGGAAACTTTCAGCAACTGGTTGCGAAAAAAATGTCAGGGTGATGAGAGTATTGATGAGCAAGTATATTTGTTGGCTAGGCAGCCATCGTAGCATATCCTCACATATAAAGGGTACGAGATAAATGGGAATACATTTTACACAGTAGCCCAAGATAAAAGGAGCACCAACCAAAACAGTGGTGTCCGCATAGATGCCATCGACCCTAATGGAAATAAGCAAACATATTATGGCCGCATAGAGGAGATATGAGAACTAAATTATGCACCTACTTTTAAGGTACCTTTGTTCAAGTGCCAATGGGTAAATGCGGCTGGAGGCAGGGTAGCAGTCGACAACCAGTATGGAATGACAACCGTGGACCTCAACAATATTGGGTACAAAGACGAACCGTTCGTCCTTGCCAAGGATGTGAATCAGGTGTTCTATGTTAAGGACATGTCTACAAAACCGAAGAGAGGAAAAAACAACAACGACCCAATCATTGAGCCAAAGCGCCACATAGTTCTTTCAGGGAAAAGAAACATCGTCGGAATTGAAGACAAGTCAGACATATCAGAAGATTATGAAAAGGATGACCGAATTCCACCCTTCACAATGAACAAAGACCCAAGCATCCAGCTAAATGATGAGGACACTCCATGGTTACGGCTCGATCATAACCAAGGGATATACGTTAAGAAGAAGTTCACTACTGTGCCCGCTTGATATATATATAGTGATGTATTAGACCTATTATGTAATAATTGTGACTTCAGATTTTTTTTGTCGTATTTTCGTATTTTCTATGGTTTAAATGAATTTTTTGCTTGACGGTGGATTTCCTGTGGAGAATGTGTGATGAAAAACCAAATAATCAATGTTAATAAGATGTGAAAACTTATTTCCTGTCGAAAAGTAATAGTT
This sequence comes from Miscanthus floridulus, assembly GCF_019320115.1. Lineage (NCBI taxonomy): Eukaryota > Viridiplantae > Streptophyta > Magnoliopsida > Poales > Poaceae > Miscanthus > Miscanthus floridulus. The sequence continues at coordinate 428,225 of NC_089583.1, read as the reverse complement.
TTAATGATTTTAATCAAGTAGTATATTTTTGCATGGTGCAAATTGTAAGTATTATTTACACTATGTTAAATATTTATACAGTAAAACAAAAGAGTATAGGTTACAAATTTTTGTTGTGTATAATAATGCAAAACCAAGTCTAGGAATATTTATTATAATTTTTTGGATGATATTTAGGCAATTAATAACTGTCTGCATATTTATATAAAAGAAATATATAAAAAAAGGAAACACTTCTGGAACTGGCAGGAAGACAACTGCAGCCCACCTTTACTTTCGGGTCGATCAACCACCCGGGACTAAAGGTGGGCTACGTTTTCGTGGCCTGCCAAAAAAATACCTTTAGTCCCGGGTCATGGATGCACCCAGGACTAAAAGGTCAAAGCTTTAGTCCTGGTTCTTACCATCACCCAGGACTAAAGGTCCTTTAGTCCTGGGCCGTGGCTTCACCCGAGACTAAAGATCGGCCAAATATATATCGCCTCGTCTTCTTCTCCCATCCATCGTCTTCATTCTTCGCCCGAGAGCCGCCGCTCCCCATAGCCTCCAGCCGCCTCCACGTGCCATCTCTCGCTATCTCCGCTAGCGGCCCAACTCGCACCTCTCCCCGGTTCCATGCGCTCGCACGCCTCACCATGCACTCGTCGTCCCCTTCACCGGAGCGCTCGTCGTCGTCCCCTTTGTCAGAGCGCTCTTCGTCGTCCCCGTCGCATCCTCGTCGTCGAGAGATCACCTTCGACCATCCTTGTTGTCCTCCACCCTTGTCGTCCTCATCAGCAACAGTGTGTGTATGAGTGTGTGCTTATTTGTAGATTTTATTTGTGTATGTGTGTGCTTGGACCGACGGCGAGGGAGCAGGGGAATGGGGCGGCCATGGAGTACAGCTCTAGAGGACTTTGGGCATGTTTGGTTCATGCCTTCACCTTACCGCACGCCCACACCATGCCCTCGTGTCTTGCCACGCACGGTGCAGAGTAGCAATTTTTGAGACTTCGGCGCTCGGGCCCGTTGAACGAAAGTTCCAATTTGTAATATGCCCGGTTCGGTGTGCTCTTGGTATTCAAACAGGTCGAGTGTAGAAGATAACAATCGAGAGCCTTCAAACTTAGAGTATGTCAGTAGCATAGCAAGCACAAAATCGTTAGGGCATGTTTCACCGTGAACTAGCCCCCTCGGCCCTCAATCCTACAGGCGTCCACCCTAGCCCCCATCCGATAGTTCGCCGTTGTTCTAGATCCCACGCCCGCTCTCTTCCCTCTCTGTGCCATTCAATCCCTAATGTTTCCACCGAGCCTCGCCCAGATCTAGTGAGGAAGAGGCTGCCGAACACCTCCTATCGCAACGCCACCTCCTTCGCCCCAGATCCAGTGGCCCACCCCGATGTGGATCTTGCTATGGCCCTCTCTCATCATGTGTCCGGATCTCCTCCTCCGATCCGACACAACAGAGCAAGGGGCGGGCCAGCGGGTGCGATGGCCACGACACGCTCCTTCCCCACATGGTCGGGATGCCCTTTTCCCTGTGGCGCTACTTCTTCCCCACGGCCACGATGAGCACTTCCCCGCGGCACTACTTCTTCCTTGCAAGCAGCCGTGATGCCCTGCTTCTCCGCGGCCACAACGCACTCTTCCCGCAGCGCTACGGGCTGCGAAGACCTCTTCCCCATGATGCTATTTCTTTCCCACAAGTGGCCGCGATGCTCTCCTGCATAGATAAGTTGGTAGGGATGATAGGTGGACCTCAATTGTCAGTGTCTATTAAAAGGATTTGGGGGCTCTGGTTGGAGGTCTTCTACCAGAGTAGAGAAGTTGGTGAAGAGATACTAATAGGTCCTAATAGCTCATACATAAGCCAATTATCCAACCACCTATTAGTAAGAGGTGGGTTCAAATAATCCATACTAAAGATGGATTGATGTCCTAAGATTTTAGGCCATGCAGAAACATGGATTGATGAACTAGTTGAACTTGCGGACCGTGTTCATCTCGGCTAGCATGTTCTCTGCTGAGCGGTAATGGACGTCAAGGAGGAGCTTTGATTCTACGAGGGAGAGCGGCAATAGTCGTGGAAGACCGTGTTCCCTTCCTCATAGAAATAGAGCTCTTCCGTGGCCAATTACGGTGCCGTCCGGTGGAGAAATGCTCGCCGAGATGATCATGTAAGCAAGGTCAACTAGTATGGATGGTTACTTATTTAAACATGTTTTTGAGCTAGAATTTGATGGATATTTGATAACTTCAGACTTACAAATGTCACCTACAAATGTTACTATCCTCGAGGTGGCACGTCCTGCAGGAGTCCATTTTATAGATATAGTTTTTATTTTTTGTAGATATATCTAGTGGAGTAAAAGTTAGATGGCTGCCCCGAGAGACAACATGGATGAAGAAATGATGGATATTATCAACACCAACACTCAATTTGCCGATGGTGACCAGCAGGATGTAGATGACAGGAGTCAATACCTGGCTCTTGAAGATAAGCAAGAAAATATTGTGCAAGAAAATACTGGTGAGGTATATATATTTGAACATCTATCATCTATTATGTGTACACATGATATTTATTTATTCTTTTTTTTATACGTAGCCCTCTGGATCGACGACCACAACGGCGAAAAGCAAAAAAAATCGAGGCCCGAAAAAGCCATTGGAGGGGCGCTACATAATATCGGAATTCAATATCAAGACAGGCGAACCACTTGGTCCACATGCAAGGAAATTCATGCAACACTGTGGGTGCCTTGTAAGGGACAGACTTCCGATCAGTGCCCGTGAATGGAAGCAAAAGATCAATGAGCCTCATGTTAGTTTTGTCTCTGATCTTGATAAGAATTTAATTTGGGATGATGTCCTTCAACATTTCACATTGCAAGCGAATGATTATGATGCTATCAACGATGATGAATTGAAGGAACTAGTTCGAAAGTGGGCTATGAAGAAGATGGCCACACAATTCTAGACTTGGAAGAAATCCCTATACACGAAATACGTCAAGAAGAACCTAACGCCCAATTTCAATACTAGCGGCCCGCTCGCGAAGTTGAGGCCCTACTGGAATGATTTTGTATAGTATAAGACATTGGAAGAGGGTGAGGAACGGGTGAGAAGGAACCAAGAGAATGCCTGATAGAAGGTATACCACCATGGCATGGGATCAGGTGGCTACGCGACTGCCATTCCCAAGTGGGAGAAAATGGAAGCGGGCATTCTTGCCAAGGGTATCACACCAGAATCACTCAATTGGCCCAAACATGCAAATAATTGGTTTTTTGCTCATGGGGGAAGACTGGACCTAGAGACTGAGAAGCTGGTTCATGGCACAAAACTCGAAAGAGCAACACAAAGATTGTCTTATGCTCTACAAGCTAAAGCTATTGGCTGCGTTCAGGCCCAATAGAGAGAAGGATGAACTGACATATGCCCTCGGGACCGCTGAACACAGTTGCTGAACGAGAGGTTTAGGATAGAACATTTCTTGGGAGCATGGTTTCCCTGATGACAGAGATACCTACAGAAGCCAATAGAGAAGGAAGGATGAGGATGCAGCATGGATCAGCAGGTTGGAGGAATTGGTTCATGAGTCACGGGAGGCGTTGCTTCAAGCACAGGAGCGCGAAAAAGACATGCAAGCTAGAATGCATGACGAAATCAGAAAGCAAGTGCAAATAGCAATGAGTGCCCAAAGGCAGGCATCAGATCCAGGAATCAACATTATTAGCCCCCCTGATCAGTTGAAAAGCAGCTGCGCTTCCACGGAGTTGCCAAATCAAGATGACGCAATGCTACGTTTCCCCGTGGATGACATCACTGCACCATTTACATCTTGTGAGCTACATATTCCAAAAGAGAATGCCACAATCATGGTGGCTCTTGGTGTTTTTTCTCCTCCAGATCCTACCAAGACACCAAAAATCCATGGAGCAATAATATCACCTGGATATGTTAGCGTCTCAGTGGATAGAGTTAACAAAGGTTTTAGTGATCTGCCTCTTGACATTCCAGGAGGTGATGGGGAGAAGACTCTAGGAGAAGCAGAGAAGACATTCATACTATGGCGCAAGTGCTACATCATTATTACTAGGGTCTCTAGTCCACCGCCGCCTCCTCAACTGCCAGACAATAGGTGCGGACAAAAGTGAACGAAACAATTTTTTCACAAATTTTCTATTGACATGCATGATTAATAATAAAAATTTCTTATATAATTATTCTTTTTTGTAATCACACAGTAGGGCCTTCCGCCAACCTAAGTCCAATTATTCAATCTCTAGATCATCATAGTGCTTCGGGCTATGATTATGCAACGCCGCCACCGCCGCCACCTCCAAGGAGGTCTCCAACGCCTCCAAGGAGGTCTCCACCGCCGCCACCTCCGAGGAGGTCTCCAACACCTCCAAGGAGGTCTCCCGCTCCTAAGAGGTCTGCCCCGCAAACAAAGCCATTGGTCCACTAACCAACAAAGAAGAAAGTCTCCTCTAATCTAGTTATTCTTCAAAAACTGTCTTACGAGAAAAGTGAAAAGGAATTAAAGGCTAAAGTACAAAAAGATGTGAAAAGTTTCTTCAAAAATGTAAGAAAGCAACATCAAGCAAAGGAGAACCCGGAGAAACCATACTTCTACCTAGCTCTAGATCTTCTAAGAAAGAAGGTGGACCAGAAAAAGCGAGAATCTCAAAAGACCCGACCAAAATTGGACTATGACCGCTCTCTCACCAAGTCATTTGAGGCGGCGCAGAAAAAGACTAGAGCAGGAAAAGGTGTTGCACAACTCGGACAACAATCGCAACAATCAGTCCCCTCTCTTGTCATTCGTAATGAATATGGTTCAAACTTAGACTTATCGGACGTTGATTTTGAGGAACTGGTTCGGTTTTACGAGGATACAGGTTTGGACCTTGCCCAAGTGCTCGCTGAAGGACCATCTGCTCCGAAAGTGGATCCTTGGAAGAAATTTAACATAGAAAGAGTCTATATAACCCTGAGGCCTTAGGTGAACTGGGTACGCAAATGTACCTGCTAAACAAGTGGTACATGACGGCGTGTAAACGGGGAGAGAACTTTGTTTCTGTCAGAATTAGAAACCAACATTACTTCCGTGGTGATGACGTTATATATGTCGAGTTTGGAGAATTACACCAACTATGCCACCTGGACTCTCTCGACAAAAGTCTCATTAGCTGCTATTGTCTGTAAGTGTGATTATTTTTTACCATTAAAGTGTATATATATAAAGCTACACATATATATATATAAATTATATATCCTCACACTATTTTTATATATGCAGATATGAGATGACAGAACTCAGAAAGAGACAGGATAACGATGTTGGTTTCGTTGATCCAAATGTCGTATTCAAACACCCTGATCCCCCGCTGCCTAGATGGAAAGCTAGACTCAAGAAAAATCTCATGAGGTTCTTAGTGAACCAACAAAACAAGGACATACTATTCCCCTACAACTTCAAGTGAGCGTTAAATAATTAATGTCGATCATATGGACATTTGTTCAATTATTTGCTTACTAGCTAAGATATCTCCCACATATACATATGTTGACTCTAGTTAATGTCGATCATATTTGTGTATAAAAACATATGCAGCAATCACTGGATATTGATGGTCATCGATATGGCCAATAGTCAGTTGCGCATCTTAGACTCATTAAGAAAAGAGCAAACAGAGTACTAAGACATGATAGATATTATCCAATGGTAATTTGGTCTCTCTAGCAACTATGTATACCCCGATCTCTTAACTGCAACAATTATTAAAGGCCAAATTAATTTTTTATTTTATTGGGCACAGTGTTTGGAAAAGTTTCATTGAGGAACACCACATGAAACATTGCAAAGCGCCACTGGATGTAATCGCACACAAAGTAAGTACCAGCTATATATATATATAATTCAATTAACACCATGCATGCTTTCAATTCACCAGATCTTTTTTCTCGTAAAAGTGGGTTCTGAGGCAAGAACAGGGAAACAACTACTGCGGATACTATGTTTGCGAGTTCATCATGGCATACTCAAAAAGAACTCCTGAAGAGAACCTCAAAGTACGTTATATAAATATATTCATATATTTACAATTTCTTTTATTTCTCATATATATAAGTAATCACGTGACCAACACACACACACACACACACACACACACACACACATATATATATATATTAATACTTTTTCTTTAACTTTTATTGAAGACTCTATGGTTGAAGGAAAAAGTCATATGACGTGAGCAATTGAAAACAATTCAAGAGACCATAACAGGATATCTTAATGACCAGGTCCTCAACCCCACCGGCGAGTTCTACAATGACGTCAACGAAACATGGAAGCCAAACCAGATAGAGTGAATTTGTTATCCCAAGGATATGATAGAATATACAATGCAAGCTTTATTTGTAATATATATATATATACATATACATATTATATGTACATAAAATTATGTACAATATATGTATATGCATGTAATATATACGTTAGTTTCATACTTTAGTTTGTACAAAATGTTCGAACATTATAAACATGTAGAATACATATACTATTAGCAGCGTAGAATGCGTATTCGAAAACCTATTCGAAAACCAAAATGAATCATCAATTGAAAATAGAAACAAAAAAAAGAAAAAAAAACCTTTAGTCCCGGTTGGTAATACCAACCGGGACTAAAGGGACGACCTACGTGGCCAGGCCGGGAGGCCTCTTTAGTCCCGGTTGGTATTACCAACCGGGACTAAAGGTGGACATTTAGTCCCGGGTGCGAAACTGGGACTAAAGGAGGGACCCTTTAGTCCCGGATTCGTGCTCCCGGTTCCAAAACCGGGACTGAAGGGGGTTGAGAACCGGGAGTACAACTCGTTTCTCTACTAGTGTTGTACACTTATTAAGCTTCCAACAACTGAAACATATGGAACCATGTTCATTTGATCGATCTCATATCGGTTCCTGAAACACTTAAAGTTCCCAAATATATTACCCTTGACTATAGGAGCAGGCGTAGGTTTACTCGCATGCATACTTTATTTCTTTAGAATCTTTTCTAAGTATGCCTTTGCAGTCCTAATACCCCATTTTCTTCTATCTCGGTGAATTTTAATTCCTAAAACCAATGACGCTTCACCAAGATCATTCACATTGAAACTTGAGGATAAAACTTCTTCTCCAATGATAGATTAACATCACTACTAGTGAGTAGAATATCATCTATTCATAGGATGTGGAAAATGAATTTTCCATTCTTGAACTTCGCATAAACGCTATTGTCTTTCTCATTTTCTTTAAAACACAAAATTTCTTATCGTTTCATCAACTTCAAATACTACCTCAATATTCTCTTTGTTGCCTTCAATTGACTTTCTCTTGGTGATGCTTGAAATCTAGCACACATCCATACACTAAACATCACATCTGGCCTTGATGCAGTCACATAGAGTAGGCTTCCAATCATAGACCGATACATCTTTTGATCCACCATGTTGCCACTAGCATCACTATTGAAGTTTCCATTTGTCCCCATTGGTGTACTAATAGCTTTAGCATCATCCATTCCAAACTTCTTGAGCATGTCTTTGATGTACTTGCCTTGACTCACAAATGTGACATTCTTCATTTGCTTGATTTGAAGATCAAGGAAGTAACTAAGCTCTCCAATCATGGACATCTCAAACTCACTTGCCATCATACTGCCAAACTCCTCATAAAAATCTTGATTGGTTGACCCAAATATGATATCATCAACATAGATTTGCAATTACAAATAAGTCATTGCCAAGCTTCTTGGTGGAGAGAGTGGTGTCAACCTTTCCCACCTTGATTCCCTTAGAGAGTAGAAAATCCCTCAATCTCTCATATCATGCTCTTGGTGCTTGTTTCAATCCATACAAAGCCTTTCTCAACTTGTAAACATGGTTGGGTTTCTTCTCATCTTCAAAACCAGGGATGTTGCTCAACATACACAAGCTCATTGATGTACCCATTGAGAAATGCACTCTTCACATCCATTTGGTATAACTTGATGTTGCGGGCACAAGCATAGGCTAACAAGATCCTAATTGCTTCCAATCTTGCAACCAGGCATATGTTTTTCTAAAGTCAAGACCTTCAACTTGAGTGTAACCTTGAGCCACTAATCTTGCTTCGTTCCTTACTACTATCCCATCTTGATCTTGCTTGTTTCGAAAGACCCACTTGGTTCTAATTACATTATGATTCATAGGCCTCTCAACTAACTCCCATACTTGATTTCTCTTAAAGTTGTTTAGCTCTTCATGCATAGCATTGACCCAATCAATATCCTTCAAAGCTTCATCTATGTTCTTAGGTTCAATGGATGACACAAATGAGAAATGTTCACAAAATGATGCCAATCTAGATCTTGTTTGTACACCTCTAGAGATATCAGCAATTATAGAGTCCAAAGGATGATCTCTTGCGACATTGGTTGGTTGGAGCACTTGCACTTGATTGCTTGCATTTGATTGATCATTTGGTTGAGATGATGAACTAGCCACTTGTTGTTGATCTTGCACTTTGTCAACACTAGCACTTGCTTGACTTTGATCTTGAGAACCACTAGCTTGCACATTTGAGTTAGAGAGCACTTGATTCTTGTCATCTTCAACATAAATCACCTCTCTAGGTCTTATATCACCAATGTCTATGTTCTTCATTGCATTAACCAATTGAGTGTCTCTCACATCATCTAGATTATCATCTTCCTCTTGGGAACCATTGGTTTCATCAAATTCAACATCATGAACCTCCTCAAGAGTACCACTAGCCAAATTTCAAACTCTATATGCCTTGCTAGTAGTGGAGTAACCAAGCAAGAAACCTTCATCATATTTCTTTTCAGACTTGCTCAATCTAGTGCCTTTCTTCAATATGTAGCATTTGCAACCAAAAACCCAAAAGTATGCTATATTGGGCTTTCTTCCATTCAATAGCTCATAAGGTGTCTTCTCATTCATGGGGTGATAATAGAGTCGGCTGCTATAGTAGCAAGCCATGTTGATTGCTTCAGCCCAAAATGAATTACTCACATTGTACTCACTCAACATGGATCTTATTCATGTCAATCAAAGTTCTATTCTTTATTTCAACTAGGCCATTTGATTGTGGAGTGTACTTGGCTGAAAATTGATGCCTAATTCCAAACTCATCACACAAATCATCCACTCTTGTGTTCTTGAACTCACTTCCATTGTCACTTCTCACTTTGTTGATGGTTGTTTCAAAGTCATTATAAATTCTCTTGATGAATGTCTTAAAGGTTCCTAACACATCACTCTTGTCAACAAGAAAGAACATCCATGTGTATCTAGTAAAATCATCCACAGTCACAAATCCGTATTTGTTTTTACCAATGCTAGTGTATGTGGTTGGTCCAAACAAGTCCATGTGCAACAACTCAAATGCCTTAGATGTGCTCATCATGCTCTTCTTAGGATGTGTGTTACCAACTTGCTTTCTAGCTTGACATGCACTACATAGCTTATCCTTCTCAAATGTGACATCTTTCAAGACTCTAACTAAGTCATACTTGATCAACTTGTTCAATTGTTTCATTCCAACATGACCAAGCCTTCTATACCATAACCAACCCATGTAGACTTAGTGAGCAAATATGTTGACAATTGAGCTTCTCTAGCATTAAAATCAACCAAGTATAGATTCTCATATCTAAATCCTTTGAATATCAACTTAGATCCATCTACACTTATGATCTCTACATCATCCACACCAAATATGCACTTGAAACCAAGATCACACAATTGAGCTACCGATAATAGGTTGAAGTTCAAGCTCTCTACTAGTAGCACATTGGAAATGCTCAAGTCATTGGATATTGCAATCTTACCAAGACCTTTGACCTTGCCTTTGCCATTGTCACCAAATGTGATACTATCAATCCCATTGCTCTCATTTTCATTGATTGAATTGAACATTCTTGAATTACCAGGTCATGTGTTGTGTGCACCCACTATCAAGCACCCAATGCCTTCCTTTGGATTTATAATTGACCTACAAAAGAAGATCAATTCTTTTTAGGTACCCAAACTTGCTTGGGTCCTTGAAGGTTAGTTACCAAGGTCTTTGGTACCCAAATGGCCTTCTTCTTTGAACCCACAATTGGTGTACCAATGAACTTAGCCTTCACACCATTGGCACCCTTAAAATGCATGTAACAAGAATAAAATCTAATTGAAGATACATTAGGTTGCTTGTTCTTGTTAGTCTTGCAATATTGCTCTATATGCGCAACTTGCTTGCTTCTATTGCAAAACCGACCATTACCCTTCACAAATCTAGCTTTGGGAGTGACAAATGCCACCTTGCCTTTCTTGGGGGTATATCCTAGGCCCTCTTTGTTGAGAGAAAATGTTTGGCTACCCAAGCACTTTAGCAAGTGGGCATCTCCACCATAGGCATTGCCTAAGGCACGAGTGAGCTCATTCATCTCCTTCTTGAGGGTCTCATTTTCCACCATTAGTGAGGCATCACAAGTGAAACCATCACTCAAACTTGAAGTAGAAGTAGTAGTGCTACAAGAAGGCTTAGTGGGAGCAACAACGATAGACTTATAAAAAGATTCATCAATAACATCACATGTTAGTCCCACATCACAAGACACAATCACTTGCTCCTTCTTGACTTCCTTCTTCTTGACTTGCTCGATGAGACATGAGTGATCCTTTTCAAGCTTAGAGTGAGCTTTACCAAGCTTCTCATGGGCTTCCATTAGCCTCTCATGAGTGGCATTGAGCTCATCAAAGGATTTCTCAAGAAATTTGACTTTCTTGTGCAATTCTTTGCACTCCTTTCTCTTCATCTTGAAGCAAGTGTGCACTTGCTCACAAATGTCCAAGAGCTCCTCCTTAGTGTACTCATCATCATCATCATCATCACTCCTATAATCATCACTTTCACAATCATCATCACTCATACCATATTTTACCTTGGTAGGCTTTACCATGAGGCATGTCGATGGAGTGTCAAAGATGGAAGGCTTGTTGTTGATGGCGATGCTTGCTAGTGCTTTCTTGATAGATTTCTTATCATCATCACTAGAGCCATCACTATCAGAAGAACCATCACTATCCCAAGTGACCACATAGCCTCCACCCTTCTTCTTTTGGAAGGTCATCTTGTTCTCCTTCTTCTCCTTTTCCTTCTTGTGCTTCTTTTTCTCATCCTCATCATTGTCACTATTGTAGGGACAATCCATGATGAGGACATGACACCCATGCATATGACCATGTTTGGTGCATGGCATGGAGGGGTAGGAGGCCAGTAAGGGTGTCCAAGTCTAGAAGGAGGCCCGAGGCTAATTTGGTTTGAATCCCTGAGGTGGAGGCCCAAAGTAACTCAAGTTCGAGTCTGCCTCGGTCTCTAGGACTAGTCCGCCTTAAACTGGTCACCTAGGACGCATCTGGACTCCGTTTTTGATGATCCACATATGGTTGGAAAGCTAATTTGACAAGGAAGCCAATCCAAGTGGTCTCACATCAAAATACCTTCGTAATCAATGGGAATCGTCGAAACAAATCAGCATCCAGAATCTGCTAGGGTGCTATGACACCGTCTTTTGGTCCAACGGACCATGTATCGTGTTTTGGCCCATTAGGAGGCACGTCCAGGGGGGTGATGCCCAAGACTCTATAAATAGCAGTCATCACTCTCCTTAGGGTTTGTGTTCTGTTTAGTTCTTGATTTCCTCATGAAACAGACATCGTTTTGCTGCAAATGTGCCGCCAAGGCTGCTTGCTGTGAATCAGGGCCCCAGTTCTTGATCTTGTTTACCTGTGGCGATTAGTTCTTTCGAATAAAGACTTGAACTCCTTCTCATTATCATAAGCCTCATATTTGTTTATAATTTTAGATTGCATTTATCCTGTTCTTGCTTGTGTTCTCGATTCGCTTATAGGAAAGCCTTCTTGGCGAGGTCAATCGCGTTCGCATGGTTGATAACCAATGGAGCAGTGGTGTAATGGTTGTAGGGGTCCGAGTCAACCTTGGTTTGAAGCCTAGATCATGAACATCAAGTCTCCACCATTCAACGCTATCATACCTATCGAAAGATCGGGCCTAGTCTACATCAAGTGGTATCAGAGACCTTGTTGCCCGTTAGGTATAACTTTGTTTTCCCCTTTAGATTGTTACTATTTTTACATTACCTATCATCCACAAAAAGCCAAAAAAATATACACCGCCACATATTCCCTGTCCTATAGCCTCGTTGTGCCTTTGCAAATTTTTTTAATTTCAGTTTGCTTTATTGAACTATTGCCCCTCGTCGCATCTTAGTGTTCGTTGTGTTCTAATCTTGTTCTTGGTCTAGTGTCAAGTCTTGTCTTCCAGTGTGGTGATAGTTTGTTCCTTTTCACCAAATCTTGCATCCCTGTTGGTTGTTAAGTGAGCAAATTGAGGGAAAAGAATAAGTCAAGTTGAGAGAGACATATAGTACAAATCTTTATCCTGATCCTTATTTCCACATTTAAAAAGGATATCTCATCTGATCTCCATGGTTGTAGCTGGTGGATTATTCTTGTGCACAGTTAGAAAGAAAGGAAAGCATTAACTGGCAGTTACAGTCTCCTTTGGAAATAATATGCACACAAGATTTTCTACTGTTGGTTAGTTGTGATCCTTGTTGGGCATCTCTTTGGTTTTTCCTTGCGCTAATCCAAATGGAAAGTTTCTATCAGGGTGTCCATGCCTAGGCAGTCCTACTGCTGATATTGCTTTGCTAGCCGAGAGTTTAGATCATGCTATAGTGCATCTTCTTGATATTTTTATTTATAATTATTTTTGCAGCACTTTTCTGAGTAAAAAAAGAAAGAGTTAAACGCAAAGAGGTGCAAAAACTAAAAGAAGGAAAAACAAGCCGCACCTAAAAAAAGAGAGAAAAAATAAAGAAGGAAAGAAAAAGAAAGTGAAATAAAAAGTTCAGAAGTGCTTGCATCCTTTTGAGTCCTTGTGCTGAGTTGTATTGTATTGCTTGCTTTAACTAGTTCTAGGACGAGTTTAGGCCAGCGACATAGACTAGCTTGGGACTATTTTTCAATCTTGCAATTTCTAAATTAAATTATTGCTATTCCTTGCTACTATATTGTGCCTGTCCAAGCTCCACTTTCTTCTAATCAAGTAAAGGTTCACCTTGCAACTGTTACACTCAGGCTACAATGGTATCACAGTCACTGACCGATTGCACCGCCTGTTGCTTTGGTAAGAACACTTGTAAGACCATGGCAAGACACTTGAGAGTTGAGTGCCTTGTTTTTCCTTGTCCACAACCTAAGTAGTTGGTAGGGATAATACTTTTGTGTTGTCTTTTGCTGTCTTCTAACAATGACAGGTTATTCGTATCCACCGACTTATGATGGTATAGGTGCTGATGAGTACATGGAGTGGGAAATTGCCATAGATAACATATTTGCTACTCGCTTTATGTGTCCAAGGAGGAAGGTAACAAATGCAGCTAGTGTTTTGTGACATTCTGCTTTATCTTGGTGGGAGTCTTTAGATCCTTCTGATAAACCTCAAACTTGGAATGATATGAAACTCCTTATGCAAGAAACCTTTGTTAATCCACCTTCTGTTTTGACTTCATATGCTGAGGTGCACTATTTAGAGGATGAGTCTATTATTATTCCTCTTGCTATGACTAACCTTTTGCAGGATAATGTACATAAGCGAGAGGATGACATGGAAGAAAATGAGGAGCTCACAACCTCATATGCAAATTCAGAACCATCACTTCACAATGCACCTATTACTCCTGCTGAGAACACAAGTAATGCCCATGGTGCTACACTCACGGAAGGTGAGAGTTGTTTTAATGTACTAAATTCTTCCACACACTATGCTATCATAGAGCAATTGTTAGTGGAACCCTATCTTGATTTATCTTTGTCCCACGATAATTTGCTTGATGTTCCTTGTGATAAAGATGAATTAGTTGATGATGATTCAGTTTTACATGTTTTGGAACCAACCACTTGTGCTGAAAATAAACATGTTATTCATATTGCTACTAAAACTGATAAGCTCAAACTGTTGTCTTCTTTACATACTTTGGGTTACATTGAATTTGATGTTTTTTGTAACCTAGATTGTTTGGAGGAGAGCCTTTTTAAATATGCTGATTTGCATTGGTTTTCTAAACAGACATATCATGTTATTGGCAAATATAACAACAAGGGATAATATATGATACATCGAGCATACATTCGTAGTAATATGAATTCTCCTTTTGTTGTACAAGATTATGATCGTTTAGAGGGCAGCCATAATAATACAAACATTTTCTCATATTCCTCAAAGAAACAAGTTCACTTCCAAGAAGGGGGGCATTGTTGGTTGCTACCTATGTCTGCTAGACCATCTATTCCTACATTGTCTTTGGTTAGTTCTAATCTTTTGCAGGAAAGTGTTGACATACATCGTGTGCATTCAGATCATGGAGTCTACATGCTTGCTGAAATTTTTATGCGAGATGACAAGCTAGAAACTTGGAAATATGGTAATGTTCCTTCTCACAATTATTTTAGTTCCCTTTGTCTTCGCAACACCGTTCTCCTTTGTGTTGTGCAGGATCAGTTTCAAGCACAATCGACGCCGAGGACGGCTTTTCGTCAAGAAGGGCAGGATGATGAGGACATGACACCCATGCATATGACCATGTTTGGTGCATGGTATGGAGGGGCAGGAGGCTAGCAAGGGTGTCCAAGTCAAGAAGGAGGCACGAGGCTAATTCGGTTCGAATCCCCGAGGTGGAGGCCCAAAGCAACTCAAGTTCGAGTCTGCCTCGGCCTCCAGGACCAGTCTGCCTTAAACTAGTCACCCAAGACGCATCTGAACTCTATTTTCAATGATCCACATATGGTTGGAAAGCTAATTTGATAAGGAAGCCAATACAAGTGGTCTTACATCAAAATACCTTCAGAATCAATGGGAATCATCGAAACAAGTCAGCATTCAAAATCTGCCAGGGTGCTACGACACCATCTTTTGGTCCGTTGGACCGTGTATCGTGTTTGGACCCATTAGAGGGCGCGTCCAGAGGGGTGACACCCAAGACTCTATAAATAGCAGCCGTCGCTCTCCTTAGGGTTTGGGTTTTGTTTAGTTCTTTATTTTCTCATGAAACAGACATCGTTTTGCTGCAACTGTGCCGCCAAGGCTGCTTGCTGTGAATCAGGGCCCCAGTTCTTGATCTTGTTCGCCTATGGCGATTAGTCCTTTTGAATAAAGACTTGAACTCCTTCTCATTATCATAAGCCTCATATTTGTTTGTAATTTCAGATTGCGTTTATCCCGTTCTTGCTTGTGTTCTCGATTCGTTTGCAGGAAAGCCTTCTCGGCGAGGTCAATCGCGTTCGCGTGGTTGATAACCAATGGAGCAGTGGTGTAACGGTTGCGGGGGTCCGAATCAACCTTGGTTCGAAGCCTAGATCATGAACATCAAGTCTCCACCAATCGACGCTATCATACCTATCGGAAGATCGGGCCTAGACTACATCAATCCGCTATAACATGATCGGGGCTCTTGCAATTATAGCATCTTCTCACATAATCTTTACTTTTGGTATGATCTCTTCTCTTTCTTGCACCATAGCCCTTCTTCTTCATGAATTTGCCCATCTTATACACAAATAAAGCCATGGCCTCATCATCAATGTCACTAAGATCCTCATCATCACTTGATTCTTTCTTGGACTTGCCCTTTGTCGACATAGAATTTTCGCCCCGTGCCGAGGACACACGCAACAAGCCGGAAGGGTCTGCTCGATGGAGCAGATCCACCTAGCTTCAGCGTAGGGGTGGTCGATCCTACGCGATCCTCCCGAGACGTGCCAGTCAATTTGACCCTGTAATTGACAAGGAGAGAAAGTTCATCAGTAATTAAGGGCGGAACTTACTGGTATTACCAGATAGTCCCGAATGTGCGGCTATGAGAGCCGATATAAAAGGAGATCGACTAAATAGTCGATTCCAGTATATTCATGAGAATAAATCAATTAGAGCTCATGGGGTTGTGTAAGAAGAATCAGTTATCATTCAGGATAAATATCATTAATCGAACAAATATTAATCAATGGTAATAAGATGTCAACAATGATCGGTTTGTGCTGAGCCAATGATTATAATTAATTGAACCCCTTTTTATATAAAGAAACAATTCAACACCACTTAACCATTTAATAAAGATAAATCTAATGAACATGTTAGATCTCATCTATCATCATGACCAGTGGGGCATGAGGTAGAATTATGCAGGCCGTAGAAATAACAATAGACTCGATGACCCTAACTCATTACTAATATCAGTGGGACATAAGGCAGAATCATGCAGACCATAATACAATAATAAGATCATGGGGCTAACATATCTTTCAACCTATCTTTACTTCAACGGTCTTATGATGCGAACTGTTCGTGTAAGCGCTCGATATCGGTTAAAACAGCCGATTTAGGCATAACGCACAGTTAAAGTCATGCCTTACCAAGAATAGATCTACTAAATATCGATCCCCACTCCACAGTGCTAACAGTGGGGTGTGAGGCAGAATCACACAGGCCATGATAAAGGGCCGTGGAATGGTTCTCTCTAGCCAATAGATGTACGCACGACGCAACTTGCCTTAACCGCACGTTATGCACGATCAAGATTGATGTAAAACAACCGATATGACATAACTCATCGTTTAAGGTGTAGATTGGATCAGTTTTAGGTTAGCAAACGATGGGTCAAATAAGATATAAGGCCGATCTAAATCAATCTCAATCGAGCAGAATGATATTGCTGTAATTAGATAAATAATGAAAGCAATAAGCAATATCGGTACCTTAATAAATCTACCAAAGACTGCCATTCTGAGGTAGAGCCGATAACTTGACCTTAATCTAATTCAAGTAGTGGGGTGTAAGGCAGAATTAGATAGACCATACTTGAATTAAACAAGAGTCAATAACTAGCTTATACCAGAGCCGTAGTGGGGGTCGACCGGATCGATGCAGCCATACGAACAGAGGTATAAACCATGATGGTACTTACAGACAAGCAGTGGAGGTCGACTGGATCGATGCAGCCATACTCACTGAAGAACTCGCCGAGATCTACTATACTCTTACTCCTAAGGGGTGACCGGAGCCGAAAAAAGTAATTGACTTGTATTTGGATTGATTGATTCCTTTTTACAATAGTCGGGGTCTGATATTTATACCCGGAGTCTAAACCTGAATCCTACTCGAGCATGATTTGTTACAATCCTTGGCATAAACGAAAATATTCCTAATTTAAGATAACTTGGACTCTAATCTTTCCCTTTTTGTAGAGTCTGATATGTAGTTTCCTAGCGCCAACCATAGTTCATCATCACTATCCGCTGACGTCATCCCAAGAGACCTGATTACAGAATCATGGCTGACATCAATCTTCTTTGATTGGCACAATCTTGGAAGCCTACGAGTTCCCGTGTTCTTTCTCCCAAATTTTGGTGTAAACACATGCCCCCCAATTTTGGGATAAAATGGTTTTATTCCAAAATTCTAGCTTATTGGTTTACCGCGCCGAACCGCTTTATCCCAAGATATACGCATAACTCCTGACTTCCTGGCCTGAGTCTCATATAAAATCTCAATAGTATCCATTTTGACGCACTCGACCTTTTTGCTTTCTCCTCTTTTCTTGAGCCAACTCCAACAGCCGACGCCGTCATCACCAAGGCCTCAAACCCTAGCAGATCTGCCATTCCATCGAACCATCATTCTAGCTATCTTCATCAGATCTGAACCTGCTCTAGCCGTGATGGTGACCAACGACTACGTTCCTGAGGTATGTTTCCAAGTTTCCATTCTCCAAGTGTCGGCCGTTACCCCGTATTTCTTCTCTTCTTGAATTTATTTTATCTGATTTCTGATCACTCTTTTCTTGAATATTTTAGATCTAACTGCTCAGTTGGAGAGTCTTCAATCAGCCATGGATCATGTAGTGGGATTTGTTAATGCTAGGGGCGCCGTTCCGGTGGTTTGCTTGCATGACATCCCAAATCGTGTCAGGGAGGTCGCCCTTCATGGCGTTCATCATGGCGCCGCCATGGCATTGGCTGCTGCACAAGCCTATTCGGGCCATAATCTCTGGCTTCTTCCTCATGGTTTTCTAGATGCAGTGCACCCTGGGGAACATGAGCACTTGGTTGAAGATTTTATGAGCGCCGCTGACTCTGTAGCTTTCAATACTCTGGCCGATGATATAGTAGGCAAAGTGTTTTCTGGCCCGTAGCTTGTAATAGGTGATGTTTAGCAAATAACTTCCTCACCTTGAGTGGTTTCCCATTGTTTTGTGCTTCATACCCATCATTTTGTTTGTGTTTGCTTTGCTTCTATGGGCGATACACATCATATCAGCTTTTACTCCTTTGGGTTCATCTTTTGCACTAGAGGCGATATCTTTTTAATATCGGCTATTAAAGCTATCGACTGAATAGATCTTTATCAAGTATTGATTCAAATGCTAGGATAATATTTCTTTAAATATTTCTCATTAATTTCTCAGCCAAATTCTTCCTCTCCTTTTAATATTTCCAAAATATAAGCATTACCAGGCGCACAACGTTTGATCCGGTAGAGTCCTTCCCAGTTAGGTGACCATTTGCCGAATTTACTGTCCTTTGATCCGATCGACAATTTCATTTTCTAGACCAAGTATCCTTCGAAGAATTGCTTAATCTTGACCTTTTTATCATAATATTTTGCAACCCTCAGTTTATTGGCTTTGATATTCTCAAGAGCACGCAGTCGAAGGCAACTCAAGTCTTCCAAATTGTCTATCATAAGATTCTTGTAAACCTCAGCTGACAAATCATTCTGTAGTGTAACACGCCTCGATCCAGTCTAAACTTCCCAAGGAATAATGGCATTATGGCCATACACAAGTTCGTAAGGTGACGTTTTAATTGATCCAGGGCATGCCATCCTATATGCCCATAGTGCTTCATTTAGTGTCGAATACCACTTCCTTGGCTGTTCCTTGATCTTTTTCTTGATCAGCTTAATCATAATCTGGTTGGATGCCTCTACTTGACCATTAGCCTAGGCATAGTAAGGGGAGGAATTCAATAGCTTAATCCCCATACTGGCAGTAAAATCCCCAAACTCTTCTAATGTGAACATTGTCCCTTGATCAGTAGTTATAGTTTGAGAAATCCCAAAATGATACATAATGTGTTCCCTGACAAAATCAATCATGTTCTTTGAGGTTACTATTTTCAAAGGAATTGCCTCAACCCATTTAGTGAAGTAGTCTATTGCTACCAATATGAACTTATGTCCTTTGCTTGAAGGCAAAAAAATCTAGCCAATTAAATCAATCCCCCAACCCCGAAACAGCCATGGTTTGATTATTGGATTTATGGCCGATGCAGGCAATCTCTGAGCATTATCAAAACATTGACAGTCCTGACACCCCTTGTAATATTCAAAACAATCTTCCAGTATCGTTGGCCAGAAATATCCAGTTCTGTGAATAATCCATTTCATCTTATAAGCCGATTGATGAGCTCCACATATCCCTTCATGCACCTCAC
Organism: Miscanthus floridulus; assembly: GCF_019320115.1. Lineage (NCBI taxonomy): Eukaryota > Viridiplantae > Streptophyta > Magnoliopsida > Poales > Poaceae > Miscanthus > Miscanthus floridulus. The sequence continues at coordinate 408,621 of NC_089583.1, read as the reverse complement.
CCATCAACACCTTAGCTTCGTCTTGGTTCAAACACTTGAGCAATACCCCATCGACCATTTTATAATATAACTGATCATCTAACAAAACATACTTAGCCGATTTATACCTTAGCTTCCTATTAACTTTCCGAGACGGATCTCTAAGGTAAGCGGCTATTTCAACTCTCCAATCATCACTTGAGGTTTCACTACTCAAAACTTCTTGAAACACTCGATATCCTGATGCACTTTGAGCTAGACGGTTAGCTTCTTGGTTTTGTGCTCTCGGAATATGTTGGAAAGAGATATGAAGAAATCCCTTGAGTAACTTTTGGCACTCATCGTAGTATCCTTTCAAAGTTTATTCTTTGCACTCATATAGGCCGATCAATTGATTAATAATTAACTGTGAATCTCCAAATACTTCAATTGCTTCGGCCTTTACTTCATGAAGAAGTTGCAGTCCCTTGAGAATAGCTTCGTATTCTGCTTGATTGTTTGTAGTCATTGGCTTAGTTGGAAGAGCGAACTCAAAACTTGCCCCCCGAGGCAAAATAATAACAATACCAATGCCACCACCCTGCTTGCATGATGACCCATCAAAGAATAACGTCACAGCATTGGCTCTACATAACTAATGCTTGGCTTGTGATATTGGGTGATAAAATCGGCCATTACTTGTCCTTTGACTGCTTTATCCGATTCGTACTTCAAGTCGAATTCCGATAACGCAAGAATCCACTTTCCCACTCTTCCATTCAGTATTGGTATTGATAACATGTGCTTAACCACATCAACCTTGGAAACAACTGTACACTCGGCCAATAATAAGTAGTGTCGTAATTTAGTGCAAGAGAAATATAGACACAAGTATAATTTTTCGGTGGGAGAATATCTCGTTTCTGGATCCAGTAGTCTTCTACTTAGATAGAAAACAACTCTCTCTTTTCCTTAAAATTCTTGCATCAGGGCCGATCCAATTGTCTTGTCATCAGCCGATATGTATAACTTAAAAGGCTTACCTTGCTGAGGAGGGACCAACACATACCCCACTTGAATTCTTGATCATTCTTCAACTTCAACAAGGGAGAAAACGGAAGGATCCTCTCCGACAATTTCGAAATGAATCTTCTGATGAAATTAATCTTACCAAGCAGAGATTGCAACTCTGTTTTGGTAGTCAGGGGAACTGCTTCATCAATGGCTTTCACGCTTTTTTGACCAACTTTGATTCCCCTCTCGTGGACCATGAATCCTAAAAATTATCCGGTTGATACTCCAAAAGCACACTTATTAGGATTCATCTTCAAACCATGCTTCCTCGTGCATTCCAGAGTCTCGTGCAAATTAGCCAGGTGTTCTTTGTATCCTTTGGATTTTATCATCACATCATTGATGTAGATTTCAACAATCCTGCCAATCAACTTATGGAAAATGTAATTCATCACCCTTTGATAAGTCGCACCGACATTCTTTAGTCCAAAGGTCATTACAACCCACTCGAATAGACCGATTGTGCCGAGGCACCTGAAAGCGGTCTTTGCTATGTCTTCTTCAGCCATGAAAATTTGGTTGTATCCTACATTACCGTCCATGAAGCTAATAACCTTATGCCCGGTTGTTGCATCTACTAACATATCAGCTATCGACATCGGATAACCGCCCATAGGTGTGGCTTTATTTAGATCCCTAAAATCAATGCAAACTCTCAATTTTCCATTCTTCTTGTATATAGGGACAACATTCAATATCCACTCTGCATATCGGCATGGTCGGATAAATTTTGCTTCCAGTAACCTTTCAGTCTCCTTTTTGATATCATCAAGCACGTTCGGGTTGAATCTCCTCGGAGCTTGTTTAAACGGTTGATATCTAGGTTTGATTGGCAGCCGATGTTCAACAATTGACCGATCTAAACCAGACATCTTATAGTATTTCCAAGCAAAGCAATCTTTAAATTCCTTTAATAAGTCAATTAATTCTCTCTTATACTCCAGATCCAACTTAGCACTCACGTACATCGGCCTAGGTCTATCTCCAGGACCAATATCTGCTTCTTCTAATTCATCGGCCGACGTGAAGCCATATCCTAGTTTTCCGTCTATACCATCTATTGGATTATCCATTAATACAAATTTTCAAAGCCAACTGCTTGGATTGGCTGTTGGTTTTCACCATTGACTCTGAACTCTAATGGCAACAGAAAAACCATTTGAATATTAGCCGATGGTTGCTTTCTATAGGCTATTTGTTTGATATGCCACACTTGAGTTTTACCGGATGCCTGAGCCTATTTCATCTCTTTATTCCTTAGGCTTTGCACCCTTCTCTTCTGGTTTCTTGTTAAACCTCATGGGCACCATTGGCATTCCTGCCACACATATCTTCTTTCAGTGCCTTCTTCTTCATGATCAGGCCAGTCCTGATCAATGACTCTTTTTCCAAGCCAATCATGAACACTTTTATTTTTAAGCGTCGATCCATGTTATTATGATGATATGTATCTTGAGCATGGATAGACCGGCGGTTGGTTTGAGACTGCCTATACTCCCAATATTGATTGCTGCATCCTGGATAGTCATGTCTGGTAGGCAACTTCAAACCTTCATTCCAGCAATGTTTGAAGAAAGGACAATTTCAATGTAATTTGGCTTGTTCCTTTTCATACCTTTCTTGCTTCAATTGATGCTGGTACGCTTGATCTTTTAACCAACTCTGATAATCCTTTTCCTTCTGCCGCTGCCATTTATTCAACAAAATCTGAGATGTGACCCGCGGCTTTGTCGTCTCTGCTCTTAACGTCTTCCCCTGCTCGTATTGGCTCTTTTGCTTAGTACGACATCTCCTAATTTCTCTGTACTCGTCAACCGATATTTGCATCTTGGGATCGACTGTTCCAGCTTCTTTTGATTTGGTTGATGTTAGGAACTTGGTTTTTCCTTTAAATAGCCCAGCATCAACCATGGTTTCATTTTCCAAGGCATATCAAATTTGAGCCTCCCCTGCTGAATAGCTCTCTGTATATACTGCCTGAAGATTCCACATTCATTAGTGGAATGAGAAGTAGCATTACGGAACTTGCAGAACTTCTTATTCTTCAACTGATTAGGGGGCAACATGACATGACCATCGGGCAACTTGATCTGCCCTTTCCCCAGCACAAAATCAAAGAGTTTATCTGATTTGGTGACATCAAAGTCATAGCTCTCCTTGACTCCTCTTCCCCAAGAATTTGGCACCATCACTGTCTTCTTGCCCCAATTCCATTCAGCTGCAGCAACCTCTTCTTCTTCATCTTCATAGCCATCATCGACTGAGTATGAATCATAAGCTTCAGCTACTGAGGTACTCTTCTGGAACTGGGTATCTCTGCGCATACTCTGAAATTGGCTATTAAGCGCTGCTACTCGTTGAGCCAATTATCCCAAGTTGTCAAATTCTTGTCCCAACAGCTTTTCTTTCCATATCGGCAGCATTCCTTGAACTGCCAAAGCAGCTAGTTGATCATCGGCCAAGTTTAAGGAGAAGCACAAGTTCCTGGTCTCTCGAAACCTTTGAAGAAATTCAGTGCCTGATTCATTAGTCTTCTGTCTTATGGTTGTCAGATCGGTAATCTTCTTTTCTCCAGTCCTAGTATAAAAATATGTATAAAACTTCTTCTCCAGGTTAGCCCAATTAGCAATGGAATTGACTAGCAATGATGGAAACCAAGTGAAGGTTGGCCCTGATATGGACAGAGAGAAGAAACGAACTCGATGGGCATCTTCAACTGACGCTTCGCCCAATTGTGTAAGATACCGACTGACATGTTCTATCGTGGTTGTACTGTCTTGACCAGTGAACTTAATGAATTATGGGAGCCTATAATTTGTTGGAAGAGTGACCAAATCATACCATTCTAGATATGGGTGTTTGTACGAAAAGGTTAGCCCTTTTGGCTTCAGACCGAACTGATTCTTCATCATCTCAGTCACCCTCAGCAATAACTCATCAGCATGCGGATTTGGATTCCTCTGTACCTGCTCACCCATCTATGAATTGAAATCCCGCGTGCCTTGATATCCTGGATTTAGCATCATATGGAGGGTGTTATAATCTATGCCATAGTGATACCCTTGTGGAATTTCAATTTGCTGAGTCCTTTGCTGGCTTGCTGCTTGAAGTCTCTGATTATAGATATAAGGATATATATCTCTACGGATCCTTTGAACTGACGGTGCTATTTTTTGAGCCGACGACGGTATGTGGCCTAATGCGCCAAAATTGATCACCTGGGTATGACTTTGCCCCGCCGGTTGTTGCACATGCTGTACTGATGGTCCAGGATGGTACTGTGTTTGATTTGCGGTAGTTCCTTGAGTTTGTTCAGATGAACCCTAAACAGCCTGTACATCACCACTACCAGCCGGTGCCGCTTCTTGATGGCTGGTACCAACTTGATTGGTCCCCTAGGTCGACAGATCTAGAATGTTGTAATAAACCGGTCTGCCTTGACCAACCGAAAATCCATGAATCACCTCTTTCAAGGCGTTATAGAATACGTCCACGAAAGCTTCGTTATGGCTAGATATGGTGTCACGAATAGATTTGTCCGCAACTTTAAAGAAACACCTGTCTTCAACTTCAGTTGTGTCCGTCTGCCCATGTAATAGAACTCTTGGTAGTGGAAACTTCTGAACAATTGTATTGTCACGTGTTTTGGTGTAGGACAACAAACATTTGTTCTAAAACTCTTCTATAGCTTTGCTGATGATACCCTTATCCCCATCAGGTAGATCTTCATAATGTAGCCTAAGGATGACGTTGTTATTGTAAGCCGCCATGACGATTGTGGTGTCCCACCGTGCGTGCCAGAAACGTGTGTCGACACAGAATTTTCACCTCGTGCTAAGGACACACGTAGCAAGCTGTAAGGGTCCGCTCGATGGAGTAGATCCACCTAGCTTCAGCGTAGGGATGGTTGATCCTGCACGATCCTCCTGAGACGTGCCAGTCAATTTGACCCTACAATTGACAAGGAGAGAAAGTTCATCAGTAATTAAGGGCGGAACTTGCTAGTATTACCAGATAGTCTCGAATGTGCAGCTATGAGAGCCGATATGAAAGGAGATCGACTAAATAGTCAATTCTAGTATATTCATGAGAATAAATCAATTAGAGCTCATGGGGTTGTGTAAGAAGAATCAGTTATCATTCAGGATAAATATCATTAATCGAACATATATTAATCAATGGCAATAAGATGTCAACAATGATCGGTTTGTGCTGAGTCAATGATTATAATTAACTGAACCCCTTTTTATATAAAGAAACAATCCAACACCACTTAACCGTTTAATAAAGATAAATCTAATGAACATGTTAGATCTCATCTATCATCATGACCAGTGGGGCATGAGGCAGAATCATGTAGGCCGTAGAAATTACAATAGACTCAATGATCCTAACTCATTACTAATATCAGTGGAGCAGGAGGCAGAATAATGCAGGCCGTAATACAATAATAAGATCATGGGGCTAACATATCTTTCAACCTATCTTTACTTCAACGGTCTCGTGATGCGAACTGTTCGTGAAAGCGCTCAATATCGGCTAAAACAGTCGATTCAGGCATAACACACAGTTAAAGTCATGCCTTACCAGGAATAGATCTACTAAATATCGATCCCCACTCCACGGTGCTAACAGTGGGGTGTGAGGCAGAATCACACAGGCCGTGATAACAGGTCGTGGAACGGTTCTCTCTAGCTAATAGATCTACTCAAGACGCAACATGCCTTAACCACACGTCATGCACGATCAAGATTGATGTAAAACAACCGATAAGACATAACTCATCGTTTAAGGTGTAGATTGGATCAGTTTTAGGTTAGCAAACGATGGGTCAAATAAGATATAAGGCCGATCTAAATCAATCTCAATCGGGCAGAATGATATTGCTGTAATTAGATAAATAATGAAAGCAATAAGCAATATCGGTAGCTTAATAAATCTACCAAAGACTGCCATTCTGAGGTAGAGCCGATAACTTGACCTTGATCTAATTCAAGCAGTGGGGTGTGAGGTAGAATCACATAGGCCATACTTGAATTAAACAAGAGTCGATAACTAGCTTATACTAGAGCCGCAGTGGGGGTTGACCGGATCGATGTAGCCATAAGAACAGAGGTATAAACCATGACAGTACTTACAGACAAGCAGTGGAGGTCGACCGGATCGATGCAGCCATACTCGCTGAAGAACTCGCCGAGATCTACTCTACTCCTACTCCTAAAGGGTGGCCGGAGCCAAAAAAAGTAATTGACTTGTATTTGGATTGATTGATTCCTTTTTATAATAGCTAGGGTCTGATATTTATACCCGGAGTCTAAACCTGAATCCTACTCGAGCATGATTCGTTACAATCCTTGGCATAAACAAAAATATTCCTAATTTAAGATAACTTGGACTCTAATCTTTCCCTTTTTGTAGAGTTCGATATGTAGTTTCCTAGCGCCAACCATAGTTCATCATCGCTATCCGCTAACATCATCCCAAGAGACCCAATTATAGAATCGTGGCTGACATCGATCTTCTTTGATTGGCACAATCTTGGAAGCCTGCGAGTTCCTGTGTTCTTTCTCCCAAATTTTGGTGTAAACACCCATGTTCTTGGATGATGAGCTAGCCTTGAATGCTACACTCTTCTTCTTCTTGTCTTCATCTTCCTACTTGTCATCCTTGTCAACCCCTCCCTTTCTACATAGTATGTCTCTTGTGTCATGACATCACCTAGTACTTGGTTAGGGGTAATCTCCTTCGATCCTCCTCTTATGATAAGCAATCTCAACATCTCAAATCTTGGAGGTAAGCACATCAAGAACCGTTGAGAGACATCATCATTATTGATCTTCTCTCCCAAAGCCTTCAAGTCATTGACAATCACTTGCAACCGATGGAATATCTCCGGAATGCTCTCATCATCCTTCATCTTGAAGCTTATCAACTTGTCCTTAAGGATGTACAACTTGGCACTCTTCACCACCGGTGTGCCCTCATATGTTTCCTCCAATCTCTTCCACACCTCATTAGCTCTATCACAATCCTTGATTTGCTCAAACACCTTGGAATCAATGGCATTGTATATGGTGTTGAGAGCCATTGTATTGTATTGCTTGTTGGCCTTGTCTTGGTTGGTGAGATTGTCGGGATCAATGATAGCATAGTCACTCTCGGTCACATCCCACACTTAATCATTGATTGAACCAAGATACATCTTCATCTTTCTCTTCTAATAATCATAGCATGTGCCATCAAAGAACGGTGGTTTACCCCCCGCATGGTTGAACACAATTTGAGCCATCTTTTGACACCGAGGTTGTTAAGCCTTCAATCAAACGGTGACCATGGCTCTGATACCACTTGTAAGGTCCTAATATGGCTAGAGGGGGGTGAATAGCCTATTTTAAAATCTACAAGATCACTAGAGCAATTTCATTAGTATGACAAACAGCATAAAGTAATTTTGCTCTAGCTCTACTAGGGTTGCAAGCCACCTATCCAAACAATTCTAGTTGCTATAATCACTAGGCACACACAAGAGCTAAGTTGCTACTCACTAAAAGCTCTCAAACTTGCTACACTAAAGAGCTCCACTAGATGAACTTAAGCTACAAAGCAAGCTCTCAATTCTAGCTACACTAAATAGCTTGCTATAACTAGTTTGCGGGAATGTAAATGAGTAATTAAGGTGATTATACCACCGCATAGAGGAGTGAACCAATCACAAGATGAATAACAATTTAATCACCAGGAGAATACCAAAGGGCAAGAGACAACAAGAGACAACTAATTTTTCTCCCGAGGTTCACGTGCTTGCCGGCACGCTAGTCCCTGTTGTGTCGACCAACACTTGGTGGTTCGGCAGCTAAGAGGTGTTGCACAAACCTCATCCACACAATTTGACACCGCAAGAACCTACCCACAAGTGAGGTAACTCAATGACACAAGCAATCCATTAGAGTTACCTTTCAGCTCTCCGTTGGGGAAGGCACAAGACCCCTCACAATCACCAGAGACGACCACAAACAATCACCAACTCGTGCCAAAGCTCCTCTGCTGCTCCAAGCCGTCTAGGTGGCGGCAACCACCAAGAGAAATAAGAAATCCGCAACCACAACGATCCTCAAGTGCCATTAGATGCAATCACTCAAGCAAATACACTTTGAATCACTCCCAATCTCACTATGATGAAGAATCAATGATGTAGATGAGTGGGAGGTATTTGCTTAGGCTCACAAGGATGTTAGGAATGTCAAAGTGCCAAGAGAATGAGCCCCAAGCCTAGCCTCCAACTATTTATAGATGGCCCCTCAAAATAGAAACGTTGCTCTGCTTGCAGGCTGACCAGACGCTATGACCGGACGCTGCCCTATGTCCGGTCGGGTGAGTTCGGTCACCCGATGCCGTCCATGTGTCACGCCTTTCAACGTTGCCCGTTCAACTTCAATGGCTAGCAGCTAACTCCCCAATGGTTAAGTTATGACCGGACACGCCTAAGAAAACGACCTAACGCCGCGCAACTTAGGATCCGGTCGGGTCCAGTAAGCACCCTAAAAGGTTTTTTGTTGACCAGATGCGTCCGGTCAAAGGTGATATGATGTGCCCGGCATCTGGTCCTTGCACTACTCCTCTCTGCATGTGAACACTGTTGATGTCACCATATGCCAGCACAGACCTGACGTGGCCCCTTGCGCGTCCGGTCATGCCATCGCACCACCATCCAACAAGTGACCGGACGCATAGAAGGCAGCATCCGATCGTTCCTCGGCCAGCAATGCCTCCTTGCTATAAATGACCGGACTCGCCTGGCCAGCGTCTGGTCAGGATGGGTCTAGCATCCGGTCGACGTGCAGCTCCTCCTTTTCTTTTTCTAAGTCCACAACCTCTTCATCCTTGCTTCCAACTTGCTAACCATAAAGTATAGAACTTGTGTGCACGTGTGTTAGCATTTTTCAAAGAATTTTACAACGGTCAAAGTTAGTACACTAGGTTCCTAAATGCATATGCAAAAATCATGTCACCTAGTGGCACTCGATAAACCGTTTAGCCAAAGATTTCCCTCTTTATATTATGGATGTTGATCCTAAGTCACTCACACCATCTATGGTGTCTTGAGTGCAAAACAAAAACCTATCATATACCTTTGCCTTGATCATCTTAGTTTTTGTTTTTCTCTTTCTTCTTTTTCAAGTTGAGCTTGATCATCATCAACACATGTCCACCTTCATCACCATGGACCTCATCTTGCTCAATTACTTGGATTGCACCAACCTAGCTCATATCACAACTCATGACAAAGGTTAGTGCTAGGTTTCATCAATTATCCAAAACCAAACTAGGGCTTTCAGTAGTCGAGCAAAAGAAGAAGAACAACGGTAGCAGCGCCGCCGCCGGTCCCCTCACCGGCGTGTGTGCTCGCCCTAGGCTAAGTGCGTTGCCATCGAGCGGTCTGGGCGATGGTGCCCTTGCTCGCCCTAAAACCCTAGCTTTCCCTCTCTTCACCGCACACCATAGCCACCGAACCCGAGGTCGACGCATGAGGTGGCGGCGCCATCGTGGCGCCCTTCGCCGGTGCACCTGTGCGGCTGAAGCCGTGCGCGGTGCGGTCAAGCGGCACTGTGGTGGTGCTCTTTGTGCCCTGCGCTCTGGTACACGATGCCGTAGAGTGCTAGCGAGCCAGTAGCTCTCTTCCAGCGAGTGTAGTCTTCCCGCACGATGGCGGTACCACCAGCGGTGAGGAAGATCCTAGGTAGGTCCCTCCCCTAACCGACCTCTCTGTTAGGGTTAGGGTTAGGGTTAGGGTTGGGGTTTCTGATCCAATTTGGACCACTTCTTTCTTGATTTCTTTTCTGTTTTGTACCCCAAACTGGATCTACCCACTAGCAACCTTGGTTCTGATACCATTGACAAAACTGAAAGTACTTCTAGGCGTAAATCAGTGGGTAATACTTAGCTTAGATGAGGGGACTTGCTAATATACCTAGCCTCGAGTCTCCAGTCGCACCCATGGTGCTGGCGACGAAATAGCAGCAGTGCAGACCCGGTATGGTGGCGGCGGCGAAGACGATGGTGCTTCCCGTCACTCATAGCGCGCCCTTCTAGATCGGACTAGGGCTAGGAATCACGGTGGGGCTGGCGGCTACGGTGAACCTTGTGTATCGAGCCCCAGTCCCCACCTCCTATTTCTTGCGCTGTGCGATAGGGGCCCATCAGCCAGTAGAAAGGCTGAGCGCCCCGATCAGGGCGTGGATCAAGGGGCTAATTGGGCCAATTGATGGAGATCAACCTAACACAGGCTCCTTCCTCTCTTCTTGGTAGGCCTCCTTGCTAAACACTATGGGAAGAGTTGTCCTCATCAATTCAGTGCTTGATAGCCAACTTGTCTATGCAATGTCTGCCCTAAGCATCCCTCCGGCTACCATCAAAGAGATTAACAAAAGGAGAAGAGCTTTCATGTGGGCAGGTGAGTCACAAACTTCTTCAGCGAAGTGCCTAGTAGCCTGGGAAAACTGCTGCACAACCAAAGATCTTGGTGGCTTGGGCATCAAGGATTTTGGCACCCAGAACATTTGCCTGCTCCTCTATTAGATACAAATAAAAGTTGTCATGTGTAATCCTGTTGTAATATTTGTTTTGAACTTTCATTTGCTTTAGCGTAGAATCACGGGCCGTTCTCTAATGTGCGAGAATTGTGCCGTGACCGCATCTGGTTGTGACCCCGTCGCGACGTCGTTCGCACGTCTCGTGCCGATCCGAGAAAAGTGGTCGATCGTGGGGGCGTCGTGTGTGACGGGGTGGAAGGCTTCAAGCCTATGTAATCAAAGATCAATGCAAATGAAACGCTGCGCCAATTGGGCAGTAAAAAAACCGTGTGCGTGCTCACTGTCTTTCTTCTCTAGTTCGCGTGCGTTCTTCATCCTGAGTTCTAGTCGCCGCGATCACCACTAGCGGGTGTCGCGTCACCGCCGGGTTCACTCGCTGGAGCTCGGCTCCAACACGTGGTATCAGAGCTAGTGGATGTTCTATGGTGGGTCGGTGAGCCCCCTGCGTGAACCTCCCAAGAAGAAGTACGTCGTTCCCTTCAAGCAGAAGGAGGACAAGGAGAAGATGGGCGGCGGCAGTGTGGAGTCCAGCATGGCTTCGAGCACTGTCAAGGAGAGCTCCCTAGTCTGGCCTATGCTCTCGTGATCCAACTATGCGGAGTGGGCTATGTTGATGCAAATCAACTATGAGGCCATGGAGATCTGGGAGACCATCGACCCAGGCACCAACGTCAAGCGGTCTCAGGACCGACAGGCGATGGGGGCGCTAATGCGTTAAGTTCCCAAGGAGATGTGGGGAACGCTGGGTGCGAAGAAGACGGTGAAGGAGGCGTGGGGGATGGTGCAGGTCATGCGGATTGGAGCAGATCGGGTCAAGGAGGTCACCGCTCAAAATCTCCTAACTGAATTTGAGAATATCAAGTTCAAGGAAGGGGAGAGTGTTGAGGACTTCGGCATGCGGATCACCAATCTCAGTCGCCAACCTCCGATCGCTCGGTGAGGATGTTGAAGACTCTCGCGTTGTTAAGAAATTCCTTCGAGTAGCACCATCTCGTTTTAGCCAGGTCATAGTGTCCATAGAGATGTTTTGTGATGTGAAGAATTTATCTGTGGATGATCTGGTGGGGAGACTGCGTGTTGCCGAGGAGAGAATGGAAGAGAAGGTGGAGCAGATTATTGACAAGGCCGGCCGGTTGCTCCTTGCTGAAGAGGATTGGCTTGAGAAACACAGGCATCGTTTCCATTCCAATCAGAAAGAGGGAGGAAGCAGTGGTGGTAGTCAGGGAAAAGGCAAGGCACCAAGTCGTGCAGATGCAAGTGGCTCTGCCAAGACTGGTACTATCAAGCTCACCTCTGAAGGAACACCAAGAAGAAAATGTAGATGCAAAAATTGTGGCATCTATGGGCATTGGGCAGAGGACTGCAAAAGGCCTAAGAAATAGAAGAAAGAAGAGAAACGTGAGGAGGCCAACGTAGCCGTGGCCGGAGCTGATCACAATCCAGTTTTGCTCCTGGCTGTGGCTAGTGGTGTCTCACAACCATCACCCGAGGTGGTCCATCTGTTAGAGAAGAAGGTGATTCCGGTGGCGTGCCCAGAAGGGGTGTGGGTGTGGGTGTTAGACACAGGAGCCAGCAATCATATGACCGGCTCTCGTGCAGCACTCACTCACCTCAATGAAGGCGTTCGGGGCACTGTTTGTTTTGGTGATGGCTCCAGCGTCGAGATCTGAGGACTTGGATCCATGGTGATTCAGGGACGTCGATAGGAACACAAGGTACTCACTGACATTTACTACATACCACAGCTGAAAAGTAGCATTGTTAGTCTGGGTCAGCTTGAAGAAAAGGGTTATGAGGTTTCTCTGAAGAATGGTAGATGTAGTGTGACTGACAAAGGAGGAAACACATTGTTGATTTCAGCTCCTAGGACTGCTAACCGTCTTTACACTCACAAGTTCAGTCAAACTTCACATGTTTGTTTACTGACAAATCTTGATGATGAAGCCTGGATATGGCATGCACGCTTTGGGCATCTGAATTTCAGATCACTGAGAGAGCTTGGCAGAAGAGACATGGTGTCTGGTATGCCTGTTGTAGACCGAGTGGAGCAAGTCTGTGATAGCTGTGTTCTGGGAAAGCAGCACAGAGCTCCATTTCCAAGTGTCTCTACATATCATGCAGAGAGGGGTCTAGAGTTGTTCCACACTGATTTATGTGGTCAGATTAGTCCACCAACACCAGGTGGCAAGTCGTATTTTCTGTTGATTGTTGATGACCATAGCAGGTTTATGTGGGTTGAGATGCTCAGATCCAAAGATGAAGCATTGCAGTATTTCAGAAAGGTGAAGGCAAAGGCTAAAACTGAACGTGAAGGGAAACTGAAAGCAGTGAGAACTAATCGTGGTGGTGAGTTCAACTCAACCCAATCCAGTGTTTTTTGCAATGACCAAGGCATTAGACACTACACCACTACTCCATACACACCCCAGCAAAATGGAGTAGTGGAGCGTCGAAACCAAATAGTGGTGGAGATGGCCAGGTGTTTAATGAAGAGCAAGAACGTTCCATCCTGTTTTTGGGGTGAAACAGTAGCAACAGCAGTATACATCTTGAATAGAGCACCAACTAAAAGTCTAGATGGTATTACACCCTATGAAGCATGGCATGGCAAGAAGCCTAGAGTGAATCACATGAGAGTCTTTGGCTGCATTGCTCATGTGAAGAAAATTGGCCCTGGGATCAAGAAGCTATCTGACAGATCACAGAGAATGGTTTTTATTGGTTATGAAGAGGGAACAAAAGGCTACAGGCTGCTAGATCCTGTCACAAGGACACTTCACATCAGTAGGGATGTTATATTTGAAGAAAATTTGGGTTGGGATTGGAATAATGCAGAATCTCTTAACCAGCCCAAGTTTGTCATCACTGAACATTCAGTTACTGTCAGTGGTCCAACAACAGAATCAGAGGCAGCAGATTCAGTGCCCAACAGTCCTGCTGTTGGTTCTCCTGTGGGAAATCAATTCCAACCATCCTCTATAGATACTCAAGGGTCAACAAGTGTCCACACACCAGATGCACAAGAAGTCAATCAGTGGGCTACACCACCTCAGGGTCAGTCAGTAGATTCAGAAGGAGTTCCACTCAGATACAGGACACTGTCAGAGCTATTTGATGAGACTCATGAGGTGGAAGATTATGAATATAGCAACATGTGTCTTCTTGCTGCAGATGAGCCAGTGAGTGTGGATGAAGCTCTAGAAGAAGAATGCTGGAAAAGTGCCATGGAAACTGAATTGCAGGCTATCAGAGATAACAGAACTTGGTCACTGTCTGATTTGCCCAAGGGTCACAAAGCCATAGGGTTGAAGTGGGTTTTCAAGGTAAAAAGGGATGCTGCTGGGAACATTGTGAAGTACAAGGCCAGATTAGTGGCCAAAGGATATGCACAGAAACAAGGTGTGGATTATGATGAAGTGTATGCACCAGTTGCAAGAATAGAAACTGTGAGAATACTTCTAGCTCTTGCAGCAAATGGAGATTGGGAAGTACATCACATGGATGTAAAATCAGCTTTTCTGAATGGTGATCTCCAAGAACAAGTGTATGTGCATCCACCACCTGGCTTCACAGATGCATGTCAGTCAGGAAAGGTGCTGAGATTGAATAAAGCCCTGTATGGGTTCAAACAGACACCAAGGGCATGGAATGCCAGATTGGATCAAGAGCTCAAAACTCTGGGTTTTCAGAGGAGCATTGTGGAACATGCAGTATATAAAAGAGGCACAGGAGACTCCCTGTTGCTAGTTGGAGTATATGTTGATGATCTCATAATTTGTGGACCAAACAATCTGAAGATAGCTGAGTTTAAAGAGCAAATGAAAAATACTTTCAGTATGAGTGACCTCGGCTTGCTTAGCTATTATTTGGGTATGGAGGTAAAGCAAGAGAAACATCAGATTACTATCTGTCAAAAGGCATATGCAGCAAAGATTGTTGAAATGGTGAACATGACTAGATGTAATCCTTGTGATACTCCAATGGAGCAAAGGCTGAAATTGACTACTGCTAAGCCAGGTACTGAGTTGGATGTTATTAGTTACAGAAGACTGATTGGTAGCTTAAGGTACCTAGTGAACACCAGGCCTGATATAGCTTATGCAGTGGGGATTGCTAGCAGATTTGTGGAAGCACCAGCAAAGGAACATTGGTCAGCAGTCAAGAGAATTGTGAGATATATCAAAGGCACACTTGACTATGGCTGCAAGTTTCAGAAAGGAGATGGGATTGGTCTAAATCTGTTGGGTTACACTGACAGTGACTACTCAGGTGATCTTGTTCGCAGGAAAAGCACATCTAGGATAATCTTCTTCCTTGGATCAAACCTGGTGACTTGGTCTTCACAGAAACAGAAGGTGGTAGCTCTGTCATCTTGTGAAGCAGAATACATTGCTGCAGCACTTGGTGCCTGTCAGGGAGTGTGGTTGAGCCGTTTGATTGCAGAGCTGGTTGGAGGAGAAACACAGAAGTTCAGTCTTCTGATTGACAATCAGTCTGCCATAGAGCTTGCCAAGAATCCTGTGTTTCACGATCGAAGCAAACATATTGATACCAGGTATCATTACATTCGAGACTGCATTGAGAAGAACATCGTTGATGTGAATCACGTTGGGACTGACGAGCAGGTGGCTGATATTCTGACGAAGCCTCTCGGTAGGATCAAGTTCGTGGAGTTCAGACTGAAGCTTGGCGTCATCCTGGTGCAACAGGATTAGGGAGGTGATATGTTAGATACAAATAAAAGTTGTCATTGTAATATTTGTTTTGAACTTTCATTTGCTTTAGCGTAGAATCGCGGGCCGTTCTCTGATGTGCGAGAACTGCGCCGTGACCGCGTCTGGTTGTGACCCCGTCGCGACGTCGTTCGCACGTCCCACGCCGATCCGAGAAAAGTGGTCGATCGTGGGGGCGTCGTGTGCGACGGGGTGGAAGGCTTCAAGCCTATGTAATCAAAGATCAATGCAAATGAAACGTTGCGCCAGTTGGGCAGTAAAAAAAGAACCGTGTGCGTGCTCACTGTCTTTCTTCTCCAGTTCGCATGCGTTCTTCATCCTGAGTTCTAGTCGCCGCGATCACCACCAGCGGGTGTCGCGTCGCCGCCGGGCTCGCTCGCCGGAGCTCGGCTCCAACATCCTCAAACTGATTCACAGACTGCACTGTTCTGATAGCTCGGCATGGGGAACTTGGGTCCGTCAACACACCAATCTGGCAACCCTGAAGGGCGACTTGTAGGGACACCACTGGGGCATGTTGCGGTCGATTCTACCACTATATCAGGCATTGGCCACAGTTACCATCAAGGACAGTTCCGCTACGTCTTTCTGGAATGATGTTTGGCACATGGACGAGGCTCTTGCTGATCATTTTCTGGTAATATACCGTCACTGCACTCGCAAGGAGGATTCGGTCAGGGAGGCAGTCCAATCGAACTTCGATAATGCTTTTGTTCCAAGACTGTTCAACCAAGCCACAATCGAGCTTCAACAAATCAGTGCCATCGTTGAGCAAACATCTCTGTCCTAAGGCAACGACCGAAGAAAATTTCACTTCGACTGTGGCCAAGGGAAATTGGACTCCTCTATTTATAGGCTGTTGAAGGCAAGACAGCAACCTGCCGACCCAACCTCTGATTTCATCTGGAAGAACTCAGTCCCTCCCAGAATTCAGTTCTTCATGTGGCTGGTCTCAAAAGGAAGAATCTAGTGCCGTGCAAACCTGTTCAAAAAGAAGGTTGTCAACAGTCCGGGATGTGAAATTTGTGGTGCTACGGAAGAAACAACTGACCACATCATTCTGCAATGCCACTTCGCCAAGTGCTTCTGGAATGTGCTTGGATTAACAGTCACGGATGATTTAACTGCATAAGCCATGCAGACGTTTCCCAAGATCCAAGCCATTCCACTGACACAGTATAGCAGCTTCTTCCCCCTTTGCTGCTGGCAGCTATGGAAGCGACGAAATGCTTTCATCTTCCGGAATGAAGTTTTATCCCTAAGACAAGTACTTCAAGCATGCTGCTTTGATGCCGCAGCCTAGCTGATGCCCGGTGTGTCTACCTACAGGAGTTAGTAAATCAGTCTATGTAAATTCTTGATGCTTTGTAAATCCTTTCTATCCTTTTCCATGTAATCTCTGGACTAGGGCCGAAAGTCATATAATACAAATAATCAGGTGGGGAATCCCCCCCCACCCCCCCCCCATGAATGTTTTTTAAAAAAGAACACATGATGCTTGTTCTCTTCAGGGTCCCCACAACGGCCGCATACAACATCTTCCATTATGTTTTTGAGGAGCAAGTTCACCTTCGTTTTGAGCCTATCTTTGAAGAATATGTTAGGATTGATCTCCACCAACTTGGCCCAACGGCTAATTGGTCCCTTGATCCTCGCCCTGATCGGGGGCGCCTAGCCGTTCTTCTGGCTGATGGCCCCCCGTTGCGCAGCACAATAAATAGGAGGTGAGGGCTAGGGCTTGAGACACAAGGTTCACCATAGCCGTCAGCGCCCCACCGCGTCCTAACCCTTGTCTGATACAGAAGGGCGCGTTGTAAGCGACGGAAAGCGCCATCAATTTCGCCGCCGCCACTGGACCGCGTCTCCATGTCGCTGCTACCTTGTCGGCGGCGCCATGGCTGCGACTATGCTCGACGTGAGGTATATCACCAAGTCTCCCATTAAGCTAAGTATTACCCACTGATCCACGCCTAGAAGAACTTTAAGATCCTATCAATGGCACCAGAGCCATGGTTGCTAGTGGGTAGATCCAGTTTGGGGTAGAAAAGAGAGAAGGAAATAGAAAGAGAGGATTAACCCTAGCAAAGAAGAAAAGAAATGGGCGGGCTCACCTTGAACCCGCCACACCACTACCGCCGCCTTGCCGGCGCGTAGGAAGAAAACAAGAAAGGAAAGGAAGGAAGGTTTTTTTTCCTACCTAGGAACTACCCACACCGTCACCACCACCGGCCGTCGCCTCGACACCACGCAGGAAGTCACCCAGAATCCGCCTAACCCTAACACTAATCCTAACCCAAAGTGAGCTAAGAAAGAGGGCTGGTGGGATCTACCTTTCTCACCTGCTGGCCGCCATCGCCGGCCGCCGGATGGTGCCGCGTGGGAAGCAAACGCCGAGCCACCGCACGACGTTATGGTTGTTAACACACGGGCCAGGGCTCAGGGCACCGCCACACGGCCGCTCGACGGCGACGCGCTCAACCTCGGACGAGCGCGCGCGCCGGTGAGAGGCCTCGCGGTGGCGCCGTCGCCTTCCTCCGGCTACCAGGTGAGCGCTCGCCAGCGAATGGCACAGCGGCGCTACCATTCTAGAGTCAGCCACTCTATGTGGCACAGAGAAAAGATAGGAGAAAGGGATAAGGAAGGGAGCCACGCCGGCGAGAGGCCTCGCGGTGGCCACCGAAGCCGGCGCCGCCGTCGTGGACCGCGCGCCTGGAGTCTCGGCGTAGAGAGAGGGAAAAGTAAGAAATGACTAGGGTTAGGGTTAGGTGCACCGGTCGCCGGTTTTATTCCGCACTAGAACGATGGACGTCCGTCGGTTTAGGATGGATGGCTCAGATCGCACGGGCTACTTTAGGCCCAGGCGGGGAAGCAGAATCCCGGCCCACTGGGCGCGGGGAAGGCACCGCGCATGCTTGCGCATTTGCTGCTGGGCCACGAGCGTGCTGGGTCAGGCCGGGTCTCGCGCGCGCTTGGAGAGATGGGTCGCGGGCCGGTTTTTTCCAGGCCAGGCCTAATGAACAGTAAACGCAAGCTTTTGTTTTATTTATTTTTAGAAACGAATTTTGAGGAATTTTGATTAGTTTTTCATCTCTATTCAATTTTGAATCAACGGGATAAATTGTTCAGAGAGTAGATGAGTACAATGAGATGCTTCTGAAAAGTAGATAAATAATTTTTTTAAGTTTTCGTTGCAAGGTTTAATGTTGATTATCTTCTAATTAAATTCAAACCAACGACAAAATTTAATTTGAAGAGCAGTTATATTTAGTAAATTATGATTATGTTTATCCTCTAATTAAATTAGAACCAACGGGAAAATTTAAATTAGAGGAGTAGTCCGTTTTGTTTAAGTAAGATTATGGTATTGTCATTTTTCTGACCAACGTTGATGATGACAATATTAAAATAAATTCAAGTTTGAAGTTTAAATCTCTGATAAATTTTACACCAACGCGGTGAATTTTTCAGAGAGTAGATAAGGACCAAGAAATGCTCCTGAACTAAAAGAATGTATTTTATATCATGTTTCCGCTGCAAGGAAGAGTAGTTATATGGATTTCAAGTTAATTTATGAGTTTTATGCATTAATTCTATTTTCTGCCAAACGGTGATGTAGAATTGATGCAGAAGCATATTGTATGTTTTATTTTTAACCGACGAGATCATTCGGCTGTATGTCAACGGACTGCAATGCTAGGGTATGTGAATGAAAAGGCTTGAGTCAAGCCAGTTCAGGACAGTTTTTTGTTAGTTTACTAATTTTCTAATTAAATTAGAACCAACGGGAAGATTTAATTGGAAAATAAAGTATAAGTGAATGTTTTAGTCGTCATGACTCAGTTTTCATATAGATGTATCCCGCATGGGAAGGAAGTTTTGGCATAGTACTTATGATAGTCAATCCTGCATGGCGGGAGAAGTTTTGTGATAATTCACATGTTTTGTATTCCGTATAGCGAGAGAAGTTTAGGTAGCTCTTATGCTGTCCTAGTATTGACCTTGGCACAATAGGAAATGCATCATCATGGTCAATACTAACCAAAAGGTAAGAAAAAATGCAAGCGTGACTTGCAAAAGTACTGCTAATGAAAGACCTCGTTAAGTTCTTGAAGTGAAATAAGGAAAGTGTACTCATAAACGGGTCAATAAATAACTTTGTTTATATGACATAATCATGTGAATGAAGTAAGTTATAAGTGTCTTCTCGTTAACAGGCTTTCTGAATAGTTCTTGAAATTATGGCAGTAAAGTTCATGCCATATTTCGAGGGGGAGAATATTAAGATCAATTAGGAAAAATACTCTTCATTAAGAGTGAGATAAAGATCAATTAAGAAAGATACTCTTCATTAAGAGTGAGATAAAGATTAATTAAGATGAATGTGACTGTTGAAGGAGTACAATGGTCACAACAATGATACCCCTAAGTAGATAAATAGCTAAATTTCTTGACCTTTTAAAGTTCCGATAGGAAGATAGCGTAGTCAGCCTCAAAGATGTTAAGGTGGTGCTTAAAATACCATATGAGGTTTTAACAGATTAAACCCAAAATAAGATATTTGAAGATATATTATTTTTAGAAAAGATAGGAAGATCTAGGGGAGCATGATATGTAGAGGTATGTAGAGACCTAAGACTTGAAGAGAAGAGGGACTGCGTGCCCACTCCAGTGACTCAGGAGCAATGAGTTTCTCAATACCTGTTGATGTTGTATGACTAATACAACACCTGTTGTTAGCTCTTCGAAGAAGATAAATAATGTAAACAAGGATCTTTTAATACAGGAGCCTGTAGAATCAATTGTCTTTTGGCAAAGAAGAGCAACAACAACCCCATATGAAAGTGCCAGTAACTAAGGCCCCAAAAGATCTCAAAGAATTAGCAAACCAGTTTTCCTGATGACTATAAAGCCTATGTTAGTAAAGAAATTCAAATGGAGGGTGATCCCACCTCATTTGAAGAAGCCATTAGAAGCGTTTACTCGTTTAAATGGCAAGAAGCTATGAAAGTTGAAATGAATTCGATGAATACCAACGATGTTTAGGGACTTAGAAGAAATTCCTAATACAGCCAAAACAGTAGGCTGTAAAAGGGTCTACAACACAAAACGTGACTCCAAAGGAAATATAGAAAGATATAAAACATGACTTATACCAAAAGGCTTTACGCAAAGAGAATGAATATATTACTGATGAGAGTTTTCTCTATAGTCTCATGCAAGGATTCTTTTAGAATCATAATGGCGTTGTTGGCATATTACGATTTAGAGTTGCATCAGATGGATGTAAAGACGACATTCCTCAACGGGGATTTCTATGAAAACGTTAACATGGTACAACCCAAAGGTTTTTATCATAGAAGAAAAAGAATGTATGAAATGTTGCCGGTAGAAATCCATTTATGGGTTAAAAATAAGTCTC
This sequence comes from Miscanthus floridulus, assembly GCF_019320115.1. NCBI lineage: Eukaryota > Viridiplantae > Streptophyta > Magnoliopsida > Poales > Poaceae > Miscanthus > Miscanthus floridulus. The sequence continues at coordinate 387,847 of NC_089583.1, read as the reverse complement.
TAGACAGTAGTATTTAAAGTTGATAAAACAATAAGAAAGTTTGGGTTTTAAAAAATGAGAAGGACAATAGCGTTTATACGAAGTTCAAGAATGTAAAATTCATTTTCCACATCCTGTGAATAGATGACATTGTACTCACTAGTAGTGATGTTAATCTGTCATTGGAGAAGAAGAAATTTTGTCCTCAAGTTTCAATGTGAATGATCTTGGTGAAGCATCATTGGTTGTAGGAATCAAAATTCATTGAGATAGAAGAAAATGGGGTATTAGGACTATTGCAAAGGCATACTTAGAAAAGTTTTTAAAGAAATAAAGTATGCATGTGAGTAAACCTACACCTGCTCCTATAGTCAAGGGTAATAAATTTAGAAACTTTAAGTGTTCTAGGAACCGATATGAGATCGATCAAATGAATATGGTTCCATATGCTTCAGTTGTTGGAAGCTTGATGAGTGTACAAGTATAAGTAAAAACTTACCCTGACGTAGTTTACGTATCCGAGATATTTTGGCAGAAGTCCAGTCCAAATATAGATCACTGGAATAGAGTTGAGAATGTTTTACAATTTTACAAAGTATTATAGGCCTCATGCTGAGTAAGAAAGAACATGTACTTTTAAATAGTTGAGGGTACAAATATTAAGTCTTAGCGAGATGTGTAGTGAAATTCACAGTAGTTGCTAACACTCGTAAGTTGGAGTATTATTGAGGAAAAGCTCCTAAGAAATAGTTGTGGTGTCATCAGTAATACATACCATAGTATAGCTTGACATGAGACTTAAGGAACATGCAAAAGAGGTTAGGGGGATTTGTACCCGGATTTAACAATGGTAGACAACAGCAATAACCATTTAAAGTAAGGTAACTCCTAAGACAACAGGTCAAGTGTGCTGCCAAACACATTGACACTAAGTTATATGTTGTAAAGGAGAAAATCCAGAATAATTTTGAAAGCATTGAGCATATAAGTACCAAGCAAGTACTTGTGGATCCGTTTAACAAAGGCTAACCACCCAGTACGTTCAGAGAACACACAATCGACATGGGTTTATGGAAAATCCTATTATTTCTAGATACTAAGGGCCTAGTTGAGAATCTGTTTCAAAACAGAGAGTTGCATTGTAGATGTTAAATCTAATGGCAGCATACCGTAACGATGAGGCACGCTCTATGCACTGATCTGTGATGGAATGAAAAAAGATAAAATAAGTCAAGTTTAAGTCATAAGCTGAGATCAAGGGGGAGAATGTTAGGATTGATCTCCACCAACTTGGCCCAACGGCCAATTGGGCCCTTGATCCGCGTCCTGATCGGGAGCGCCCAGCCGTTCTTCTGGCTGATGGGCCCCATCGCGCAGCTCAATAAATAGGAGGTGGGGGCTGAGGCTCGAGACATGATGTTCACCGTAGCCGCCAGCGCCCCACCGTATCCTAACTCTAGTTCGATCTAGAAGGGCGTGCTGTAAGCGACGGAAAGCGCCATCGATTTCGCTGCCGTCACTGTACCACGTCTCCACGTCGCAGCTACCTCGTCGGCGGCGCCATGGCTGTGACTATGCTCGACGTGAGGTATATCACTAAAGTCTCCCATTAAACTAAGTATTACCCACTGATCTACACTCGAAGAACTTTATCAGAATAACCACGCAAAAATCTTGACTTTGTTTGGCACCTTTGTCCGCCAGATCCATGTGCCATGAAAGTTTTGAAAATCTGGGGAGGGGCTAGGACTTCATAAGCATCCCGAGAACGAAAGTCAAGATTAGAAACTGGAGTTTCTTCTTGATGTAGAACCTTTTTTTCTGCACCATGTGAAGTCGAAACTGCGTACCAAAGCTAGTAAAATAACCCATGCTCTGGCATGCCGTAGCTTTAAACTATATATATAGCTGCCATTGACTTTTAAGCTATGCAACTACGACTTTGTTCAACTCGCCGATTTGTTCTACCATTTTTTCCATTCCTTCTAGCTCCCATGGACTTTTAAACTATATAGCTGCTTTGTTTCATCTCATTTCCGTGCTTCTAAACTCGCCTGCTGTATCGCAACGAGCACTTGTTTCACAGTTTTTCCGCTGCTGTCAGCTCTTTGGATGATGCATAGCTCAGTTTTTTTCCTCTCGATGTACGAGCCGCAAAGCGCAACATCTTGAAACTTACCGCAATCCTTTTTCTTCATCATGAAACTACCACTCTAGAGAAACCATCCATGTTATCAACTTTTTATTATATGATATACTTTGTGGCACTATATAAGTTCTTCTTCTTCTTCCCATGCTGCAGCTTTTTTTTTCTTTCCAGTTTCCTTCTCTATCTGCCATTGACTTTTAAGGTATGCAGCTGTTTTCTTCAACTCGCTGATTCTGTTCAAACTGAGTGCCATCTTAAACATGAGTAATGAGTAATATGACAGTGAGCAAGCTTTGCGCAATCCGATCGACTGACTAGCACGATTCCGATCGCACCATGACAGTAGCTATGTAATGATCATTCTCTTATCTGCTCTTCTGATTGCACTTCAATTTGCCGCCTGTCGCACAAGCAGGCTTCACTCTGGGTCACTGCTGCAAGCCTAAAATATGCTGGAGTCTCCGGCCGATTAGCACAGACAAATAAAATTTCTAAAAGCACATGCGAACCTCCGTAACTCCCTTGAAATATAATCCCCAGACAAGCAGCAAGCCAGACAATCTGAATCTGCCCAATACTATGCAGGGACGACTCAGTATATGCCTGAAACTTGTCCAATGTTCGTGGCTTCATGTACGTAACCAAACAAAATTCTTAATGAATTGTTAGGTCTAAATATACTTATGATGTTAATTTTCTGACCATCAACAAGAACATAATGGTGGAGTCCACCATGCACTTTGGCGCATTTTTACTGTCAACATTGTGTTTTTGTTAAGCAAAGGAAACCTTTTCAAAGGAATTGGGAGCTCTAATCCTTCCATTCCAAACGGTATATGACATCAGCAAAACATATGTATAAGCACGAGAAAGAAGCCAAACCCCTGCGTGGTGCGTGGGAGCAGGCGTTAAGCACGGGGCATTATTTAGTTGAATGATAGAGATGGCAGAGGGCGGCATGCGTTCCTCCTGCCCTCTCTCACTATATTTTAGCATTATATAGTAATAAATAAATAGATAATAATCCCTTCCACTCCGATTCACATGACGACCGGCGATCTGTCTCCTACCTAGCTAGGGACACCAGTCTAACAACGGCGTCCAAGCACACGACCCAACAGCAAGGTAGTAAACACATGTGCTTTTGACTAAGACGACACATGTTTGAAATTTGGTTAGGAGGCCTTTGTAGTTTTTTTTTTTTTTTGTTGTTGTCTTGGTTATCCACTAGCTTCGTACATGGGCTATCCTCTAGAGGCGAGATTTACAGGATTTGGTTGTGACGGCTTTGCAGCAATTGGCATAAGCACAAGTGGAAGGTTATCTTCTGAGCGAAATGGGTGGTGTTCTGGTCTTTGGATCGATACTCACTAGAGTGTGCGTGGTTTCTCTCTCGTGGCTTAGTATTTGAAGAGCAGAGGCTAAAAGTAGTTTTTTTTCAAAGCATTGTGTATCAACTTGATGTATTGCTCTTGAAAAAGTAATAAAAGCTTCTTTTATAGAAAATGCATTTATAGAAACTGACATGGAGATTGTGATAAAATGTACCAATAATACAATGCCTCATTTTTGCCTCTGTGTATCGCCAAGCAGCTGAGCCGTTCAGGCTCCCCAATTGTATTATTGTTAGCGTAAATAATGACCACAGATCAAAGCGCTAGCACGTACATATAGTATATCCCAAAAACGTGAGCACCGGTCGATCTGGCTCTGGCTATGTTGAAATTGCAAGCACCAGACAATGAACGAAGTCTCGTCGGAAACAACGTCGACAAAAACTCTTAGAAAGGCCGTGATTATTGGAATTGGTATTTTCTAACAAAGAGGTCTAAGGGTATAAATGTGAATATTTGTTAAAAAATATTAAAAAATAAAAATACAGGGCTAGGCCAAGTACTGTAGTAGCAATCCCATCCCAATCCAATCCCCTGATTTCGATGTCGAGTTGTTTCAGGGACTAATTTTTAGTCCATGTCACATCGAATGTTTGACACTAATTTAGAGTATTAAACATGGACTGATTATAAAATTAATTACATAGACGGAGACTAATTTGCGAGACGAATCTATTAAAAGGTTTTTTTTTAAAAAAAACAGATCTATTAAGAGCTGAGCACGGGGCATGCTTCAGTTCAGTTGAATGATTGGGATGGCAGGTTGGGAGAGGGTGGCTTGCGTTCCTCCACGCCGCTGCTGGTCCTTTAATTTCTTACTTTATTTTAACATTATTTATTATTTATTAGCAATAAATAAATAGATAAGTCCCTCCACTTCGCTTGACGCCGACCGGCGAACTGTTAGCTACGGACACTACCGTTACGACTTGTCTAACATAAAACAACGGCGTCCATGCACGCACAACGACTGCTAGTATGCTCCATCCATTGCTATAAATCTAAGCACGGCGGAACTAGCTACCCAGACCAGCAGACCAGAAATGGAAGCAGCAGCTGTCGCCCCCGTGGCCCTGCTGCCTGCCGGCGTCCCGCTCCTCCTCCTCCTCGCGCTCTCCACCCTCATCATCACCAGATGGAGATGGAATAACCGTAACAGCAGGCTGCCCCCGAGCCCGATGGCGCTCCCGCTCATCGGCCACCTGCACCTCATCCGCTCGCCGCCGCACAGGGCCTTGGACCGCATCGTGGCGCGCTACGGGCCCCTCGTCTACCTCCGCCTCGGCCCCTCCACGCACTGCGTCGTCGTCGGCACCGCGGACGCCGCACGGGACCTTCTCAAGCACGAGGCCAGTTTCCCGGAGCGGCCGATCACGGTCGTCACGCGCCACCTCGCCTACGACGACGCCGGCTTCGCCTTCGCGCCCTACGGCCCGCACTGGCGCTTCATGAAGCGCCTCTGCATGTCCGAGCTGCTGGGGCCGCGCACCGTCGACCAGCTGCGCCCCGTGCGGGAGGCCGAGCTGGCGGCCGTGCTGGGGGCGGCGCGCCAGGCGGCAGCCAGGGGTGAGCGCATCGACGTCAGCCGCCACCTCATCAGCATGTCCAACAACGCCATCATGCGCATGGTGGCCAGCGCGCTGCCGGGACACATGACGGAGGCGGCCAGGGACTGCGCCAAGCGCGTCGCCGAGGTCGTGGGGGCCTTCAACATCGAGGACTACGTGGGATTCTGCCGGGGCTGGGACCTGCAGGGGCTCACGCGGAGGACGCGCGAGGTGCGGGACAAGTTCGACGCGCTGCTGGAGATCATGATCACGGCCAAGGAGGAGAAGCGTCGGAGACGGCAGCAGGAGCAGGGGGAGACCACCACCACCACCACACAACAACAACAACAACAACAACGACCTGCTGGACATCCTCATGGACGCGGCGGAGGACAAGAACTCCGAGGTCAGGCTCACCAGGGAGAACATCAAGGCGTTCGTCCTCGACATCCTCACCGCCGGCTCCGACACCACCGCCACCAGCGTGGAGTGGATGCTGGCATACCTCATCAACCACCCGGCCTGCATGGACAAGCTGCGTGCGGAGCTGGACGCCGTGGTGGGCGCGTCGCGCCTGGTCGGGGAGCTGGACGTCCCGCACCTGCCCTACCTGCAGGCCGTCTTCAAGGAGACGCTGCGGCTGCAGCCTCCCGCCGTGTTCGCGCAGCGGGAGACCATCGAGGCGGTGCACGTCCGCGGCTACGTCATCCCGCCCAAGACCTCCGTCTTCTTCAACATCTTCTCCATCGGCCGCGACCCGGGCTGGTGGGAGGACCCCCTCGAGTTCCGGCCGGAGCGTTTCATGCCCGGCGGCGCCGGAGCAGGCGTCGACCCCAAGGGGCAGCACATGCAGCTCTTGCCGTTCGGGAGCGGCCGCCGTGCCTGCCCCGGCATGGGCCTCGCCATGCAGGCCGTGCCGGCCTTCCTCGCCGCGCTGGTGCAGTGCTTCCACTGGGCGGTGCCCATCCCGCAGGGCCAGTCCACGGCGCCGCCCTTGGACATGGAGGAGGAAGCGGCGCTCGTCACCGCCCGGAAGCACCATCTCGTCCTCATCCCAACACCGCGCCTCAACCCGCTGCCGGCAACAGCTACCTAGCAGCTCCTACCTCCGTACAGCACCTCACCAGATCCTCGGAATACAACTTTTTTTGGGGGAAATAAAAGCATGAAAGTGCAGAAACTATGGGCTAGGAATACACTTTATTTTAATTTTAGCCTTGTACTAGTATATACTACCTCCCGTCATTTTAATTTTAGCCTTGTACCAGTATATACTATCTCCCGTCTTGAAAAGAATGCAACTATGAGTTGCGTGTCACGAAAAATAGTTTATGTTTAACCAAGTTTTTAATGAATAATATTCACAGTTATGTCTTTAAATTAATTTATTATGAAAATACATTTTGTAATTAATCTGATGTTATTTATTTAGTATCATAAACTGTCGGTGTTTCGAGTTATCATCGACGAGTAAATTTCTAGTATTGCGCGTCTGGCTTGGATGGTGTGCTTAGAGGACACAATGTTTATACTGGTTCAGGCAGAATGTCCCTACGTCCGGTCCGTCGCTGCTGCTCGTATTACTAGCACTGAAAGTTTGCAGTACAGGTTACAAACGGGCGAGGGAGGGAAATGATCCCAAGTCTCTGGTGGAAAAAAATGAACGGGTGTCGAGAGTTCGGTCGCTGCTCAGCCGTGTGTTCGTGTGTTTGTTATCTCGTGGTTCGGCTTGATCGGTCCTCGATGGGTCGATCCGATGGGTTCGTGATAGTTCGATTGTTTGATCCCTCTAATGGGGCGCCCTGCATTTCCTATTATAGGCCAAGAAAAAGCACGGGTTATAGCGGAGGAAAGAGGAAGAACGAGAGGGAGAAGAAGTCCTTTAGGATCGCCGGGTCCTTCTCCTTCATGCGGGTCCCACCGATCCTGTAGATGTCAACATGGATAGCTCCATGTCGCGGCCATGTCCGTCACTAATGCCATGCGCAGGCGTCATCTGCCGGTCATGGCGCTCCACTCCGTCCTGGCGGACGTTGGGGTGAACCGACGTGCCTGTCAGTGTTCGTACGAGGGTTAGGCAGAACAGTACCGGTACGCCCGACGCTGTTCTTGATGTGAATCCTCAGGTATGGCCCGTCGTGGTCGCGGATTACATTGAGGCGTGCCAGTCTCTTCTCTAGTGTCAGAGTTTTGACCTAGGCCCATACGCCTAGACCTAGAGTGATTGGCGGCGGTATGGGACCCCGTCGGGCGAGACGGAGCCCGCACCCGAGGGGTCAGGCGAGGCGGAGCCCACGACCTTGGGATCGGGCGAGGCGGAGCCTGTGGCCTCGGTCTCAGGCGAGGCAGAGCCCACCCCCAGAGGTCGGGTGAGGCGGATCCTGCGGCCTCGGTGTCGGGCGAGGTGGAGCCCGCCCCCAAAGGTCAGATGGGGTAGAGCCCGCTGCTTCGATGTCGGGCGAGGCAGAGCTCGCGACCTTGGGGTCGAGCGAGGCAGAGCCCGTGGCCCCAGTGTCGGGCTGAGGCGGAGCCTGCCCCCAGAGGTTGGGCGAGGCAGAGCCCGTGGCCTCGGGGTCAGGCGAGGTGGAACCCACAGCCTCGGGGTCGGGCGAGGCAGAGCCCGCCCCCAGAGGCTCCCCAGAGGTCGGTTGGAGCCGTAGTCACGCTTTTGACTGCTTGGATGAATCAATATTAATAGGTTATTAGCTCCTCCTCTTCGGGTACCCTAGTATTGGTCCCCGACAGTAGCCCCCAAGCCTACGGAGGAGTAGAATTCTCCTTCGAAGGCTTTTCCGAACGGGAGGACTCTGAGGGCCTTGGCCTCCTTTCGTCGCCCATGGCGTGTCCTGAGGACGGCGATTCCCTTTCGTTGTGATTGGACCCTTCGGGGTCTATCGTTCTGTGACCGTGCTTTCGGTCTTCTTGCGAGTCCAACTTTCCTCGAGCTTGTTTTTGTGATCGTCTTCCGTCAAGCGTTTTTTCTGATAGAAACGGAGGGGCTGCGTCGTGCCATTATTTTCCCTTATGAACGAATCATGGTGCTCGGTGAGCTGTTAACGGGTTAGTCTGAGTGGGGCCCCGGCATCCCGTTTGTGGGGATTCGGCTTAGGTCAGATGGTGACCGACTCCAGATTCTCAGTGGTCAATCCACATAGTTCTCGAGTCCATTCAACCGGCTCCGAGGGCTCTGTCGATGCGGGACCCATAGGATACCCCGCAAAGGACAGAGAAGATCTAGTCCAACTAGGATTCTTCCCCTGTAATCTTAGTAGTATAACTATTAAGCAATCCTACTAGGATATCTCATTATAAACCGACTAGGACTCTGGCCTCCTGACTATATAAAGGAGGGCAGGGCTCCTAAGACAACAACAATTGTACAACACAACACTGGACAATCAATCCAACGCAAAGGCTAAGGCCGACTGGACGTAAGGTTATTACTCGATCTACGATCGAGGGCCTGAACCAGGATAAATCGACTGTGTCTTGCGTTAACCATCGAGTTCAGCATACGCCGAAGCCCGAACATACTGCCCCGGGTACCCCCGTGGCAGGCTATCGGTGGTAAAACATCGACAGCTGGCGCGCCAGGTAGGGGAGTTCGGCGACTTTGCATCCAAGAATTCGATGGACCTCGACAACATAATCTTCCCAACGGAATCAACTTTCATCTTCGGCTCATGGATCTGCGAGGCGGACAACAACGGCAAGCTTCAGGGCCATCTCCTCAAAGATCCAGATCATCATAAAGAATTTCATACTTCACCAAATACAACGGATCAGCTCACCAGAAGATTCGCACAGCTCACAGTATCCGATTCAAATCAGATTTCGCGACCACTCGTATCCGATTCGAATTCAAACATCAAGGCGAAGTTTTATCCGAGTGCTTTCAAGAATCCGCGTTCTTTTTTGGCAAGATTCCAGAGCACATCCCAAAACAACTCGGATTGCCCTCAGAATTCTTCCAAAAAGACGAGTTCTTTTCCATTTGGGCTCGACAACATGGCAAAATCCTATCAAGGACAGTTCGAAAGATCTTTCAATCCAAGATGCGGGATACCACTGACAGGAGCTCAGGAGGGCCTCGTGCTAACAATAACATCCCAAGACTGCATCATTCATTGGCCAGGTTCTGTTCCTGAGGACAGCAGTACCCAACTAGTCGGCACGACGACGACAGCAATTCTACCCTACCAAGAAGGAGACTCGATCTACGACACCGAGGCATCCACTAAAGTCATTAGCAACTCTGACAGCATGAAAGCTAACGCCAATAACAGAGCGACTCATGCGCGAGAAGTGCTCATGGTCCGACGACCGCGGTCACCACTAAATCCCCCAGAAGCACCCGATGTCAGATCATCAGATGAATCAGAATCCAACATATCACCTTTTGCCCAAGGCTACGACGGAGAAACAGATAGTCAGAAACATGCTAGAGAAAGAAAAAACAAGTTAAAGCAAGGGCGTCAGCACCGTGCTAGGCAGCGCAAGGAAGCTTGGATCAGATACGAGTCAGAATTGGCTGAGTACGACAAAAGAAAATCGCAACGAGAAGTAGAGGGGAGACGCACGGCGAATACACCTTACGATAAGATTCGAGAAGCATTAGAAGAACTCGGAAAAACTTCACACCCCAGTGAGAAGTATGAACAGCTCCAGGACTTGCTCCGATCGACGATCCCGAAAACGCATGAAGAGAGAGCTCGATCAAGACTACCCGCAAGATCAACAACCCGCAGGCAAGAAGATCAAAATCAAAGGAAATCCGCTTTCGAAAGACTTGGGCCGAGTGGAAGCCGTGACGAAGGAAGTAGGAAGGAACATAATCAGAGCCACCGATTTGAACAACCAAGGAAGACTAGGAGTAGGGTACCTACCCAGACAATCTCGCAAGATTATTCCCGTCAAAACGACAGCTGGCCAGAAGAAGGTGCCGAATCCGAATTCAGAGAAACCAAGACACACGACAGATTCCCCTGCTTCGCAAACAGGCTTGCAATGGCACGATTACCTCACAAATTCAAACCATCTAACCACTCCAAGTATGATGGCAAAACTGAACCAAGGCAATGGCTCAGAATATATTCACAATCAATCGAACTAGCCGGAGGAGATGACGATATCAAAACCCTGTTCTTTCCCATGGCACTGGAAGCCATGCCTCTCCAATGGTTCGACAAACTGAACCCAGGATCTATCAGAAATTGGGAGGATTTGCAAAGAGCTTTTTGTGAGAATTTTGCAGGAATCATTACACATCCAATCACCCATGCGGAATTAAAAGGACTCAAGCAAAAGGGAGGTGAAAGTCTCAGAAATTATTATCGACGATTCGGCGAACTACGAGCCCAAGTGCATGACATAACCGAACGAGAAGTAATTGAAGCTTTCTCTCACGGAATCATGGCTAGGTGGCAATTTCAAGACTTCTGCAAAGAAAATCCGAGAAACAATGAGGAATTCAGACGAACAGTAGAAAAAATGATTACCGCAGAAGAAAAAACCCGAGAAAGATTCCCGGACAGAAACAACCAGGACAACTCGGACAGGCAAAATCATCGAAATAGCAGACATCAAGAAAGAAAACGTAGACCAGACAATACTGTGGCAATGGCCGACAAATCAAAGAAGTTTACCAAACCCAGAAGATATGATGACATTGAAAACATACGTTGCCCATTGCACCCTAATGGGAGACACACCATTGGAAATTGCTATACTTTCAAAGATCAATACACAAGAAAAAATAGTAAGGAAGACACCAAAGAAGACAATCAGAAAAGAGAAGGAGACGACCACGAGGACAAAGGATTCCAAAAACCTAGGGGAACGGTAGCAGTGATTTTCTCAGGGGCTCCGGATTGCAGAAGCAAACATCAAGAAAAACTAGCACTACGGACCATTATGACAGCAGAACCGGCTACACCAAGATACCTCAATTGGTCACAGTATCCTATCCAATTCACCAGGGAAGACCAGTGGACTAGCGTGGGAAACGCAGGCCATTATCCATTGGTTCTGGATCCAACTATAGCTGGTATGACTGTCACCAAAGTACTAATCGATGGAGGAGCTGGGCTTAACATCATCTTTTCAGAAACACTGAGAAAAATGGGACTACAACTCGCCGGGATGATTACACCAACAAGCACACCTTTTTACGGAATAGTACCCGGCAAAGCAGCCATGCCACTCGGACAAATTACTTTACCTGTTACCTTCGGAACTCCTTCAAACTACCGAACAGAGTTTATCAAATTCGAAGTCGCCGACTTCGATTCATCATATCATGCAATCCTAGGACGTCCGGCACTGGCCAAATTCATGGCAATACCACATTATCCGTACTTACTACTTAAGATGCCAGGACCCCACGGTATCCTTTCTCTTCGAAGCGATTTAAAGCGCGCTTTTGACTGCGACGTTCAGGCAATCCAAATTGCAGCCAAAGCACAAGCTGACAATGGAAGAAAAGAAATAGCCACAATCGCGGCAGAAACAAACCAAGAAGAATTAGAAATACCAGCTAAAAGACCCAGTATCATCGCACCACCAAAAGAAGCCGACGTCAAGCAAATCGACTTAGGCACGGGCGACACCTCCAAGACAGCAACCATCAGTGCTCACCTCTCGGAAAAATAGGAACTCGCGCTCACCAACTTTCTTCGGGACAACAAAGATATCTTCGCTTGGAAGCCAGCCGACATGCCAGGAGTCCCAAGAGAGTTGGCTGAGCACAGAATTGATGTCAACAAAAGCTCCAAACCTGTAAAACAGCGGCTACGACGATTCTCACCCGACAAGAAGGCGGCAATTAAAAAGGAAATAACAAAACTGATGGCAGCCGGGTTCATCAAGGAGATCCTACATCCAGACTGGCTAGCAAACCCGGTCCTTGTACAGAAGAAAAACACGGACGAGTGGCGTATGTGCGTCGATTACACAGATCTCAACAAACATTGCCCAAAAGATCCGTTCGGGCTACCACGCATTGACCAGATAGTTGACTCGACAGCAGGATCTGCGTTATTATCTTTTCTCGATTGCTATTCAGGATATCACCAGATCGCACTAAAAGAAGAAGACCAGAGCAAGACATCTTTCATCACCCCGTTTGGTGCCTACTGCTACAAGACCATGTCGTTTGGACTAAAAAACGCTGGCGCCACGTACCAAAGAGCTATCCAGACTTGCCTTGGGAATCAAATCGGTGAAAATGTGGAGGCATACGTGGACGATGTGGTAGTGAAAACAAAAAACCCAGACACTCTAATTGAAGATCTAAAGCAAACTTTCGAAAACTTGAAGAAATGGAGATGGAAATTGAATCCAAACAAATGTGTATTTGGAGTTCCCTCAGGACAACTACTCGGATTCTTGGTCAGTCAGCGCGGGATTGAAGCCAGCACCAAGCAAATTCGAGCTATAACAGAAATGGGCCCACCTAGAAGTGTCAAAGATGTGCAGAAACTAACAGGATGCATGGCGGCCCTCAACCGTTTCATATCAAGACTCGGCGAAAAGGGGTTACCTTTCTTTAAACTACTAAAGAAGACAGACAAGTTCGAGTGGACAACAGAAGCCGACGAAGCTTTCAAAAAACTTAAAGAATACCTCACTTCATCGCCTATCCTGACACCTCCAAAGAAAGATGAAGATATGATGCTATATATCGCGGCAACTCCCACCGTAATCAGCACAGCAATAGTCATAGAAAGAGAAGAACAAGGGCGCGCGTATAAAGTGCAACGTCCAGTATACTACATCAGCGAAGTACTGTCAGAATCCAAAATCCGGTACCCACATGTACAAAAACTACTCTACGCTTTACTCATTACCTCTCGGAAGCTTCGCCACTATTTCGAAAGCCACAAGATTACCGTAGCGACAGATTTTCCACTCGGAGATATCCTACACAATAAAGACGCCACAGGGCGCATATCCAAATGGGCAGTTGAAATTGGAGCTCTGGACATCAATTTCACCCCACGGAAAGCAATCAAATCTCAAGCCCTCGCCGATTTCGTGGCCGAATGGACAGAGATTCAACAGCCCTTATCAGATACCATCCTCGACCATTGGAAGATGTACTTTGATGGATCACTCAAACTAGGCGGGGCCGGTGCAGGCGTTCTCCTCATTTCTCCAGAAGGAAAACAACTCAAGTACGTCCTTCAGATATTATGGCAAGCTACAAATAACGAAGCAGAATATGAAGCCCTCATCCACGGGCTACGAGTCGCGATTACCCTCGGAATAAAAAGATTACTCGTATACGGCGACTCAGCAGTGGTCATCAACCAAGTCAACAAAGATTGGGACTGCACCAAAGAAAACATGGGTGCTTATTGTGCTGAAATACGAAAACTTGAAAAACACTTCCAAGGATTAGAAATTTTACACGTTTTACGCGATTCCAACATTGCAGCGGATGTCCTTGCCAAACTCGGATCAGACAGGGCAAAGGTTCCACCCGGCGTGTTCATAGAAGAGCTATCAGTTCCTTCTATCAAACAACCCGGTGAAACAACACATGAAATTCAGGCTAAAGGCGTTCAGATATTGATAATCAACACTTCATGGACTCAAGTTTTCATCGACTATATCAAAGAAAACAAATTACCAGCAGATAAGGCAGAAGCCACCCAAGTTGTTCGCAGAAGCAAAAACTACGTTCTAGTAGGAGATAAACTTTACAGAAGAGCAGCATCATCAGGAGTACTCCTAAAATGTGTTTCGTTTCAAGAAGGAAAAGAGATCCTAGACGAAATACACTCAGGTTGCTGCGGAAATCATGCCGCTTCAAGGACACTGGTTGGCAAAGCATTTCGCACCGGATTCTACTGGCCAACCGCTTTGAAAGACGCAGAAGAGCTTGTCAGAAAATGCAAAGGTTGCCAAATGTTTGCAAGACAAGCCCATGTACCAGCTCACAATCTTATCTGCATACCACCCGCTTGGCCTTTTTCCTGCTGGGGGCTAGATCAAGTAGGACCCTTGAAAAAGGCAAAAGGCGGTTTCGAGTACATCTTTGTGGCAGTTGACAAGTTTACTAAGTGGATTGAATACAAACCACTCGCGAAATACAGCGCAACCAAAGCAGTCGAGTTCATCCAAGACATTATGCACCGTTTCGGCATGCCAAATCGAATCATCACAGATCTAGGCTCCCCCTTCACAGCTACAGAATTTAAAAGCTGGGCACGAGACTGTGGTTTCAGCATAGACTATGCGTCTGTTGCACATCCAGAAGCCAACGGACAAGTAGAAAGAGCTAATGGACTCATACTAGCCGGATTAAAACCAAGGTTATACGAAGAACTAATGGACTATGGGTCCAAATGGATTGAAGAACTACCGAAAGTAGTATGGGGGCTACGAACTCAAATAAGCAGAGCAACAGGCCACTCACCTTTTTTCCTAGTTTACGGGTCAGAGGCCGTACTACCCGCCGATTTGATCTGGACATCCCCAAAAATAGAACAATATGATGAAGGAGAAGCAGAACACACAAGGAGATTAGAACTCGACAGTTCAGAAGAAATCAGAATAAACGCTACCCTCCAATCAGCTAGATACCTACAAGGTTTAAGACGGCACTACAACAAGAGTACCCAACCTCGATCACTACAAGTTGGAGACTTAGTGCTAAGAAGAATACAAAAGACTGATGGACGACATAAGCTACTCAGTCCTTGGGAAGGCCCGTTCATTGTCACAAAAATCACCGGACCCGGCACATACAAGTTAATGACCGAAGATGGAAAAGAAGTCAGCAATACATGGCACATGAGCCAGCTAAGAAAATTCCATGTGTAAAAACAACTCAGGGAAAAGCAGACATGCAAGCCACAAAGGACCTACGTTCACAATCAACGAAAGACAATACTATTCAAAAACATATGTATTAGTTTATACTCATGAATCAATAAAGATGATATTCATCCACAGCATGTCTTGTCATGACTTCCAACGAGTTGTTCTCCGAAACAAAAAGCCAAAATGGCTGAAAACATGCCTGAGCATCCCGGCCGAGAGCAAAATAGCTGAAAAGACGCTTGAGCCCGCCGATGAGGGTAGCCTAAAAGCTAACACCCGAAACAAAAAGCAAATGGCTGAAAACATTGCCTGAGCATCCCGGCCGAGAGCAAAATAGCTGAAAGACGCTTGAGCCCCGCCCGATGAGGGTAGCCAAAAGCTAACACCCGAAAACAAAAGCAAAATGGCTGAAACATGCTTGAGCATCCCGGCCGAGAGCAAAATAGCTGAAAAGACGCTTGAGCCCGCCCGATGAGGGTAGCCAAAAGCTAACACCCGAAACAAAAGCAAAATGGCTGAAAACATGCCTGAGCATCCCGGCCGAGAGCAAAATAGCTGAAAAGATGCTTGAGCCCGCCGATGAGGGTAGCCAAAAGCTAACACCCGAAAACAAAAAGCAAAATGGCTTGAAAACATGCCTGAGCATCCCGGCCGAGAGCAATAGCGAAAGATGCTTGAGCCCGCCGATGGAGGGTAGCTAAAAGCTAACACCCGAAACAAAAAGCAAAATGGCTGAAAACATGCCTGAGCATCCCGGCCGAGAGCAAAATAGCTGAAAAGACGCTTTGAGCCCACCGATGAGGGTAGCTAAAGCTAACACCCGAAACAAAAAGCAAAATGGCTGAAAACATGCCTGAGCATTTCCGGCCGGAGAGCAAAATAGCTGAAAAGACGCTTGAGCTCGCCGATGAGGGTAGCTAAAAGCTAACACCCGAAACAAAAAGCAAAATGCTGAAAACATGCCTGAGCATTCCGGCCGAAAGCAAAATAGCCGAAAAGGACGCTTGAGCTCGCCGATGAGGGTAGCTAAAAGCTAACAAAAAAAGCAAATCAATCGACCGAAATTTAACTTCAAAAGACCCTCCAGCACTTCGTTCCGAAAAGCAAGAGGCTCGGGGGCTACATCCAGATAGGAATTTTTTCTCAAAAGCACAAGCACTCAAGAAAGCACTCGGACACCGAAGTTTCAAACTTTCTATACCGAGTCGTTTTACATAGTGCAGGCGAAAGGTTGTTAACACAAGATCTACATCTAACAAGTCATAGCACGGACAAAGCACTCGACGAATCACAAGGAAGAAAAAAAAAGTACTCGACAAATCAGGGGCCCGTCAGAATAACACAGAGGTTTCGCGAGCAGAGACGGGAAACAGACAAGGTACTCAGCAAGTCAAATAACTTCAACCGCACCCAAAAGAATACATCAACAAGATAAAGAATCTTCATTTAAAAAGGAGTGTAATATTACAAGGGATGCTCAACGAGTCAGGCTTGTCATCAGAAGGGAAATTCAATATTTAGACTATCTACAACCCTACTGGCTAGATCTTCGACCTCAGGCTCCATCCTTTCAACGGCGTCAAGATATTCTTGGCTTTCAGCTTCTTCCGCTATCTTGGAGAGAGGCGCTTCTGGAGCAAGGACCCGGACCTGGGCCAGCACATTTTGGTACATACTTGGGCACCTCTTCGCGAACTCTTGGAAACGAGTCGGAATCCGGGGAATGAACTGCGCCCAAGATTGCCCGTCATCCGCTGAGTCCGGAGGACATCGGCCACCGAACGAAAAGATTTCCACAAGGCATTCCAATTCTCGGTAGCCGTCGCCAGCTTCCCACAAGCCTTCAATGGTTTTTTGGGCCTGCACAAGATCTCTGTCAGCTCCACGCCTAATCAGCCTAGCAAGGGCGAGTTCTTCCTCAGCATGAGTATTTACCTCCTCAGCTCTATTATGACTAGAACGGACAAGGGCCTTCATTTCATCAATACTCTCCGAGAGCTTTTGTTCTCAACTCGGAGAGCTAGACAGAACACCAAAGAACAAGTCAGCAAAAAAGAAGTCAAAATACAAGAAGAAACAGCAGAACCCGCGGCACCTTTGCTTCATTCTTCGCAGACTCCACCGCAGCATCTCTCTGTTTCTCCGTCTCCACACCCGGGCGCGAAGGGCTTTCTCCTCCTTTTGGTGCAATGGCTCCGTCTCCAACTCAGCCCGGAGAAGGTCAAGATCGGCTTTCAGAGCGTCCACCTCCGAAGACAACTTCCTCTCATTTTCAGATGAGAAAAAGAAGCCAGAATGATCACGAGAAAAAGACTGAGCAGAAAGAGGCAAAGAGAAACGGCGTAAGGATAGAAGAAAAACAAGCATGCAAAAGAAAGTGGCAGTAAAATTACCTGGAGCTTTTCACCAAAAGAAGTCGCGAGGGTCGACAAGCTCCCCCAGGCTGCGGTCAGCTCCGATAACCGATGAGTGGCATCGAACTGTTGCACCACGTCATCGGACAGGAGGGCCGCCGGGGCAAAAGAAGGGGAAAGAGAAGCCGGCTGGGGCGAAGCAGGAGCGACCAGAGCAACCTCCAGGGAAGCCGGAGCCAAACCCCAGAAGAACCCGGCGCGACGGCCACAGTTACCTCCGGAGCGACCAAGCCCGCACTCCGCCAGGTAGCTCTGAAGCCCCCGCCGCGACTTCATCAACAGAAGTTGTGAGTCTCGAGGCTCAGAACTCGTTGGCACGGCAAGCAGAGAAGTCGATGAGAAATTAGAGAAGACGAAGCACTGAAAAGTGATAAAAGGAAGCACCAATAAGAACCAGAGGAAGGAAGATAAAAGCCAAAAGATGAAGCAAGAATCTACTCACCCGACTACTTTTTTCTTGCGAAGCCAAGAGAAGGCCTCGCAGGGGGAACCACGACGGCGAAGACGTCCCCGCCCCCGACGGGAGCGGGACAGCCGACAACGGAGCCACGAAGAAGCCGGAGCTGGAGCCGTGGAAGAACTCCGCACCGGAGGAGCAGTACGCTCGGGGCAGAGGCAACCAAAGAACTCGACCCCGAGCTTCGGAAGAAGTCGGCGCGGAGCCTCGGAAGAACTCACACCCGACCTCCGATTACTTCAAAAAAGTTCAAGACTAAATTAAAAACAAAGAGGAAAAATTCAATGCGACAAGAATATGAAAAACAACTCACCGCCGCATGATGAGGGGAACTTCATCATCCTCTTCTTCCCAGCCAGCGAAACCAGAGCACCCGCTGAAAAGAGATGAAAAGTACTCGGTTCAAGAGAGAGACATGAAAATAAAAGAACAAAGATAGTACTAATGTGCTCACCTAAGAGCATGCTAGCACAACTGGAGTACCTGAAGGAGTACTTGGTTTACGAGGCTTCTTGGAGACAGGCAAGCCAGATGAAGACCCGTCATCCGCCCCCTCTTCGGGACGCTGCGAGGTCCACGAGGGACTAGACGAGGAACATACTCTTCATATAAATCATCAGACCCGAAAGATACCCCAGGAAGGGCTGTAAAAGTTTGAGACTTATAATTACAGAAGTACCGGCTGGATGATCCCCAGCCTCCGCCACAGCAGGGAGAACATCAAGGCGGATCGGATCGACAAAGTTCCGACCAAGCCTACAAAGAAAAGACAAAACACCAAGACAAAGAAGAACTAAGCAAGAACGGACGCAGAAAGAGTACACAAAGAACTCAAATAAAAAGAAAAAAAGGAGGATAGACAACTCACAGCTGGTGGCGGGTTGCTGGCCGAGAGTACTCAAGGACGGCAGGAGGAATGACGCTCACTCCTTTCAGCATTTTCTGGAGACGCTCGAGTACCTCCTCACCGGTCAGCTCAAGAGCAGGGGACATGCGCGAAGAATCCTCCAGCCCCCGAATAATACTCAAAGCCGAGATGTCCCCGCTCTTTCAAGGGCTGAACCCGACGACGAAGAAAACTTGAGACAATACCAAAGCCGGTCAATCCTTGCTGTTTTAGCGTACTAATCCTATCAAGGAGAGGTTGGATCGCCTGAATTTCAAGCAGGAGACTCAAGCTTTTTGTCCACCGGTCGTTCGCCACAGGACCGGATCCAGAGTGGACAACAAGAGAAGGGATCCAAATTGGCAGCATAGAACCACTCGGCGCGCCAATCCTTGACAGAATCGACCAGGTCATAATCAAAAAACTTGATTTTAAGACCCTGGCGAAACTGAATCCCGCAACCGCCAAGGACACTGGTTTCCTCACGGCGGGGGTTGAGGTTTCAGGCGAAAGAAAAAACGAAAAAAGAGATAGAGAGGAGGAATCCAAGGAAAGCTTCACAAAGATGGACAAAAACAGAAAGATGGAGAACGGCATTGGGGGTTAGATGGTTCAAACTAACCCCGAAATACCCAAGAAACTGATGAAGGAAGGCAGAAGCAGGGAGACAGAGGCCAGCGCGGACAAAAGAGACAAAAGGACAATCTCACCAGGACCCAGGGCCGGAACCCGATGCTCGCCCGGAACTCTCCATTCAGCGATGACTTTGTCCTGGATCAAGCCATCACTAACGAGCTCGCGCAGCTGGTCTTCGCTAGTTGTTGGAGCCGGCCAAACCTTCTGAGCTGCCCTCATGGCCACGAACTCCTGGTTTTTGATCAAAGAAAGCGACGACTCCTCGTCCACAAAGGTCGCCTGAGATTTGCTTGCGGTTTCTTCTTTCCCATGAATTGGCGGAAGCAACAAAGGCGCTAAGAAGGATGGAGCAAGAATGGTGGTGCTCGGGCGATAACGACAATGACGGCGGCGGTTTTCTGAGAACTAGGGTTTAAAGGAAAAGCTGGGTGACAAGGGAAAGAAGATAAGGGTCTTTAAATAGATTTCTCAGTGATACAAACGGCCCATAAGGCCCGATAAAGCACATCATGGGAGAACAACGGTCCATTTACGACGCAGCTAAAACGACGGGGGGCACGAATCCACACAACGGTACGAATCAACGGGCAGATTTCAGACTTATCCGCGCAGCAACACAGCCAGGGTTATCAGATAACCACAGGAACAACTCGTTGAACCAAGAAGAAAGAAAGGGCTACCTCATGAGTAACAAAAGAACCCGGTTATGTAAGAAAGAACTCGATAGTCTCATGAACGACAGGGATCACAACAGAAGAGTCAAAGACAACTCAAAATACAAGATTCATTACATTACAAGCAACTTCAAAAATAGAAGATTACAAAACCCTACAAGACCCAACGAACTCGGCACCACGAAAAGCAAAGTAGCAAAGAGGAACACGGACACGACTAGGCTCTGGAACGACTACGTGTCCCAAATTACTACTCGGAAGGACAGACCGCCATCAGCTACACTGTTTTCTTCAAAGGACGAACGCAGTGCATCCAAGGCGGAAATCGGCAGCACGGCAGGGCAACATGGAGCAGAGAGAAGGCCGGCGGGCATCTGTCTACCCAAGATCGATTGTGGATGCTGGATATGGTGTTGATCTGCACCGGACGGTCTCAAGACAGGCGACGAGGATCAACCCAGAGCTGCCGGATGAAGGAACGAAGCCCACATCACAAGACTTCCTCCAACTACCACACGTACATCCTGGCACAATGCTGCCCGCGGGACTAGCCTACCTCTAATCCCTATCACAAGACTTCCTCCAACTACGACAAGACACACAGGAACTACAAAATACGCCCGGGGGCTGCTCAACTTCACAAACTACCATGTTCACAACCAGGAAGGTTTCAACAGAATGTCCAATGATGAAAACAAGCACTCCGGGACGGTATTTATAGGCCAAAGGATCGGCGCACATGGACCAGGAGCACCAACGAAATAAGCCCAACAAGGACATAGTGAAGAGACAGGACTCAATAATGGATGACTCAGGCGAGAAGAAACAGTACTCGAAGACGGGCATATTGGAAGAATATACTAGCACAGTACAACCCGTGAAAAAAAAGGCATTTACGCTCAACCACCACAATACGACTACATCTGGCAACGGCAGACTATCAAAGAATACGCCAAGACCTCACATCCGAGTTCTTCCTGAAACAAAAAGAACCCAGATATAAGCTCAGAGGCTACATGCCACGAAACTACTCGGATAACGAAATAATCCAAGTCTCGGGGACTACTTCAGAACACAAATTCTTCAAACAACATAAAAGATCAAGACCCTCCAACTTTTTGTTCCAAACAGCAAGAGGATCGGGGGGCTACACTCAGTGAGTGCACTTTTTCCTCGAAAAAGCGCACGTCACCAAAAGATTTCCTCAACACAGACCACTTCAAGACATTACGACAAAAGAACCCGGAACGATCCATATTCGAGTTCTTTTTAAAACTTCAGCGAACAATCAGAGCAACTTCAAGACAAGATCCTCCAGCTCCTTGTTCCAAATAGCAAGAGGCTCGGGGGCTACAACTAGATGGATGTATTTTTTCTTCAAAAAGCACTCGCGATTCAAAGATCCCAAGAAGCGCTACAAGGTTTCACTCCAGAAAGCACTCGGATGACATTTTGTTCCTACTCAACAAGACTTGAAGGAGCAGAGCGAGACTTTCAGAGCTCAACCATGAAGTGCTCGGGGGCTTGTCGATGCGGGACCCATAGGATACCCCGCAAAGGACAGAGAAGATCTAGTCCAACTAGGATTCTCCCCTGTAATCTTAGTAGTATAACTATTAAGCAATCCTACTAGGATATCTCATTATAAACCGACTAGGACTCTGGCCTCCTGACTATATAAAGGACGGGCAGGGCTCCTAAGACAACAACAATTGTACAACACAACACTGGACAATCAATCCAACGCAAAGGCTAAGGCCGACTGGACGTAAGGTTATTACTCGATCTACGATCGAGGGCCTGAACCAGGATAAATCGACTGTGTCTTACGTTAACCATCGAGTTCAGCATACGCCGAAGCCCGAACATACTGCCCCGGGTACCCCCGTGGCAGGCTATCGTTGGTAAAACATCGACAGGCTCTCTGCTTTTCTCCGAGGAAAAACCATGGATCGTATCCGACCGAGACTCAAACGTGGGTCGAGATGCCCGGAACGCTCATGTGCCCAGGGTGCTGGCTGCTAGTGAGCCCATCCCTTTCCACCCCTAACTCTAAAGGTGCCTGAAGCGGTTATCGAACCCACCGGTGGGCCAATCCTTCGAACTCCTAGGCCCAGACGGGTAGTAGGAGCGTCTTTAGCTCTGTATCCATTCTAACTGTGATAGGTGGCGGCCCGTTCGGGAAGGCCAAACGTCCAGCGAGGTTTCTGAGGGAACATACATAGGTTGCGTGCGCACGCCCCACGGCGAGACATGGTGGCAGGTCATGGCAGGCGTGGAGATCTAGGCGGACAGTTTGTTTCCTCACGCCCATTGCCCCTATAAAACCAAAGGGTTAGCCCCCTGATTTCCATATGTTGCATCCTTGCCTCCACAGCCACGCCGCCGCCTCCGCCATCGCTTAGGTTTCCTGCCTCCGCATCTCCGCTACCATTGGGCCCACATCCATCCGCCCCCACCTCCAATGGATCATGGTGCTATTCCGACATCACCTTCCAACGCAAGCAGGGCCTCGTCTGTCGCGGTCTTCTCTGCGTGTGGACCTCGGCCGAGGAGTGGCTGCTGCCCGGCGAGGAGGATTTGTCATTGCCGCCCGATGGCCATGTTGTGTCGTTCGCTCACTTCCATGAGCATGGGTTTGCGACCCCTGCCCACAAATTTCTTCAGGGGTTGCTGCATTACTACAAGATCGAGCTACAACATCTCAATCCCAATGGGATCCAGCACATGGTGGTGTTCGTTGCCCTGTGTGAGGGATTCCTAGGGAATCAGCCCCCACTTTGACTTGTGGAGGCACTTCTTCACCGGGCGGGAGTAGCACTAGTGTGACCGCATCACCGGCTGGTCAGGCGCTGCCCGCGGTGGCTCCCATGCCCTCAGTGTGATAGGCGGACACAGGGGCTCAAGGGGCGACTTTGGAGGTCATGGAGCAGCTGGTGACGGCCGCGATGCCGCTGCCGATGATGGGACAAATGGGGCTACCAACCGCGTTCATGGTGCCAACCGTGGTAGGTGTAGCGTAGCCGGTCGTGACCCCATCGATGCAGGTGGAGGTCGCAGTGACCGTGATAGATGGGTCACAGCCGGGCGCAACCGCAGCGGCGCCTGAGGCACTAATGCGACCCATACCATCGATGGCCCAAGCGACGGTGCCTAGCGTAGGCTGAATGGAGGGGGACACGACCAAGGGGTCCCTGAGAGTCGTGGTGCTGGGAGAGGGGTCGGCGTCCACACCGCTGAGCCCTTTCATCGCCGGAGGGGTGTCCCGGTGGGGACGTCACGACGAGAGGGGTCGGTGGCACTTGGAGCTAGTAGAGAGTCGTCCCTGGCCCTAACGTTGGTGGGTAGTGACTCGCCTGCATGGGGCGAACCCCTACTCCAGTGGATGAATCCGCAGGATCCGGCATCGACGCTTTTCACCGTTGACGATGCCACCGAGAGCATGGAGCGGGAGAGCCTTGATGTGGGGATCACGTCCGTGCTCGAGGCCTTGAACCACACCACGAGCGCATTGCGCGACGTCATCGTTCCCTTCGACCGGGTATTGTTTGGTCCTACTTTTTGCCCTTATCCTCCTTTATATGCTTTTTATATCCTGACCATTGTCTTCCTGCAGTCCCTCATAGCTCGCAGCTAGGGGAGATCTCAGTTCCTTCATCAGCAGAAGGAGGCCTAGGACCACCTCATTAAGGAGGCATGGCTACGAGGGGAGGTAATAGCTTAGCTTGTCGCCGCCTAGCAGAGGGTGGCCGAGCTGACTCCCCTCGCTGAGAAGGTAAATAATCTTCGGTCGTGGGTGGCCGAGGCCCGTCGGGATGCTGACGAGGCCAAGAAGGTGTTCGAGGCCCTATCGGCGAGGTCACGGAAGGATGACGAGGATGCTGCCAGGGTAAAGAAGGAGCGGGATGAGTTGCTCCAGAAGGACGCCGAGACCCCCAGCGGATCCTTGACCTTCTGGCCAAGGTTGAGAAGGAAAGGGAACTGAAGCTAGGGGGCCGAGGAGAATCTCATGACCCTAGAGAAGAGGGCAAGCCTAGAGGCCATGGTGGTCTCGTGGCTGCGCAGGGAGCAGGATGAACTGCTCCAAACCATGGAGAGGCTCCATTCGAAACATGGCACGTCTCACGAGGAGCGTGACTAGGCTTTCCGAGAGCGTGACTAGGCTAGCCAAGAGCGCGATGATGCACAGCAGAAGGTTGGCTCACTCTAGGCTAGCTTGAAAGCACGACGACCTAGAAGCTAAAAGCTAAGATCGTTTCTGCCAGGCTGGCTGTGGACCTCACCGAGGTGAGGAGGAATCTTCAGGCAGAGAGTGACGAGCTTGGTATCCTGAGCGCCGCCCTTAGAGTGGTCTATGATGACCTTCAGGTGGTGCGGTCAGAGGGGACCAACTCGCTCGCGGCTCGTGCCGTTGAGATCACGGCTCGGGTGCGCCAGCTCAAAAGGAGTGCCTTTCACGCTAGGGTCAATTAGTCCTTCATGATTGCTCATTCTCATTATGGGGACAGCATCGATCTGGAGGCGATGAGCCACGGCTATGCACCGGGCTATGAAGTCCACGAGCTGGAGGAGATGGAGACGGCGGTGGATCCCCTTTCGTAGGACCTGGCGGACAAGATAGAAGACATAGTTCTCCCCAAAAGGGCTAGTTAGTTAGATAGGTTGGGCGGTCGTTCTTGTAACAAGCGGACAAGTTCTAACCCTTTTGTATCGTTTAAACAAACTTGTCATTCCGTTTGATTAAATCTGTTCTTTTGTTTCGGTGTGAACGAATTTGTTTTTCCTCCCTTTTTATGCGTGAAAAAGAGGTTAATGTGTTCTAACCCTTCTGTTTGTTAAGACTATAGAGTTCAAGGTGTAGGAGGAAAACTCTAATCATGCTGGTAAGCAAGAGTGTTGTAGCTGCTGGGGCATAGGTTTTTTGCAGTCCAACCAGCCTTACTCAGTCGTTCGTTTCCGCAAGCCTTGCCACTAGTTTTTTAACGTGAGGAAGGGATCGGGCACGATGATTGTTTTAGAAAGGGGTATATATGCCCTTATCAATCCCCAAATGAGACCCGACCCCTTGCCGTTGCTGCGGTCGGGTGTCACTAAAGATCGACGAGGAGGATAGCGAAACTAGCAGGAAAAAAGCGTCTCTTATTTTAGAAACATTATTCTTAGCTTCCGCACGTACCCCCTCCCTAGGATCTGAGCCATCGTTCTATGACCGTGCATTCAGTCTCCTTGTGAGTCCAACTTTTCTCGAGCCCCCCACGCATAGCGGGGGCTGGTCGAGGGTTGGCTTGTCTTTGTGATGGTCACCCCGTCTGTGGTTTTCATAACCGGAGGGGTTGAGCTAACGTCACTTGCCTCGATGGCTCAAGTGATGTGCTCGGTGAGCTCGCTAATGGGCATATTCGAGTGGAATCTAGTTCCATCATTCATGATGGGGTCAGCATAGCCCTCATGTGGCATTCCGCTGCTCCTTAAGCCGTATCCTAGTAGATGCTCGTGTCACTCCGGAGAGCGACTCAGGTGGCCCGCTGGCCTCTCCTCGATGGAGATTCTGTGGGCTTGGCTCGAGGTTAGGATCGAATGAGAAGGTTGAGATGTCCCTGTCCGCTTCTAAGCAGGGTCAGGCAAGGGCCACTGGGGCTCATCTAAGTTTTTCTCCCCTGGCTCTGTTTGATGTGAGGCGGCCTCGAGCCCTTCGCGGGCTGACCTTCGAACCTTGGTCGGTCGCCACTCATATAGAATGAGACGGCTACCACTTCATGACGCGACACGAAGCGTTGTGATGCAGCAATTGCATATGCAATACTTGGATGTATGGGATGAATGTATGGATGAATGCATGAATGAATGTATGGATGAATGTATGAATGAATGTATGAATGCATGCATGAGTATGGATGAATGAATGATCATGCACTAGAAAAGTAGAAGCGGGGGTTGGTAAAGTTACCTTGATGGCTCGAGCGATGGGTTTGGGGAGCTCTTACCGGATATGTTTGAGTGAAATCCGGGTCCATTGTTCATGACAGAGTTGGCCTAACCCGCGTGGGGGCATCCTGCTACTCCCTACCCATCTCTCAGCAGTGACCCGAGTCGTCTGGTCGACTTGGACGACCTACCAGCCTCTCCTCGATGGAGATTCTGTAGGTGGGCCCCTCCAAACCCTTCCTAGGAAGATGGAGGCTAAAGCTCGGTGTGCGGGCAACAAACTCTGATCACACTGGTGAGCAAAAGCGCCGTAGCCGCTAGGGCATAGGTTTCTTGTAGTCCGACCAGTTTTACTCAGTGTTTGTTTCCGCACACCTTGCCTTTAGGTTTTAGCATGAGAAAGGGGTTGGCATAGAGAATATCTACCGATTAGACACTCTTACCAACCCCTGAGTGAGGCCTGGCCCCTTGCCATTGCTAGGGTCGGGGGCTTGATAGCGAAATTAATAAGAGAACGTGCGTAAATTAATGGTGACCTATCTCTCGGTAGCGGCCCGAACCGTCCGATCAACCCAGGTGACCTGCTGGTACAGGACTTACCTCAATGGCTCGAGTGATGGGTTTGGGGAGCTCTTATCGGATAAGTCCGGGTGGAACCCGAGTCTATTGTTCATAACGGGGTCGACATAACCCTTATGTGGCATGCTGCTCCCTAATCGTCTCTCGGCAGTGGCCTGAGCCATTCAATTGGCTTGGGTGACCCACTGGCACAGGGCTTTCCTGTAGAGATAGAGGATGAGATCATCCCCTAAGAAATTAGTTGGGCAGATAAGCCAGGCGGCGAACTTGTAATAAATGGACAAGCTCTTAAATTTCGTTATGGCCAAATAACTTTTTAGCCCTTCTCCCCTTTCTATATAAAAATGTTAGTGCGTTCTGACCCCTTCTGATGTTAAGGCTATAAAGCCCGGGGTGCGGGTGAACATACTCTGATCACGCTGGTGAGCAAATGCACCATAGCCGCTGGGGCGTAGGTTTCTCGTAGTCCGACCAGTTTTACTCAGTGTTCATTTTCGCAACCCTTGCTTCTAGGTCTCAACGTGAGAGCACGGTTGGGCACAGAGAACGTTTGCCAGACGGATATACTCTTAAACATGTACCGACTCTTTCCTTAGTTAAGGATAAAAAGCTTGGGGTGTAGAAAAAACTCTGATCACGCTGGTGAGCAAAGACGCCATAGCCGCTGGGGTGTAGGTTTCTCGTAGTCTGACCAGTTTTACTCAGTGTTCATTTCCGCAACCCTAGCTTCTAGGTCTCAACGTAAGAAAGGGTTAGGTGTAGAGAATGTCTATTGGATAGATATGCTCTTATGACCTGAGTGAGGCCTGACCCTCTACCGTTGCTGAGGTCGGGTGTTACTAAAGATTGGGGAGTTGATAGTGAAACTGATAAGAGAAAGTGTGCGTATATTAAGCGTAAAAGTGGTGTTGTTGCTCGATGTTCTAGGCGTTGACAAAGACATCTCCATCGATGGTCTTGAGCTTGTAGGTGCTTGGTTGGAGCACTTCCACGATGACATACGGTCCCTCCCATGGTGGAGAGAGCTTATGGCGGTTCTTATTGCTCTAGGTGAGGCGGAGCACCAGGTCCCCGACGTTGAAGGCCCGACCCCACACTCGACGATTGTGGTACCGACGCAATGCTTGCTGGTACTTGGCTGAGTAGAGGAGGGTGATGTTGCACGCTTCATCTAGCTGGTCCATGGCATCCTCAAGTGATGCCTCAGCTCCCTATTCATCGTATGCCCTGACCCTTGGTGCTCCATAATCGAGGTCGGTCGGGAGGATAGCCTTGGAACCGTAGACCATGAAGAATGTTGTGCAGTCAGTGGCCCAGCTAGGGGTCGTCCTCAGGCTCTAGAGCACCGCAGGAAGCTCCGTGACCCATCGTCCGCCAAACTTGTTCAACCGGTTGAAGATCCTAGGCTTGTGGTTATGCAGGACCATGCCGTTTACTCGTTCGACCTACCCATTCGTGCGGGGGTGCGCCATAGCGGCCCAATTGACGCGGATGTGGTATTCATCGTAGAATCAGAGGAACTTCTTTATGGTGAACTGTGTGCTGTTGTGTGTGATAATGGAGTTTGGGACTCTAAAGCGATGGATGATGTCAAAGAAGAACAACACAGCTTGCTTAGACTTGATCACAGGGATCGGTCAAGCCTCTACCTACTTTGTAAACTTGTCTACAGTGACAAGCAAGTGTGTATAGCCTTCGGGTGCCCTCTTGAGAGGTCTGACCAGATCGAGCCCCTAGACCATGAATGACCAAGTGATGGGGATCATCTGGAGCACTTGGGCCAGTAGGTGGGTCTGTTGAACGTAGTATTGACACCCTTCATAGGTGCACACAATATGTTTAGCGTCGGCTACCATGGTTGGCCTATAGAAGCCTTGTCAGAATGTGTTTCTGACTAGGGTTCTAGGCGTGGCATGGTGACCGTAGACCCCACCGTGGATATCACTTAGCAACCGCTTCCCCTATTCGATTGGGATGCAGCACTGCAGGATCCCAGTGTGGCTTTGCTTGTAGAGTTCGCCCTCAGTAAGGATGAAGGATTTGGCGTGACGGTAGTGCCTCACGGAGGAGGTAGTTGAGGTAAGGCATCCTCTAGTCGGCCATGGGGTCGGGCTCTGTTGTTGGATCTTCATCAAGCTCCATGACCTTAGGATCGGATGGAGCCAACGGCTAGTTAGCCCCCAAGCCCAAGGCAGGCGCTCATAGCAGACCAAGAGCTTGTGCTGATCACTAGGGAAGATGCCCATTGGCATCGGCTCTCGGCCGAACACCACTTTCACTAGCGTGTCGGCCGCCTCATTGAGACACCTTGGGATGTGATTGAGCTTGAGACCATCAAACTTGTCCTCCAACTGGTGGACTTCTCGACAATACGCAACCATCTTGGCATTGTGGTAGCTCAACTCCTTCGTGACTTGGTCAATGACTAGCTAGGAGTCACTCCGGACGTCGAGGCGTCAGATACCCAACTCGATGGTGATGCGTAGGCCATTGATGAACACCTCATATTTGGCCACATTATTGGAGGAGGGGAAATGGATGAGAACCATGTACCTCATGCATACCCTGAGGGGTGACATGAAGACCAGACCCGCACCGGCACCTTTCTTCATCAGCGATCCATCGAAGTGCATCGTCTAGCACTCCTGGTCGATGACTGCTGGCGGCATTTGGACCTCGGTCCACTCTACAATGAAATTAGCCAGCACTTGGGACTTGATGGATGTCCAGGAGGCATACGAAATGCCTTGACCCATCAGCTCGAGTGCCCACTTCGTGATTCTTCCCGTGGTATCCTAGTTGTGGACGACCTCACCGAGGGGGAAGGACGTCACGACCATCACCGGATGTGACTCAAAGTAGTGGCACACCTTCCTCTTGGCGATGAGGATGACGTATAGGAGCTTCTGGATTTGGGGGTAGCGGGTCTTAGAATCGGACAGGACCTCACTAATGAAGTACATGGGCCGCTACACTTTGAGGGCATGTCCCTCTTCTTCTCGCTCTACCACCAGGGTGACGTTGACCACTTGCGTGGTGGCCGCGATGTAGAACAGAAGTTGTTCTCCACCGGTCAGAGGGACCAGGATTGAGGCCTTTGTCAGAAGCCGCTTGTCCATGTTAAGTGCCTCCTGGGCCTCAGGCATCCATTCGAAACAATCGGCCTTCTTTAGGAGTCGATGGAGGGGGAGACCTCGTTCACCGAGATAAAGCGACTGAGTGAGCAAGGCACCTTGTAACTCGCTGTACCCCCTTTATGTTTTGAATTAGGCCCATCCATATGATGGCCGAGATCTTCTCTGGGTTGGCTTCGATACCATGCTCAGAGATGATGAAACCCAGCAGCATACCCCCTGGGACCCCGAAAATGCACTTCTCAGGGTTGAGCTTGATGTCGTTCGCTCGAAGTTTTGCGAAGGTCAGCTCTAGGTCAGCCACAACCTAGTCAGTCTGTTTGGACTTGACCATGATGTCGTCCACGTAGGCCTCAACGGTTCACCCGATGAGGTCCCCGAAACACTTGAGCATGCAACGCTGGTATGTAGCCCCAGCGTTCTTCGGACCGAATGACATTGTGACATATCAGAATGATCGAAATGGGGTGATGAAAGATGCCGTGAGCTGGTCGAACTCTTTCATCACGATTTGATAGTACCTAGAGTATGCATCAAGGAAGCAAAGGGTTTCACACCCTGAGGTTGAGTTGACTACTTGGTCATTGTAGGGCAAAGGAAATAGATCCTTTGGACATGCTTTGTTGAGACCCATATAGTCAACACACATTCTCCATTTCCCACTCTTCTTTCATACAAGAACGGGATTGGCTAACCACTCGGGGTGATATACTTCCTTGATGAACCTGGCCACCAAAAGCTTCATAATTTCCTTGCTGATGGCCTTGCGCTTCTCCTCATCAAAGCGACGCAGGCGTTGCTTCACCGGCTTGGAGCCTGGCCTGATCTTCAAGGCATGCTCAGTGACTTCTCTTGGAATGCCTGGCATGTCTGAGGGTTTCCACGCAAAGATGTCTCTGTTGGCACAGAGGAAGTTGACGAGTGCGCTTTCCTATTCGGAGGAAAGCGTGGTGCCAATACGCACCACTTTGCCCTTGGAGCTGCTGGGGTCTATGAGGACCTCCTTGGTGTCCTCTACAGGCTCAAAAGTCCTAGCTGGCCACTTAGGATTGGGTGCTTCTTCGGCGACCTCCTTCCTGATGGCTGCAAGCTCCTTGGAGGCGATAAATGTCGTGGCATGTTCGTAGCACTCGACCTCACACTCATAGGCAAGCTAGAAGGAGGTGCCAATGGTAATGACCCCGCACGGTCCTAGCATCTTCAGCTTTAGATAGGTGTAGTTGGGGATGGCCATGAACTTTATGTAGCATGGACATCCCAGGAGGCGTGGTAGGTTCCATGGAACCCGACCACATCAAAGGTAAGGGTCTCCGTCCTATAATTAGATGGATCCCCAAAGGTGATGGGCAGATCGACCTGCCTGAGTGGCACGGTCTGCTTCCTAGGCACGATGCCGTGGAAAGACACCCCGGTCGGTCGGACGCACGCTCGGTCGATGCCCATGGAGTCGAGTGTTTTGGCATACATGATGTTGAGGCCGCTGCCTCCATCCATCAGTACCTTGGTGAGCCACTTCATGCCGATGATCGAGTCAACCACGAGCGGATATCGTCCCGGCTGCGGAATGCTTTCCGGGTGGTTGGTATGATCAAATGTTATGGAGGATTCTGACCATCGGAGGAAGGAAGGTGCGGCTAGTTCAGCAGTATAGACCTCACGGCGTGCAAGCTTTTGGTGACGCTTGGAGTCATAGGCCACCGACCCTCTGAAGATCATGAGGTAGCCATCCAGCGTTGGAAAGCCGCCGTTATTCCCCTTGGCATCGTCTGTGGCCAGCTTGGGGTCCCCCCTGTGCTCCCCCTTGTTGGAGCCTCGGGACAAGAACCACTTCATGGGGCCACAATCCTTGTATAGATGCTTGACGGGGAAGACATGGTTCAGGCATGGCTCTTTGAGCAGCTTCTCGAAGTGGTTTGGGGTACCCTCTGTGGGCTTTCGACCCCCCTTGCGGTCGACGGCAGCCACAAGTGAGCCCTCGTGCCGCTGCTTGTTCTTCTTCTTGCTGGGATGGTTGGAGGCGCCTTCACCGGCGTCCTCGTCCCGGTTCACCTTGCCCTTGAGGTGGTCGAAGATTGCTCTGACTGCCTCCTCACTCGAGGCATGGCTAGTGGCGATGCCGAGGAGCTCCTTGGTGGTTGGCGGTCCCTTACGTCCCAACTTATGGACTAGGGACTCACAGGTGGTCCTAGACAGGAAGGCTCCTATGACGTCGGCATCGGCGACGTTAGGCAGCTCGTTGCACTGCCGGGAGAAGCGCCGGATGTACCCACGAAGGGTTTCCCTGGCCTTCTGTAGTTTTTGAGATCCCATGGGTTCCCAAGATGCTTGTATGTGCCCTGAAAGTTTTCAACAAAGATCTCCTTTAGGTTCGCCCAACTTTGGATTCTGTTGGGCGGAAGGTGTTCCAACCACGAACAGTGGAAGGTTGCGGATAATAAAATCGTCATCATCCACTCCACCGGCTTGGCAAGCAAGCCGATAATCCTCATGCCACAGTCCAGGGTTTGTTTCCCTAGAGTATTTCGAGATGTTGATCGGTGGTCGGTACCGTGGTAGGAAGGTGGCATTGAGGATGTGTCAGCCAAAGGCCTGAGATCCTAGTAAGCTAGGGCTCAGGCTTTGGTCCTCGCCACTATCATAGTGTCCACCACGGTGAGGGTGGTAACCACAGCTAGCTCCCTCCCTTGCATCACTGCGGGCACGCCTACGGGCATCAAGGGTGTCGCGCGCATCATGGTGGTGACCGAGATGCTCATGCACTAGGACCATGGTGCGCGGTCTGCCGCCTTGCAGCACCTGGTGGACTGACGCATCCTTGTCGGGTCGCTCTAAGGGCGTGCACTGGCTGGCATTGAGACAGCGAGCTCTCGTCCTACTGCGTCGCCGCACGCTCAAGTAGCGTGCGAATGTCACGATGGGCCTGATGGTCTTCGGGCATCGTCGGCCCCGAAAAGCCCCCGGAGCAATGCTACCATAGCAGCGATGTTCTAGCTCGCCCAGGTGAAGTGTGGGAGGACTTCATCATCCTCGATGATCATTCAGTTCATGTCGTGGGCCATGGCACGTGTGCATCCACCATCTCCATGGCGCTCGAGCTCCACGCGTTCCTGCTCGAGCTAGAGTCACGCTTCCTCGAGCTCTTGGTACCGGGCCTTTAGCTGCTCCACCCGCAGGCGAGGTGGGGCCCTTGCATCCCCCTCGACCTCATTGTCGAGGTCGTTCATTGGGGTAGCCTCTTCCTCATGGATGCTCTCGACGTGTCCCTCGGGGGTACCTGCCATGAAACATTCATGAGAGGGGTGATGGCTCCCCCTGCTAGAGTCAGAGGTGTAGGGTGACCCTGTTTCTCATGCAAGGAGGTCGTGGAAAGACTCCTCGACATATTTGGTCATCCCCATGAACTTGTCGTTCGTGGGGGATGAAGGCATGCGTTGTGCCACAAGGTGGCCAACGGTCTCTGCGGCATTGCGGAGACCGGACGGGAGCGCTGTCGGAGCGCTCCGGATGAGGTATTCTGGGGAGAGCGGCTCTCCCTAGGTAAGTTGCGCCATGACGTTGACGAACAAGAAGGTGAGGTGGCGTAGGTCCTCTCGGGACAGTCAGGGTCCCAGAAAGGCGCTAAGCTGGCGCTCTAACCTCCGTAGTCGAAGTCGAGGAGCTAGTCACTTCGGGGGCGTGGGCCTCCGGTGCATGCAGCTGCAACTCCTCAAGCGCCTCGGCGATCGTGTCGAGGCCGGCAGAGTGGAGAGGTCGGACGATGACGAGAGCCTGCGCCAACTCTCCTTCAGTCGTGACAATGAAGTCCAGGTCCCCGAAGCGCACGTGCGCGCCCAGGACCCAGCTGAGGTTGTGACTAGCCATCCGAGGCCTAGTGTGGATGCCGAGATACGCAAATGGCCCCTACCTGGCGTGCCAACTGTCGGTGTTTCGAGTTACCACTAACGAGTAAATTTCTAGTATTGCGCGTCTGGCTCAGATGGTGTGCTTAGAGGACACGAGGTTTATACTGGTTCGGGCAGAATGTCCCTACGTCCAGTTCA
Organism: Miscanthus floridulus; assembly: GCF_019320115.1. NCBI lineage: Eukaryota > Viridiplantae > Streptophyta > Magnoliopsida > Poales > Poaceae > Miscanthus > Miscanthus floridulus. The sequence goes on along the minus strand of NC_089583.1, from coordinate 354,205 downwards.
TCACTGCTGCTCGTGTTACTAGCACTGAAAGTTTGCAGTAGGGGTTACAAATGGGTGAGAGAGGGAAAGAATCCTAAGTCTCTGGTGGAAAGAATGAACAGGTGCTGAGAGCTTGGTCGCTGCTCAGCCGTGTGTTCGTGTGTTTGTTATCTCGTGGTTCGGCTTGATCGGTCCTCGATGGGTCGATCCGATGGGTTCGTGATAGTTCGATTGTTCAATCCCCCTAATGGGGCGCTCTGCTTTTTCTTTTATAGGTCAAGGGAAAGCACGAGTTACAGCGGAGGAAAGGAGAATAACGAGAGGGAGAAGAAGTCCTTTAGGATCATCGGGTCCTTCTTCTCCTTCATGCGGGTCCCACTGATCATGTAGATGTCAATAGGGACAGCTCCATGTCGTGGCCCTATCCGTCGCTGACGCCATGCGCTGGCGTCGTCTGCCGGTCATGGCGCTCGACTCCGTCCTGGAGGACGTTGGGGTGAACCGACGTGCCTGTCAGTGTCCGTACAAGGGTTAAGCAGAACAGTACCGGTACTCTCGACGCTATTCTTGATGTGAATCCTCAGGTATAGCCTGTCGTGGCCGCGGGTTACATCGAGGCGTGCCAGTCTCTTCCCTGGTTTTAGATTTTTGATCCAGGCATATACGCATGGATCTAGAGTGGTTGGCAGCGGTATGGGACCCCGTCGGGCGAGACGGAGCCCGTATTCGAGGGGTCGGACGAGGCGGAGCGCAAACCCAAGGGTCGGGCGAGGCAGAGCCTGCGGCCTCAGGGTCGGGCGAGGCGGAGCCCGCCCCCCAGAGGCTCCCTAGAGGTCGGTTGGAGCCGTAGTCACGCTCTTGACTGCTTAAATGAATCAATGTTGATGGTCATTAGCTCATTTTCTTCGGGTACCCTGGTATTGGCACCTGACATAAATATAGATACTTTTTTATTTATAATTGGTTAAACTTAAGGTACTAAAATGTGACACTTAGCTAAAATTATTTTTTTTGGACGAAGATAGTATATGACTTGCACTCAGACAAAGTAACTTTCTGCAACGCGCTGGTAATTAATTCCTGAGGGTATCCGCAATAACCACACTATCCTTGGAGCCGTTGAAATTGCTCTTGGTACCATGACACAGAATAATATATTCCAGTGAAAGCCATCAACGTCACCCGGATGACAAAGCCATCATGTCGCCCACACTTGCGTCGTCGTCATCGACGTTGCCCCACACGTTAATCCAACCGCTGCCAGGTGCCATGCATGGAATGCAAGGCTGAAAGCCGCAGTCCGCTGCAAGCTAAGTTGCCGTCGCGCCGCACGTGCCTCCTATCAGCCATGGTAGTCGTCTCGCCAAGGTGAGCAGTAGCCTCAGTCAGACAAGCCAGCTGTGACTAAGATGAAAACGGTCAGGAAACCCCTTAATCGTCTTATACTTGTACAATTGAATCCGAAAACGACGACAAAAGCGGTAAAGCCAGACACGAAGACGACAAAGACAAGCTTACGAAATATCGAGAATTTCAAAAACAAACTAATTCGAGCGAAATTATATCGAACAAGGTTGGTATACAAAAATCAATATAGAATATTGACCCGTAGAACTACGTGCATAACAATTAACAAGTACATGACTAAGTGCATAACAATTAACAAGTGCTACAATTTTCATATAAAAAGTATCTCCACTATATAAGAAATATATGATTTTTCTAAGGCAACAAGCGCGAGTACACGATTAATATACTGCTAAAACTTTGTTTAATTTTTTGAAGATTTAACAACCTCGAATGGAAAAACTAAAAACTCGAAAGTTATATATCTCGTCGAGAGCTATAGTTTTCATATATTTTTTCTAGGATTGGACCCTTTTAGTAGACGAAAAACGGTATAAACCGAATTTAAAAAATGGAATATTCCGAACAAAAAGTAGAAAGGTCAGAAAACGCCTAAACCATTTCCGTTTCATTTTTAAATTTGGTATTCCGTATTTCGAACCGAATTCGAATTTGTTCAAAAATACAGATTTGATCGGGTAAAATGTAGAAAACGATACCGTTCGGTTCGGGATATATTCCGACCGTTTTCATCCCTAGCTATGACCCTCGAGATCTAGATGCATGCATTGCAACTATTAGCAACCTAGTCATTTTATCAAAGATAACATAAATGTCAAGGGGCCTTTCCAACTATCATCCACACTCCTCCTTGCATCGAAACGGCTAACTGTGCAGGACCGCCCGTCACCTCACCATACGAGCTGCAAAGTACTTCTGTTGTCCACCTCTTCCTGCGCTAGCCATTCTTGCCAACTTCGTGGACACCCACGGCGCACGACCCTACCATACCGTCGTCCAACAACTGACACATAGAAGCCATACCCTCTCAATTCCTCAAATATCGTGCATGCGTGTTCATCCTAGCCACCAATGGCGGAGCTAGTGAATCTCGATGTCTAGGGCCACTATCTAAGTGCCTAGCTGACTCAAATCAGGTCTACACATTGCTAGTTCATACATAAGCGAGAGGGATAAATGCTTAATTTCGTAGATATATCAACTCCATGCTTGTTTGTATAATAAACTTGGTAATAACATGCTGGTAATATATGCGGAACAACACGAGGGGCATTTTGCACATTAGGACCATCTCTTTTTTCCTAGGGATTCTAGTTCCACAAAGTTTGCATTGCTAGACGTTGTTCCTACTAACTTTGGTTCTTCTACTCTAGATTAGAATTGCACGGAAATAGAAGGTTTCATGGTTGTTTATAATAGGCATAGGACATAGGAGCAAGAAGAAACAAGGATTTCAATGTCTGTCTTCTTTAGAAGAATTGAACAATGGAAGTTCAGAATAAAATCAACACAAGTAAAACAAACCTCTTACTAGTCGCTACAAAGCCACAAACAACTAATTTTTTGAACAATGGATATGGAAAATTGGAAATGCAAGATCCAAGTACGAATAACCTATTGACTGCCCACTATGGTGTTGTAATGCCGTGCGCCTGTACCTGTGCCGCTGTGTGTCTGTGTCATACAGCGCAAGAGGCCTAGTTGCCTGGCTATGCCCCAAAGAGTGCTGGCACCATTCGCAAGCCCCAGCGGCCCCTCCTCAATTTGGTGCCACCCCCACTAGGCATCTTCTCTTATGTGGCTGAGCCACTGTCTGAACCACCGCTCTATTTGGCTAGAGGGCAGAGCTAATAGGGGGTCCTATTTGGCTAGCACTACACACGATTTGGCTAGCGACGGGCTATGCACTCGATTCCGTCGACGCTATATATGTGGAGTGGAGCGAGTCAGCGAGCGAGAGAAAAGGGCTACACACAACTGGGCCTGCAAATCTTAAGAGAGGTAAGTGGACTTATTAGGCCACGCTTAGAGCCATAATGGTGGAAAGTGTGTTTAGATTACTTGAGCAAAACTCATAGGGTTTGGATTCTTTTCCACCTACTTCCTTTTTCTGTGTAGTCAAGACTTTACCTTGCTTGCTCACATGAGCCAATTTGACTCGACTCGCCTGGCGAGGCTATCCTTGCCTAGCGAGGCCAAACGAGGCAACAGGGTAAGAAATCCAAACACGCCCCAAGATCTAGTTGAGACCTAAGTCTAGGAACGCCTTTACAGCGAGGTTCCAGCAAGTATGCTGGTGGTGACAGTGGCACTCTGTTGTGGAGGCACTGCCTTTGCTAGCCGATTCTTTCCCAACCTTTGTGATTTCAATCTCAAGCTGTGGATCGGGCGCACCCTTCGACCACGTCTTCCATAAATAGATTTTTAGGCTAAGAGAAACATTGTGCCAGATAAGTTGTGTGTAACTTTTTTGAAAGACGTTGAACAACAAAAGCTTATCTCTATCTCTTCTCTACTACGAGGGATCAATCAAAATTATACTAAGTCTCTCCAAAAAACGTTCCCCGCTGAGAGAGTCCACCTATTAAGCACCAACAAAATTATACCCAGGATTACAACATCATTAAAATCTATGACTCCTAATCCTTCCTCACAAGCTTCAACTCGATCCGATGGCCAACGTTATTTGGATCTTCGACCTCCTGGCTTCAACGCACGCCTCCCACGTCCCGCACACCGCCTGCATGGCGACGCACCGCCCGTTTGGACCGCTTGCACGCGGTGATGTCCCCGCGTTAATCGCGCTGCCTCCCTCTCCCACGCGATCGCTCCAGCACGAAAGGAAAAAAGGAAAGAAGAAACAATCATCGACCGTTTCCAATCGCGTAAAAAAGGAAGCGCCTTTTACCTGTGTGCCATTATGAAAGATGGTCCTGACCTATAGGCCACTAAAAAGTTTGAACGCACCCTAGTGCCATGACGCTAAATTTTCTTGCCTTTCACGTCATTCCGTCCACCTTCCGTCTGACTTTTTCCGTTTGCCCGCTCTGACATGTGGGTCCAACCAATGAAAGTGTCCAAAATACCCTTCTCTCATACTCTTATCCTCTTCTTTCTCTCTCTCCGACTGGTGGGACCAAGCTGTCGATGTCTTTGGCATGCAGTAGGCAAAGAGGGTTGGGCCATAGGAGCGGAGGCGCGGCGGGGTGCCCGCAGCGGACGACGGAGAAGCCCATGGTGGGGTCATGGGTGGCGGTGGCGAGGCGTGCGATGCTGGTGAGGGTGGACACAGGTTGCCCACGTGCCGTCACGATCGTCGGAGTGGAGCTTGCCCGTCCCGCAATGGCGGAGCAGCTCGCCCGCGCGCCGGTCGCGGTGGCCAGGGGGAGCTCGCCCACGCGCCATCGCGGTGGCCGGAGGGATCTTGCCCATGCGCCATCGTGGTGGCTGGGGGAGCTCACCGCGTGCCATGGCGATGCCCGGGATGGAGCCCCCGTGCCCGCTCGTGGTGGGTGGGGGGAGTCCGTGCACGCGCGCGGCACGGTGGCTGGGGGAGGTCGCCGCACTCCAGGGCCATGGCCGGGGACGGAGCTCCCGTGCGCGCCCACGGTGGTCGGGGGGAGGGAGCCCGTGCGCTCGCTGGTGGCAGTTGCTGGGGTGGAGCTCGCCGCCGGTTGCTCTAGGCGCTGCTGTTGCAGGAGGTTGAGCTTGCCGCGGGCGTCATGGTTTGCTGTGGGTTGCCGTGCGCGTCGGCGTCAATGGCGACGCCCACGTTCGCGAGCAGGGAACGAGCGAGGCCAGAGAGAGCCAGAGGGAGGGCGAGCAGAGGTCGGCGCACCGCCTCAAGAAGCCCGCGCCGTTGGTTTCGCCTGGCGCGCCCCCTTCTCCCGGGGCCGGCCGCGCCGCGCCCTCAAGGACGGCCGTGCCGAGGCTGCACGCCTGCTGGCCACCGCCCGCGAGCTCGCCGCGCTTGCCATGGCAGCATAGCCTAACGGGGTGCTGCACAACCTCCAATCTGGCGTGCAGGGCGGCGGCGGACGCACGGGTACGAAGGCACGCAGAGTCGCGACTCATGCAAGCTGTCCCCGATGATGGAGGAGAGAGAAAAATAAAACAAGTGAGGAAACAAGAAAGGATTAAAAGAAAAGAAAAAAATAAATTTTTAAGGATATTTTAGACTTTTTACACCGTAAATTGACACCCGTGCCTGCAAAAGTGGATGGAATCGTGTGAGAGAAAGTTTAGCGTCATTGTTTAGGGCCTTTTACCTGTATGCCATTATAAAAGTTCAAAATGATCTACGTGCCATTGAAATTTTGAAAAGTTCCTCAGTACCCTCGTCCAAAGTTTTTTTTTATCTACGTGCCACTTTCGTTAGTTTTTCTTGTAACAGCACGCGGAAAAGACGATTTTGCCCTCAGTTATAGAATGCATCAAAATTTTCATTCTTTCCTCAGGTGCCACTGTAACATCCTGTGATTCAAAAAACTTCACTTTTTTCTCTGTACCATTATGAAAAAAATCATGGTAACAGCTTGTACGTGTGCATGTGAAAAACTTTAATAATTATAATAAATTTGAAATGCATCGATGCATTTTGAATTTATTATAATTATTAATGTTTTTCACATGCACACATACACGCTGTTACCATGATTTTTTTCATAATGGTACAGAGAAAAAAGTGAAGTTTTTTGAATCACAGGAAGTTACAGATGCATTTCGAATTTATTATAATTATTAAAGTTTTTCACATGCACACGTACAAGCTGTTACCATGATTTTTTTCATAATGGTACAGAGAAAAAAGTAAAGTTTTTTGAATCACAGGATGTTACAGTGGCACTGAGGAAAGAATGAAAATTTTGATGCATTCTATAACTGAGGGCAAAATCGTCTTTTCCGCTTGCTGTTACAAGGAAAACTAACGAAAGTGGCACGTAGGTAAAAGAAACTTCGGGTGAGGGTTCAAAATTTCAATGGCACGTAGATCATTTCGAACTTTTATAATGACGTACAGGTAATTGTCTCCATTGTTTATCAGGTGGCATGCAGCTCCGGAACATCTTTCATGGTACCACACCGGTAAAAGGCTAAAAAGGAAGCTACCTCGTCACCCAATCATCGGCAGATTTCCATCGCCCGCCCTTACTCCTTGCACGCCGGAGTCACGACGAGGCCTTGCTCATGAGTCACGAGCAGGAGGCCTTCTTCTCGCCCTCCCTTCCCCTCCACGGCGTCCTCTCTTTCCTCTACATTTGCTCTACCCACCACATGGGGGGCATGGAGGCTGCAGTCACCGCCCTTCGTCATCGTCACCGGCCGCGAGCCCCCCTGCGGCGGGCGTCTACGAAGGCGACGGCGGGCTCGGCTATGGCGGCGGCGTTGTCTGCGAAGCCAATGGTGCCCATCGGCGCTCCTCCTTCCCCAGGATGTGATGGCGGCGCCCCTGCTCCTCCCGGCTCCGACGTAGGCGCCCCCGCCCCTCTCTACCACGACATCGACTCCCCTCCTCTGCTGGTGGTGGGCTGGTGGCATCCATTCGTTTTGGGCGATGGGTACGGCGCAGGACGCGGTGAAGATCCGGCGGCTGGAGAAGCAGCGCAAGGCGGAGCGCTGCAAGATCGAGGAGCTCAAGAACAAGTCCACGGATGGGCAGCCCGGCCTCCTCCAGTTCGGCTCCAGCACCTCCGAGGTAATCGCCGTCACGGCCGCGCGCTTCGCTTTCGTCCCTTCCTGTTGCTCATTGTGCGTGCCGAACTGCAGAGTCATGAGGGAGTTTTTTTTATGTCGAGTCAAGAGGGAGTTGAGTACATAAGAACAAGATTTGGTGCTAACTGTGTTATCGCAGTATCTCTAAGGCTATAAATCCTTGAATTATGCAGGCCTGCACGGTGATGCCACTGGCGATCACTATTTGGAGTATGTCAGCAATCTTTTATATGCAACCAAGAAGTTCCAAGGTTTCCCAATAATCAAATAGCAGTTAATGTGAAACAATGCTAGGTTACTTGCAAATGTGACACTTCCCACATAAATGAGGTACGAAAGCTAATTTGATATATTGAAAAGAGCATTGTTCTCAGCACAAAAGTTGGGATCAAAGTGCTTGAATGCTTGCTCTTTCTTCTGAATGATATTATGCAGAAGTTTCAGATATTTGTTTGATCCCCTCAATTTAGGCATTAACGAAAATGCTGTTTTTTTAGAGGGAGAGAGAGTGTTCTCTCATCTTAATAGAATCAGGGAGTATGTCCCTGCTATTGCTTAATCCAGTTACAGCTATTTCAGTACTGAATATTTTCTTCACAAAAAAATCAGTCCTAATGTTTAATCTGACCCAATCCAATGATTCTTTCTGTTTCTAACCTTGACAGTTGATTTTATGGCTATTCCATGTAATGATCAGACACTTTTGTTCTGCTTTTTGGTAACTGATTTTACAAAGTTTCTGAATAATCTGCATCCTGTATTTCAGTCTCCATATTTGACTTGCCTATTTGTTTTCTGCAGAATCTCCCAAAATTTAGAGCCCATCGGAGAGAATTGAAAAGGAGGACTGCCAGCTACCATTCAACTCGAAAGATGTGGAGGCGCTGAGAAAGGATACAACTCGCAATCCTTTGACAGCGTTCACATTTGAGGAGCTTAAGAGAATTACCAAAAATTTTAGGCAACATTCGTTACTAGGGGGTGGTGGATTTGGCATAGTCTACAAATTTTAGGCAACTCAGCACTCCAATGTTCTTGTTAGTTATCTCAGCCTACTACAGGAACAGTGAGATTGCCATGTAGAGGATCACATGGAAGGCAAAAGAATAAATGGGATCTGAGGAAGGACTCTCTATACTAATACCCTGATCAATTTGTTCTTTTCTGCCACTATATTGTAGGGCAAACATTGTGGGAGCTACTAATCTTCACGCTTTTTGAGCTGATCATACATTCTCTGATTGAGGCTGCCATGGAGTGGGGAATATGCGCAGTCTTTTTTTTTTGTAACTAGCATAGTCTTCGGTGATTTTGGAGTATTAAATTTTAGTGTGCATAAGCTTTTTACTTGATCACATGATCTCTTACCTCTCTAATGAAGATGTGCACAATGCCATAATAATTGATAGAAAGTCATGGTTATCTGATTCCATATTTGGGGTAGGTTGTACATTCCAACTTTATTTTTCTCTCTGTTTGAAGACAAGAAATTTGGTTTCTGATATACTGCATGTATTTCAGAATAAATTAACATGAAAATGCCAGGTTGTACATTCCAACTTTATTTTTCTCTCCGTTTGAAGACAAGAAATTTGGTTTCTGATATACTGCATGTATTTCAGAATAAATTAACATGAAAATGTCAGCAAATGTGTTTTATATTTTAGTAATTTATTTTTAAATTAAACTGAAATATCAGGAAGCTGTAATTGTTTTGGGCTCCTGAAAAATTGTGTACTTGTAGAATAGTCTGTACAGGATTGCTGGGAAAAAAAGGATGCTTCTAACTTTGCACATATACATATGAAATATTCTTCTCGATACCTATAAATGTGCTTGCAGGTTTTAGTGGGTATGTTATATGGCAGAAATAGAAGCAGGTTCTTTCCGGTTCCCATTTTATTTTAATTTGATTTGATGTTGGAGGTACTATTTGATGTTGAAGGAGATTTGTGAATTTGATGTTGAAGGAGATTTGTGAAGACAATGGTTCTTTTAAGTTGTGTCTACTTGTTTACTTCCTGGTGACACAATTTGCTTTCATGTTTCACACAGCTTTCAGCTGGCATCCTAGCTCTGTACACATGCAAACAGCTCGTGGATTACAAGCTTAAGAGGTGTGTTTCATGGACCCTACGTCATACTAATGGCACAAGATAAATTATCATCGATGGTTGCTTGGTACATGACTTCCTGACAGTTGTTTGGTAGTTCTGGATGGTATTGTAGATGGGAGAAACAAAGAGAAAAAGGTGAGTTCACAAGGATGGTTCCATAGTTTAGATAGTATCACTTATCTATGGTCAGAATGCTTAAAAACTTAAGTCTTCTGTACTTATCATTGTACTCTAGACATTTTATTACATGGCAAAGCGACTTGAGGTCATCATGTATTACAGGTCCATGTACCCTAGGTTTTGAAGTCCTACAGCAATTGTGTACGATGTATTCTAAATTCCTTTTTGATGGAATGTATGGCACCTTGTCTTTTGTCAAATATTTGAAAATTAAATAAACTATCAATGCGTTTGCCTTGACTACTGTTTCAACTAGAAAAAAGATTTAAGGATTACTGCATCATGATCATATGCCTATCAGTGCACTATAGAAACATCTTAAGATTAGCCCTGCATTAATTTTGATGCTTTTATTGTGGTCCAAATGATAGTTGTATGATGTGTTGAGACACGGAACGTGGTTGGGTTGGTGAGAGTCAGATCGTAAATTAGATGGTTAATAATGCGAGAAATAACTTTATTATGCCTTGTTATACATAAGTGTTTTCCGGATTGTATACATGGTCATATACAATTGTGTGAAAATTGAACTCTAGAAAAAAAAATCGATGTTTGGTTGTTTTTATTTGCATCCCTGAAATGATACCGTGGCGTTAGCACGGGCACTATACTAGTGTGTATAGGTTATATTATTCGTAAAGTTTATTATATAAAAAGTTGCACTAGAAAATTTATGTTGAGAAATTGTTATGATAAATTTATCTGTTTATGATAGTTATAATTACAAAGGTTCCGCATGAAAGTTGTCATGATAGATTATCTATAACATTATGTCAAAAATTATATTGAAAAAAAGTTATCATACAAAGTAGTGGCGATAAGTTTTTCCGCTGGGAATATAATTTCGTACTTTTGTAAAAAAATGGAAATGAATGTTTTCAACAAAGAAAAGTCGCAAGGCCGGTTAGACTCACCATGCATCCTGGAGAGATACTTCCCTGTAGGAAGCCGTGATGACGCCAACAAGTAATGAAACTCACCAATGGGCTTTAGGCAGCCAGCATCTCTTATTTGGGGCATCCTGAATATTTAAAATCCTTTAAGACTTCGAGATGAAAACATTATAATGCGGTCAGACACCATGATATCATCCTATACAATTGATCCATATTTAGTATGAAATGTTCCAGGTTCACGAGCAAAAAACTTGAAGGTCACATAAAACTGTTCATGAGGAGAAATATTCTAGCTTCACAAAAAATTGTTTCAGGTTCAAGAGGAAAATGTTTCAAGCTTCATAAGAAAAAGTTACACCATAGTAAAATAAAAATGTTACGTTTGCTCATCTGCAATGTTCCTATAAATACAATTATAGTTCCACTAATGTAAATCCAATGTTCCACTAATCCATGTGTAGTGTTCCACGAAAGGAATAAATACAAATCTGGAAGAATAATAATATGTAATAAAAACTTAAAAAAAAGAGAGAAAGAAAGAATTGCTTGAAAAGGAGCGGCCCATGTCAACGAGAAGGCCCGTGCAGTTGCGCTCCACCTCATTCACGCCCCTTTCACAAGAGAAAATGGTGATTCTGCCATTACGAAAACTGGGCTTCGCAATTTTGCCATCCCGCAAATGGGATTCGCCCGTTTGCCATTCTCAAACGATACACACCCGCAAATATGCCCTGTGGAGGATTTGTTGCCAAATTAATTTTTTTTGCTGCGGCATCTTTTTCTTCCCGTTTTGCCCCTGAGCCTTATCCCTTCGTTCCTTTTCATTCACCGTATCTTCACGGGAGAGAGAGCACGGAGAGAATGGGAGAGAGACGAGACGAAGACGAACAGAGGGAACTGCTCCACCGCCGCCGATGCCGCCAACGGCCGACAGCAGCCCACCTCCTCGGCCCTTTCCTTCCCAGCCACGGCCTCCGCGCTAGGCCGCCGCCGCGTCCGCGCCAGGCCGCTGCCGCCGCCCCGACGCGTCCGTGCCAGGACGCCGCCGCTGCCCCGACGCGTCCGCTCCAGGACGCCGCCGCTGCCCCGACGCCAGATATGGGTGAGGCTTCGTCTAGTTCGTCGTTCATCCCAACAGCTGCCCTTTCTCTGTATCCACTTGGCCCTAGCGGGATCCCCTCATTCCATGTCCAGAATGTGGTGATAAAGTAGTGGAATGCAAATCCTGGAAAAACAACGGCAAAATTTTCTTCAAATGCGTAAACTATGATGAATTTGTGAGTATATAATGATCTGTTTTTGTCATATAGAAATTGATGAACTAGGTACTGTGTCAAGATTTGGATAAATAGTTTGTGTTATGTATTGTCATTTCCACAGGCAGTGAAGAAATGTCCATTCTTTAGGTGGATTGATGCTTACAAGAAAGTAGTTGCAAAGAAGATTAAAGAAGACATGGAAAAGAAACGAAAAGAAGAAATGCAAGCTGCAGTAGCATACGAAGGTCATAGTGAAACTAAAGCCTTGGTCGAAATGAAGCCTAATTGCAGGATTTACGAGGAAGAGAGGATGGATCTCAAGATGGACAAGCTTATCGTTCTGGTGCAGCTGTTGGTGGTGCTGTGTTTACTAATTGCAGTCCTAGTTCTTTTAGGTGTGGTAGTGCTTATTAGCAAGTGAAGTTGTTTAGTAACTGTGTTCTAGAAGAGTGGGGTACGACTCCTGGTGGTGGTCTGTTTAGTAACTGATTTGTAGAATGTGTTGTAATGACATCTAAGTCCTATGAAATGAAGATGTTTTTTCTGGAATTGACCTGTATTTTTTACTTGTTTTATGCAGAATTTTGACATAATTTTGCTTGAATTTGGACAGAATTTCAATAGAATTTGGACATAATTTTGACACAATTTCATGATCACAATAACATTCCAGCAAAGTACATGTCCAGATAAATTCAAGATAGGTAGCATTTAAGTTACAATAACATAGGTCCAAATAAATTAAATAAGGTCCATATACATAGATACATGTCCAGAGATACGTTTTCATAGAGATCTCCATTCTCATGATGGAGATACATGTCCAGATACAATTTAAGTTACAATTTCATGATGGACATAACATTCCAGACCGAAACCTTCAATTGGCTTTCAGTTTTCTTGGCTTGAGTTTTTTTGGTGGGCTCCTCTTTTGCACTGTCTTGTCTGGTGAGACACCTTCAGCTAGCAGGTTTTGCAGTTGGCTGCAATAAAAGTAGCACTATGAGTCACTTGTATGAAAGCAGTATACAAGTATAAAAGAATGAGAATTAATGTGTAGCATGCCCTCTTGTAACCCTATTGGGGCTGTTCTGTATGATCTGGTCCCTTGTGAGCCTTGTGGGGCTGGTGAGTGTATTTGGGGCTGGTGTAGGCATTTCTTGGTCATGGAGAGAAGCATCTGGGGCCGGTACTTCAATTTCTAAAGCATGCAAATCATCTGGGGCTGGTGGTGCGATTTCTTGGTCATGGAAAGCATTTGGGGCTGCTGGTTCAGTAGCAGTATCCTGAGATTTCCCTCCCTTCTTTGCTCTCTTTGTTGGGATTTTTGCATTCTCACCATACTTTGTTGTATTTTTTCTTGCCTTTCTTTTCCTGCAAGTTTGGACAAAAAAGTATTTAATTTAGTTAGCAAAACAAGTCATGGCAGCAAGTACATATAGTTGGGTCTTACCTTTTCTTAGTCCCATTAAGATGGCATTTGTAGCTTGTTTCACCATGGTCTAATTCTCCACATCCCTTGCACTTTCTTTTGCCTCTAATCATTTTTTTCTTGCCCTTTTCTGCCTCATTTGCAGCTTGTTTATCTGCCTCATTTGCTACTTCCTTGGCTGCCTTCTTTCCTTTGCTACCACCACCTTCAAGGAAGCTTTTGATCCTGAGTTTTCTGTACCGTCCAGCAGTCCTCTTGTCAAGTGGTGCCCTAACCCCAAAAGGCAAATCAACATCTGGCCACTGTGTTCTATCAGGCAATGGCTCTATAAGTCTCTTATAAGCTGCCCTGAACCTCTCAACAGAGTAATACTCATGCACAAAGTCCTCCATATGTATATTACTAGACTGTACACTTGTAATCAAAGCCAAAGCATGCTGGCAAGGCTTACCAGTATGCTGCCACTCAAGACAGGTGCACTCATGTAGAGAAGACTTAACAACATGTCTACTGCAAGTGTTTGTGGTGTCCCAAATTTCAGCTGCAGCACTTTCACCATCTATAACAGTCAAGTGCCCAAGTCCTCTAGTTCTAGCTTTCAACTGTTGTATCACTGCTGGGAGGATCTTTCTGGTAAGCCTTTCTGAAATTTTTCTCCTTTTCGCCCATAGCACCATAATCATCTCTCTGAGTTTGTCTGCAAGCTCAACAACAGGAAGGTCTTTCCAGTTCCTGATCCAATTGTTGAACACTTCAGCAAGGTTATTAGTGATATAATCACATTTAATCTCAGGATTGAAGCCAGATCTCATCCAAAGCTTGTAATGGTGAGCCTCCATCCAAACCAACACTTGAGGACTAGCATCAATGACTGACTTGTAAAAATAATTGAAAACTGATTCTCTATAAGCTCTAGCTGCAGGATACATCTTAGAGAACACATCACCACCAAACCTTTTAATGAAATTGTTCATTAGATGTCTAAAGCACTCCCTATGTTCAGCCTGCGGAAACACATTCTTAACTGCATTTTCTAGACCTTTGCACGCATCTGACGAAATAGCTAAAACAGGAAGATCTCCTATGGCCTTGTGCAACTGAGTCATAAACCAAGTCCAGTTATCTGTTGTCTCACCATCAATGAACCCAAAAGCAACTGGGTACATCCAGTTGTGACCATCTATACCACAAGCTGCAGCTAAATGACCATTCCATCTACCATTAAGTGCAGTAGAGTCTATGCTAAGGTATGGCCTGCATCCTTCTAAAAAACCTTCAATGCAAGGTTTCAATGCACAAAAAATCTATGGAAATAGAAATTGCCATCTACCTCCTTGATGCCAATCTCAATAACACTACCTGGACACCTCTTCAGGACCTCTGCCCTCCAATTGAATAGCAGCTGAAAGCTCTCTTCCCATTTGCCATACAATTCTCTCAAAGCAATTTGCCTACCTCTACAAATAGTATCATAATGAATTATACACTTGTGGTCATCCCGTAAAGTTTTTTGCAGTTCCTTAGGGCCCATAGCTGTTTTCTTCCTAAGGTGATGTATTGCCTTTGAAGCAACCCAAGCACTGGTTGGTGTGGTAGTCTTCCTCCTAGCACTTGATTCACATGTATGCTTATCAACAACCACTGTCACCTGCAACAACAAAAAAATTAGTCAAGGCAACTAATATAGAAGGGCAAAAAACATTGGCAGCCTTAAAATTATTGAAGGGAAAAAATTAATGGAACGCAAAATGAAAGTTAGTACCATAACGGTGCACCCATCAGGCTGTCTACGCCCAACAAGATGCCAAGGACAATCTTCTCCCCCCTTGCAACCTCCAATATATCTTTCAGGATCTGTTTTGACAACGCGTAGTTCAAACTCTTTATTTATAGCAAATTGTCTCACCACCAATCTAAACTCCTTCATGTTAGAATAAACTGTGCCAAGATCCATATTGGGCCGATTTGGATCGTGCACCACAGTCCTCTCCCCTGGTAAATAGTCATCAACTTCAATGACTGCCCCAGTTGTATCAATTTCTTCAGTCCTCTGACAAGTATCGGCGTTCTGTTGACTGCTAGCTTTACTGGCTGCCTTTCTTGCCTTATCAGCCTCCTCATCGTCAGCCCTAAACCCCAACAGCTCATACATCACCTCATCATCAACAATCTCAATTCTTCCCTCTTCATCTCGATTGTCCTCGATGCGTAGGCTATCCCAATCAACAAGAGGTGCCTGCATTTGCTGTGCAGGAGGTTCTACCAGTGCTAAGCTAAGGTCAGGCTCCCCATCGAGCCTAGTAAAGAAATAAAAAGGTGGCACAGTTAGATTACCACCACATCTACACTTGTCGAGTCTCATCTACATGCTTGGGCACAGTTAGATTACCAGCAAAGCAAGAATACGTACCCTTGGAAGAGATCTGGCCAGTTCTCCATCCACCACTTGGAGCAGCACCGGCGTCGGTTGGCAGAGCCGGGACGCCTGGCTGGCTTCGGGGAAACCCAGGAGGTGCCCTGCAGTCGACCATCGGCGGCGGCGTCGGAGGCGGCGGTGCTGGCGGCGGCGGGGATCCGTTCCCTCTCTCCCTCGCTTGACCTGGCGTTGTCGTCTATATCCCGTGCGGAACGACCGTGAGTCTCCCGTGAATGAAGAGAAGGCCTCCGTGATGCATCAGGGAGGGGCAAAACGGGTAGGCAAGTTTGTCATGGTAAAAAAAATTTAATTTGGCAACAAATCCTCCACAGGGCATATTTGCGGGTGTGTATCGTTTGAGAATGGCAAACGGGCGAATCCCATTTGCGGGATGGCAAAATTGCGAAGCCCAGTTTTCGTAATGGCAGAATCACCATTTTCTCCTTTCACAAGCGTCGACTGGGCCGCCGGCTACCGCCGCCGCCACCTCCGCCGCCTCCGCCTAACGCCAGGTGCCCAGGTCTTCATCGGGCCCTTCTCCGGCAACGAGCACCCACCAGGTACGCCCGCCCGCCCGTTCTTTTCCCTTCTTGCTGTGCGAAACCGAGCACCCAAAGCCTAACCTAAGCTATTTGGCTATTTCTAATCGGATCTGATCTAATTGCAAGTGCATCTACTAACTTCGATTTTTTTTTTCGCAAAAAAAATTATCGGGTGTTCATGTCCTTTGCTGGGTCCCCTGCACTTGCAGTGACTGAAGAGGCAGGAGCAAAGAGCTAACAGGAGATGAATGCCCCTGACCGTTATGAGCGCTTTGTCGTGCCGGAGGGCACCAAGAAGTGAGCCATTCATCAGTCCCCATACTTGCCCTACTGTTTTATTTACATACAATCGTTGACTCAATTGATTTTCGTTGTTCATGACCCTATAGGAAGTGAGACGTATGTTTCAAGCAATGCTACAATTCTCTTGTTGATATTAAAAACAATTCTGCTAGTCTATGTAAAGTGAATCTTTTGGCATTAAGCTATGGAACTGTGGCGCTTTATCTGACACTAATCTTGTTTCTGATCATTTTACACTTGCTGAATCCTTTTACTTTTATGGATTCACTCGAGGTTTTCAATCGCACTTGCTCATTTTGTGATTAGTTGTAGGTTATGGTTGTGCTCCTGATAAACTAATGACAATTATTAATGCAGAGTGTCCTATGAGAGGGATACAAAGATTGTGAATGCTGCATCATTCACTGTCGAACGTGAGGATCACACCGTAGGCAATATCCTCCGCATGTAAGTACAATTTAGTTTTTTTTCTTTAACGCTCCTCGTCTTATGGTTTGTATGGTTGACATATTACAGGCAGCTGCACAGAGACCCAAATGTTCTCTTTGCCGGGTATAAGCTCCCTCACCCACTTCAGTACAAGATCATTGTTAGGGTATGATTCAAGTTCCATTTGTCTTTTTTTCTCTCCTTTTTTTTATACTGATTTGTTGAGCTTGTTCCCCAGTTATTTATTTATTTGTGTATGGACAGATCCACACAACGAGCCAGTCCTCCCCGACGCAGGCCTACACCCAGGCTATCAATGATCTAGACAAAGAGCTTGAGTACCTTAAGCAAGCTTTTGAGGTCAGAGGTTTTTCTGATATTTACTCGAATTGTTAGTTACAATTTTCAGCAATTACACCTTTAGGTCATGGACCAGTGAGAACAAAATGAAGAGGAATAGTTTAACTTGTTTTTCTTTCATTTTTCTTTAACTGTGACTGTAATGTTAGCCATGCAATTGGATTTTACATGTGTTGATTGCATCAATCAAGAATTTGATTTTATACGTAACCACATACCTTGAATTTGTGCTAATCGTATCAAATTAAGAAGTTAGCTCTATACATGATTTCCTTGAATTTGTGACTATATTCCTACCTCATTTTGTCCA
Organism: Miscanthus floridulus; assembly: GCF_019320115.1. Classification (NCBI taxonomy): domain Eukaryota; kingdom Viridiplantae; phylum Streptophyta; class Magnoliopsida; order Poales; family Poaceae; genus Miscanthus; species Miscanthus floridulus. Next base: position 336,902 of record NC_089583.1, on the reverse strand, counting down.
TTTGACAATGCTGCTACAGAGATCATCATTGAACCTTTTCTGCTTTATGTTACAAAGATGCCAACTATGGACTACTTGATGAACTACTAGATGTTCAACACAGGAATGCCTTTGGCAAAATTTGCATATTCACGCTCCCTTCAAACTGATACCCTTAAATTCATTTGAAGCTCTTTTCATTTCCAAGAAGTATCTCACTACTTTAGTCCTACTAGGAAAAGTTCTTTGGGATCTCTCTTTGTAAATGTTAGTTCTGGCTTTTGTTTTTCTAGGTTGCATGGCATTTCTTTGTGCAATTGTGTATCGCTAAACAAAGAAAAGCTTTATTTAGTATTAACCAGTGATACAAAGCAAGGCAGAGTATGTGGTTCTGTGGGTGTAGTGTATTTAATAATGCTTTGTATGAAGTGTTGTTGTTTCTGTTGGAACAAAAATGCTTGATTTGACATGAATTTGTCGTGGTCATTTTGACAGATTTGTTGGGAAGGAAAGCATCTGCTTTTTTCTTCGTAATACAAAGAAACACAGCTCTCCTGTGTTTTTGAGAAAAAAAAAGTATCTGTTTTGTTTGCTACTGTGAACATGTTCAAAGGATAATCCTTTCTATCCTTTTTTTTTGCTTAAAAAAAGATGTCTGAACTCTGAAGTAGCGAGTACCAAAGGACTGGGCATGGATTTGCTTGTTTATGTTGGTCCATTTCATAAGCAAATGCTTACATTAGAACACATTGGAAGAGTAATATATAGTGACATGTTAAATTTTTTCTTCTGTTCATGATGCATTTGTTGCCAAGTTAGTGTTGTTAAGTACCAACCTTACCTTCTAAAACAAAGCATTTAAGCAATGGCCCACCAAAATCTAAATGGTTAATTGATGTTTTCTCCACTTTCCCATACATCCACGTGTTCCCATGCTACCCGCATACTAGTTAAGTTATTCTTTGGTACACTAGAAAAAATTCTTCTTAAATTTCATTCAGGAAATTTTGGTATTACTCCCTCCGTCCCCTTTTGAGAATCATATTAGGAAAAAAAATTGTACCAGATTGATCGTCATTTTGTCATGGACGGAGCCTTATCAGCGAAAATGTGGCATTGGCCACTTCGGTTCCAGCTCCAACGCGAGTTCCCTCGCTGATTTACGTTAGTGTGCTATTATTCCATTGGTTCTCCACGCAAGAGGGCTGTGCTGTACAGGGAAAAAATGATTTCTGGCACGGAATTAATGTTTTGCACCGTCGCTAGCTGCAGATAAACATGAGAGATTAGCCCTAGCCCGCCTTGGTCTCACTCAGTGCCCCTCTACTATGTGCTGATCATAAAGGCACGGAGGGAGTCGTTTGTTCTTCCTGGTTGCATGGCATGACATTCTGCAACAGTATACTGCTATGTGAGGTAAATTTAGCATGCACTGATTCATGATGCAGAACAAGTCGGTGTATGTTTGTGCATTGTGCTTGAGAGAGAGAGAGAGAGAGGGGGGTTGCTTTATTTAAAAAATACTTGTGTGTTGAGAGTAACTGATTTGGACGGCAAAAATTCATGGTATTTGCCTGTAGCTGGACATGAAATATTTGGGAAGAACTACAGAGTATTGTTAGTTATTTTCGGTGAACCTTAACCCCACCCCCAGTATAGATGCCTGAAGTGTCTCCAGTATCCTAGGCATGCACATTTGCCTATTGGTGTTGTAACTTTTGACAATGACCTGATTACATATGAAACGTTTCGAAGAGTAGACCATAGAGTGGTGTCTCGATTATTTGTTCTGATTTTATGCATCTTCAGCTAAGTAACGGCCTTTGTACCTTCGAACACAATAGTTTAAGCAACAGCCTTATAAATCTGAGTGGTGTTCAAATTGAATATGCATTAACAGAGTGGTGATTTTCCTGTTAGTTGGGTCATTTGCTAGTTGCTACTAGGGGATAACTAGATCTCTGTACCATTTCTGATGCTTGCTGATTACCTGGCATCGCTTGAGTTTTGGCCTTTAATTGTTTGCCTTTGTAAACAAAACAGTAAGGTAGTGATTCTTAGGACTTTAGGTCAGATGTTTTTCCTAGAAATTACTGTATTTGACCATTCTCCAATTCATATTCATTTTCAACGCTGAACATCCATCTCTTGATGGCATGTTGACATCTTTATGTTGTACCACATCACACTTACATGACTGACATTCTGAGCGTTTTGTTTTCAGGATGAGAAGAACAGGTACGAGGAAAGGATGAAGCAGGGGTTCTAAATCAATGGTATGGGAGATCCAATGAATAAACTTCCCGTGTTAGTTTTATGCTAGGCGAGTTAACATTGAAACGAACGCCCAAGGATTGTGAATGTGATGCGGGACTGATCCCTGAACTGAGGCATGAGGTACCCTAAAAAACGGATGCTCAAGGTTTGCCTAACATGATGTTAGACTGGACCTACCGGTCCTTGAAACTGTGCGAGGAGTCCAGGTCAGCTTGGTTGCTTTGCTGTCGTTTTACTGTCACATGCTTGTGCCAACATCTGATTATTGCTGGGTCATGACCTTTTGTCCATTGCAATGCACATTAGACGGTGAGAAAGAATGGTATGAGATACGAACAGTGCAAACACACCAATGGAGTTTTACATTGTGCGTACTTGCGTAGCAATATTCCCACCATCAGATTGTCCGCAGTTAGCTACTGTTGTCTAGGTCTAGGTGCAATGTCTTTAGTGCTTGCAGATTTCCAGCTATAAACGTCCTATTCGTTTGGGCTTGTTTGGCTTATAAGCTGTACTTTTTCAGTCAACGAACAATACTTTTCTCTCACACCAAATCAGCTAACGGTACTTTCAGTCATGGTTTATGAGCCAAACAAGTCTAAACGAACAGGGCGAAAATCCATTTTGAGATATAAGGGATTATTCTAGCTACTATGCAAGTAGATAATTACGTCTTTAGTGATAGCGGATTTTCAGCCTATCTTCACCCTAAAATATATAACGGCCCATTCGGACCCTTTCATCTGGGCAGAATTGGAATCTACCTCGTGAACTTAGCTATTTAGGCTGTCTTCAACATAAGACCCGTTGCGGAACCTAAATCCAAAATAGATCTTCAACACAATACCTATAGCTTTTAATAGAGTACCTATATGAAAGACTCATTTTAGGTGCCAGAAGAGGTATAATCCAAATCTGAGTATCCTCTCCCATTTGCAGAAAGGGTTGTCTTTTGAGTCTTGTTGGAGAAGACAAAAAATATGTATTAAACCATTTGCCTGTAGCGCTACCCAAATGACGAATGTGTTTTGTATTTTGGGTTGCGGTTGTTGGAGACAGTCTTAGCCTATAGAATTTGATAAATATACTAGCCAGTACCCAGCACGGTGCCATGGGCGATAATAGCGAGCAATCGGCGCAGAGACAATGCTATTTGTTAGCATTGACATGCAAAAGAATTATGAGAACTTTAATATAGCCAGGTATTTTGAGATGAAATGCTGGAACAAATAAAATTAGAAAGTGGCATTTTATTGGAAGGAAGGAAATTGTTTGGAGACCATATATATGCAGTTATACATCACTACTCTGGCATCATAATCTAGAAGTATGGGTTAAGTGTAGGAAAATATTGGACCTAAACTTACAGGATCGGCATCCCTGCAAGATAGGTAGCCTTGTTGGATAGTAGAACCTGTAGATGAACCAAAAATGATTAATGAAACCGATAAAACATAGCATAACGTGTAATCATTGTAAGACAGGCAAATATGTATGAGGTCTTCACTCTTCAGGTAAGTAGCATACATTAGTAGAAAGGCAGATTAATCAGAAAACACATTAAAGAGGTTGCAGATTTGTACAACTCAATTTTATAGGGAACCACTCCTTACAGTAAGCCACCATTATAATGGTTGGGGGATTCGTGAAATGTTTGTTTATTAAGATTTATTGATCTTAGCAACAAACAACAATGGCTACAAAAGAACATCAATATTAGTTATGAAAATATATATGAACTGTTTGGTGCTCATCTAAAATAGTGATGGGTAAAGCATGAACATTTAGTTTGATGGCAAAAGATGGTAAATCTGAGGCTAATGTGGACAGGACATGCGTGCTGATTACGGAAGTATTATTGGTCATGAAATTAAGAGAGCATGAATTAGAAGAGCACGCGTACCCTAAAAGCAATTTTCCTTGCCGTAAGCATTGGCTGTGTATAACGATTTCTTCCCAAAATCTAATAGTGAAATGAATGGAAGAAGCACTGACTGTCTATGCTGGTAGCAATTGACTCTCAAATGATTGGTCTATGCAATATGCATTGAGCATTGAACGCCATTTCTTGCACTTTCAGAGCATGTAACTCTGCATTCTTATGGATACAGACTGATAAGTCTTTTTGAGTTTCACAGAAAAAGAATGAAGGCAACCCATCTGAAGGCAATTTTCATATACACTAATAAATATAGTGCCATACTCAAAATTACTTGTTGGTCTGAATATTACACTAACTTTGTTTTGCATGGGGAAAAGGTATGGTGCTATATATTACCTCTTCATGGAGTTCAGAAACAATGATCATAGGTATGTCCTGAGTGATAGCTCCGACGAACTAAAAACATTTACAATCACTTAATGCCTGAAAGAGTTTCTAAAACAAAAGAAGAGACATTTTGGTTAAAAAAAATCGGAGCGACAGATATTTCTCCAGTACAATAACTACTTAGCAACCCCTGCACAAGCATTGGTAACTGAGTATGTCATTAATTTGGAAAACATCATTGGTAACTGAGTACAAATATTTATTTCAAAAAAAGCTGAGCAAACATGTTGTAATAGTCTTTTGACATCACAGAATTATTAGTCAATGCAATGAAATAAGTACTAACACTCCCACTCTGGATTCGTCTTTGCTGATGGACTGATGCTATGGCTGTTCAGCCATCGTTCGTCAGCAACCCCTGCACTGTCGATGGACTGCATACATTTTTTTTTGTTGTAGATCAGTGGCTCTGACAAACGATAGCTTCGAAAAGAGATGAAGTAGACGTGCAGACCTATTCAAACCAATGGCGAGGTCATCTAGGACGAGCAACCTAGGCTCCATGGATCTGTATCTCCATGGCCATGCTGGCCCTTCTCTTATGGCTGCCGCCTGATCCCCTTAGTGTACTGTACATAGCGAATTCAATGCAGTTAAAAAGTGAAAGCGACTTATACCTAGGAATGGAGGGAGTATATATTAATTTTAGAAACCGTGTATCATTTATATACCTTATTAGATGGTCCCTTTCAATGAGAGGAGGTTTCATGGACCTGGTGCCAGCAAGTGTAGAAGCTTGTTGTGACACTATTTAGGTAGGCAAGCTAAGTTATGTTTCTTTGTTTCAATGACCAGAATCATTTAAGTATGATATGTAGAGGAGGTGGTGCATATCAGTGTTCATTGTCAGGTGCTTTAGTACAAAGCGTTATCGAAACTTCATGCGCTCCACAAAACAAAGAAGGGGTAGACCCAGTGCCGGAGGCTCCCACATGAATGGGGTCTGGGAAAGGGAAAAACCGAGGCAAGCCTTCCCCCGCAAAATCTGCGGAGAGGCTGCTTCGAAACCGCGACCTGGTGACTCAGTGATGGGGTCTGGGAAAGGGAAAAACCGAGGCAAGCCTTCCCCCCGCAAAATCTGCGGAGAGGCTGCTTCGAAGCCACGACCTGGTGACTCAGTGAGACAGCTCTCACCACTGCACTAGACCTGCCACTGAAGGCAAAATTGCAGGTCAAATGCAAAGTATTGATAGCTTGGAAATTAAATATAACCAAGTAACCATGATGCATAAATAATAATTAGGTAATTTGGATGCCTCCATCTCATCAGTGTAACGCCCCAGGCCCGGCACATGGTACAGGCCCACTCTACCGAGGGATGGCCCCCACCTATGTAGCAACCCGTTTACGCTTTCGTCCTCACTTCGCGTAAAACGGTTAACCGAAGGTTACTACGCGTCTTTGGCCCGACTATTTAAGCTGGTTACGGTAGCTACAGTGTTCCCGCGGTGCTACAGTGCTCACATCACCTTGTCGCGTACTCGTAATTCGGCCCGGCCCATCAGACTGGCCCTGCTAGGCCCATCAGCGGGGTCTCACATACACCCACCCTTAGGATTCGACGTCCTCATCGAGGTCTCGAACCAGCTTACCCATACGGGACAAATGTCCAGGATCGACTCTCTTAGCCACGTCCATATTCCCAGCTCCCCGGCCCAAGTGCCATGCATGCGCAACCTATCCGAGCTCCCGAGCCATATGTACGTGAGACCGTGAGAGTTGGCTCTGATACCATTTGTAACGCCCGAGGCCCGGCACACGGTACAAGCCCACTCTACCGAGGGATGGGCCAGACCTACATAGCAACCCGTTTACGCTTTTGTCCTCGCTTCGCGTAAAACGGTTAACCAAAGGTTACTATGCGTCCTTGGTCCAGCTATTTAAGCTGGTTCGGCGAACTCTGAACTACCGATATGGTATACTTTCGGTAGCTACAGTGTTCCGTGATGCTACAGTACTCACATCACCTTGTCGCGTACTCGTAATTCGGCCCGGCCCATCAGACTGGCCCAGTTAGGCCCATCAGCGGGGTCTCAAAGAATGGTTGCATTAGGAAATGAAGATAAAACAGTTTGTACCGAGGCAATGAGATGAAGAGCTTTTTTTTTGTACCAAAGCATAATGAACCTGGATGATGATATGGATCCTTTCACTTGAGATGGCAATGGTTGTCATACATGAGTTGCCAACTACTCCAGTACCAATAGCCATCTGAAGAATTGCTAGCAGGTTCACCTGTTCAGCGTGAACAGAAATTGCATGCAAAGAAACTAAAATAACTCAACTCACCATGATGCATAAATAATTAGGTACTTTGGATGCCAATCTCATCAGTTAGAACGGGTGCATTTAGGAAATAGAAAATTATACATTTTGTACCAAGGCAATGAGATCAAGAGGTTTTCTGTACGGAAGCATAACGAACCTGGATGATGATCTGGATCGTTTCACTCGAGATGGCAATGGTTGTCTTAGTTGAGTTCTCAGCTACTCCAGCCCCAAAGCCCCCAATAGCCATCTAAAGAATTGGCACTACTCCGAGATAAGCAGACTCACCTGTTCAGTGTCGAAAGAAAATGCAAGCAAAAAGAGTAAAACCTTTATGCATAAGATATGTTGTAGGATGATGCAACTATTTGGCTGTGGCATACTTGTGTACCTTTTTTTTAATCGAAAATGTTAACATGGACATGAGGATCTTTGCTGTGCCGCGACGGCCAACTTCTTTGGATTCAGGCATCCAGAGTTCGGATGCTAGTTCATATAACCCCACATGACCCCAATACTAAGAATTAATAATTAATAATAGCATAATTGTCGTTGTTTCGAGTAAACACCAACGAGTAAATTTGTATTATTGTGCGTCTGGCTTGGATGGTGTGTTAAGAGGACACGAGGTTTATACTGGTTCGGGTAGAATGTCCCTATGTCCAGTTCGTTGCTGCCGCTCGTGTTACTAGCACTGAAAAGTTCATAGTAGGGGTTACAAACGGGCGAGAGAGGGACATGCCTCAAGTCTCTGATGGAAAGAACAAATGGGTGCCCAGAGCTTCATCGCTGCTCGGCTGTGTGTTCAAGGTTCAATGCTAGTGGTTCTGATTTGATCTGATGCGGTACAATCAGTTCTTGTGTGATGTGATGCCCCTTAGTGGGGTGTCCTGCTTTCCCTTTTATAGGCCAAGGAAAGGCACGGGTTACAACGGGAGAAAAAAGAAGAACGAGAGGGAGAGGAAGTCCTTCAGGGTCGCTGGACCTTTCCTTTCCTTTGTGTGGGCCCCGCTGACATGGCTGGTGGCGACAGGGATAGCCCCACACCGGGCGTCTGTCCGCCTAATGATGCCATGCCCTGGCGTTGTTAGCGAGTTGTGACGTCCCATCCCGCCATGGCGGGCGGCGCGGCGACCCAGCGTGCTGATCAGCAACCATACAGGGAGTAGGTAGCATAGTGACCACACGTCCATCACTGTGGGCGATGTGAGTCCCCTGGAATGACATGTTGCGGGGACGGGTCATGTTGAGATGTGACCGCTCCATACATGATGCTAGAAGTTTGACCTTGGGTTGTACTTTCTGGCCCGTAGTGGTTGGCAGCGACGTGAGCTTCCGTCAGGAGCTGTGCCCGAGGGATCAGGCGAGGTGGAGCCAGCCCTCAGACGTCGGGCGAGGCAGAGCCCGCCCTCAGATGTCGGGCGAGGCAGAGCCCTCCCTCGGGGATCGAGCGAGGTGGAGCCCGCCCTCAGACATCGCGTGAGGCAGAGCCCACCCTCGGCGGTCGGGCGAGGCGGAGCTCGCCCTCAGGCGTTGGGCGAGGCGGAGCCAGCGGCCTTGGTATTGGTTGGAGCTGTAGTCGCACCCTTGACTGCCAGGATGGATTAATGTATGACGACCATTAGCCCCTCCTCTTAGGGTACCCTAGTATTAGTCTCCGATAGTAGCCCCCAAGCCTTCGGAGGAGTAGAATACTCCTTCGGAGGTTTTTCTGAATGGAAGTACTCTGAGGGCTTTGGCCTTCTTCTATAGCCCATGACGTAACCTGGGAAAGGTGGTTCCCTTTCGTCGAGACCGGACCCTTCGCGGGTATGGCCATGAGATTTGGTGGTTTGTTAGCTAGCTAGTTCAATTGGGATCCTGGCATCCCATTCACGGGGATCTGGCTAGGGTCAGCTTGATGACCGACCCTAGATTCTTGGCGGTCGATCCGTATAGTTCTCGGGTTCGTTCAACTGGTCCCGAGGGCTATGTGCCTTTCTTCAAGGTAAAACCAAGGATCGTAACCGGTCGAGACTCAAACGTGAGCCGGGATGCCCGTGGCGCTCGTGCGCCTGGGTACTGGCCGCTTGCGAACCCACCCCTTTCTACTTCCTTACCTTGAAGGTACCTAGAGCAGTTGTCGAACCCATCGATGGGCCAACCTTTGAGCTGCTGGGCCCAGACAGGCCGTAGAGGTGTTTTTAGATCCGTATTCCTCGCACTTGTAACGAGTCATGACCCGTCCGGAGAGGCAAAACATCCGGCGAGTTTTCCAAGGGAACGGATAGAGATTGCGTGCGCATATCCCGCGACATGATGTTGTGGCAGATCATGGCAAGCACGGAGATCCAGGTGGGCGGTTAGTTTCCTCGCGCATGTCGCCCCTATAAAACCAAAGGGTTCGCCCCTTGGGTTTCATACCTTGCCTTCTTGCCTTTGCATCTACAACCGCCGCCGCTAATCACCTAGGCTTCCTGCATCCGCGTCCCCACCACCATCGAACTTGCATCCACCCGCCCCCATCTTCCAATGGATCTGTGGTGCAGCTCTGACATCACCTTCCAACGCATGGAGGACCTCGGCCGAGGAGTGGCTGCTGCTCGGCGAGGAGGATGTGCCGTCGCTGCCTGATGGCTACGTGGTGTCATTCGCACACTTCCATGAGCATGGGTTTGCCACCCCCGCCTATAGATTTCTTCAGGGACTGCTTCATTACTACAAGATCGAGCTGTAGCACCTTAATCCCAATGGGATTCAGCATATGGTGACGTTCGTCGCCATGTGCGAGGGATTCCTAGGGATCAGTCCCAACTTTGATCTGTGGTGGCACTTCTTTGCCGTCACCCTCCAGAAGAAGAGGGAGAAGAGCGGCAGGCAGGAGTTGCATACGTCTATGGGATGCGCTGGCATCCACCTCTAGAACAACCAGGTCGGTGAGTACCCATCAATGTGGCTGTCGACCTCCAACAAAGGGTGGCATTTGCAGTGGTTCTATCTCAAGAACGCCGCCGCCACCCCCCTACAGGAGTTCACCGGGCACCTGATCGAAGAGGCCCTAGAGTCATGGAGGAAGTGGGGTGTCCCAGAGGACAAGAAGAAGATCTGGGACCACCACGCCGCCATCCGCATCCTGAAGGAGAGTGGCCTGAAGGGGTCGGGCATCATCGGGGCCTATCACGCGAGGAGGGTGGCGCTGTTGATGAGGCGCGCACTCCTACTGTATGCGATGGCACCCAAGGCGTCATTCGATAGGACGACGCTTGCCGAGGGAGCGCTCTCCCACTCCGAGGTTGTGTAGCTCATTAAGGAGTCGATGGAGCCTTCGCGGGATGACGTGGGTGCCCCCCTCGATTTCGTCTACCCAGTGTCGGGACATCCTCCAATGTGGCCAGAACCAAAACATGTTGTCTTCGTAAGTTTCCCCTCCTCACGCCTCCTCCTTAATTGATTTCCTAACCTCTTAATACTAACATTGAGAGCGATGGGACCAGCTGAGGGACCTCATCCTTACGGATCACCTGGCTCCATTTCCAAGGGATTCATCCATGAGGGCAACGAATTGTGCCAAGGGCGAGCACCTGAGGAAGGCGAAGGAGGATAAGAGGAAGAAGAGGCAGCGGAAGCTACAGGCACGGAAGCGGGGGGAGGACACCGACAACGACGATGATGATGATAAGGAAGACGACGATGAGGTAGTTGACGACATCAAGTGAGATTGTCGGGGACCAATACTTGGGTGCCTAAAGAGGAGTTAATACCTATCAACATTGATTCATCCTAGCATCAGGAGCATGACTGCACCTCTTGCTGGGCATCGCCTCATCCAGCCACCAAGGCCGCGGGCTCTGCCTCATCTGGCCCTCGAGGGTCGGCTCGACCTTGGCTGGCTCCTGAGGGATGGCTCCGCCTCGTCCAACCCCCGAGGGCTGGCTCCACCTCACCCGACAACTGAGGGTTGTTTCTGCCTCACCCGACGTTTGAGGGCTGGCTCTGCATTGCCCGACGTCTGAGGGTCGACTCCGCCTCGCCCGACGTCTAAGGGCTATTTCTGCCTCGCCCGATGTCTGGGGGCTGGCTCCGCCTCACCCAACGTTTGAGGGCTAGCTCTGGCTTGCCCGATGTCTGGGGGCTAGCTTCGTCTCGCCCGATGTATGCATGCTGCTCCTTTATAACTATGCGCGCATATAAGGTAGGGCACTCAAGTCAACCGTAATACCGAGGACCATATCCTGCATGCCTGCAGGAAAGTACCGTCAAGATATGATAAGACAGGTGCTTTAAGCCCTTCCAGTCATGTTAGAGCCCGAATAGTGTTGTAGGCGCCGACATTTGTCTTACAGTGTTGTAGGCACCACCATTTGCCCTCAGGTGCGGATCCTAACGGAAGCATACGACAACCACTACGGTCCAAGAGGAAACTCGCATCATCTAGAGTAATGGATGAATGGTCACTACATCATCTGCTCCTCGTAGGGTCATAGATCAGCACCCTGGTTCGTCATGCCACCCGGTGGGGCAGGATGGGACATGACCACTTGCTGACAAAGCAAGAACATGGCATCATCAGCGGATAGATGCCCAGCGTGGCCCTATCAGGATTAGCAGACAAGCACCCAATATGGAGCCATCCCTGGCACCGTCTGCCGTGTCAGCGAGACTCGCTTAGAGGAAAAGGAAGACCCGACATCTTTGAAGGACCTCCTTGCCCTCTAGTTTTTCTTCTCTCTCCCATCTGTAATCCCTGCTTCCCCTTGGTCTATAAAAGGGAAGGTAGGGCACCCCACTAAAAGGACGGATCAATTGAACACACCATACATCACATCACACATAGCTGAGCAGCGACCAAGCTCTCAGCACCCATTCGACCTTTCCATCAGAGACTTGGGATCTTTCCCTCTCTCACCCATTTGTAACCCCTACTATGAACTTTCTAGTGCAAATAACATGACCAGCAGCCACGAACTGGACGTAGGGACATTCTGCCCGAACCAGTATAAACCTTGTGTCTTTTTAGCACACCATCCAGGCTAGACGCGCAATAACACTGTTTACCCCAAAATTTGGGAGAAGAACGTGAGAACTCATAGGCTTCCAAGATTGTGCCAATCAAGGAATCGATTGCATAAAGATCAATATCAGCTGATTTGGATGCGACTCTAGAATCGGATCTGTTGGATGATGTCAGCGGATAGCGATGATGAGCTACGGTTGGCGCCAGGAAACTACATATCGGACTCTACAAAAAGAGAAAGATTATGGTCCAAGTTATCTTAAATTAGGAATGTTTTCCTTTATGCCGAAGTTTGTAACGAATCGTGATCGAGTAGGATTCATATTTAGGTTCCGGGTATAAATATCAAACCCCGGCTATTGTAAAAACACACACACAATCAATCAAATACAAGTTACTTACTTTTTTGGCTCCGGCCACCCCTTAGGAGTAGGAGTAGAGTAGATCTCGGTGAGTTCTTTAGCAAGTATGGTTGCATCGATCTGGTCAACCTCCACTGCTTGTCTGTAAGTACCGTCATGGCTTATACCTCTGTTCCTACGGCTACATCGATCTGGTCGACCTCAACTGCTACTCTGGTATAAGTTAGTTATCGACTCTTGTCTGGTTCAAGTAAGGCTGCATCGATTCGGTCGACCTCCACTGCTCGAACTAGATTAAGGTCAAGTTATCGGCTCTATCTAAGGGTAGTGTTCCTTTGGATGGATTCATTAAGTTACCGATATTACTTATTGCTTCCATTATTTATTTAATTACAACAATATTACTTCGCCCAATTGGGATTGATCTAGATCATCCTTATATCTTTTTTAACCCATTGTTTGCTAATCCAAATTTGATCTAATCTGCACTTTAAATGATGAGTTACATTTTATTGGCTGTTTTATATCAATCTTAATCATGCATAGTGTGCAGTTAAGATGTGTCTGATCTTGAGTAGATCTATCGGCTAGCAAAAACCGTTCCATGTCTCGTTATCATGGCCTGTGTGATTTTGCCTCACACCCCACTGTTAGCATCGTGGAGTGGGGATCGTTATTTGGTAGATCTGTTCCTGAGATGGCATGATCTTAAGTCTTAACTATGCGCTATGCCTGAATTGGCTGTTTTAGCCGATATCGAGTGCTTTCACGAATAGTTCACATCATGAGACCGTTGAAGCAGCGCTAGGTTGAAAGATGTGTTAGCCCCATGATCTTATTATTGTATTACGGCCTACATGATTCTGCCTCATGCTCCACTAATATTAGTAATAAGTTAGGGTCGTCGAGTCTATTGTTGTTTCTATGGCCTGCATGATTCTGCCTCATGCCCCACTGGTCATAGCGATAGATGAGATCTAATATGTTTATTAGATTTATCTCTATTAAATGGTTGAATGATGATGAACCATTTCTTTTATAAAAGGGGTTCGGTTACTTGCAGTCATTAGCTCAGTATAAATGAATTATTGTTAATATCTTATTGCCATTGACCAATATTTGTCTAAAGAATGATATTCATCCTGAACAATAACCAATTCTTCTTACACAACCCCAAGAGCTTTAACCGACTTATTCTTATGAATATGCTAGAATTGACTATTTAGTTGATCTCCTTTCATATTAGCTCTCAGATCCACACATTCGGGACTGTCTGGCAACACCGGCATGTTCCGCCCTAAATTACTGATAAACTTTCTCTCCTTGTCAATTGCAGGGTCAAATTGACTGGCACGTCTCGGGAGGAGTGCGTAGGATCGACCACCCCTGTGCTGAAGCTAGGTGGATCTCTAGCTCCATCGAGCGGACCCTTCCGGCTTGCTCGTGTGCCCTCGGCATAGGACAAAAATTCCATATCGACACACGTTTCTGGCATGCCTAGTGGGACCCCACAATCGTCATGGCGGTTCACAACAACGACGACATCCTTATGGTACATTATGAAGATCTACCTGATGGAGATAAATGTGTCATCAGCAAAGCTACAGAAGAGTTTTAGAACAAGTGTTTGTTGTCCTACACCAAAATATGTGACAACATAATTGTTTAGAAATTTCCACTACCAAGAGTTCTATTACACGGGCAGACAGATATAGCGGAGGCTGAAGATAGGCATTTCTTTACGGAAGTTGTAGACAAATCTATTTATGATGTCATATCAAGCCATAACAAAGCTTTCTTAGACACATTTCACAACACCATGAAAGAGGCGATTCATGGGTTTCTAGTTGGTCAAGTTGGGCCGACTTATTACAACATTCCAGATCCATCGACCTAAGGGACTAATCAAGTTGGTACCAGCCGTCAAGAAGTAGCACCAGCTGGTAATAATGATGTCCAGGTAGTTCAGGGTTCATCTGAACAAGCTCAAGGAACTACTATGAATCAAATACAGTATAATCCTAGGACCATTAGTACAGCATATGCAACAGCCGGCAGGACAAGGTTAGAATCAGGTGATCAATTTTGGCATATCAGGCCACATGCCGTTGTCGGCTCAAAAAATAGCACCCTCAATTCAAAGGATCCGTAGAGATATAGATCCTTATGTCTATAATTAGAGACTTTAAGCATCAAACTAGTAAAGGACCCAGCAGATAGAGATTCCATAAGGGTATCACTATAGCACAGATTATAACACCCTTCACATGATTACAAATCCAGGGTACCAAGGCACATGGGATTTCAATCCACAGATGGGTTAGCAGGTGTAGAGAAATTCAAATTTAAATGCTGATGAGCTAGTTGCTGAGGGTGACCAAGATGATGAAGAATCAGTTCGGTCTGAAGCCAAAAGGGCTGACCTTCTCGTATAAACACCCATATCCATAATGGTATGATTTGGTCGCTCTTCCTACAAATTACAGACTCCTAGAGTTTGCTAAGTTCACTAGCCAAGATAGTACAAGCACAATAGAATATGTCAGTCGGTATCTTACACAATTGGGCGAAGCATCAGTTGAGGATGCCCATCGAGTTTATTTTTTCTCCTTGTCCCTATTAGGGCTAGCCTTCACTTGGTTTTCATCACTACCAATCGATTCCATTGCCAATTGGGCTGACCTAGAGAAGAAATTTCATACATATTTTTACACTGGGACTGAAGAAAAGAAGATTACTGATCTGACAACTATAAGGCAAAAGACTAATGAATCGGGCACTGAGTTTCTTTAGAGGTTCCAAGAAACTAGGAACTTGTGCTTCTCCTTAAACTTGGCTGATGATCAACTAGCTGCTTTAGCCGTTCAAGAATGCTGCCAATGTGGAAAGAGAAACTACTAGGACAAGAATTTAATAATTTGGGTCAATTGGCTCAACGAGTGGTAGCGCTCAATAGCTAATTCTAGAGTATGAGCAGAGATACCCGATTTCAGAAGAGTACCGTAGTGGCTGAGGCTTACAATCCATAGTCAGTCGATGATGGCTATGAGGATGAAGAAGAAGAGGTTGCTGCTGGCTGAATGGAATTGGGGCAAGAAAATAGTAATGGTGCCAAATCCTTGGGGAAGAGGAGTCGAGGAGAGCTATGACTTTGATGTCACCAAATCAGACAAGCTCTTCGATTTCTTGCTTGAGAAGGGGAGATCAAGTTTCCCGATGGTCATGTTATGTTGCCCCCTGATCAGTTGAAGAATAAGAAGTTCTGCAAGTTCCATAACGCTACCTCTCATTCCACTATTGAATGTAGAATCTTCCAGCAACATATACATAGGGCTATTCAGCAAGGAAGGCTCAAATTTGATATGCCTCGGAAAATGAAAGTTGATGATAATCCTTTCCTAGGAGTTCAAAACATGATTGATGCTAGACTGATCAAAGGAAAAACTAAGGTCCTAACATCGACCAAATCAAGAGAAGCTAGAGCAGTCGATCCTAAGATGCAAATATCGGCTGACGAGTACAGAGAAATTAGAAGACGCCGTGACAAGCAAAAGAGCCGATATGAGCAGAAAGAAACATCAAAAGATGGGGTAACAAAGCCATGAGTTACATCTCAAATTCTATTGAATAAGTGGCAGCAGCAGAAGGAAAAGGATTATCAGCGTTGGTTAAAGGATCAAAAATACCAGCGTCAACTAGAAAAAGAGAGGTATGAAAGGAAACAAGCTGAATCACATTGGAATTGTCCTTTCTTCAGACATTACTGGAATGAGGGTTTGAAGTTGCCTACCAGACATAACTGTCTAGAATGTAGCAATCAATATTGGGAGTTTAGGCAATCTCAAACCAACCGCCGATCTATCCATGCTCAAGATGCATATCATCATAATAACATGGATTGGCGCTTAAAAAATGGAAGTGTTCATAATCGGCTGGGAAAAAGAATGGTTGATCAAGACTGGGCTGATTATGAAGAAGAGGCCAATGAGAAACAATATGTTTGGCAAGAAGGCCAATGGTGCCCAGGAGGTTTGACAAGAAGCCAGAAGAGAAGGGCGCAACGCTTAAGGAATAAAGAGTTGGAATTGGCTCAGACATCCGATAAACCTCAAGTATGGCGTACTAAGCAAACGGCCGATAGAAAGCAACCATCGGCTGATATCCAAATGGCTTTTCTGTTGCCATCGGAATTCAGAGCTCTAGCCAATCAAGAAGTGTATTTGGATTTTGATGAATCGGAGTATGAGGAGATAGTTGCCAAGTTGACAGTTATACAACAAGCAATATTTGATAAACCAATAAAGCATCGACACTTAAAGGCTTTATATATGAAAGGTTTTGCTGATGGGATGCCGATGAACAAGATGTTGGTGGACGGAGGTGCTTCTGTCAATCTCATGCCTTACACCACTTTTCACAAACTTGGCAAGAGACCAGAAGATCTGATGGAGACTGACATGATGCTTAAGGATTTTGGAGGTAATGCATCTAAGACCCGGGGGGGGGGGGCAATAAACGTCGAATTGACAATTGGAAGTAAAACTCTACTCACCACATTCTTTGTCATCGATGGAAAAGGATCGTACAGTTTGCTCCTTGGTCGTGATTGGATTCATGCGAACTATTGTGTACTATCGACCATGCATCAGTGTTTGATTCAATGGCATGGAGATGATATCGAGGTGGTTCGTGCTGATGAATCTGTGAGCATCGCAACAGCCGATCCAGTCTTTTGGGAACTAGGAGACTTTCGAATGCTTTTCTGGGAAGTTATGGAAAGGAGGCTTCATTAAAATCAGCAATGAAAGCCAACAGCTGATGCAAGCAATTGGCTCTGAGAGTTTGTTTTAGTAAAAAGTCACAGCTTTACATCGGCCATTGGATTAAGGAAAAATAAGCATTAGTCCTAAAGATGGGTTTAGGCCGACATATGTGAATGGTAAGTCGAATCGTAAGTGTGATTCAAAGCTGATAGGTTTCTTAAAGGAATTCTGTTTTACTTAATGGGATGCTTGACCTAGGTTGATCAATCGATTAACCTTTGGTATGAAAAGTTCTACGGCAAAATATTTAAATGGATGTTATCCTAGCATTTAATCTACACTTGATAGCCTATTCGTTTGGTCGTCGGCTCTAATAGCCGGTACTAGAAATGTATCACCTCTAGTTTAAAAAAATGAAGAAACTTAAAAGACATGAAAGTCAATACGATATGTATCACCTCTAGAGCAAAGAATAAAAACAAAAACAGTCATACACAAGGGTATTGCACTGAGACACATTCATGAAAGAACAGGAGTCTTTATTCATTGGATTACCCTAAGTGCAAACTAATCGAAGACCTTGTTCACCACATCCTGAGCGGATATGATGTCTACTATGGCCTCCACTGCCATAACGAATTCTTTGAGCAGGCCCTTATGTTCCTCAGGGTCAGTCGCCCATTGGGAAACTAGTCTCCATGGCATGGAGCTCATACCCAGTTTGGACTTGTGCCAGCGGTCAGCACCACCATCGCACCATGACAAACGCCGTGGAGGGTGATTTCCTGAACTGCAGGATGGAATGTCATGGAGGCGAGCATCGATGAGAGAGCCCCAGGCATTGATGACATCCATAGCTACATTCGCCGCCAGTTGGAGAGACTCTAACTGCACTATCAGGGCTGATGATCATGGAAGACAAAAGAAATGTCAACATAAAAGACCATGGAAATCGGAATAAGGTGTTCCTAGAATTCATCTTACCCACCACCATGGCATCAGACTCGGCCCGCCACGCTCGGATGATGCTGGCCTCCTCCTTGGCCGCATGAAGAGCAGCCTAAGAGACCCCAAGGTGGAGGGAAGTGAGTCTGTGGGAGCGGTGGAGCTAGGCCCACCCCTAGGTCCGGTGGGAGCCGATGGATCCACCGCTACCCTCGGGGTGCCAGCGGAGGATCGGTGGATGGGAGGGGTTGGATCCGAGACCATCCCTACGGTGCTGGTGGAGGGGGGCAGCTCCGAATGCCACGCCCCAAGAGGTGATGGAGGAGAGCGGCTCTGGCGCCACGCCCCATGAGACAAGGGAGCCGAGCCCCCCTGCCTCAGAGCAGGGACAGGCTTGAAACGGTCCCGCCTGCATGAGTTGGAGTAGGGGTCCAGGGGTTCATCCTCGAAAACATACCCATCGCCCAAAAGCATCAGAGTACGCCATCGACTCCCCTTGTTGTTCCCTTTATTTTTCTATTCCGATCTTATGCTTTTTCCTCTTTTGCAGATTCTTGCGACGGGGCCACCCTCTGGGGGCGGCGCCTAAGAAAAGCCTTGCCCTTCAGACGAGATGGCTGGTGCTGCCCAACATCACCCTTGTTTCAGGCAGGAGCATCGCGGCCTCATTGGCCGGTCCGGCGGCGCCCGCGGTGGTGCCCACGCCCTTGGTGGTTGCTGAACAGGCGATCGCGACCAGCATCAGGCCAGGAGCAGCCGGACGCAGCCGTGGTTGTGTCCGAGGGGGTGGCGCAGTTTGTGCCTCTGGTGGCCATAGAGATGGTGCCCGACGTGGATCAGGGCGGAGTTGGATGCGGCCACGGTGGCATCCGAGGGAGCGGTGCAGTCCGTGCCACTAGAGGTCCAGATAGGGGAGGTTGTGACCGCGTCAGGCCCAGCAGGGTCGGATGCAGCCGGTGGGTCTTCGGGCATCTTGGCGATGGTGGGAAGGACTCACCGGCTATCGCCCCCTAGCCCTGTTGTTGGGGGGGGGGGCAGCCGTTCCCCGCGCAAAGTGAGCCGTCGCTCCATTGGATGGATGCTCGGGATCCAGTCGTTGGCTCTGTTCTCGCTTGATGATGTTGCCAAGAGTGTGGAGCGGGAGAACCTTAACATCGGGTTCTTGGCCGTGATCAATGCCTTGAACCAGGACAATGGAGCCCTACGTGAAATCATCATTCCTTCTAGCTAGGTATTCGCCTTATTCTCCTCCTTCTTTTCGTATCCTTGTGTTTTCGTGTTTTTGATATCGGTCTTCTTTTCAGAATCTTGCTGCCCATAGCCGAAACAAATCTTGATTTCTCCATGAGTGAAGGGTGGAGTGGGACCGCCTAACTGAGGAGGCCCGGCTACGAGGAGATGTGAGCGCGCAGCTTGCTATCGTCTAGTGGCAGGAGGTCGTGGTGCATCGTGACATGGAGGAGTTCCATGTGATGTTTGAGGATTTGTCGGCGAGGACTGAAGCTGGATGAGGAGGAGATCACCAGGCTTCGAAAGGAGCGAGACGAGCTGCTACAGAAGAATGCCGCGGCTAGTGAGCGAGTTGGCGAGCTCCTGGTGGAGCTACAGATGGAGCAGGACCTCAAGCTGACGGCTGAGGAGAGGTCCACGACGTTGCAGGAGAAGGTGAACCATGATGCCGTGGTGGTCGATCGGGCCATCTAAGAGCGAGACGAAGCTGCGTCAAGAGGCCGAGGCACGCCAGGCAGATCTTGGAGTCTAGGTGGCCCAATGGCTGGATGCCGAGGAAGTTTCTGCCGGTCTGTGCGCCGATCTCGCCGAGGCGCAGGGGCTTCTTCAAGTCGAAGGTGATGAGTATGATCGCCTGTCTTCCACTAGTCCTGGTAGTCTGTGATGACCTGTGGGTGACGCAAGAGGAGGGGGCTGGTTCCCTCACGTTTCGTGCTGCTGGTATCATGGCACGGGTGGGCCTAGCTTGAGGAGAGTGCCTTTTGCCTCAGGATCACCTAGGCCTTCACTATCGCCCATTCCCATTATGCTCAGGAGATCAACCTAGGGGTGACGAGCCAAGGCTTCAGTGCCTATCTATGAAGACGCTGAGCTGGATAAGATGGAGAAGGCGGTGACTCTCCTTGCTGTGGAACCTAGCGGACAGGCTGAAAGAAGAGGTTCTCCCTTCGTGGAAGTAGTTAGTGGAATTGGTTTGATAAACACTTATTTGTAACATATGAACAAGTGTTAGTGCTTTTGTGACCTAGAAATGGTTTTGTAATTCTCATTTCGTTTGTTTGATCTTACCTTCTTCTCTTTTTGCGATGAAAAAGATTTAGACAATCGACCCTTCTGTTTGTTAAGACCATAGGGCCCGAGGTTTTTAGGGGAAACTTGATTGTGCTAGTGAGCAAAATTACCAGTAGCTATCTGGGCGTGGGCCTTTTGTGGTCTTACCAGTCTGTTCCTCCAAACCTTGCCACTGGTCTTGATGCGAAGAGGAGGTCAAATGTAATATTTTCTTGAAAAGGAAAAGAAAGGAGGTACCCATACCTTTATCAGCCCCTGAGTCAGATCCGACCCCTTGCAGTTGCTGGGGTCAGATGTTACTGGAGACCAGGGCAAGGGAGGCGAACTTACGTTTGTGTTTACTCATACCCCTTACCTAGGACTTTGATGATTGCTATGTGATCGTGCGTTATGAGCTTGCTAACGGGGATGTTCGGACGGAATCCGATCCCAGTTTGCTTCGCGACAGGGTCGGCGAAGCCCTCGGGTGGCGTTCCGCTACTCCTTAGCCCGCTTTCCAATAGATTCCCCCTCAATAGGGTTTCCATGGGCTCAGCTAGAGGCTGCATTTGAACAAGAAGGTTGAGACAACCCTACTCGCCTTAATGTGGGTTCGAGCAAAGGCTGTTGAGGCTCATCTATGTTTTCTCCCCTAGCTCTTGTTTGACATGAGGCAGCCCCGGACCCTTCACTGGCTAGCCATCGAACCTTCGGTCTCTTGATCTTGGATCAAGTGGCTCGAGCCCCCGAGCCCTTTAGGGGCTGCTAGGGGTCGGCCAGTGTTTTCATGCACTACCCCATCCTCGGTTTCTGTGACCGGAGGGGCTGAGTTGACGACACTTGCCTCGATGGCTCGAGTGTCGCGCTCAATGAGCTCGCTAATGGGTATGTTCATGTGGAATTTCGGATCCATCATTCGCTGACGAGGTCGGCAGAGCCCTCATGTGGCATTCCACTACTCCTTAACCTGCCTCTTGGCAGATTCCTGAGCCATTTGTTGGGCTCAGGCGGCCCATTGGCCTCTCCTCGATGGAGATTCTGTAGGTCTAGGCTCGAGGTTAGAATCGAACGAGAAAGGTCGAGATATCCCTGTTCGCTTCTGAATAGGGTCAGGCAAGGCCGCTGGGGCTCATTTTGGTTTTTTCTCCCCTGGCTCTGTTTGACATGAGGTAGCCTCGAGCCCTTCATAGGCCGGCCTTCGAACCCCGGTCAGGCGTTGCTCATATTGAATGAGGCGGCTACCGCTTCGTGACGCCACATGAAGCATTGAGATGCAAGGATTTGCATATGAAATGTTTGGATATATGGATTTAGTGTATAGCTTAATCAAAACGAAAGCGGGGGTTGGTAACGTTACCTTGGTGGTGTGAGCCATGGGAAGCTCCTACCAGACATGTCCATGCCAGGTTTGGGTCCGACGTTTGCGACAAGGCCTAGTGTAACCTGCATAAGTATCATGATTTTTGTTCCCGTTTCTCGGTGGCAATTCGAGCCTGTACTATAGCATCCCGTTTTAAAGACAAAACCAAATACACACTATATGTGAGCCCAGGAAGTCAAATCTCACATATAGCCACAAATAAAGATAATATCAAGAGACAATACTTATTACATAACATATTAGTAAACGGAAAATAACCTCAGAGTATAGACAGTGGAAAGGCAACTCCGATCTTCTGGTGAAGACTCTAAATCCATAGGGACGACTGACTGGTTGACCACAAGCCTAACTCCACCAAACTAGCAATCTAGTACCCATCCTGGGATTTTTACCCAAGTATAGAAAAGTAAAGCAAGCGTAAGTACATGTCATACTTAACAATTATATCATGGGGTTCATGAGGCTCAAAAGGCTGACACTGGTTTACTGCGATTAGCTTTAATAGGTCATCTTTTTAAGAAATTGAGTGGCAAAGAATTTATCATTCCCATAAACACATGATCAGGTAAACATGAATAATGTATAGCATAAACAATTAATCATTAGTACCATTATCAATTAGTGATCATCTCTATTCCATAAGGGTCCAAGGCCGCTCGTGTCCATGAGCATGGCTGTTATAACAGTTTTATACTCTACAGAGTTTGTACACTTTCACTGTGAGTCGTGATTTACCCTTCCGCCCGAGGTGATCAGCCTCTTGACCCACTACCAAGGAAGGTCGGTAGGGTTCACTATGAAGCCTTTCAAAGGTTCGTCTAACAAGTTAGGGCCGCTAGGCGTATGTGGCCCATCTCTAGGAGTGGCATGCGTGGGCATCGCAGCACGGTACACACATCCTAGCAGAAAAGGAAACATACCCTTATGCACCATAAAGGTAACCACTAACAAGCTAGAAAAGGTCCTCATATAAGCTAAAGCCAGAGCCATATAGCCCTCACAGCTGTACTGTAAGTCCCAGATGATCGCTTACAGATAAGTCCTTAGGGAGAGGAATCTGAAGCATTTAGAAAGTAGCTAAACACTCCAGCCCCCTTATTTCCATGTTGCTAAAAAGTCATGTTTTAATGTTTATTGCATATATCATTAGTCAAGTTACAAGATCATGGTTTTGATTAAGCACTAGCAAAAACTACCCAATGCAATATCCCAAAGGTATCAAGGTATAAGATATCAAATATCTAGGATATCCTTGTTGGCAACAATGGTAGACACATGCAATATGAATTAAGTGATTAAATGGGAATAGGTAACAAGGATGGTCCCATGCTATACTTGCCTTAACTTGCTTTTCCCCCAAAGCAATACGCTCAAAAGCCTTTAGTATCCAACTTCCAATCCCCTGCTTCCAATTCTCAGCTTCTAGTCTTCAGATAATAGCTTCTTAATCACCACGTAAACCTTATCGATTGACTGAATCATATATCACCACACATACATCCATACACGGCATACAAATAAGAATATATGAGAACAGTACACCAACCAATAAAATAAGCAAAACGGCGTATCGCTACGAATACACAAACACAAAAGACACGCTATACGCGATTCAACGAAAAGGCGACTAACGAAGCAACGAAAAATAAAACCTATCCATTTAACTTATTTTAACCGTAGAAACACATGTAAATATTCTCATTAATCAACTTGATTCATTGCTTAAGAAAGTGCGTAGTATAAAACCTATTTTGACTTTATATCCAAAAAACGATGCAAGTGATAGTATTAATACAATTAACTTTTTAACTGCCAAAATACATTTGAGTAACATGAGAACCACTAACGCCACTGCGTAGAACACACTGAACAAAAGTAATGTGACAAGAACGGCTCGATGCTACAGTTATGAGAACGCAAGCGACACTAAGAAAGGAGCTTTGGTTAAAAGAAAACCACTATCAAAAGATTTATATTATATTATAGAAGAAACAACTTACGAGCTTGTTTTAGGTTAGCTAAGAAAACTATATGAGCAATATTGATTTAGATTAATCACAACATATTTAGTTTTAAAAGTCGAGTTAAAGCTAATCATGTATTATTTATAAATGTTATCACATAATTTATTAAACAAATGAAACTTTACCTTCGCAAAGGAATTAAGCATGTGACAGCATCTACTCGTACTTATCACATATGTATCTTGTTCAGTTAATCCAATTATATTCTACAAACACTTTTAAGTTAACAATTAATCATATTAACTTTTAGGTATAAATTATCAAGGTTAAGCACCTATATTGCTTTTAATTCCAAACTAATGTGCAAATATACTAATCAATTTAATATTTAGCTATATATGGAAAAACATGTGACATGAAAAACATTGCCCCTAACATATAGTTCACGTCAGCACGAACCAAATGCAACTTAAACGGTGCAAAACGGAATTAGAACTTAAATTGCTTTTAATTAAAAAGTTATTGAATAATCCTTAATCAAATTAATATTTAACTTATAAATTTCCAAGATGTGAGACATGTTAAATATCACTGCTAACACGTATCACACACTGCGATGAAACTCGTGCAATCAAATCGAAATAAAAAACCTAAATCGACTTTAATTAATCAGCGATTAATTAATTATAGGCATAATTAATATTTTTATAAAATAAATTCATAAACATGTGATATGAAAACTAATAGTGCTACTGCGTAGATCTCCATGACATGAAACTAACACAACTGAAACGAACTAAAACAGAGTTAAAATAAATAAACTACGATTATTTAACGACCGGTGGCAAACTCGTAAATACCTTGTCTTCTACCTTGAGTCATCTGTGCAGCTCACGTGAAAACGACAGGGAGGAGGATGCTTGGCTTGGGGCTTCTACCGGCCAGAGAAGGTGGCCGGGCTAGGGCTGTGGCCGGCCACGGAGGCTAGCAGCGGCGCACGTGCGCCTCGCCCAAGCGGCAGCGGTGGTGGCTGGCCAGCGCAGGGCCTGCACGACCGAGCCCGCATAGGCCGGCGGCGGCGCTTGCTATGCAGGCCGTGGGACTCTGCGGGGCCAGGGAAGGGGTGCGGGGTCCGTGTGGTGAAGGCGTAGGAGTGCAGCCAAGGGGCGGAGATGGTGCTGCAGCGCCGGACAACAAAGAACGAAGAAGCTCCATCAGCCATGGTGGTTCCTCATTGGAGAAGAAAAAGAGAGGTTAGGGAAACGATGAACGGGCACGGATTCACGAAAAGGATGGCAAGACATTGTAGAGGACGATGAGATCTACCTCGTGGTGGTGGTGGTCGATGCCGTAACGCGACGGTTTGGCCGAAAAAGCTCGCCGAAGAGTTTGCCGGAAACCTAGCTGTGCCAAACTTCGGCATCTGATCTGCGGGGCTACGAGTGTCGGCTCAAAAAACATGATGTACTTCTGAAATCCTCGCATCGAGGGCTACACCGGCATATATATATATACACGCAGGGTTTGGAGATTTTGGAAAGTGAAGATATTTATTAATTATTGGTTTTTGGAATTAAAATAATTATAGAAAATTGGAAATTACTATTTAGGCTCCGAAAAATATCTCTGAGCTCCGAAAGATTCCATAAAAATTCCTAGGGATAGATGGAAGGATAAGGAACACAACCAAAGTGGTTTTAGCTCCCAAAAAGACTTTTAGATTGATTGAGGAAAAAGACAAGGCTCCAAAAAATAGAAATTTAATCCCGAAAAAGGTCGGAAAGATTCCTGAAAAGAGAGGCATCGTTCTAACGTGTCTTAAAACCTTTTCCAAGCCTTTGGATATTGAAAACAAGCATCTTATCTAACTTTTGTTTTTGCAAATTTTCAATTTCTTTTTAAACCACTACTTGAAAATAATATTTTGAAGATTGAGATTTGAATTTGTTTTCCAAACCACTCATCACAAAAGTACCAATGCAACGGCATCCAAACCACTCATCACAAAAGTACCAATGCAACTGTATGTATGCGCAAACATGTTGCTACCCTTATGTTGGATTTAATTTAAAGAAAGTTTTCTTTTACCTATGTTTTTATGAGAACAAAACAATTAACAGAAATCGTTTCTCTTTTTAGAAATTTGCTAATTTTAGGGTGTTACACGTACGATAGGCTTTTAAGCGATCTGTCAGCTTCCCCCCGAAGGGGGTTCTACAGGTGGACCCCTCCAAACTCCTTTCGGGAAGGCGGGAGCTAAGGCTAGTAGTGCGAGGAACCGTGAATGCGATTATGCTGGTGAACCAAAAAATACCGTAGCCATCGGGGCGTAGGGTCTGGTGGTTCGTCCAGTTGTACTTATCGTTTTATTTTCCACACGCCGTGCTTTTGGTTCCCCAAACGTAAGGAGGGGTCGGGATAAGAGGGTGTTTAAACAAACAGGCGCCCTCGGCAGCCCCCGAGCGATGTCCGTGCCCCTACCGTTGCTGGGGTCAGAGGCCCTGTAAAGAATTTAATACTCAAAGTAAGTAAACAGGGGTACTTATCTTTCAATTGGTCATTCGTTCGTTGTTTTGCCTGGGCCACCCGATCAACCCAGGAGGCCCGTTGGGCTCCCCCTAGAGGGAGATTCCATCGTTGGGTTGTTCCTTGGCCTACCTAGGGAAGCGGAGAGTTGCCTGCAGGTGAGCGTGCCCCGGTTCTTGCGCCCGGGGCGCATTAGTGGTGGGCCATGCCTGGGTGACGTTCTATCTTACCAGGCAGTGTCCCATCGACCAGAGCGCGTCCCATCGTTTCCGGTGCGTCCCCTCGGATTCCCGTCAGCATTAATTTCCCACCTGCATTCGTATTGACTGGGGGGAAGGCGGAGAGTTTTTCGTCCCAACCTTTCACCTTTCCTCAGCCGCTGAGCCCCTCTTCCTTAAATAGGGAGGGGAGGAAAGCTCTCATCCCACTTCTTGGCCTGCCTCTGAGCCGCCACCTCTTCTCCTTCTCTCCACCGAATGCGTCCGTGCAGTCGTGGCGGTTCCTGAGTGAGGGAGGGTAATGCCAGAGGGAGAGAAACTCATTGATCTACTCATGAATCTAGAGTGTGATATCGAGCTAGAGGTCATCCAACGTAGATGAGATGGTGTGGGTCGCCTTTGATGTGGAAGTGTCGCTGCCATCGAAGGAGAAAAGGGCACTGGAGGGTGCCAAGCGCCATTGGCCTTGTCGTCGTTTGCTGTGGCCTTCCTACGGCGAGAGGCGCCCCTCGCTCAGGAGCCATTGTTGGGGTTGTGGTTGATGATGATGGCATAGTCCCCAGATGCCCTGGTGGAGGTGCCGTTGTTCGGGTTGTGGCCAATGCCGATGGCGTAGTCCCCAGATGCCTCGGCGGAGGGGCACCACAGTCGCCGGCGTGGTGCTCGACGTTGCCGATGATGGCGCCTTTGAGGATCCCATGGAGTGGTGGGGCGTCTCCGATGGAGAGCTTGGCGCGGTGGCCGTAGTAGACGAACTAGCCCATGTACATGCTAGGACATTGTTGATGGAGAGCTTGGCGCGGTGGCTGCAGTAGTACTTGTAATAAAACTAGGCAAAGACTATAATTGAGTAAGTTTTGTGGGGGAGCCCTCGAGTAAACAGTTTTCTCAATTTATGAGTACATTAGTCCTTTTCGTGATGAAATTACTTTGTAAGTGGTGGATTTGTGCAAAGAATGAACAATTTTCATCTTTTGTTACGGCAAATAGCTTTTTGGCTTCCTCTTTTTGTAGAAGAGGTTCCGGTGCCCTCCGCCCCTTCCCATGGCCCAAGTTGTAAGAAACTAGGAGTGCGGGTGAATTAATTCTGATCACGCTGGTGAGCAAAGATGTTGTAGCCGCTGGGGCGTGGGTCTCCCGTAGTCCTACCAGTTGTACTCAGAATTTGTTCCTGAAATCTTAGTCCTTAGGACTTGTTTACGAGAAGAACAGAAAACTTAGATAAAATTTTCAAAGATAATACATGAAGTGTTTGCAAGATAAATGTACTTGTACTTGTATCAGCCCCCGAGTGAGGTCTGGCCCCTCACAATTTGCAGTGGTCAGATGTCACTAAAGATCGGGGATTTGTAAAGACAAAAACTGATAAGAAGAAACATGCATTTATTTAAGGGTGAAAACGATGTAGCTACTCAATGTTCATCCTTGTATAGATGCTTGGCTAGGAAAGCATGGTTTGGGCATGGCCCCTCGAGCATTTCTTCAAAGTGATTCGGAGTGCCCTCCACGGGCTTCCGGCCACCTTTGCGGTCGGCAGTGGCCGCGAGTGAGTTGTTGCGCCATTGCTTCTTATTCTTTCTTTTGGCGGGACAGTTGGAGGAGCCTTCGCCAGCGTCCTTGTCCCACCTCGCCTTGCCATCGGGGTGGTCGAAGATGGCTCCGACCGCCTCCTCTCCTAAGGCATGGCTGGTAACAATGTCCAGGAGTTCCTTGGTGGTCTACAGGCCCCTGTGCCCTAGCTTGTGGACCAGGGATTCATAGGTTGTCTTTGATAGGAAGGCTGCTATCATGTCAGCATCGACGGCGTTAGGGAGCTCATTGCACTGCCAGGAGAAGCGCCGAATGTACCCGCGGAGGGTTTCGTCGGCCTTCTGGCGGCAGTTCTTGAGGTCCCATGGGTTTCCAAGGCGTTTGTATGTGCCCTAGAAGTTCCCCACAAAGATCTCCATGAGATACGCCCAACTTTGTATGGTGTTGGACGGTAGGTGCTCCAACCACGCTCGTGCCGAATCGGCCAAGAATAGCAGGAGATTGCGAATATTAAAATCATCATCACTCGCACCACCGGCTTGACAAGCAAACCGATAGTCTTCGAGCCAAAGCTCGGGGTTCATTTCTCTAGAATATTTAGGGATATTGGTGGGCAGTCGGTACCTCAGTGGGAAAGCAGCGTTGAGGATGTGTCGACCGAAGGCCTGAGGGCCTAGCAGGCCAGGGCTCGAGCTCTAGCCCTCGCCACTGTCGTAGCATCCGTCACGTCAAGGATGATAGCCACGGCGGGCTCCTTCCCTTCTGTCACCGTGGGTGCACCTGTGGGCGTCGATGGTGCTACGCACATCACGGTTGTGGCTGTGACGTTGATGTACCAGGACAGCGGAGTGCTGCCTACCGCCTAGTAGTGTCTGGTGAACAGACGCGTCCTTAGCGGGGTGTACCAAGGGTGTGCATTGGCTAGCATCGGGCTCGCATCACTGAGACAACGAGCTTTCGGCTTGCTACGCCACCGCACGCTCGAGCAATGTGTGAATCTCTCGGTGGGCCCGGTGATCCTCAGACATCGTGGCCTCTGGGAGGCCGTGAAGCAAGGCCATCGCGGCGATGATGTTCTGGCTTGCCCGAGCGAAGTGAGGGAGAGTCCCATCGTTGGTGAGGATCCTCTGGTGCACATCACGGGCCACGGCGTGTGCGTGCCCACCGTCTCCGCGACGCTTGATTTCCTCATCGATCTTCCAGTACTCTCGGACAAGCTGTTGTCTGGCGTCATCGATCTCCAGCTTTCATACCCTTAGCTGCTCCATCCTTACGTGGGATGGAGCCACTGCCTCCCCCCTGGTCCTGGCATTAGGGTTGCCTGTAGGGGTTGGCTCCTCTCCGAAGACGCTTTGGACGTGCCCCTTGGGGGTTTGTGCCATGAAGCATTCCCGGGAAGGGTGATGGCTCCCCCTACTGGAGTCAGAGCTAGAGGACAACTCTGGTTCCTCTGTGAGGTGCCCGTAGAGTGTCTCCAGATCATGTTCAGTTGCCCCCATGAACTCGCTATCCATAGGTGGCTAAACCATGCGTAGTGCCAAAAGGTGGCTAGTGGTTGCCGCAGCGTTACAGAGGTCGAATGGAAACGCCATCGAGGCGCGCTATGTGGAGCATTCCGGAGAGAGGGTGATGTGGCGTGGGGCCTCTCTAGATGATTGGGGTCCAAGGGAGACGCCGTGCTAGCCCTCAAGCCTCCGATAGCTGAAGTCGATGGGAGGGAGAGACTGGACGGCCACGTGGGCCAGTGCCAGCTCTCCACCTAGTGTGATGATGAAATCCAAGTCATCAAAACACACGTGTGCGCCTGAGACCTAGCTGATTGCGTGGTTAGCCATCCGAGGCCTGATTTGGAACGCGCAAAGCCCCCTACCTGGCACGCCAACTGTCGGTGTTTCGAATAAGCACCGACGAGTGAATTTATAGTTATGTGCATTAGGCTCGGATGGTGCGCTAATGGACACAAGATTTATACTGGTTCAGGCTGAATGTCCCTATGTCTAGTCTGTTGGTGCTCGTGTTACTAGCACTAAAAATGGTTTGTAGTGGGGGGGTACAAATGGTCGAGAGAGGGACTGGTCCCATGTCTCTGATGGAAGGGTCGAAAGGATGTCAAGAGCCTAATAGCAGCTTGACTGTGTGTGATGTGTGTTGTTTGTCAAAAGTCAGTCCTTTTAGTGGGGAGGCCTGCCCTCCCTTTTATAGACCAAGGGAGGAGCAGGGGTTATAGATGGGAGAAAGAAGAAAATACCAAGGGTATAGAAGGTCCTTTGAAGGAGTCGGGTCTTCCTTTTTTCCCGTGCCTACCCTGTATAACATGGCAGACCATGTCAGAAGTGGTGTGCTTGTTGATCTTCATAGGCCATGCCCTGGACTATTTAGCAAGTGGGTGTGTCCCATCCTGCCCCTGCGGGCAACGTGTCGGCCAGGGTTGTCGATCTCTGACCCCTTGGGGAGCGAATGGCACAGTGACTGCTTGTTTGTCACTGTAGAGTCTGTGGACCCCATCGGGAGTCCCTACTTGGAACATAGTGGTTGTCATATATCCGTGTTGGGTTCTTCGCCCGTAGGCTGAGGGTGGTGCCTACAACACTATAGGGTGGAGAGCATGCGCCCGCTACACTATTTCAGGCTCTGCCATGCCTAGAAGGGTCTAAGCGCTCGTCCTATCACATCCTGATTGTACTTCCCTACTAAAGCACAGGGCATGGCCCTTGATGCCATGGTTGACCCAAACGTCTTGTCTTACCCTGTGCTTATCATCATGATGGAGCACGATGTAGTTGTCAGGCGAAGTGGAGCCAGCTCTTGGACATCGAGCAAGGTGAGGCCCGTCCTTGGCCGTCAGATGGGGTGGAGCCTAGCCTTTATCCGTTGGGTAAGGTCGAGTGAAGCAGAGTCTATCCCTCAAGGGTCAGGCGACGCAGAGTCCATCCATTAGGGGTCGGGCGACGTGGAGTCCATCCCGCGGGGGTCAGGCGAGGCAGAGTCTAGCCCTTGGGGATTGAGCGAGATGGAGTCTAGCCCTCGGGGGTTGGGCGAGGCAGGGTCTAGCCCTCAGCTATCGGGGCTTAGCCCTTAGGCGAGGCGGAGCCATCCCCCAGCCATCGGGGGAGGCGGAGCTGGCTGACGGGCATCGGGTGAGGTGGAACCAAAACTCCCGTCATTCGGGCAAGAAGCGTAGCGGTGCTCTTATCCGTTCGGGAATTTTTAATGTTCGATGTTTATTGGTTCCATCCCCTAGGGTACCTCGGTGTTAGGTCCCCAACAGGTTGAATAATGATGAACTGTTTCTTTTATAAAAGGGATTCGGTTACTTGCAGTCATTGGCTCAGTATAAACTAATTATTGTTAATATCCTATTGCCATTGACCAATATTTGTCTAAAGAATGATATTCATCCTAAATGATAACCAATTCTTCTTACACAACCCCATGAGCTTTAACCGATTTATTCTTATGAATATGCTAGAATTGACTATTTAGTCGATCTCCTTTCATATCGGCTCTCAGAGTCGCACATTTGTGACTGTCTGGCAACACCGACATGTTCTGCCCTAAATTACTAATAAACTTTATCTCCTTGTCAATTGCAGGGTCAAATTGACTGGCACATCTCGAGAGGAGTGCGTAGGATCGACCATCCCTGCGCTGAAGCTAGGTGGATCTCTAGCTCCATCGAGCAGACCCTTTTGGCTTGCTCGTATGCCCTCGGCACAGGACGAAAATTCCATGTCGACAAACACAAATTTACTCATTGGTGTTTACTCAAAACACCGACAGTTGGCACGCTAGGTAGGGGCTTTTACGCATTCTGACATTAACATCAGGCCATGGATGGTTAGCCATGGTATCAGCTGGGTCCCGGGCGCACACGTGCGCTTCGGGGACCTAGACTTCATCATCATGGTGGGAAGAGAGTTGGCATTGGCTCACGCCGCCATCCAACCTCTCCCGTCCATCAGCCTCGACTATGGGAGGCTTGAGCGCTAGCTCAGCATCTCCTTGGGACCCTAGCCTTCCAGAGAGGACCCGTGTCGCCTCACCTTGTCTTACACCAATGACATGGTGCGGCTAGCCAAAGGGGAACCCCCTCTCTCCGAAACACCTCATACGAAGCACCCCGACAGTGCTTCTGTTCGGTCTTCGCAATGCCACGATGACCATTGACCGCCTTGTGGCACAACGCATGGTTCCACCTCCCATGAACAACAAATTTGTGGGGGTGATCAAACATGTCATGGAATCTTTCTACGACCTCCTGGCAGAGGAGCTAGAGTCGCCCTCTAGCTCTGACTCTAGTAGGGGAAGCCATCACCCCTCTCATGATTGCTTCATTACAGGTACCCTCGAGGGGCATGTCAAAAGCATCCATGAGGGGGAGGCTACCCCAACAAACAACCTCAATGAAGCATACCGGTGGAGCAGCTAAAAGCCCGACACCGAGAGATCGAGGAAGCATGATTCTAGCTCGAGTAGGAATCCGTGGAGCACGATCAGGAGATAGAGCACCATAGAGATGAAGGGCGCGCATGTGTCATGGCCCACAATGTGAACTAGGGGATCATTGCAAACGATGAAGCCCTCCCTCACTTCGCCTAAGCAAGCCAGAACATCGCCATCACGGCGGCCTTACTCTATGGCCTTCCAGAGGCCACGACGCCCGAGGATCATTAGGCCCACCATGAGATTTGCACACTACTCGAGTGTGCAGCGGCACAGCAGGCTGAGAGCTAGTTGTCTTAGTGATGCAAGCTCGACGCCAGCCAGCACAAGCTCTCAGAGCATCCCAGCAGGGACGCGTCGATCCACTAGGGTCCACAAAGCAGTGGGCAGTGCACCACGGTCCTAGTGCATCAGTGTCTCAGCCGTAACCATGACGCACGCAACACCCTTGATGCTCATAGGCATACTCACAATTACCCGGGAGAGGGAGCTAGCTGCGGCTATCACCCTCGCTGTGTCGGATGCTATGACAGCAGCGAGGACCAAAGCCTGAGCCCTGGCCTACCGAGGCCTCAGGCCTTCGGCCAACACATCCTCAATGTTGCCTTCCTACCAAGGTACTGGCCACCAACCAACATCCCGAAGTACTCTGGGGAGACGAACCCCAGACTATGGCTCAAGGATTATCGGCTTGCCTGCCAAGTCGGTGGTGCGGATAATGATGATTTCATTATCTACAATATTCCACTGTTCTTAGCCGATTTGGCACAAACATGGTTGGAACACTAGCCGCCCAACGGAATCTAGAGTTGGGCAAACCTAAAGGAGATCTTCATGGGGAACTTCCAGAGCACATACCAGCGCCCTAGGAACTCATGGGACCTCAAAAACTACTGATCGATTGCCAGTGAGACCCTCCATGGGTACATCCGATGCTTCTCCCAGTAGTGCAATGAGCTGCCTAACGTCGTCGACGTCGACATTATAGGGGCTTTCCTATCCGGGACCACATGCGAGTCTCTGGTTCACAAGCTAGGACGCAAAGGTCCATGAACCACCAAGGAACTCCTTGACATTGCCACCAGCCATGCCTTGGGCGAAGAAGTGGTCGGAGCAATCTTTGATTGCCTCAATGGCAAGGCAAGGAGGGACGAGGACGTTGGCGAAGGTGCCTCCAACTATCCCACCAAAAAGAAGAACAAGAAGCAATGGCACGAGGGCTCTCTTGTGGCCGTCATTGACCGCAGGGGTGGTCAGAAGCCCATGGAGGCTAGTTCAAACCACTTCGAAAAACTACTTGATGGGCCATGCCTAAATGATGCCTTCCTTGTCAAGCATCTGTACAAGGACTGCGCCCTCATGAAGTGGTTCTTGTTTGGAGGCTCCAACAAAGGGGAACATGGGAAGGACCCCAACCCTACCATGGATGATGCCGAGGGGAAGGACAAAGGCTTTCCAACACTAGATGGCTGCCTCATGATCTTTGGAGGATTGAAGGCCTACAACTCTAAGCGCTGCTAGAAGATCACGTGCCACGAGGTCTACGTGACCGAACTAGCCATACCTACCTTCCTACGGTGGTCAGAGTCCACTATAACCTTTGATCAGACTGACCATCCAGAGAGCATCCCATAGCCAGGGAGATACCCACTCATGGTTGACCCAATCGTTGGCACAAAGTGGCTCACCAAAGTACTGATGGATGGAGGCAGCGGCCTCAACATCATGTACACCGAGATGCTCGACGCAATGGGCGTTGATCGAGCGCGCATTCGGCCGATCGGAGCACCCTTTCATGGCATCATGCCTAGAAAGCAGGCCATGCCACTTGGGTAGATCAATCTACCCATCACCTTCAGGGGTCCATCCAACTACAGGATGGAGACTCTCGCTTTTTGAAGTGGTGGGGTTCCACGGAACTTACCACGCCATCCTAGGGTGACCATGCTACATGAAGTTCATGGCCATCCCCAATTACACCTACCTCAAACTGAAGATGCCAGGCCCAGGCAGGGTCATCACCATCGGCACATCCTTTCAGCACGCCTATGAGTGTGAAGTCGAGTGTGTTGACACCGTTTTTTGCACGTGTCAAAATAATCGGAGTGGATTAATCGGCAAGGGGAGAGTTATTGAATACTTTGATAGCCAATGAAAGCCAATTTGTAAAGATGGTTGCCGATAGCTGGTGATGGTCGATGTAAAGGTTGATTTGGACTCGGGCGTTGCCGATGAGGTTGGAGGTGTTATTGTCGATGCCGATGAAGGAAGACTTGAAGACTACTGCCGATGAAACAGGGAGTATGCCGATGAAGGAAGACTTGAAGACTACTGCCGATGAAAGCCGATGAAACAGGGAGTATGCCGATGAAGGAAGACTTGAAGACTACTGCCGATGAAATAGGGAGTATGCCGATGGGAAGGAGGACAGTGAGATTTCCATCGTAATTGAGGCGGACAGGGAAATAGATAGGAGTTGATTTCCTTTTCTGTATTTGTTAGGTTATGATTCATGTAAGAGTCACGTGTTTCCTTAGATATGGGATTGGTGTCCTAGTTGTGTTTGGTTGTGTCTCTTTAGATCAGGGTATAAATATGGAGTAAGGGGCAATGTAATAGATATATATCAATCAATATCAAAACCAACTTTTACTCCTATTTGCATCTACTTACTTTTCGGCGACTTCGTCAATTTGCATATTTTTCCTTTTTACGAGTTCTCATTGATTCGGCGAGCTGCATCGCTTCAGTGCGACCTTCGGCGATTCTCGAGTTCCGCGTGAGCACCTCTTGGCCGTGACTTCCGGGCGTATCACTGTTGTCAGGACCAAAGTGTTCGTATCTTCATCCTTGTCGATTAGCAGGTCAAATCGACTGGCACGCTTTGGATATCGATTCGGGTATTAGCCCTTTGTGTTTGCAGATCACTTTTGCATCAACACATCTTTTGGCACGCTCGGTGGGACAAATCAATCAATATGTTCAATTCCGAGATCGATCCAGGGAACATTATCGCAGTATCAGAAGAAGATCTCAAGGAAGAACAGAGGCAGGCTATGGAAAAGGCTGTAGAAGAATACAAGCAGCTTTGTCTGAGATCGTTTAGCTTGAACAAGAGTGGACAAGTCATCCAGAAGCAAGATTTGCCATTGCCTCGGCAGGTTACCTTTGACTCCAATCCTGGTAAACTTCAAGAGATGGTTAATTCTGCAGTAAATCATGCTTTGATTAATCATTCCAATGTGCTGTCCAATACTGTTCATAATGCTGTGGTTCGAACTCTCAAAGAAGGACAAGCGGCACCACATTACGTTGGGCCTGCCTATCATCAACCAGAGCCGGCATCTGTCAAAACTCAATCGGCTCCTTCGGCCGTTGTGGGTACAGAAGCTACTTCCCCTCCAGTATTGGTAGGCTCACCTAATATTCAATCTACACCGATACAATCAGATCAGGTACTACCAGGAGGGCGAATTCAGCTTAATACAGATCTATCGGCATCAGCTATGTCAGGCCCTGTGTCTCAGAATAGCCAGATTCCTACTAATTGGTGGGGATATGGCATGCCTCCAGAGTCATCTGCTTTCAATCCTAGATTACCTCAAGTGTTTGATGCAGTAGGAAGAGCGCCTATATCATCGGCCGTTTCGCCGATGGCTCAAGTGCCTCAATATGCCGCGACTACTTCTGTGCAACCAACTCCAGGAGGTTTCCAGATGCCTATGGTTCAAACATTCAATTCAAGCCCATCGGCGAGCTTACTGCCGATGCAGCAGAAAGCCCCTGCTATAAGTCAAACTGGTGTTCAGTTCATGCCTCAAACCAGTTATAATTATCCAACAATATCAGCAAATTACCAGCCATCGGTAAGTTTTGTACCGATGAGTTCTAATAATGATTGGTCAGGACAGTTACCTGTTCAACATACAGTTCAGTGAAATCAGCAGGTTGCAGGGATTCAACAAGATCATATGCAAGCTGGTTTCCAGAATCAAGCATCGGCAGCCCAGCCGATGAATCCTTTCCAACAGGCTAATGGACCACAAGTAACAGCAAATATGCCGATTGCTGGAGATCGTGGGCCACAAAGATATGTGGAGGGATGTCAGCAGGCACCTCCTATAGAAATTCAACCAGTTCGTCAGCAGGAGGCTGATGCTTTTTGGGCCGATAAGATAGCAGAAATTGTGAAGGATCAGTTTGGGATAAAGCCTAAGGTCAATACTTATTCTTATCGAACTCCATACCCTCCTGCATACGATTTAATTCCTCTCCCAAATCGGTACAAGGTACCGGATTTCACTAAATTCTCTGGGCAAGATGACACATCAACAATGGAACATGTCAATCGTTTTATTATTCAATGTGGAGAGGCAGCTAACAGAGATGAATTAAGAGTTCGATTATTTTCATCATCTTTGTCTGGATCAGCATTTACATGGTTCATTTCATTACCACCAAATTCTATTATTACTTGGGTTGATCTAGAAAAACAATTCCATAAGTATTTCTTTGCTGGAATCCATGAAAAGAAGCTTACTGATTTAGTAAAATTGAGACAGCGTAATGATGAATCGGTAGAGAGCTTTGTACAAAGGCTACGAGATGTAAAAAATAAGTGCTACAGCCTGGTGCTGGATGATCGACAGCTTGCCGATCTGGCTTTCCAAGGGTTATTGCCACATCTTAAGGACAGATATGCTTCTCAGGAGTTTGAAAGTCTCAGTCATCTTGTGCAAAGGATCTCTGATCAAGATACTAGGGTTTTTGAACCTAAAAAGAACTGGAGTAAAAAGGTATCATTTGTTGAAGAAGTAGGAGATTCTGACTCTGATGAAGAACCAGTTATCGGCTTAGCTGAGTGGGTTAAGAATAAAAAGCCGATATCATGTCCCTTTGGTCAAAAAGAGCCAGAAAAGTTTACCTTTGATATCACCAAGGCCGATAAAATATTTGATCTTCTGCTTCAAGAGGGCCAAATTAAGCTGTCACCTAATCATGTGATCCCGTCGGCAGAAGAGTTGAAGAAGATTTTGTACTGCAAATGGCACAATGCAACTTCACACAGTACAAATGAGTGCAAGGTATTCAGGCAACAGTTACAATCGGCTATTGAATCTGGGAGAATTAAGTTTGGTACTTCCAAGACCCAGAAGCCGATGAAAATTGATCAACACCCTTTTCCAGCAAATATGTTGGATGCCAAAGGAAAGACCAAGGTATTGACGTCAGAGGCTGCTGAGAAAAATGCGTCAGTGGACCCCCAACATCGGATAACTACCGATGATGCAAAGAGTAAGGGTTTGCTAGGAGAAAGCAGTAGTTCCAAAAATCCTCCTCGACCTGGCATTGTGATTACTCATCGAAGGCAGCAGGAGGGTTGGCGTCAACGTAATGACCGATATCGGCAACAGCAAGAAATGAGACGTCAGGAAGAGTGGAATCGACATAAAGATCATTGGAGATGTCCGTTTTTCATCCATTGCTGGGAAGAAGGTATTAAATTACCAACTGTTGAAAATTGCCCTGAGTGTAATGGTTATTACGGAGTCAATCGTTCAGAAAGGAGGTTTCAACGTGGTAATCAGGGTTTGTCTATCAATGAGCCGATCAGAGGCAGAGCATCAGTGCATGATCGGCTGGGGGGCAAACTTAGTGTACATGAGAGGCTTGGTAAACGCGCTGGATATTTTCCAAGGAATCAAGAGGAGCTTGAGGAGATGGCAAACGCAAGAGTTCCCGATGAGGAAATATTCTACAGGGACCCTAATATACGTCGTGTAGAACCAACTAGGACTTGTTATCAGCCGGTTTGGAAAACCAAGTTTCCTCGATGGTGCCCAGAGGGTCTGACAAAGACGCAGAGAAGGAGGATGCAATGTGAGCGTCAGGAGGATTTATACCAAGAGGAAAATTCCTCCAATGAAAGGCCTGGTCATCAGCAGTGGCAGGTAAAACACAAAAATAAGGGTCCATCGGCAGATGTTAATATGGTATTCATGTTGCCGATGGAGTTTCTGGCACTATCTGATAATGAGGAAGAAGTTGTTCTCTCTGATCAAGTAGCTCAGCTAACACTAGATCCAATGATGGCTGTTTTTGAGAAACCTACCGATGACGAGAGACAGCATCTTAAGGCTTTATTTGTGAAGGGCAGAGTTGATGGGCAGCCTGTGTCTAAGGTACTTATTGATGGAGGGGCTGCGATTAATATTATGCCTTACGTGATGTATCGGAAACTTGGTAAAGGAGATCAAGACTTGACCAAAACCGATATGATGTTGAAAGATTTTGAAGGCAATGTATCACCGGCTAAAGGGGCAGTGTGCGTTGAATTGACCATCGGCAGCAAAACCTTGCCAACGACGTTCTTTGTTATCAATGGCAAGGGTGCATATAATCTGCTTCTAGGGAGGGATTGGATTCATGCTAATTGTTGTGTTCCTTCTACAATGCATCAATGCCTCGTACAATGGGTTGGGGATAAGATTGAGGTCGTCCCTGGTGATTCTTCTTATATCATCGCATCAGCAGAATCAGATACTTATGAGCGAACTAAATGCATATCAGGAGAAGCTTGGGAAAAAGAGTTCCTTAGAGTTGCTGATTATGAAATTCCACCGATCCAAGCAGTCGGTTCTGAAGAGGAGTTTTAATGGATAGGTTTGCCGATGATGGAAAATTAGGTCAAGGGTTCACATCGGCAGATGATTTAGTAGAAGTAGATATCGGTGATGGTGATAGGTCAAGACCTTACTTTTATTAGTGCTAAGTTAGATTCCAAGTGTAAGCAGCGAATAACAGATTTGTTAAAAGAATATAAAGATTGTTTTGCTTGGGATTATACTGAGATGCCTGGATTAGACCGATCGATAGTTGAACATCGGTTACCTATCAAATCTGGATTTCGGCCACATCAGCAGCCAGCGCGCCGATGCAACCCTAATGTACTTCCTAACATTAAGGCCGAAATAACTAAATTAATTGAAGCAAAGTTTATTCGGCAATGTCGATATGCAGAGTGGATCTCTAATGTGGTTCCTGTTTATAAGAAAAATGGAAAACTTCGTGTTTGTATTGATTTCAGGAATCTCAACAAAGCCACACCGATGGATGGCTATCCAATGCCGATTGCTGATTTGTTGATTGATGCTGCGGCTGGACATCAAATTATCAGCTTCATGGATGGTAATGCAGGTTACAATCAAATATTCATGGCTGAGGAAGATATTCCCAAGACTGCTTTCAGATGTCCAGGACATGTGGGGTTGTTCGAGTGGATAGTCATGACGTTTGGTTTGAAAAATGCCGGTGCTACTTATCAAAGGGCTATGAACTTTATTTTTCATGAGTACATCGGCACATTAGTGGAGATCTACATTGATGATGTAGTGATTAAGTCTGGAGATATCACAGCACATTTAGCCGATCTGCGAAAGATACTGGAGTGCACAAGGAAGCATGGATTGAAGATGAATCCTAATAAATGTGCATTCGGTGTATCAGCAGGACAATTCTTGGGTTTTATGGTGCATCAACGGGGCATTGAAATCAGTAGGAAGTCTATTGATGCAATTAACAAGGTGATTGCTCCTGCCAATAAGACTGAATTGCAATCTTTGATCGGTAAGATTAATTTCATTAGAAGATTCATATCTAATCTGTCGGGTAAGATCAGGGCTTTCAGCCCACTACTTAAATTGAAAGCTGATCAGGAATTTGTATGGGGAGTTGAACAACAATTAGCCCTTGATGAAATTAAGAAATATTTATCAAATCCTCCAGTGCTAGTTCCACCTCAACATGGGAAGCCTTTCAGGTTGTATTTGTCAGCTGATGATACAGTTATCGGTTCAGCTCTTATTCAAGAATTTGAAGGGAAGGAGCGTGTTATTTATTATTTGAGCAGAAGATTAGTGGATGCTGAGACGAGGTATTCGGCCATCGAAAAATTATGTCTGTGTTTATACTTTTCTTGTGTCAAATTAAGGCATTATTTGTTATCTGCCGAATGTACGGTCATATGCAAAGACGATGTGGTCAAGTATATGCTGTCGATGCCGATATTAAGTGGTAGAATCGGCAAATGGATTTTAGCATTATCAGAATTTGAACTACGCTACAAATCAACTAAGGCAGTTAAAGGGCAAGTGATGGCTGATTTTGTCACTCAGCATTGTAATACGGTGGATTCTCTGGGGATTGCTCCCTGGACACTTTTCTTCGATGGGTCCACATGTGGTGAAGGGGCAGGTATCGGCATTGTGTTAATTTCACCTCAAGGAAAGAAGTATGAGTTTTCATTGCCGATTGTTGCTACAGCGACAAACAATCAAGCTGAATACCAAGCCTTGATAAAAGGGTTAGAATTGCTAAAGGAGATACGTGCCGACTGTTGTTGAAATCTTTGGTGATTCTATGCTAGTTATAAATCAATTGGCTGGAATTTATGAATGCCGAAGTGAAGCTTTGATTTCGTATTATGAAAGATGTTTGCAATTGTTGAAAGGATTTAGAGATTTTCGTCTTGAACATATCTCTCGATTGCATAATGAGGAAGCTAATCGACTAGCTCAGCATGCTTCAGGGTATCAGCCTATTCAGGAAGTGCTAACATCGGCAGTTGATACCGATGACTGGAGGAAAGAGATTGTCGATTATTTAAAGGATCCATGTAGAAAGGTTGAGAGACGTATAAGGTTCCAAGCTACCAAATATGTGCTCCTCGATGATGAATTATATTATCGAACTATAGATGGAGTTTTACTCAGATGTGTTAGCAATGATGAATCGAAAAGCTTGATGGGTGAAATTCATGAAGGAGTATGTGGGGCACATCAATCGGCTTTCAAGATGAAATGGATGATCAGAAGGAATGGGTACTATTGGCCGACTATTCTTGAAGATTGTTTTAAATATTTTAAGGGATGCCAGGGGTGTCAAAAGTTTGGTAATATTCAAAGAGCGCCTGCATCGGCTATGAATCCTATAATCAAACCATGGCCGTTCCGAGGATGGGCTATTGATCTCATTGGTCAGATTTATCCGCCATCGAGTAAAGGACATAAATTTATTCTGGTTGCTACCGATTATTTCACAAAGTGGGTTGAGGCAATTCCTTTAAAAAAGGTGACATCGGTCAATATGATTGATTTTGTGAAAGAGCATATTGTTTACCGATTTGGTATTCCTCAGACTATCACTACCGATCAGGGCACTATGTTTACATCAGGAGAATTTGATGAGTTTGCTATAGGTATGGGAATTAAAATTTTAAATTCTTCTCCATATTATGCTCAAGCTAATGGTCAAGCTGAGGCTTCTAACAAAGGGATCATCAAACTCATTAAGCGCAAAATTGAAGAAAATCCTAGGAGGTGGCATACAGTATTAAATGAAGCCTTGTGGTCATATCGGATGTCATATCATGGTGCAACCAAAGTAACGCCTTATCAGTTAGTATATGGACACGATGCAGTATTGCCTTGGGAAATTAAGGTTGGCTCTAGACGAATACATTCTCAAAATCAGCTGACAGCC
Organism: Miscanthus floridulus; assembly: GCF_019320115.1. NCBI lineage: Eukaryota > Viridiplantae > Streptophyta > Magnoliopsida > Poales > Poaceae > Miscanthus > Miscanthus floridulus. The sequence continues at coordinate 295,104 of NC_089583.1, read as the reverse complement.
GATGATTATAATACTCTTATGAAGGATGAGTTGGAAGATGTGGCGGGTCATCGGTTAAGGGCTTTAGTTAGTATCGAAGAAAATAAGAAAAGAGTAGCTAGATGGTATGACAAGAAGGTGAAAGTAAAAGAGTTTGCCGATGGAGATCTGGTCTGGAAATTGATTTTACCGATTGGGACTAAAAGTTCAAAGTTTGGAAAGTGGTCTCCCAATTGGAAAGGTCCATATCGGATAAATCAGTCTGTTCCTGGTAATGCATATATTTTAGAAACCCTCGAAGGGGTTGTGTTTCCCAGAGCGTTAAATGGAAAATATTTAAAGAAATATTACCCTAGTATCTGGATAGATGCATAAAAGTACAAGTGCCGATAACAGTACTATCGGCTAGAATTATGCAAGGATGTCAATGTCTCATAAAGTGCCGATACAATAAATAAGATTACACGTTCAACAAGGATTGGATAGCTAATATCGCACGCAGGCGAATCTGGTCGGCTTCCTCCATTTCTTTGATATCATCATCGGCAGTACCCTCCACAGGCTTGAGTTTTTTCTTCATGGCTAAAGCCTTGCGAGCTTGGATATCTCTTTCTTGCTGAAGGGCTTTGACGGCATTGGGTAGCTGGCTTTCTTCTTGTTGAGCATGAGTTAAGGCTGCATCGATTTCTTTCAATTCAGCCAATAGAGCTGCCTTCCTTGCCGATAGATCCAAGATTTTCTGCTTAAGTGCAGCACCCGAAGTCTGCAAGTTGACGATGCCCTTGTGCTTCTCATCAGCGATTTGTTTCAGTTGTAGCATCTCTTCTTTAAGTTGAGCTTGAGCTGCTCTATCGGCAATGCGCTGAGCAGCCCGTTGATATTGCAGTTGGCGGCTTTCTAAGTGAGCTGCTGGGAAGAGTACTTCTTCAACATCGGCAGGGACCTGGCCGCGAATTGTTTTGAAAATTGCTTTTGCGGGGTCCGAAGTCATCTACCAGTTGGGCGGTACCTTGCTGTAGCAAGTTCAGGAGGGTTTCCAACTTGGATTTAGTCTCTGCCGATATTGTTCCCAGTGCAAGGGAAGAACTTGTCTCCTCTCCATCATCGTCAGAAATGTCAATGGCAAAGGAAAATAGGCTGTTCGGGGAATCTTGTTCCTGAGAGAGAGAAAAGGAGATCAGTTAGGGGTAAGTATGAGTATTATAAAATCAGATAGGCTGATTGATTTACCTGTTTCAAGGCAATTTCCTGTGCTTGACTGGAGGAAGCAACCTGGAGTATGTCGTGTGGAGGATTGGCTGAGCTTGCCGATGGGATATCCTCTATGACTTCATCGGTGGTGGGTTCTTGAGGTATGATGACCGATGACATTGGGGCAGATGTAGGGATCGGCATAGACCTTTGTCGTTTTGGCTGTGCTTCAATATCTGTTAAAGCTTTGCGCTTTGCTTGGACATCAGCAACGATTGGCTGGGGGGCATCGACACTTGTTGGTTGTGAAGCTTGGGCATCTGGTACGTTTGCCGATGTACCCAATTGTTGCTGCAAAACAAGTGTAAGATATGATATTTAACAGATGAAGTGTAAAGTCAAGAAGCTACCTCTGAAGGTTTATCGAAAGAAGTGGTGCTTGATATCGGCGGAATTGCCGATGATGATCCAGTAGCAGCTCTTACCCCCTGATGATTAAAGTTAATACAGTTTGTGATCGGCATAAGTGAAAATAAACAAGGTTGTTACCTTAAAGGCTTTGACCAAGGTTGTAGCAGCGGCCGATGGAGTAGCCCTGGATGTAGCCAATTTGGACTTAGAAGTGATGGTCTTGGTACGAATCTTCTGGTGGGTCAAAGCGGCTAAGGTGGGAGCGTTGTAGCCGATCGGCGATGTTGGGGAAACAGGCCGGAGATTGAAGGGTTTCCCACTTTTGCTCACCGATGGTGCTGGGTTGTTAACCTGTTACAAGAGAATCAGTTACTGATAAATGAAGGGAAAAGCAGAAGGGAGTTAAAGGAAACTTACCGCGTCGTCAGGGATGGCATATTCAGGGTCGATCATGTGCCGATATGTGTGAGCAGAAGTTGCGAACAGTTGCTCTTTCCACTCTCGCCACCATTGCTTGTATGACTCGGTGATGAAAGATATTGGTGTCCAGGTGGATATATCAACATCTGTAGTATCGGCCTCAGGAGAGAGTTGTACTACCTTGTTCCAGTCTGTTCCGCAGGTGATTGTTTCCCTGGGTTTGATCACATCGGCAAAGCAGAGTTTGATTGGCAGTTGCCCAAAAGCCAATTGGCGGGATACTGCCGATGGGTTGTAAAATTCATATGTAATGTTGGTGTTTTTCCCGCTGCCGAATGTGTTTACTGGAATTGCCCTGGGAGTGATGATAGCCATCATGAGCTCATTATCTTGATTCAGAGTGTCATCGGCAAAGTTGAAAAGAAGGGGGAATTTGTTTTCTTCGTCGATATAAGGCACCCAGGCCCTATGATCACGAGAAAGACCATTGTAGAAGCTTTGAAAGAATCTGCCGATTTGGTCTTCATTGGCTTTTGTTCCAGGAAGGACAATTATGGCTTCACCAAAATTGAGGGGTGAGCGTGTTGCCGATTCATCATCCCCGAGCGCATAATCTTCAGCAATTTCTCGTGGGAATTGTTGAGCAAAAAAGTCCCATTGCAAACGTTTGTGCATATGGGCATTCAGCCACATGTTGATAAACCACCACGGGCCTCCCAGGTTGCCGATGGGTTCGCCAAGCAAAAGTTTCTGAGACACTTGGTGAAGAAGATGATAAGTGGAGCTCAGAAGGTATCGGCCAAGAGGAAACCTTACGCCATTAGCCAAAAGTTCAGCTGCAGGGAGGAAGGCGTTGGTTGGTCCTACTGATCGACCACAGAAGATAAATTTTTCTAACCACATATTCAGGAATGTGGCATGTTCCCTCTGGCTAAGTGTCCCAGTTTTCTGGTATTCTTGAATATATCCTGTCCAACCGCCGATGTTACGGGTATTCACTCTATATTCAGGCTTTCTACCATAGATGGAGCCTTCATCGGCAGTTGAGATGTCCAAGCCAGTAAGCATGTGGACATCGGCAAGGGTAGGAGTAGCTGGGCCATGTCCAAACATAAAAGTATTGGTCGTGTCTGACCAGAAATAAGCAGCTGCAATTATCATTGATTCATTTTTCTGCATATCGGCAATAGAGAGCCTGATACATTGGTCTAACCTTCGTTCTGCCCAGTATACTTGCATCGATCTATTAACCCTCAAATACCAATCTTTCCACCCTTTGGTGGTTTTGGGCCAAGATCGGAATGTGTCTTTCCACAAATTCAGAGAGAAATTTTGGGCTCTAAAGGGGATTCTGTTAACCTCTGCGTTGATCAGATCGGTTGGATCTGGGTTGCCCATTGGTCCAAGGCATTGGACGTGCGGCTGATCGGTTGGGATAATTAATTTGTTGCGCAGTTCCTAAGGTTATGGAATCCAGAAGATAGAAGAAAGGAAAAATCACCAACTGAATGAATTTGCAAAAAGATCAAAGTAAAAGGTAATGGAAGTGGAGCGAACCGCGGGGACGTCGAAATTGATGGCCATTGTCTTGAGGAAGGTGGAGGTACGAGCCGAAAACTTGAAGTTAGCGCCGGAGAAGGGTTCTTGTTGGTTGAGGTCACGCAGGTTGTTCGTCGGAGTCGCCGCCGGAGAGAGAGAATGCCAAGGATTGGAGGCTGAAGATAGAAAATGAGGGTTCCGGAGAAATCTATTTATAAGCCGCCCAGAATAAGGGTATTTTGGACTTATCTCTATGTCGCGCGCATATAGGTCAAGGCGGTTCAGAGGGATATGGTAACTGTTCGCGCGATAATCAGGGGATTGTACAGATGAGTTGATAACAAGTAATCATGACTTGGAAGGGATATCGGTACATGATATTTTAATTCTGAAAATGGCAGCATTATCATGTTAAGATCTTGCCGATGGGTTATTGTTTTGGTATCTTAACCATAATCAAGGCAAGAGTGGTTGGCGATTGTGCAATATTTACTAAGTGCGTGAATCAAGATTAGATTTGATTGGATTTGATAACAAATCAAGTTTTGGCTTGAAGAATGAGTTATGGTAATCGGGCAAAGGCAAGCGTTATCTGGAGTAAATTTCGGAGCATTAATGGTTTTATACTCCGAAATTGGGGGGCATGTGTTGACACCGTTTTTTGCACGTGTCAAAATAATCGGAGTGGATTAATCAGCAAGGGGAGAGTTATTGAATACTTTGATAGCCAATGAAAGCCAGTTTGTAAAGATGGTTGCCGATAGCTGGTGATGGTCGATGTAAAGGTTGATTTGGACTCGGGCGTTGCCGATGAGGTTGGAGGTGTTATTGTCGATGCCGATGAAGGAAGACTTGAAGACTACTGCCGATGAAACAGGGAGTATGCCGATGAAGGAAGACTTGAAGACTACTGCCGATGAAACAGGGAGTATGCCGATGAAGGAAGACTTGAAGACTACTGCTGATGAAATAGGGAGTATGCCGATGGGAAGGAGGACAGTGAGATTTCCATCGTAATTGAGGCGGACAGGGAAATAGATAGGAGTTGATTTCCTTTTCTGTATTTGTTAGGTTATGATTCATGTAAGAGTCACGTGTTTCCTTAGATATGGGATTGGTGTCCTAGTTGTGTTTGGTTGTGTCTCTTTAGATCAGGGTATAAATATGGAGTAAGGGGCAATGTAATAGATATATATCAATCAATATCAAAACCAACTTTTACTCCTATTTGCATCTACTTACTTTTCGGCGACTTCGTCAATTTGCATATTTTTCCTTTTTACGAGTTCTCATTGATTCGGCGAGCTGCATCGCTTCAGTGCGACCTTCGGCGATTCTCGAGTTCCGCGTGAGCACCTCTTGGCCGTGACTTCCGGGCGTATCGCTGTTGTCAGGACCAAAGTGTTCGTATCTTCATCCTTGTCGATTAGCAGGTCAAATCGACTGGCACGCTTTGGATATCGATTCGGGTATTAGCCCTTTGTGTTTGCAGATCACTTTTGCATCAACAGAGTGCTGCGATCACGCCGCAATGATCGTAGCCTCCGAAGAGCTCGTAGACATCAGAAAAGAGGTCACCGAAGAAACGTCTGACCCCAAAAGGTTGACCAAGTCCTTCGAGCCAGTGGAAGGCTCTAATGAAGTCCTCATAGACCCCAGGAACACCAAGGGAAAACGGTGCGCATTGGTACCATGCTTTCCTCCAAATAGGAAAGCGCGCTCGTTGACTTCCTCCGTGCCAACTGAGACATCTTCACATGGAAACCCTCAGACATGCCAAGCATTCTGAGTGAAGTCGCTAAGCACGCCTTGAAGATCCGCTTAGGCTCCAAGCTGGTGAAACAACGCCTGCGTCGCTTTGACGAGGGGAAACGCGGGACCATCAGTGAGGAAATCACAAAGCTTTTGGCAGCTGGATTCATCAAGGAAGTATACCACCCAGAGTGGTTAGCCAATCCTATTCTTGTATGAAAGAAGAGTGGGAAATGGAGGATGTGTGTTGACTATATGGGTCTCAACAAAGCATGCCCAAAGGATCCATTTCCTTTACCATGTATAGACCAGATAGTTGACTCTACCTCGAGGTGCAAAACCCTCTGCTTCCTTGATGTGTACTCTGGCTACCATCAAATCATGATGAAAGAGTCTGACCAGCTCACGACATCTTTCATCACCCCCTTCGAATCATTCTGCTATGTCACAATGCCATTCAATCTGAAGAACACTGGGGCTACGTACCAGTGTTGTATGCTTAAGTGTTTTGGAGACCTCATCAGGCAAAACATTGAGGTCTACGTTGATGACTTCATAGTCAAGTCTAAACGAGATGACCACCTCGTAGCTGATCTTGAGCAGACCTTTACAAAACTCTGAGCAAATGGCATCAAACTCAATCCCGAGAAGTGCATTTTTGGGGTCCCAAGGGGCATGCTACTCGATTTCATCGTCTCCGACTGTGGCATCGAGGCCAACCCAGAGAAGATCTCAGCCATCACTAGGATGGGCCCAATTCAGAACATAAAGGGAGTACTATGAGTTGTGGGATGCCTCACCGCACTAAGCCACTTCATCTCGCACCTTAGCGAATAAGGTCTCCCCCTTTATCGACTTCTAAAAAAGGTCGACCACTTTGAATGGACGTCTGAGGCCTAAGAGTCACTTGACATGGTCGAACTGCTTCTGACGAAGGCCTCGATCCTAGTTCCTCCTACCGATGGAGAACCCCTTCTACTCTACATTGTGGCCACCATGCAAGTGGTCAGCGCCGCCCTGGTAGTGGAGCGAGAAGAAGAGGGGCACACCCTCAAAGTACAGCACCCTGTGTACTTCATTAGCGAGGTCCTATCTAACTCAAAGACCCGCTACCCCCAAGTCTAGAAGCTTTTATATGCCATCCTCATCACCAAGAGGAAACTACGCCACTACTTCGAGTCACATCCAGTGATAGTCGTGATGTCGTTCCCCCTCGGCGAGGTCATCCAAAACCAGGATGCCATGGGAAGAACCATGAAATGGGCACTCAAGCTAATGGGTCAAGGCATTGCGTATGCCTCCCGGATAGCCATCAAGTCCTAGGTGTTGGCTGATTTCATCGTGGAGTGGACCAAGGTCCAAGTGCCACCAGCAGTCATTGATCAAGAGTACTGGATGGTGTACATCGATAGATTTCTGATGAAGGAGGGCGCCGACGTAGGGTTGGTCTTCGTGTCACCCCTCGAGGTATGCATAAGGTACATGATTCGTCTCCATTTCCCCTCCTCCAACAATATGGCCAAATATGAGGCGCTCATCAATGGCCTATACATTGCCATCAAGTTGGGCATCCGATGCCTCAATGTTCGAGGAGATTCCCAGTTGGTCGTCTACTAGGTCATGAAGGAGTCAAACTACCATGACGTCAAGATGGTCGCGTACTACCGAGAAGTCCACCAGTTGGAGGACAAGTTCGATGGCCTCGAGCTCAACCACATCCCGAGGCATCTCAACGAGGTGGCTGACATACTTGCAAAAGCAGCATCCAGTTGAGTGCCAGTGCCAATGGGCATCTTTGCCAGTGATCAACACAAGCCCTCGGTTCGCTATGAGGAGTCAAAACAGGGCGGTGATGGTTTGACCAATCCAAGCCCAGGGGCTGACCAACCATTGGCTCCATCTGGCCCCGAAGTCATTGAGCTCGAAGAGGACCCAGCAATAGAGCCTAACCCTCTGGTCAACTAGAGGATGCTCTACCTCAACTACCTCCTCCATGATGCACTATCGACGGACAAGACGGAGGCTCGATAGCCCGCACGTCGCGCCAAGTCCTTTGTTCTTATGGAGGGTGAATTCTACAAGCGAAGCCACACGGGGATCCTACAACATTGCATCCCCATCGAACAGGGGAAACATTTATTGAATGATATCCACGGTGGGATCTGTGGTCACCACGCTGTGCCTAGAACCTTGGTCAGAAACGCGTTTTGACAGGGCTTCTACTGGCCCACCACTGTAGCTGACGCCGAGCAGATCGTACACACCTACGAAGGGTGCCAGCCGTGATGGCAACGGGGACCCGATCCCCGATTCCCCGTGGGGAATTCCCCTGTTAGGGGACGGGGATGGGAACAAATTTGTCCCCACGGGGAACTAAATGGGGAAGAAATGCCCCCGTCGGGTCTCACGGGGTCAGGTACGGTTGTGCATCCCCTGTCCCCGTATCCCCGATTCCTACTTCGTAGATCGCACAGAGCTCTGCGCTCTGCACAACCATGTCTGCTCGACCCATCATAATTCATAGCCCACATAAACGCTGCATATAAAAGCAGCAAAACCTAAGTGTCCAACCTCCCTAGGTCTTGCTCATCACCGCTCACCTAGCTTTGAGTTACGAGCCGCGCCGCTGCCCTTCTACAGTCTCGCACTCTCTCGTTCCTCCCGCCATAGCACATCCTTGCAATCATGCTCCTGCAGTGAGCTCGCAGCGTGTGCGTCCATGCCATGCTCCCTCGAGAAGTAAAGATGTATGCTTTAGATCAGGTACCGGCTGCTCAAGCTCAGTGTGGAGATGAGATGACGGCATGTCTTTGCTGGAAGCGACCGCTACAGCTCCTGTTGCGTCCTGCAGGCTGCAACCAGTACCAGGTCTCATCACTGAGTTGCAGAAGATAGAGGCAAGATGCTTAGCAATGGATATTCGTGGATTCGGGGTTTTCATGTATTTATGCCTTGTATTTTATTTGCGGTTTGTGAGACAATAATTAGCAATATTTGTTGGCAATGGACATGTGAGAAATATTTGCACAGTTAATGTATGTTTTGAATTTTTGATGCATTTTCCCCTCATCTATCTAACGCGGTGAAGTGGGGATGGGGAACCCCACGGGGACAAATTCCTCGCTCGGGGACGGGGATGGGGGAAGAATTCTCCCTGACAATGTTCACGGGGACAGGGATGGGTGAACTTTGTCCCCCGTAGGGACGAGGATGGGGAGCCGACCCCCGACAGGGAATTCCCCATTGCCATCTTGAGTGCTAGTACCATGCTCGGCAAACTCACCTACCGGCCCAAGCGCTCCAGATGATCCCCATCACCTGACCGTTCGTGGTCTAGGGGCTCGATCTGGTTGGACCTCTCAAAAAGCACCTGGGGGCTACACCCACTTGCTTATCACCATAGACAAATTTACCAAGTGGATAGAAGCTCGACCGATCTCGATGATCAAATCTGAGCAGGCCATGTTGTTCTTCCTCGACATCATCCATCGCTTAGGAGTCCCAAACTCCACCATCATGGACAATGGCACGCAATTCACTAGAAAGAAGTTCCTTCAATTCTACGATGAATACCACATCCAGGTTGATTGGGCCACCGTCACGCATCCTCGAACGAACAGGCAGGTTGAGCGCGTGAATGGCATGGTCCTATAGGGTCTTAAGCCTAGAATATTCAACTGGTTAAACAAGTTTGATGCACGATGGGTTGCCGAGCTTCCTTCAGTACTCTAGAGCCTGAGGACAACCCCTAGTCAAGCCACCGGCTATACACCCTTCTTCATGGTCTACGGTTCCGAGGCCATCCTCCCAACCGACCTTGATTATGGAGCACCAAGGATCAGGGCGTACGATGAATAGGGAGCCAGGGCATCCCTCAAGGATGCCATGGACCAGCTGGATGAAGCTCATGACGTCGCCCTCCTCTTCTTGGCCAAGTACCAGTAGGCGTTGCGATGGTACCATAGCCGATGAGTGCGGGGTTGGGCCTTCAACATCAAGGACCTATTCCTTTGGCTCGTCCAGAGCAACATGGACTGCCACAATCTCTCCCCACCATTGGAGGGACCATCTGTCATCACGGAGGTACTCTAGCTAGGAGCCTACAAGCTAAAAACTATCGACGACGAGGTCTTCACCAATGCCTAGAATATCAAGCAGCTACGTCGCTTTTTCCTCTAATAAATGCACACTTTTTACTTATCAGTTTCATTGTCAAAACTCTCTGATCCTTTGTGACATCTGACCCCAGCAAACAGTAGGGGGTCAGGCCTCACTCAGGGGCTGATGTGAGTACATTTATCCTGCAAACATTCTCTGTGCCTGCCCTCTTTTCTCACGTTAAGTCCTAGGAGCTAGGTTTTTGGGAACAAGCTCTGAGTAAAACTGGGCATACTATGAGACACCTACGCCCCAGTGGCTATGACACCTTTGTTCACCAGCGTGATCAGAGCTAGCTCACCCGCACTCTGAGCTTTTTTAACCCTAACTATGGGAAGGGTCGGAATGCACTAAACCTCTTTTACAAAAAGAGGGAGAAGAGTGTCACACCCGGTTTCATAAAACAAAACCAAATGCACATCACATGTATGCCATGATCCTAGAGTGAAGAGCTTCCCTCTCGAGCTAGCACACCCACGCCGTGATATCTATGACACGGGCCACAAGCGAGCTAGTCCCCTTCGGCCGTGCCACCTCTAGGTCATCACAGACACTCCAATGGCAGTGCGTAGGAGATTGTGCTTTTTGCTCTCTGCCTGAGGGCTCCTCCATGCCTCGGTGAGCTCCGTGGCTAGCCCAGCAGAGATGCTCTTGGCCTCAAGCCTTTGGGTTGCCACAGTTCTGAGCTTGGACTGGAGGGAGCCGATCTTCTACTGCGCCTCATTGCGCTCTTAGATGGCCTGGTCACGCTCCCTGTGGGAAGCATTGTGCTTCGAGCAGAACCTCTCCGTGGTCTGGCATAGCTTGTATCGCTCCTTGCACAACTAGGCAACCACCTTGGCATCTAGGTTCACCCTTTCCTGTAGGGCTATGAACCTATCCTCAGCTCCCAGCTTGAGCTCCCGCTCCTTCTCTGCCTCAGCTAGGAGGTCAAGGATCCACTAGCGGGTCTCAGCGTGCCTCTAAAGCAGCTCGCCCCACTCCTTCTAGACTCTAGTGGCCTCCTCCTCATCCTGCCGTGCCCTCGCTGATAGTTCCTCAAATGCCTTCTAGGCCTCCTCCATGTCTCGACAGGCCTTAGCCTCCCACAGCCGAAGACTGGCCGCCTCCTCGGCCAGGGGAGTCAGCTCGGCCACCCTCTATTGGGTAGCAACAAGCTAGGTGGACACATCCCCACATAGTTGGGCCTCTTTGACGAGGTGGTCCTAGCTCTCCTTCTGCTCGCGAAGGAACCGGGATTTATCCCGGCTGCGAGCGATAAGGGACTGAAAAAAGATGATGGTTAGAACACAAAAGTACATGAAGAAAGAAGAGGGAGAAAGGCAAGATTAAATAATTACCCAGCCAGTGGGAACAACGATGTCATGTAGGGCATCCTTGGCCTGGTTCAGAGCTTCTAGCATGGCCGAGATCCCCTCGTTGAGACTCTCTCGCTCTGTGCTCTCGATAGCATCATCGAGCAAGAAGAGTGTCGATGTCGGGTCTTATGGATCTATCCACTAGAGCAGAGGCTCGCCCTATGCGGGCAAGTGGCTGCCTCCTAATGCTAGGGCCAAGGGTGACCCCCGCTGGTCCTCTCCACCACCACCATGACGCTCAGGGACCCCTCGGCTATGTCCCCCTCCATCCGGCCCATATCAACAACCGTCATTTGGGCTACCGGAGGTGCGGGTCACACCGCTGCTTTAGGCACCGCCACAGTAGCGTCCGACTGCAGCCTACCTATCATGGCCACCACCACTTCTACTTGCCTTAGTGGGGCCTCATCTAGCTGCGTCGCGCCCACTGGGTACGGCACCACAAGCGTGGTCGGAAGCTCCGACCAACCCATCGTCGGTAGCGATACCACCTCCGTCGCCGATTCTTTAGCGACCTCCGAGGGCGTCCTTCAAGCCCCTACGTCTGCTTGTCCCACCGAGGGCATAGGCACCACCACGGGCGATGCCTGACTGGCCGACGAGGCAGTAACACCAGCGTCACTCCCACCCAAAATGGGTGCGACGTCGGCCAATGGCCGCCGCCTCACCTAAATGGCGACGCTCTTCTTGGGCACCAGCGCCAAAAAGTTGCCCCATCTCAGGATGCTGCAAGAAACAAAAGGCGTAAGTGACGCTGAAAATAGAGAAGAACAGAGAAAAATAGAGGAGTCAATGACTTCCATCGGCGTTGTTGGGTGGTGGATATGTTTGGGGGATGAACCCCTAGGTCCTTGCTCCATCTCATCGGGGCAAGGCCGTTTCAAGCCTGCCCCCTTCTCTCGAGCAGAGGGGCTCACCTCCCTTGCATCCTAGGGCACGGTGGTGGAGCCACCCCCTCCTTTGGCACCTTAGGCACGGTGGCAGATCCACCAGCCCCGGTTGGCTCTTGGAGCACGGCAGCGAAGCCACCCCCTCCACTAGCACCACGTGTGTTGTGGAAGATTCACCCACCCCTGCTAGCTCTTGTGGTGCGGCAGCAGGGCCACCCCCCTCCGCTAGCACCTCAGGCATGGTGGTGGATCCGCTCGCCCTTGCTGGTTCTAAAGATGGGCCAATGATCCGGCCCGCCTCCTCTAGCCTCATGGACTCGCCTCCCCCTACATGAAATAGGAAGGGTCCCTACAAGGATGAGTGGATACCTATTAGCGTATCCTCGCTCTCTAGGTCATCTGACTCGGTGTCAGCAACTACCTCATCGTCTTCCTTGTTGTCATTGTCGTAATCACTATCCGTGTCCTCTCCTCACTCCCATGCCCACAGCTTCTACTGTTTCTTCCTCCTCGTCCTCCTTCGCCTTCCTCTGTCGCTCGGACTCGGTGCGGTTGGCCACCGTCATGGATGGGTCCTTCAGCAGCGGAGCCGGGTGATCCGTAAGGATGAGTTTCTTCAGCTGGTCCCTCTGTCTCAATATCAGCATCAAGAGGTCGGGAGTTCAATTAAAAAGGAGGCATGAGGAAAGAAAACTTACAAAGATGATGTTCCCTAGTTCTGGCCGCATTGGGGGGTGCCCCAGCACTAGATACACAAACTTGAGGACAGCGTTGGCGTTGTTCCATAGAGGCTCCATCACCTCCTTGATACGCTGTGCTACCTCAGAGGGGGAGAGCGCTCCCTCAGCAAGCATCATCCCATCGAGTGATGCCCTAGGCGCCATCATGTGTAGGGGAAGTGCACGCCTCATCAGCGGCACCACCCTCCTCGTATGGTAGGTGCCGATGATGCCTGACCCCTTTAGGCCCCTCTCCTTCAAGATTTAGAGGGCGGTGAGGTGGTCATGGATCCTCTTCTTATCCTTCTCTAGGACTCCCCACTTCCTCCATGAGTCTAGGGCCTCTTCGATGAGGCACCCAATGAACTCTGGTAGGGGGGTGGCCATGTCGTTCCTGATGTAGAACCAATGTGAATGCCACCCCTTGTTGGAGGTCGACAGACGCATTGCTGGGTATTCACTGACCTAGTTGTTGCGAAGTTGGATGCCGGCGCATCCCATCGGCATTCTTAGCTCCTGCTTCTTCTCCTGCTTCTTCAATAGGATGACGGCAAAGAAGTACCACATAGGTCGAAGTGGGGAACGATCCCTAAGAATCCCTCACACATGGCGATGAACACCGTGATGTGCTGGATTCCATTAGGATTGAGGTGCTGTAGCTCTACCTTGTAGTAGTGCAGCAGTCCCTAAAGAAACTTATGGGCAGGGGTGGTGAATCCCCACTAGTGGAAGTGAGCGAAGGACACGATGTAGCCGTTGGGCGGTGACGACACGTCCTCATCGCCGGGTAGCCACCACTCCTCGGCGGCAGTCCACGCGCATAGAAGACCATGGCGAAGAAGGCCCTCCAGGCACTAGAGGGTGATATCAAAGCAGCACCATGGCTCCATTAGGGGATTGGGGTGGGTGTATGCGAATTCGATGATGGCTGAGACGTGGATATGGGAGGCTTAGGTGATTGGCGACGAAGGTTGTAGATGCAAATGCAAGGAGGCAAAGTATGAAACCCTGGGGGTGAACCCTTTAGTTTTATAGGGGCGATGGATACGAGGAAGGCAACCGTCCACCTAGATCTCCACGCCTACCATGATCCATCACCACATCACATTGCGGGATATGCGCCCGCAATCCCTATCCTTTCCCTTCGAAGACACGCTGGATGTTTTGCCTCCCTGAGTGGACCAGGACTCTTTACCGGCAAAAGGAGTATGGGTCAAAAAGCATTTCTTTGGCCCACCTAGGCCTAGGAGTTCGAGGGCTGGCCCATCGATGGTTTCGATGGTTGTCCCAAGGCACCCTTATGACAAAGGATGGGCCCATGAGCGGCCAAAACTCAGGTGCATGAGCTTCATGGGAGTCTCGGCCCAAGATCGAGTCTTAGCCAGGTTGACCCTAGCCAGATCCTCGTGAATGGGATACCAGGATCCCAATTGAGCTATCTGGCTGACAAACCATCAAGTCGCCCGGCCACACCCACGAAGGGTCCGACCTCGATGAAGGAGAACTCACTGTCTTCAGGGCACACCATGGGCAACAATAGAGGGCCAGGGTTCTCAGAATCCTCTCTTTCAAAAAACCTCCGAAGGAATATTCTACTCCTCCGTAGGCTCGAGGGCTACACCCACTAGGTGCGCTCACACGCACCCACTGGCAGGTCAAAAAATCCCCCAGATGATTCTACTTGAATTGCCCGGGGGCTCGGGGGCTACTGTCGGGGACCAATACTAGGGTGCCCAAAGAGGAGTTAATACCTATCAACATTGATTTATCCTAGCATCAGGAGCATGACTGCACCTCTTGTAGGGCATCGCCTCATCCAGCCACCAAGGCCATGGGCTCCACCTCGTCCGGCCCCCGAGGGTTGGCTCAACCTTGGCTGGCTCCTGAGGGCTAGCTCCACCTCGTCTAACCCCCGAGGGTCGGCTCTGCCTCGCCTGATGTCTGAGGGCTATTTTTGCCTCGCCCGATGTCTGGGGGCTGGCTCTGCCTCACCCGATGTCTGGGGGCTGGCTCCGCTGTAACACCCTAGGTGTTAGCCTTGCATTGCATGAGCATCTGCATCAAGCATTCATATTTAAGCTTTTACAATTGAAACATGTGTTTGAAACGTTTGCAACATTGCTTGTTATTTCATGTTTCCATGTGTATATGCATATGATCATGAGTGAATACATGTAAATGGTTTATGTGAGTCACTAAAACACATTAGCTACACTTAGGTTAACAAATGGAACATTGTTCATGAAGGTCACCTTTCATGATCAAGTACTTAAGTGATGTTATGTGTTGACCTGGATAGCCCAATGTGTGACCAATGCAAGAAATGAGTGTGTGACCTTACAAATAGCTTAAACATGTTTAGAAGATCTTTATGAACAACTTTGGTATTCATGGTTAGGGGCAATTTGGTCACTAAGCCATAGTTTGAATGTATACTATCATTTGAATGTAGCATGTTTGACCAAGTTTGAACTATGTGCTAGAGACCTTGCATGGAAGTGGTCACTAAAGCAAAGTTGTAGTATTTGGCAAGAGGAACAACTTTTATTTTTGGGTCATTGACTGGTTTAGCTCCTAACATGCTTGAATTAGGCTCACAAAAATCATCAAATCACTATTTGCAACACTTAGCAAATTTTGCTAAGTCAGTGTAACTGACAGTGTTGAGGCAGCCACCTTTGAGATGACATTACTCCTTAACCATTGAGAATTAGGTCTTGATTGTTTAAGACAAATTATAGCTGGTACATAGAGCTACAGCTTTGTTTAGATCGTTGGCGCTAATTCTTCATGGTTTCGAAGATCAAGCTCCACGAAAACACGCTGTTAGGCTCTATTTGCAGCGCTGATGACTAACTGAATCGCCGGTTTCAGTGGCCGACCGACGCCAGAAGATGGCCGCCATGTGGAGGAAGCAACGCCGTGCATCGCCGGTGCCCTGCCTAGCGCGGCCAAGCCAGACCAGGGCTGGCTTTATCACCCCAGCGCTCGCCCGCACTGCCTTGCGCTCACATTTCCTTTTCTGGCCTCCTACTTCGCCGTCCGCAGCAGCCGTAGCAGCGCCAAGCTTGCCGCCATCGCTTGTCGGCCACCAGCTTGCCTCACCTTGCTTCTCCACCACCGCAACCACTCCACCGTCACCCCCGTGACTCACCGCGTCCGCCCATGCTCGCTGACCACGCCCGGTAAGCCTCCGTGCCATGCTTGACCTTGCCGGAGTATCACCGCCTGTAACACCTTGGGTGTTTAAATATTAAAAATCTGACATGTCATCATATGCATTGCAAAGCATTTGGCATTTGTTGAAAACTTTGATATGCATTTACTAAAACAAGTTTACATTTGTGTAATGAGTGTTGAATTGTATTGTTTGACTCAAGTTCAAAGTTTGTTTGGGTTTTGAATTTTTCGAGAAAACCCCGCTTTTCAACATTTAAATTCTACCTTAAAAATCCATTTCAAAATCTAGACTGAATTAGGGGTTGGTTATAAAAGCAAAGTTGTAGAACTTTTGATTTTGAACAACTTTTGTTTTTGGAGATTTTTGAGTTGTTATGAAAATTTGAGAGTAATCTGTGAATTTTGGCGAATGGCAATTTTGTAATTTCTGTGAACTATGTTCACCGCCTAAGCTACATTGCCGTCGGACCTTCTTCGGCGTTCCAGGCGTGTCGTGGCTGTCCTTGATGTCGCGCTGGCGCGGAAACGGCTTCGTCGTGGCTTCCTTGAGCTTCTGCGCCGCGCTATAAGTACCAAGACGTTGTCGTCGTCGTTTTTCTTCTTCCTTTGTTTTCACCACCACCGTTGTCATCGCTCCAACAAGCTCGCATCATCTCCCCAGCTCCGTTGCCATCTCGGTAAAGGCCGTCCTAGTTCCGTCTTTTCCTTGCGAATCCAGCCAGCTAACATTGGTCACCGGAAATTGCCGAGAATCCGCTGTCCACGTCTTTCTTCCTCGCGGTCGGCAACTTCACCGCCGTGGGCGTGTCATCGTGGCTAGAGCCCTCCGATGAGCCATTGTCTGTAATCAGTGTACTTACGGCTTCGTCTTGATGCTGTAGTACTTAATCAGTTGTTGTTTACTCATTTTGATCACTGCAGTCGCCGGTTCTCCCTCACCGACGATCTTTGCTCCGCCGTGATCACCGTAGTGGTTGGAAAGTTCACCGTAGTGGTCGGAAAGTTCACCATAGTGGTCGGATAGTTCACCATAGTGGTCGGAGAGTTCACCGTAGTGGTCGAAGAGTTCACCGTAGTAGTCAGAGAGTTCACCGTAGTGGTCGGAGAGTTCACCGAAGTGGTCGGAGAGCTCACCAAAGTGATCGGTGCTGGCGTGGTCACATCAGTTGTGAATATGATTTGGTTAGTTTGGTTTGTAACTGTACTGCGAAGGAAAATTGTATCCAATTTATTAATTTTTGCATCCATCATCGAGCATCATGTTTCATATTCCGCATCATGTTAAACATGGCAATGTTACTACGTGTAGTAAACGAAGGTGAACACGTGGTAGTTAATCAAGTTGCGGAGGAGGTTGATCTGTCTGTTGAGGTCGGATCGAATACTTGTGAAACGTCGCAGGAGTCAGACTTTTCCATCAACGAAGGCAAGCCCTGGATGCATACAACCCTACCTTGTGTTTTACAAATTAATTTCGCTTTTGCTTTCTGTTACTGCATTAAGTGATTAGGAGTTAAGTAAAAGCCTAATTGGTGCATTACCACCCTTGTTATTCCATATTTACCATATTACCAGTTTTAAACTCGTATATACCTAGTCTTGCTTAGCTATGCGTAGAACGATGAAAGTAGGGTGATTACCTATCACCTGCAAGTTTTAAATGGAACATTGGTTAATTATGTTAACATGTGATATGGGAATGTGGAGTAATAAATCTAGACCGGGTGGACTCGGTGTGTGTGAGCCACAAGACATGGAGGTCTTGTGAGCAGGTTCTTTCCGCCTGTGTCGGTTAAGGCCCGTACCGTTGTTGAATTGCATGAGGTGAGACTTTGTAGTACTAACCGCATACTCCGGTAAGCCTTAACTTGGCTATTCTATTACGAGAATGGCTACTCGCGCACTAGGAGTGGAGAGATGGCGGGAGTAGCGTGTACCCTCGTGGCTGGAATGTGGCCGGATTGGAGGTGTGCTGAGCTCTCGGGTGGCGCGGACCCATTTTTATTTTAGAGGATCTGAGTGCAGGTTGATATATGTAGGTCAGGGACCTGCATATGTCGTGTGGTCTAGAATTCCCAGCTGGGTTTTTAATCAGTTTGAATCATCGTTGCTCCTCGGTTATGGAGACTCAACTCACTGTTCATCATCATAGTATTAATAACTAGAACTTGAGACTGGTTGATGAAGGTGTTGGATATGAAGTTTCATGATCTCATTACAGATCGTGTCATCTTTGTATATGATTTTATGAAGTTTAAACTGTTGAAATAAAGAATTTTGTCAGAGAGCTTTTACGCAAAATAACTTTTATTATTGCTAAAACCATACCTTGAATCCCTGAGCCTGCATTCCTGAGTTATCAGTTCTTATTTTGGTTAAGTCTTGTTGAGTACTTTTGTACTCAGGGTTCGTTGACCCTTGTTGCAGGTGAGCCTCATGAGCAGATCTGTTTTGGATCATGCTGCATGACGGTTGTTCCTTGTGATGACGTTGAGAAGTAAATGTGTGGCCCTTGGGCAGGGCAATCTCCTTGTGTGTTTTGTATTATATTATAATGCCACTCCACTATTTCATTTTGTAATAAACATCAAACCTAGTTGTGAGGTTTGAAACTACTATTTTGTAAATTATGTTATTGTAAGACTTCCGCTGTTTCTACTCTGATATTGATATTTGAATAAATGTTGTAATACTGCAATGACTCTGTAACGTGATCCTGCTCGGAAATCATGGATGATTCGGGGTTCCCCGAGGACACCCGACAGTCTTCTTAAGTTACCGGAAACATATGCACAGATGTCAAAGGTCGTCGGACAGTGACAGGTGCATGTGGGCCCTATAATTTAGGAGGTTCTACCACAGAATGGTATCAGAGCGATCGTTACAAGGTTTTTGTTGTATTGTTTTACAAAAACTTCAAAATGATTTGGATGACTAAATTTAACTTGATAGTTTGGTCCAAATTGCTTCTGACTTATCTTATTTCTTTCTCACCATTCCTTATTGATTAAAAGGATCTTGTGTGGTGGAGTAGTAATCTTACTATGCCCTATATAAAAATAAATGTTGTTTATGTGCATTATAAACTTTGATGTTTTTGTTCGTAAGAACGATTCATGCATCATTATTAATTCACTCGTTACTTTCTTCACCTCTTAGTCTGGAGTTGAGTAGTGAGTCTGGTTTGAGTAATGTAACCCATCATAGTTGCTGTTTGGACTTTGATCAAATGGTCTTACTTGGATTAAATTGGCTTCCTATAGTATGTCCCGTACCAAGATGATGCCCCATAAGTCCACTGGACCCAAAGGAGTTCCTCATCACCAACTTGCCCCTAGAAATGATGGTGCTAGCAGTAGCAGTTCTAGGCCTGATCCCCAAGCAGAGATACAGAGGATTTCTGTAGAGTTAGCACAAGCTACTAGAGACAGGGCTTTGGATGCTATATAGGTAGGAGAATTACAGGATCAATTGAGGCGTCTCACCACCGCACACAGGAACTACGAAAGCATGTTAGTTCGTATGGTGGAGGGACGAAATGAGGCTTGGCATAGGGAAAATGTAGCTAGAGCTAGAACTCATGAGTTAGAATTCTATGTAGAAGATTTAGAAGAACATAATACTTATCTACATGAGGAAGTTCATAGGCTTAGCAATCTACTAAATCCGAATCATGAGCCTCAAGCTGATGCCATGGACCCCGGTGTCATCCTTGCCGATGATAACGAATCGAAAGAGGAAGAAGAAGACGATCCTGAAGAATTAGTAATGGTCAATGAAAGTGATGATGAAGGCGGTAATAATTCCGAAATGGATACCGAGCCTCAAGTTTGAAGTAATCACGGAAAAGAGTAGAGTTGTATAATAGTTAATTATGGTTAAGCTATGTATCTTGTTGTGGTACTTATAGGGTCTGGTGTTTATAGTAGTAAACCCTATGTAATGTGTTTGGAGTAAGCTTTTGTGCAATTCAATAAAGGCTTGTGAATAAAGTTTGGTTTGTTATGAGCAGATGCGTCGTACGTGGGGATCGCATATTCTTGGTACTTCACAAGATGATGATGATATCCCCAACCTGCCACCGATGCCGACCAATCTGGCTGATGCTATCGCTGCATTAGTCAATGTGACTGTGGAAAATTCTCGTTTACTTCATGAGATGGCTCAAAGTAATCAGAATCAGATGCATGGAAACCGTGGCCGCAATCATAACAGGCATGAGGCTACCTATGTGGATTTCACGGATACAAAACCCCCGGTGTTCACCAAGGCAGATGAACCATTAGAGGCTGATGACTAGCTTCGAACCATGGAGCAGAAATTTGACCTTATTCCATGCACGGAGTATCAGAAACCTGCGTTTGCCGCCCAGTAACTTAGAGGAGCAGCAAGTGCTTGGTGGGCAAACTTAGTGGCTATGCAACCAGCTGGCATTCCAATAACTTGGGCTGAGTTCCGTACTGCCTTTAGAGCCCATTATATCCCTGAAGGAGTGATGGCAATGAAGTTAGATGAATTCCTTGCTTTGAAGCAAGGAGATCAAACCGTAATACAGTATGTGGGAAGATTTAATCACCTGTCACAATATGCATCAGAACATGTCAATACTGATGACAAGAAGAAGAGGTGGTTTATGAGAGGCCTGAATACCAAGTTGTAGACTATGATGACCACTTGCACCAATGTAACTTACCATGAGGCCATAAATATTGCAATTGCTTCAGAGTCAAAGTATCGGCAGCATAAGGAGCTCAAAAAGAAAAAAGAGTATGCCGTCTGGACCTTTTGGGGGAAATCAGAAGAGGCAGAGGGTGATTTATCATCCAGTACATCATAATCGTCCACCTTATCGTCCGCCGTAGTTCCAAGCTGGGCAACAGTCAAATGTTCGTCCTGCTATAACCTATCCAAATTCACAGTCAACCAATGCTCCTGGTGGCAATGCTCCAACATCCTAGGGTCACAACTACCCATGCTACAATTGTGGAAGGACTGGTCATTTTTCTAGGGAATGTCCATATCCTAGGCAGGCTAATCAAAATTATCAGAAGACCCCTACCAATCAATAATAGGGTTAGGCACCAAACAAGAACCACAATCAGAATGCTCAGAAGGGCAAAGATGAGAGGAAGACAGGACGGGTGTTCTATATTCAAGCTAGAGAAATTCCAGAAGGGGAGCTAGTGATGATGGGTATGTTTCTTGTTGCCAATCATCCTGCAGTTATACTTTTTGATTCTGGCGCATCGTATTCATTCATCAATAGAACATTTGTCGTGAAGCATGAAATTTCAATTGGGGCAACAAAGGAAAGTTTCTTTATACAGTCGCCCGGGGGACGTCTGTGTACTAAGGAAATAGTATACCAGGTACCCATAAACCTGGGTGGGCATATTTTTCCCACTACCATGATTATTCTTAAGGATCAGGATATAGATGTAATCTTGGGAATGAATTGGATGTATCAGCATAAGGCTGTTATAGATGCTTTGAATAGGACCTTAAGGGTGAGTTTGCCTGATAGTAATTCTCAACTTCTCATCCAACTTCCAACTCTAAGAAGATCAGTGGGCAAGATTTGTGCAACTGCTGTCAAAGAGATTAAAGATATTCCGGTAGTGTGTGAATTTTCGGATGTGTTTCCTAAAGATTTACCCGGTCTACCACCTGATAGGGATGTACAGTTCAATATAGAGTTACAACCTGGAACAGCTCTGATTTCTCAGAGAGCTTATAGGATGCCACCTAAGGAATTGGCCAAGTTGAAGACTCGGTTACAAGAATTGATTGAGAAAGGGTTTATCCAACCTAGTTCCTCACCTTGGGGATGTCCGGCAATTTTTGTGAAAAAGAAAGATGAGACCCTGAGGTTATGTGTTGACTATCGTCCATTGAATGAAGTGACCATCAAGAATAAGTATCCACTACCTTGGATAGATTTGCTTTTTGATCAATTGGCCAGAGCCAAAGTTTTCTCCAAGATAGATTTGAGATCAGAATATCACCAAATCAAGATAAAGCCTGAAGATATTCCCAAAACAGTATTTACCACAAGATATGGATTATATGAATACTTGGTAATGTCTTTTGGTTTAACAAATGCTCTAGCTCATTTCATGTATCTAATGAATTCAGTATTCATGCCTGAGCTAGACAAGTTTGTAGTGGTATTTATAGATGATATACTAGTATATTCCAAGAATAAGACAGAACATGCAGAACACCTCAGAATTGTTCTGACTCGTTTGAGAGAACATCAATTGTATGCCAAGTTCAGCAAGTGTGATTTTTGGCTTAAGGAAGTGCAATTTCTTGGACATGTCTTGTCAGCCGAAGGAGTTGCAGTTGATCCCGGCAAAGTGAGGGATGCGTTTGATTGGAAACCGCCAACCACAGTTCATCAAGTTTGGAGTTTTCTTGGATTGGTGGGATATTACCGTCGGTTTATTCTAGATTTCTCAAAAATATCAAAGTCCATAACTGAATTGTTGAAGAACCAAGTTAAGTTTGTCTGGTCATCAGATTGTGAGGAGGCTTTCCAGACTTTGAAGAGACTGTTAACCACTACACTAGTATTAGCCCAACCTGATATCGAGAAGCCATTTGATGTTTATTGTGATGCTTCAGGTATTGGTATTGGATGCGTGTTGATGCAAGCAGGCCGAGTCATTGCCTATGCATCCCGGCAACTTAAGCAACATGAAGAACACTATCCGACTTATGACTTGGAGTTAGCAGCTGTGGTTCATGCTCTAAAGATTTGGTGGCATTACCTACTTGGTAATACGTGCCATATGTATACAGACCACAAGAGCTTAAAGTATATCTTTACTCAGTCAGAATTGAACATGCGACAAAGAAGATGGTTAGAACTGATTAAGGATTATGATTTGGAAGTACATTATCACCCGGGTAAAGCAAATGTGGTTGCAGATGCCCTTAGTCGCAAAAGTTATTGCAATTGTCTGACAGTGAGAACAATGGGTTTGAATTTATGCCAAGAAATGGAGAAGTTGAAGGTAGAAGTAATTCAACAAGGAAGTTTGACCAACATAATTGTTGAAGCTACTATTCGAGATCAAGTTATTGCTGCTCAGAAGGAAAACAAGGGTATAGCCCATATCAAGGAAAGAGTCAAGAATGGAAAAGCGGAATGCTTTAGCATAGATGATGAAGGTGTGTTATGGTTCAAGGATTGCCTGGTGGTACCAAAAGTTCCTGAGTTACGGCAGTCAATTCTAAATGAGGCACATGCTACTAGGTTATCTATCCATCCAGGAAGCAACAAGATGTACCATGATTTGAAGCAAAGATTCTGGTGGACTAAAATGAAAATAGAGATTGCTAGATATATAGCAAAGTGTGATACTTGTCAAAAGGTGAAAGCTATACATTTGAGGTCTGCTGGTGAATTACAACCATTACCTATTCCAATAAGTGGGAGGACATCAGTATGGATTTTATTGTTGGTCTACCCAAGACATCAAAGGGATTTGACTTAGTATGGGTTATTGTAGATCAACTCACTAAGTCAGCACATTTTCTTCTAGTCAAGACAATATATCCCACGATCCAATATGCCAAGATGTACTTAGCAAGAATCATGAGTTTGCATGGGGTACCAAAAACCATAGTGTCAGATAGGGGTACACAGTTTGTCTCCAATTTCTGGAAACAATTGCATTTTTCATTGGGTACTAAACTTCTGTACAGTACAGCTTATCATCCGCAGACTGATGGACAGACTGAAAGAGTTAATCAAGTACTTGAAGATATGTTAAGGTGTTGTGTCCTTAACTATTCCAATAAGTGGGATGAATGCTTACCTTTGGCCGAGTTCTCATACAACAATAGTTATCAAGAAAGCATTAGAATGGCTCCATTTGAAGCACTCTATGGTCGTAGATGCAGAACATTATTGAGTTGGTTTGAGCCTGGAGAAAGAAGATTCTTTGGAGTTGACCTTGTGAAAGAAACAGAAGACAAGGTTAGGCAAATACAGAATAATTTGAAGATAGCTCAGTCCCGCCAAAAGTGTTATGCGGATAGAAGACGGAGGCCATTGGTATTTAACAAAGGAGATTTTGTATATCTGAAAGTATCACCAATGAAGGGAGTTACCTGTTTTGGTGTTAAAGGAAAGTTGGCACCTCGATATATTGGACCATATCAAATTTTGGAGAGGTATGGAAAAGTGGCATATCGCTTGAAATTACCTGAACATCTCGCAGCTATGCATGATGTGTTCCATGTTTCTCAATTGAAGAAGTGTCTCCGAGTGCCTAAACAGAATGTTGAAGTTGAAGGAGTGGAACTAGAACCGGATTTAACTTATTCCGAATATCCTATCCGAGTGTTAGATCAGAAAGATCGTGTTACTCGAAGACGGACAATCAAGTTCTATAAAATACAATGGAATCAACATTCAGAATTGGGAATTAGAAGATTACTTGTTAGAAAAGTTTCCAGAATTTCTAGCGTCAATATAGAATAGAGTAATATTAGTTGTGCTCGGTTGCTACAAGTTGTGTTTTGTAAAGGAACCTCAGCTGTTTTATAGACAAGTTTTGGATATTTTTGGACTGACACATTTCCTTTTCCATTACTTACTCTATGGCTTTGAATCTCGGGGCAAGATTTCTTTTAGGGGGAAGGATTGTAACACCTCGGGTGTTTAAATATTAAAAATCTCACATGTCATCATATGCATTGCAAAGCATTTGGCATTTGGTGAAAACTTTGATATGCATTTACTAAAACAAGTTTACATTTGTGTAATGAGTGTTGAATTGTATTGTTTGACTCAAGTTCAAAGTTTGTTTGGGTTTTGAATTTTTCGAGAAAACCTCGCTTTTCAACATTTAAATTCTACCTTAAAAATCCATTTCAAAATCTAGACTGAATTAGGGGTTGGTTATAAAAGCAAAGTTGTAGAACTTTTGATTTTGAACAACTTTTGTTTTTGGAGATTTTTGAGTTGTTATGAAAATTTGAGAGTAATCTGTGAATTTTGGCGAATGGCAATTTTGTAATTTCTGTGAACTGTGTTCACCGCCTAAGCTACATTGCCGTCGGACCTTCTTCGGTGTTCCAGGCGCGGCGTGGCTGTCCTTGATGTCGTGCTGGCGTGGAAACGGCTTCGTCGTGGCTTCCTTGAGCTTCTGCGCCACGCTATAAGTACCAAGACGTCGTCGTCGTCATTTTTCTTCTTCCTTTGTTTTCACCACCACCGTTGTCATCGCTCCAACAAGCTCGCATCGTCTCCCCAGTGCCGTTGCCATCTCGGTAAAGGCCATCCTAGTTCCGTCTTTTCCTTGCGAATCCAGCCAGCTAACATTGGTCGCCGGAAATTGCCGAGAATCCGCTGTCCATGTCTTTGTTCCTCGCGGTCGGCAACTTCACCGCCACGGGCGTGTCATCGTGGCCAGAGCCCTCCGGTGAGCCGTTGTCCGTAATCAGTGTACTTATGGCTTCATCTCAATGCTGTAGTACTTAATCAGTTGTTGTTTACTCATTTTGATCACTGCAGTCGCCAGTTCTCCCTCACCGACGATCTTTGCTCTGCTGTGATCACCGTAGTGGTCGGAAAGTTCACCGTAGTGGTCGGAAAGTTCACCGTAGTGGTCGGAAAGTTCACCGTAGTGGTCGGATAGTTCACCGTAGTGGTCGGAGAGTTCACCGTAGTGGTCGGAGAGTTCACCGTAGTAGTCGGAGAGTTCACCGTAGTGGTCGGAGAGTTCACCGATGTGGTCGGAGAGCTCGCCAAAGTGATCGGTGCTGGCGTGGTCACATCAGTTACGAATATGATTTGGTTAGTTTGGTTTGTAACTGTACTGCGAAGGAAAATTGTATCCAATTTATTAATTTTTGCATCCATCATCGAGCATCATGTTTCATATTCCGCATCATGTTAAACATGGCAATGTTACTACGTGTAGTAAACGAAGGTGAACACGTGGTAGTTAATCAAGTTGCGGAGGAGGTTGATCTGTCTGTTGAGGTCGGATCAAATACTTGTGAAACGTCGCAGGAGTCAGACTTTTCCGTCAACGAAGGCAAGCCCTGGATGCATACAACCCTACCTTGTGTTTTACAAATTAATTTCGCTTTTGCTTTCTGTTACTGCATTAAGTGATTAGGAGTTAAGTAAAAGCCTAATTGGTGCATTACCACCCTTGTTATTCCATATTTACCATATTACCAGTTTTAAACTCGTATATACCTAGTCTTGCTTAGCTATGCGTAGAACGATGAAAGTAGGGTGATTACCTGTCACCTGCAAGTTTTAAATGGAACATTGGTTAATTATGTTAACATGTGATATGGGAATGTGGAGTAATAAATCTAGACCGGGGCAGACTCAGTGTGTGTGAGCCATAAGACATGGAGGTCTTGTGAGCAGGTTCTTTCCACCTGTGTCGGTTAAGGCCCGTACCGTTGTTGAATTGCATGAGGTGAGACTTTGTAGTACTAACCGCATACTCCGGTAAGCCTTAACTTGGCTATTCTATTACGAGAATGGCTACTCACGCACTGGGAGTGGAGAGATGGCGGGAGTAGCGTGTACCCTCGTGGCTGGAATGTGGCCAGATTGGAGGTGCGCTGAGCTCTCGGGTGGCGCGGACCCATTCTTGTTTTAGAGGATCTGAGTGCAGGTTGATATATGTAGGTCGGGGACCTGCATATGTCGTGTGGTCTGGAATTCCCAACTGGGTTTTTAATCGGTTCGAATCGTCGTTGCTCCTCGGTTATGGAGACTCAACTCACTGTTCATCATCGTAGTATTAATAATTGGAACTTGAGACTGGTTGATGAAGGTGTTGGATATGAAGTTTCATGATCTATTACGGATCGTGTCATCTTTGTATATGATTTTATGAAGTTTAAACTGTTGAAATAAAGAATTTTATCAGAGAGCTTTTACGCAAAATAACTTTGATTATTGCTAAAACCATACCTTGAATCCCTGAGCCTGCATTCCTGAGTTATCAGTTCTTATTTTGGTTAAGTCTTATTGAGTACTTTTGTACTCAGGGTTCGTTGACCCTTGTTGTAGGTGAGCCTCATGAGCAGATCTGTTTTGGATCGTGCTGCATGATGGTTGTTCCTTGTGATGACGTTGAGAAGTAAATGTATGGCCCTTGGGCAGGGCAATCTCCTTGTGTGTTTTGTATTATATTATAATGCCACTCCACTATTTTGTTTTGTAATAAACATCGAACCTAGTTGTGAGGTTTGAAACTACTGTTTTGTAAATTATGTTATTGTAAGACTTCCGCTGTTTCTACTCTGATATTGATATTTGAATAAATATTGTAATACTGCAATGACTCTGTAACGTGATCCTGCTCGGAAATCGTGGATGATTCGGGGTTCCCCGAGGACACCCGACAGTCTTCTTAAGTTACCGAAAACATATGCACAGATGTCAAAGGTCATCGGACAGTGACAGGTGCATATGGGCCCTATAATTTAGGAGGTTCTGCCACACTGCCAAGCCCGTCACCGTGGCTGGAGCGCCTCTGTCCACCATTGGCTGTGAGATCTTGTGTGTTAGGTTCATCTTGGTTAGTAGATGCTCGTCCGTGCTTTAGCTTGTGTCGCTGTGGCCACCGCCGGCGTAGCACCGTCGTCCAGCTCTGTTGTGCCGCCATGGCCACCGTCGTCGTCCTTCGTGCCGTTGATCTGCCCGTCTAGATAGCCCAACGTGTGCGCCAGGTCGAGGAGGTCACCGTAGTGTAGGTGCCATCGCCGGTGAAGCTCACCATCGACGAGCTTTGGCCACGCAGCGTTGAGCAGCGCCGCCTCCTCTGTTTTACCGTCGCTGACACATGGGGCTCGTCTGTCAGCAGCTCAGTCTTGAAAGCTAGTGCATTTATTTTCAGATTTACATTCAACTTTGAAAATTTATAAGTAGAGTTCTAGAGCTCCAAATTTTGTGAACCCAATTTTGTAGTGTTCCTTAGGAAGTGTAGTATTTAGGAAAAATATGATATTAACATTTTCAGTAGAGTTTTTGGAGGATTGAAATTGAAACTTGAAATGTATTTTTGAAGGTATGTAAATTTGTTTATTTTATATCTAGAGTTCCTGTGCTCCAAAAATTATGAAATTTATGTGGTGAGCTATTCTTCACAAGTATAAGCTTTGGTAAAAATTTGAGGGTCAGTGCATGTATGGATTTGTAGTTATAGATTTTCCTTTTATAATTAGGTAATCCTTGTATGAATTTTTATAAATTATTTATGAATCCTATATTCATGAAATTTGTTGGAGGTTGTCCTAGTACCATATGGATGTTAAGAAAAATATAAAATCTGTTGCTTGACACTTTTCACTAGGGTTTTCTATTTATGCTATTTTAAGCCTTTCTGCCTTGTCATTTTTGCATAGGTTGTTTTACTTGGTAAAATGGCATGAAACTTTTACAGTAGTCTTTTGGTAGAATTAGTAAGGACTGTAAATTTTTAAGAATTTATGATGCACATTTAGTATATGTTTATTATTTAACCTAAGGATCTAAATAAAATAATAAAGGCATTTAAATAAATAGTTTGGGCTTTACCATTATGTTTTATTGAGTGTATTTGGTATGCTTGAACTATTGGTAGACTTTGTGTTGTCATAATTTGAATGCTTACATGAAGTAAAAGTATTGTTGCTTTATAATTCGAGTTGGGAGGGTTTTCGGACAGATTCTGTAGTTTGGTGTGTTGCATAGTGAAAATGATGTTTACTGTAAAAATGGTTAATAACCAAGTTGTATATAACTTCTTTATATATCTTGTGTAAAAATTGTAGGACCATAGGCCAAAGGGTTTATGAGTTATAGTTGTTTAAAGTTAGTATTTCTGAATTGCTTGCTCTCTGGAATTCTTGGACAGCACTGGATTGATTGTCTATTTTGGGTTAAGATAAATTGTGAATTAGCTTTTGGTGATTAAATAAGAGTTGTAGACAATTTTATAAGCTTTCCAGAAAATCCAAGATCATAGCATTTGGATAAGTAGAACTCTAGTTATGAGTAAAACAATTAGCTACTGTTTGGTGGTGTAGTACATGAATTGTGAAGTATTTGATTTAGTAATTAAGAAGAGATATGCACATACTCAGTAAAACGTGATACACTTGTTATTCTGTAAACAACATGCTATTAAAAATACTTACAAGAATGCATTCATCATGTATCATCCGACTATACGTGTCAACATATATGCATTCGCAATATCTTATGCCATATTCATGCATCTAGGATCGCCGGAGGAGATAATGTTGCTGGAGTTCGACGAAGGAGAGGAAGGGGACCAGCAGGAGAATCCTTAAGCCACAGCTCCCAAAGGCGAGGAGCAGAACTCAAAAGAGCTTCCAGAGTGCCCTGATCACCACCCACTCCCTTTCTGAAAGGCAAGCCCCAGAGCATTCTAAGTCTCCTAGTATTTTACAAAATATTATTCAAGTTCTTATGATTGATGCATTAGGTTATAAGAGTTGATTGAAACCACTTGATGCATATAAATTCCTTGTCTAGAATACTACCTTTAACCCTGTATAGGTCCAGGATCGAATATATGCTTAGCCATGCTTAGACCGGTAGAAGTCACGTGATTTCCTGTCACCTGCGAGATATAGGTGGATACCAAAGCATGGTTGGCTATATTTGCTATCATGGAAAAGAACCATGGGGTGAAAGTAAATCAAGGTCGGGCGGAGTCTATGTGTAGGTTGACTCATATGATTCCGTCTATGCTAATCAAGGACCATACCGTTGTTGGAACTTCTGACAAGATTGAACGCATGCCTATCACTTAGCTGGCCGGATAACTCGTTTCGAACATGAAGCTGAGTAGCTCAACTTAGGCCAGGCCCCGTTCTGTTGTGCACTCCTTGTAGGGAGCTAGACTGAGCCCAAGGGCAGGCTAGGCTTGAACGTCCTAGCATTTGGTGTCCCCGATTGTGCGACGCGGTATGAACCCACGAAATGTGGACCTGAGTTGTACCAAAGGTGACCTAAGGCGACTAATGATCTGGTATGTCTGGGTTTGTGTTAGGAAAAAATTCCTAGCTGGTTGAAATCGATTCGAATCGCCGTCTCTCCCGGATAGTGAGAAACTTGGCTAGTTCCAGCATCATAGTAACTGTATTATGGAACATGATGGTTTGAATGAACATGGATTTACAATACCGGCTATGGTTACTATTGTATGCTATTAAAATGATATACCACATGTTTGGTATAGCATAGTTGCTAATTTAGAGATGGATAGTCATAATTAACTTGATAACAGGATTATAATTGTATAATTTAGTTAAGTGCTATTTATGCAAAATGTTGCCAAGCTACATCCACTTATACAGCCTTGCATGATCCTTAGAGTTATTTTATTTCTGGTTTATGACAGGTAAGTCTAGCTGAGTACCTTCCCGTACTTAGGGTTTTATTTCTCATTGTTGTAGATGGCACTGTGTATCATGGTTATTGCAAGAGTTGCTTCTATCCCGCTGTGGATGAGGAGTAAGCCTTGGGCAGGCTTCTTTATTAACCCCTCTACATGCTTTTGTAGACTGTGATCGTATGTTGGCACTATATTAAACTATGTTGGAAACTTTACTTTCAAACTAAATTTGCTTCCGCTTTTATCCATTAAACTTGGTTTGTAATAACTTCGTTTCATACTCTGATGATGGAAATGTATCTGTGAACTTTATGTAATATATGACATGTATGTTGAATCATGTACGATCTTGGTTGTTGTAAATCGTTTATCGAGACCCGTCGTGGTACTCGACGGACTACCAGGTTTATGTCACACCTGGTTTCATAAAACAAAACCAAATGCACATCACATGTATGCCAGGATCTGTTTATTCATACATGCAACGACAAAATGATACATTGCAATGTTTATTACAAAAGTGATTACATATATCAAAAATGACCAGAGGGTCTAAACACAAAATTTCATCAGAGTTCTAGCAGAGCATGGTCTCCATCCCTTTAGGCAGCTGACCGGGGGTACACCAGCCTAGCATCGACACCGTCTTCAGGAAACACCATCTTCTAGAAACTCCATCTTCTAGTCCAAACCGCTGGGTGGGGTAGCAAAGGGGACAAAGAGAAGGGTGAGCACATCGAAATGTACTCCGCAAGTGTAGGAAAGTATGACATACAGGCCAACACAAGGAAAGGCTAACAGGGTTTAACACAAGCCCATAAGCAACACACCTATTACCTTAAACCTTAAGCACCGATTTAACTAGGTGAGATCTTCCTTCACCTCGAAGAACCACTGTAACCAACACTCGAATCCCATCCGAGCACCACACCTGGATCCCATCCAAGCAAACCAACACTTGGATTCCATCCAAGCCTCCCAACTGAACCAGAGCCATCTAATCAAGAAGAAGTCTAGGCTGCTCTTGACCGTGAGCACGGCTGATATATCAGTTTTACACTCTGCAGAGGTTGCACACTTTCACCACGAGTCATGTTTCCCCATCACGCTTCACACTACCTAGGTGCTCAGCGGGGTCACACTATAAGGCCTTTACAAAGTCCTTCCAAGTTTGTTTTACACCTTCACTAAGGTTTCTAACCGCTAACAGTG
This sequence comes from Miscanthus floridulus, assembly GCF_019320115.1. Lineage (NCBI taxonomy): Eukaryota > Viridiplantae > Streptophyta > Magnoliopsida > Poales > Poaceae > Miscanthus > Miscanthus floridulus. The sequence goes on along the minus strand of NC_089583.1, from coordinate 263,902 downwards.
GGTACCAACACCACTGCAGAAGCCCCTTCTTGTGCCACACAAACCGACCTGATGTAGCATAACTTGGAGGAAACTAATTACATGGCCAGGGCCAGAGCCATATAGCCCTCGAGGTTGCGCTGTTAAGCCAGGTTACTTGTCCATGAACCGGTCCTTAGAATCCAAGCAGGAACGAGCACAATCCATTCTACCAATTCCAACAATCCACTAGAAAACATTTACCCAAAATCTGGCACACACCTCCACCAAAACCAATCATCCTGCCAGATTCCTATTCACCATGTTGCTATAAATATTACCAACCCAAGATTGCATAAATCATTAATCAATATTAAATGATATCCTTTCCAACCCAAGACTGCAAGCTAAGCAAGACAGCTACCCAACCAACCAAGGTTACAAGGATGATAACATCAAGTTCTAGTAAACCTTAACATAGGATTCAAATTATGACTAACATGCAACTAATGGTCTAACTACACTAACTCAAAGTAAAACAAATATAGGAGCAAGATGGTCAAGGACACTTGCCTTAGGCTTAGAAATGCATAACAACTCAACTCTTGGTCTTCGGGGTCCACCGATGACTTCTCATCCATCGCGGCAAATCTTTGGGCGCATAAACATACAAGCAAACATATACAAATAAATAAAAGCAGTACACCAAACATGATAAACAACTTATGAAAAGGTTACTTACATGTAGGTCTTGTTTCTACGATCGTGTGAGCGCAAAAACCGCTGAAAACGGAGATCGGACGGAAAAGATACGGACTCCGGACGATTTAAACAAGGGAGGGCATTCTAGGTATTTCACTTGAAACACGCTGAAATAAATGAAATAATTCATACTAGCGTGATTAAACAATGATAGAAATATATATTGAAAAGATGAAACTGAAAGAATTGAATTCGGATATCGTATGAATGAATAACGGATGAAAAAGGATGGGAATTACATGATCCAGGGACCTATTTGCGAAACCAGAAAATAAATAATCACAATCGGGTCCTTCTTCCTCCTCTGTTTCAATCCCGCTGCTACAGTAACTCGCGGGTTAGTGTTTATGTGCGGCCAACAGACAAGAAAAGGGAGGGAAGGAAAGGCCGTGGGGAGCTAGGGCCGAGCTGGGCCGGCTGGGGAGAGGGTCTGGGCTGGCCGGCGGCGACTAGTAGGCATCACAGGAGACAACAAAAATAACAGACATGGAGATGCTTGTCGGAATTGAGGAAGAAGGGATGGGAAAACGGTGAAACGACGATGGATTCGCATAATAGGATATACCACGGCGTAGAGAACAAGTAGATCTACCTCTGGGTCGTGGTGGTTGTCGCTAGAACACGACAGTTTACCCAGAAAAGCTCGCCGGAAGTTCACCGGAAATCTAGCCTCTTCCGAACTTTGGCGTCCGATCTAGGAGGCTACGGGTGGCGGCTATGGAAACGGGTTGTACTTCTGGAACCCTTGCGTCGAGAGGAACACCTGCATATATATAGTCCGAGGGTTTGGAAAAGTTTCAGAATTTCTTAATTTCAGGATTTATTTCCTGTTTAAAAATAATTTTAGGAAATTCCTGAAATCATATTTAAGCCACGAAAAATCACAGAAATTAGAGAAAATTCTGAGAAAATTTCCGGAGGTAGATATGAACATGATGGATCAAAATATGGAATTTGGAGCTCATGAAAAGATTGTTGTAAAGATCAAGGAAAAATATTAAGCCCAAGGAAAAAGGAATTTAATTCTAGAAAAGGTCAGAAAAATTCCCGAAGAGAAAGAAACGTCGCTCTATCATATTTCAAAACCATTTGCACTCATAAACACCAAATGCAATCGGCATGAATGCAACACCCTTCACATTATATTACAAAAGTTATTTAAAAATCAACATTTTTCACATTATAAATTGCAAAAAACCCTAATTAAATCTTGGAAACTTTAGAAAATGATAAAAGCATTAATTTTATTTAGTGAAAACTATTCACAACCCAAAATGGAATTTTTGGGGTGTGACATAACGCCCAGAGTCCAAACGGCTCAGATCCACTCTGCACGCTGAGCGAACCACATCTACCACCATCTCACTTACACTTTCGTCCTCGCGATTAACCCGGGGATGGTGGGATGGACTCTAGAAGCCTTATATGTTGGTCTATCCCACCTTTAACAACCAAGGTGGGACTAAACTCTCTACAATATTTCATTAACTTGCATATGGGCCACTATGGGCCAAATTCTAAACTGGGCCGGATGTCACATACACCCCCCTCAAAGGAACCGACGTCCTCGTCGGCCTAACACACCCATAACCGGGCAAACGATGACAAGGAACGTTCCCTCTTAGCACACACGACCGTACGTCCAGTGTCAGCACATGTGTCATGCCGTGCACCCCGCAGGGCCTACACGCGCAATGAACCCCATGTCTGCACACCTGACCCACACGTGCCCGTGGCCACGAAGGTCGGCTCTGATACCATCTGTAACGCCCCAGAGTCCAAACGGCTCAGATCCACTTTGCACGCTGAGCGAACCACACCTACCACTGTCAGTGTTTTGGACTAGCGGACCCTCAACCAACTAGTAAAAATGTACTGCGTGCCCCTCGGATGGTGATACAAAAAGACATAAGGTTTATACTAGTTCGAACAAAGGGTGCCCTACGTCCAGTCTGAAAGATCGATCTTATATTCCTTGCATCGAAATGCTCGTAGTAGGGGGTTACAAGCGGGGCGAGAGAGGGAGCTAGTCCCAGATCTCTGCGTGGAGCAGCGTAGGTTGCTTGAGATGTTGATCTCAGGCCATGGGGAAGCATGCGTGTTACATCGTGTGTTTGTCTACCTCATGAGCCCATCAGCTCTCTTCATCCCTAGAGCTAGCCCTGGCTGTTTCCTTTTATAATCGCAAGGAGGGAGCCAGGAGTACACAAGAAAGCTATACATGGAGCCTTAGTGAGGAAGAAAGATCTAGCACTGTAGCCCACTCATGTAGCAGCATGGTGATGGGAATAGCAATCGGTACTTGATTACTAGTGCGTCATGCCGGCCATGCCTGAGGCTGTTGAGGTCGTGGGAGTCCCTGTTGATGTCTAGTCAGCATGGCCTCCACTGTAGGAGACATGCCAAGCCCTATGGATTTTTGACTTGGTGGAGTGCCAAGGCCTGGCAGGTGCTGTAGCTGTTCGTGCCAAGGCCTGCTTTGCCGAGGCCTTAGAGGTGACCCGTGTATGATGCGGGGGCCTCGGCGGTTAGCGTCGTACCCAGTTTAGGTGGAATGGCGCAGGACGTGCATCTACAGGGCACGATAACCCCTGTATCATCAGTAGTGGATGGCAAAAAGGAGATTTGATTGTTGTCTCATCGCCCCTGTTGCTATACCCTGCCGGTCGTGGCTGACGTAGCAGGTGTGATCGGACGCATTAAATGGATGGGACAGCCTGCCAGAGGGACGGTTGAGGTAGAGGCGATGAGGATGCAGGACGAGCATGGCCTTGGGTGAGGCAGAGCAGGAACAGTACATTCGAGGCCCTACTAGGGGTCTCAGGCGAGGTGGAGAATGAGCAGTGCGTCCGAGGCCCTGCTGGGTGTCTCGGGCGAGCCGTAGATTTGGTCTGAGACCGTATTTTGGTTGAGCTAGCCTCAGATATCACCGCAGACTGTTTCCTTAGTTTGACTAAGTGGGCCTCATTGGGGTCTTATGAGTTTTTTAGTCTTTGCTTAGGGTACCCCTTTTTATGGTACCCGACAGTAGCCCCCGAGCCTCCAGGAGAGTGTGAGCGCTCTCCCTGAGGTTTGAGACTTGGCTTGCGGCAGCTCCTGTCAGGATTTGTGTTTCATACTTGAGGCCTCGGCGGGTGCGCACGAGCGCACCCATCGGGTGTAGCCCCCGAGGCCCTGGAGGAATGGATTGATTCCTTTAGGGGCTTTTCTTACGTCGCGCAAGAGGTTTTATTACGTTTACCGAGTCCATGAGTGCGAGTTTGGGTCGCGGAGCCTCGATTTGGTTGCAGGAAGAGCCCCTGAGCCTCTGCTCAGAGCAAGAGGGCTATCTAGGGTTTCCCTATCTTTTTTGTGTAACCCTCATGCATCCTTTTCGTTTGGAAGGAGGGGTGGAGGGTACCATGCTACCCTCGGTGGGTGCGAGTAGTGACACCTCCGGTGAGCTGTTATCGGGTAAGTCCAAGTGGAGGCCCGTGCCCCATTCGATAGGGGTCAGCTAGCAGTCCAGAGATGCACTCCAAGAGTACCAGAGGGCTTCTCTAGTGGGTGCCAGGGCTGTTCGCTGGGCCCCGGTGGCTCGGTGCCTCCCTACGGTGGGATCCCATTTGGAGACTTCCCTGCCGGTCTCAGACACAACTTAGAGCATCCCAAGCAGTCGCCTGCTCGGGTCTCGGCCATGCGCGGGCTCGCCCATAGTCATCCTTGACTCTGCTACCCTAGGGCGGCTATCGAAACCTTCGAGGGCCCAGCCTTCTAACCCCTGGACCGTAACGGGCTCGATGCCCTGTATCGCATTTTTCTGAGAGTGCGGCCTTGGGTCGCTTGTCTTTGTCCTGGGTGCAGGAAGAGCTATCGAGTCTCTGCTCGGAGCAAGAGGGCGATCAGGGGTTCCCATGGCTTTTCGTGTGTCCCTCGCGTGTCCTTTTCATTCGGACGGAGGGGTGATTTGTCGAGCCCCCTCGAGTATGAGCTTGGGTCGCTGGGTCTCGGTGAGGTTGCAGGAAGAGCCCCCAAGCCTCTGCTTGGAGCGAGAGGATGGTCAGGAGTTCCCCTGGCTTTTTGTGCGCCCCTCGCGCATGAGGGTTTGTTTGCCGAGCCCCCTCGGGTGCGAGCCTAGGTCGTGGGGTCTCAACATATTTGCAGGAAGAGCCCCCTAGCCTCTGCACGGAGTGAGAGGGCCGTCAAGAGTTCCCCTAGCTTTTCGTACGACCCTTGCGCATCCTTTTCGTTCGAAAGGAGGGGTTGTTTGCCGAGCCCCGTCGGGTGCGAGCCTAGATCGCTGGGTCCCGGCAAGGTTGCAGGAAGAGCCTCCTAGCCTCTGCATAGAGCGAGAGGGCCGTCAGGGGTTCTCCTGGCTTTTTGTACGACCCTCGCGCATCCTTTTCGTTCGGAAGGAGGGGTGGACTATGCCAGGCTACCCTCAATGGGCGCGAGCGGTGGCACTTCCGGTGAGCTGTTATCGGGTAAGTTCGAGTGGAGGCTCGTGCCCTGTTCGCTAGGGGTCGGCTAGCGGTCTAGAGACACACTCCAAGAGTACCAGAGGGCTTCTCTAGTGGGTGCTGGGGCTGTTTGCTAGGCCCCAGTGGCTCGGTGCCTCCCTATGGTGGGATCCCATTCGGAGACTTCCCTACCGGTCTCAGATACGACTTAGGGCATCCCAAGCGTTTCGCTTGCTTGGGTCTTGGCCCCGCATGGGCTCGTCCATAGTCGTCCCTGACTCTATTGCCCTAGGGTGGCTATCAAAACCCTCGAGGGCCCAGCCTTTGAACCCCTGGACCGTAACGGGATCGGCGCCTAGTTCCTTCGTCTGAAGGATATCAGGTGGGGGATATTCCCTCCCCATCGGCTCGACAACGGTAGGCGCGCCTTTTGAGGCGATTTTCTCGAGGAGGCGAAACGACGCCTGCCGCTGCAGTGGTTTGGACGCGATGCTGTGTTGGAGAGATGGGACATAACTGTCCGTGCGATTAATAAGGAAAAGGTGGATGCATGGGCGATTAAACCGGATCTGGATTAACCATGCCGGATCTGAGGGAAACTCCCCCGACTTCATCGCCCACCAGTTTTGCCTCCTTCCTACATAAATACGCAACGAGCCTCACCCCTCCCCTTCATACCTTGCCTATGTTTGCCCTTGCCACCCTTGAGCCATTGCTAGAACAGAGAACGCCGAGGAGAAGAAGAGAGAGAGGCGAGGTAGAGAGAGCGAGAGAGGCTCACCGTCGTAGTTGTATTCTCCATCGCACCCATGGCCGGTGCCGTTGTCATTAAGGTGGACCCTTGGGATCCATCTGACATCACCATGGAGACGCTATAGTCGCTCGTCGATGATGGCCTTCTCCATCCGGTTACTGACCCCAATAGGCCAGAGTGGATCGCTCCATCGGGCGAGCCAAAGCCGAGGCCACATGACGGCTACGTCATGAGCTTCGTGTCCTTTCACAAGCGCAGCCTCGGCTTGCCGGTAGACCGATTCATGCGGGCGCTCCCGCACTACTACGGCGTGGATCTCCACAACTTCAACCCCAACTCCATCACGTAGGCGGCCATATTCGTCGCCGTCTGTGAGGGGTACCTAGGGATTGCCCCCCACTGGGAGCTGTGGCTCCACCTTTTTTGGGCAGGGCATACCACCAAACCAACGGGCATGTTGGGCATGAGGAAGGCAGTGGGGGCCGGTGGCTGCACTCTCCAAGTGTGCTAGGACTGTCAGCACCTTTACATCCTAGCCCAGCTAACGTCAACCAATCGCCGTTGGTACACTAGCTGGTTCTACATCCACAACGACGATGGCGGACTTCCCCACTACATCGGGCGAATCGTGGAGAGCTGTTCGGAGAAGTGGAAGTATGGTGTCCTGAGGGAGGATCAGCCCAAGCTGTAGCCACTGCTAGAGGGGCTGGAGAGGCTATGGAACCATGGCCTTACAGTGGCTATGGTCATGGCGGCCTTCCACCGCCAGAGGGTGCTGCCTCTGATGGCTCGGCGGTGGCGCATATTCGACATGAGGCCAAAGGAGCCGATCGAGGGCATCTGAAAGTTCGCCTTCTCCCTCTTCGATGAGGAGATTCTACGGTGGGTGAGGGAGACGGTGGAGGGGCAGCTGAAGAGTGGTGGTCTGACCCCTATCACGATGCACCCGTCGTGGGGGTACCTTTCTTTGGTAAGTCATGCGCCGCTGCGACCTCCGAGGCCTCCTCGTTCCTTGCCTTTTCCTATTTGCTTATTTGCATTCGTCGTTCCCACAGGGGCTGAGGGATGTGCGAGCCTCCCCACCGCCTGTTCCCGAGGACGCAGCACGGCGGGCGACGAACCGAGCGCACGCCGAGGTGCAGAAGAGGCAAAAGGACGCCATGGAGGCAAATTGCACGAGGAAGATCCTTGCATGCGAGGGACTGGATAAGTGCCATCAGCAGTAGAGGTAGGATGGTCTCCCTATGGAGTCATCTCCATCGCCATCACTATCGACAGATGCCTAAGATGGAGATGACGAGAGCAAGGTGGGGCGAGGTCCCCTGGACCATCTCCCTAACGTCAGGGAGACGGTGCCTGGGGCATCGACGAGCAGCCCAGCACTCCTAGGAGGAGGAGATGCCTTGGGGTCGAGGCCGACATCCCCAAGGCGCGGGCGTTGGGAAAGCGCGCCATCAGCCCGGTGGGCTCGATGGCAGAGGTGGAGCAGGTGGCGGCAGGGGCAATGCAACTACCCCCGTAGAGGACCGAGGGGGGCCGAGGTCCATCGAGGACCAGCCTAAACTGGTGGATACAAAGGCCGTGCCTCCGCCGCCTTCACAGAGGAGGGTCATCGTGCCGAAGCGGTTGTAGCCCCGTTCGAGGTAAGCGTATTTTTGGTAGAGTTGCAGCATTTTCCGTTCGTTCTTTGGTCGCATGCTGACCCGTAAGTATCTTGTCTTTAGCCAGAAGTGTCCTATGGATGTGCCCGCCTTGGCGCCACTTAAGGCGCTCAAGGTGAGCCCCAGCTCCATCGCCCACTGGGTGGTAGAGGCGCAAGCCGCCATGCAACATGGCGTGGTGCCGGCGAGGGCCGACCCGAAGGAGCTGGTCACCCAAGGAGAGGATGCCAAGGCGACCTCAACACAGGGAGGGGAGGGAGCGCCTCTGTCCTGCAAGGCTAAGGCCCGTGGGTCAGATGAGGCTAAGGCATCCTTGGTTGCTGAGGCCACTGAGGTCGAGGCCCCCCGGACCTCTGAGGCTGAGGCGACGGAGGTCGGGGTGCCTAGGACCACCGAGGCCGTGTTGGCGGGGGCCAGAGCCCCCGAGACCACCAAGGCCATGATGGTGGAGGCCAGAGCCCCTAGGACCACCGAGGCTGGGGCAGCCTAGGCCGACGTGACCGCGGTGCTGTCGGTGACCTAGGAAGTGGAGATGAAGATGGCGGAGGCCTCAGTGCCACCCCTAGTCCAAGGCCTGCCGCTGTTGCAGGAGAGCACCCAGGAAGTGGAGGGGGCAGATGCCGAGGCGGTCAGCACCATGGAGCAGCCTGCTTTGGCCTCTGGCGAGGGAAGCTCGGCCCTTGTTCAGGTGCAACCTAAGCCCCGTGGGTGGGACCACCCGCGTGTCTTGTGGCGGAGCCGGGACGACCCTGAGGGGGAGCCTCTATTCGCCCTTGAGGACACGGCCGAGGGGGGGCGCTGGGACACCTTCGAGCAATACCACCAGCTGGCGAAGCAGTCGCTGTGGATAGCGCTGTCCGTCATGGCCGACGACCTGCCCAGGGTTGCCTAGGTATGCGTCTACCTTTCTCGTGTGGTGTCATTTTTTTTCTGAGTTTTTTCGCAGTGCATGACCCCTGTTCTGCTTACCTAGGAGCTCGAGACCTAGTCCCTTGGGAAGTCAGTCTTTCTCCGGTGGGAGAGGGACGTTTGGGACTAGCTCCAGCGGTAGAAGGACCTGCTTACTCGTGCCAATGAGCTTCTGTCGGCGTGGAGTGTGGAGGTGGAGGACCTCCGCCTACGCGGTACCGATATGAAGGCTACGGTAGCGGCGGCTCAGGAGCAGGTCGTCCCCTTAGCGGCGAGGGTCAAGGAGTTGGGGGAGGAGCTGACCCACGTGGCTGGTGATCAGGACGCCTCCAGGTCTCGAGCTAGGGAAGCCATGGCCTTTGTCAAGGCCCTTGCTGGACAACTAGGGACGGAGCAGGGTGTGCACCAGCTAACGAAAGGTGCCTTGGATGAGGCCCTCAAGGCGGTTGAGGCTTCCCGGACCAAGGCTGTGGTCTGGAGGGGAAAGGCCGAGGGTGAGTCTTATTCCCCTTGTTTTATTTGTCTTTCTTATGTTCGGCCCCTAACTCCTTGGTGTGATGCAAAGCTGGAGGAAGAGGCTTCCAGGGCGACCGAGCCTCCCGAGTCGAGGTCCAGCGCCTGAAGGAGAAAGCCGAGGCCTCTCGGGTCGAGGCCTAGCTCTAGAAGGAGAAGGCTGAGGCTTCTCGAGTCGAGGCCTAGTGCTGGGAGGAGAAAGCCGGGGGTGAGTCCTATAGGCATCCGCCCCTATTTGGCTTGTTTTCCTTTGCGCTAAGCTCCATTCCATTTGTTTTGGCATAAAGTTGGAGAAGGAGGTCACCCGAGCAACCAAAGCCTCAGAAGCAGTGCGGGCGGTGCTTGAGGCCAAGATCGGGGAGCACGATGCGCTGAAAAGTGCTGCCCGTACTATGTGTGAGGCCCTGGAGGTTGAGGGGGCCTAGTCGAGCATCTCCCTTAGGAGCCGCCTAGTCGCATTGAGCGGCCAAGTGCGTGAGCAACTCCAAGGGGCGCTGCACACGGGCGTTAAGTGCGCCCTAGCCGTCATCGCCTCGCACTACATCGGCATCGACCTCAAGGCCATCAGCGATGGCTATGTCTTGCCCGATGATGATGGGGAGGCTAACGAGGAGGTAGCGAAGCTGATGGAGGTGGCGGAGGGCCCCGGTGCAGTGCTGGCTAAGCTGTTCGAAGAGGAGGTGGTCCCTCCTATGCTGTCCACCGATGCTAGAGACCCTGAGCCTTGACCTGGGCCCAAGAGGCCGTGTAATTAGATTAGGGATTATGTTACCCTACCATAACACTGGTGGCCATCTAGGCCTTTTTAAAGTGATCATGCGTCTACGCTTCTTTAATTGTTTTTCATTGTATTTTCGAGCCTCTGCCCTCTGTCTCGTTTCTGAACAAATCTCTTGCAAAAAACTTCCTCGAAGCCTAAGCTGCCCCTCGGGCAAAAGGTGGTGAGGGAGTGCCGTAGCTCGGAGGCGTAGGCTGTCTCACGACTCAGCCGGCCTTCTAGCCTTGAGACAGTCTTTCGGTCCTTAGGTTTTTTACAATCGATTTGTTAGAGCACACTAGAGAGTTTGGCGTAGAAATTTTTTCAAAAAACGACTAAAAATGGTGCGTGGGACTTAGGGGGGTCCCCCCTTCTAGCCCCCTAGGGAGGCTCGGTTTTGTAGAGGCAGAGCCATGTCTTGTTCGAGCCCCATAGTGGGCACCTCTGTAGAGGTGGAGCCGAGTCTCCCTACGAAGTTATCATATCGCTGAGGCCCTTGACGGACCCGGTGGGTTTCTTGAAAGATTAGAACAACTAAAGAATGCTCCTTAATTGTATTTCAAAAAACAATATATACAATGCTTGGAAATTTAAGGGTAAAAGCAATGTAGTTGTTCTATGTTCCAAGCATTGGTGAGGATTTCACCCTTCTCATTGGCTAGCTTGTAGGTCCCGAGCTTTAGCACTTGGGCGACGATGTATGGTCCTTCCCTTGGCGGGGTCAGCTTGTGACGGCCCTTGTTGCTCTGCCTTAGCCTCAGCACCAGGATGCCCACTTTTAGGTCTTGGCTTAGAATGTGTTGGGCTTGATAGCGTCGCAGGGCTTGCTGGTACTTGGCCAAATGTAGCAGCGCAACGTCTCGGGCTTCCTCCAGTTGGTCGAGGGTGTCCTTGCGGGTGGTGCGGTTACTTTGCTCGTTGTTGGCCTATAGCCTCGGGGAACCATACTCCAAGTTAGTGGGGAGGATGGCCTCGGCTCCATAGACCAAGAAGAATGGTGTGAACCCCGTGGCTCGGCTAGGGGTATTCCTCAGGCTCCAGATTATCGACGGGAGTTCAGCAAGCCATTTCTTGCCAAACTTCTTCAACCGGTTGTATATTCTTGGCTTGAGGCCTTGTAGGATCATGCCATTGGCACGCTCTACTTGGCCATTTGTCATAGGATGTCCCATGGCCGACCAGGCCACATGGGTGTGGTGGTCATCATAGAACGTCAGGAACTTGCGGCCGGTGAATTGCGTCCCGTTGTCAGTGATGATGGTGTTCGGAACCCCGAACCTATGGATGATATTAGTGAAGAACAGCACCGCTTGCTTGGATTTGATTTGACTGATCAGGTGAGGCTCGATCCACTTGGAGAACTTATCGATTGCTACCAGCAAATGGGTGAAGCCCCCAAGGGCCTTTTGCAGAGGCCCAACCATATCGAGCCCCCACACGGCAAACGGCCACGTGATAGGGATGGTTTGGAGGCCCTGAGCCAGGAGATGCATCTGTCGTGCATAGTACTGGCATCCCTTGTAGGAGCATACGAGCTTGGTGGCGTCAGCAACTGCTGTTGGCCAATAGAACCCTTGGCGGAAGGCGTTTCCGACGAGTGTCTGAGGTGCCGCATGGTGCCCGCAGGCTCCCGCGTGCAAGTCCCAAAGTAGGGCTCGACCTGCCTCGGTAGTGATGCATCGTTGGAGGACGCCAGATGGGCTTCGCATGTACAATTCACCGTCACTGAGAATGTAAGTCTTGGCTCACCGAGCAAGCTGCTGGGCTTCATTCCTATCAGCGGGAAGCTCTCCTCGGACAAGGCAATCAAGGGATGGGACCCGCCAGTCCATGCCCTGGTTGGCCTCAGGAGGCTCTGTGTTGACTTCCATGACCTCAGGCTCGGCCGAAGGAGCCTCGACACCAGAGGGGGCCCCGAGCCCTACGGGGGCTCGACCGCTGGGCCCTCTTCCGCCGCCAAGGCGCAGTCGGTGGAAGGTTTGTGGAGGTCTTTGGTGAAGACGTTCGGGGGAACCGGGGCCCACGCCGACACCATCTTTGTTAGTTTGTCCGTGGCCTCATTGAATTTGCGCGCGATGTGGTTGAGTTTGAGGCCGTTGAACTTGTCTTCAAGGCAATGTACCAGCTTGTAGTATGCCTCCATTTTGGGGTCATGATAGTTCGACTCCTTCATCACTTGATCAACAATGAGCTGCGAATTGCCCTGTACGTCGAGACACCATACTCCAAGTTCGACGGCGATCTACAAGCCATTGACGAGGGCTTCATACTCGGCTGCGTTGTTGGAGGTGGCAAAGTGGAGCCGAATCATGTAGTGCATGTGTACTCCATGGGGTGAGATGAAGAGCAGACCCACGCCCACCCCAGTCTTCATCAGTGACCCATTGAAGTACATGGTCCAGCATTCTGCCTAGACTTGGGCGGGTGGCAGTTGGATGTCGGTCCACCCTACCATGAAATTGGCCAGGACCTAAGACTTGATTGCTTTCCGAGGTGCAAAGGATAGAGCCACCCCCATGAGTTCGATGGCCCACTTGGCTATCCTACCTGAGGCCTCCCGGTTATGGATTATCTCCCCCAGGGGGAAAGACGACACCATGGTTACCGGGTGGGATTCGAAGTAGTGATGCAGCTTGCATCGAGCCAAGACTATGACGTAGATCAGTTTCTGGATGTGGGGGGTAGCATGTTTTGGTCTCAAAGAGTACTTCGTTGATGAAGTAAATAGGTCATTGGATGGGTAGGGCGTGCCCCTCTTCCTACCTCTCGACCACCACTGCCACGCTAGCCACTTGGGCTGTTGTAGCGACGTAGAGTAAGAGGGCCTCGCCCGTGGCTGGTGGTACCAGGACGGGAGGATTGGTGAGCAATGCTTTGAGCTTGGCAAGGGCTTCTTCGGCCTCGGGGGTCCAAGAAAAGCATTCTGATTTTCTCAATAGGTGGTACAGGGGCATGCCTTTTTTGCCAAGGCGCGAGATGAAGCAGCTCAAGGCCGCAAGGCATCCCATAACCCTCTGCACTCCCTTAAGGTCTCATATTGGCCCCATGTTGGTTACGGCCGAGACCTTCTCCAGGTTGGCCTCAATGCTGTGTTCCGAGACTATGAATCCTAAGAGCATGCCTCGGGGGACCCCGAAGACACACTTCTTGGGGTTGAGCTTGATGCCCTTTTCTCTGAGGCATCTAAAGACTATTTCCAAGTCACTGATGAGATCACTGGCCTTCCTAGACTTGACCACAATGTCATCCTCGTAGGCCTCGATGGTTCGCCCAATGTGCTCACCAAAAACATGGGTCATGCACCGCTGGTATGTGGCCCTTGCATTTCTGAGGCCGAACGGCATAGTCACATAGCAGTACATGCCAAATAGTGTGATGAAATAAGTCGCGAGCTGGTCGGACTCTTTCATCTTGATTTGATGGTAACCGGAATACGCATCAAGGAAGGATAGGGTTTCACATCCCATAGTGGAGTCAATGATTTGGTCGATTCGGGGTAATGGGAAAGGGACTTTTGGACATGCTTTGTTTAGACCGGTGTAGTCTACATACATTCTCCACTTCCCATTTTTCTTCTTAACTAATATAGGATTAGCTAGCCACTCTGGATGGGACACTTCTTTGATGAATCTAGCCGCCAAAAGCTTCTGTACCTCCCCACCAATGGCCCTACGCTTTTCCTCATCGAATCGGCGCAGGCACTGCTTCACCGGCCTAGAGCCGGCTCGGATGTCTAAGGTGTGCTCAACAACCTCCCTCGGTATGCCCGGCATGTCCGAGGGGCTCCACACGAACATATCAGCATTCGTGTGAAGAAAGTCGATGAGCACGGCTTCCTATTTGATGTCGAGGGTGGCGCTGATCCACAGCGCCCGGTTGTCGGGGCAGGTGGGGTCGATCGGGACATGTTTGACGGCCTCTGCGGGCTTGAAAATCCTAGCATGATGCTTGGAGTTGGGTACCTCGCTACCAAGTTGGTTGAGATTGACGATGAGGGACTCGGCCTCTACGATAGCCTCAGCGTACTCGATGCACTTGATGTCGCAGTCGTATGCATGCTCGTACGTGGACTCGATAGTGATGATGCCATTGGGGCCTGGCATCTTGAGCTTGAGGTACGTGTAGTTGGGGACCGCCATGAACTTGGCGTAGCACGGCCGCCCCAAGATGGCGTGGTAGGTTCCCTTGAACCCAACCACCTCAAAGGTGAGGACCTCCTTGCGGTAGTTGGAGGGAGTACCAAAGCAGTTAGGTAGGTCGATGTGCCTGAGGGGCCGCGTACGTTTCCCCGACACAATGCCATGGAAAGGCGTGGCATCACCCTAGAGCTGTGACTGGTCGAGCTCTAGGAGCTCTAGGGTGTTGGCATAGAGGATGTTGAGGCCGCTGCCTCCGTCCATCAATACCTTAGTGATCCAGGTGTTGCAGATGATGGGGTTGACGACAAGTGCGTACTGCCCGGGGTTCGGGACATAATTGGGATGGTCATCCCGGTCGAAGGTGATCGCCTCCTGAGACCAGTTGAGGTACCGAGGAGCGGCCACCTTTACCGAGAAGACCTCCCGACGCTCCCTCTTTCGCTGGCGTGCCGTGAGGCACGCTGAAGGCCCGCCGAAGATCATGAAGGCGTTGTGCACCTCGGGGTACCCGTCGTCCTTGTCGTCGTCCCTATCGCCGGCACCCCTCCTCTTGGCATCGTTGTCGAGGAGCCCGAGCCTAGCATAGTAGCATCGGAGCATGGTGCATTCCTTGAGGGCATGCTTCACTGGGCCTTGGTGGTACGGGTAGGGTTTCTTAAGCATATCATCGAAGAGCCAGGGGCCCTGGGGCCTCAGGGATTCTTGCGCTTTGTGGCCGCAAATAGGCCAGCCTCGAGGACTTCCTGCTTCCCCTGGTGACCCCTCTTCTTTTTCTTGGGGAGGTGGGAAGTAGAGGCCCCGAGGGCCTCATCCCTTCACTTCCCCTTGGCATCGTTGTCAGGGAAGATGGCCCCAATGGCCTCTTCACTCGAGGCGAAGTTGGTGGTGATGTCAAGGAGCATGGCCACCGAGGTTGGCACGTTTTGGCCCAACTCTTGGACCAGGTCTCGGTAGGTGGTGCCAGAGAGGAAAGCCTAGACAATCTCTGAGTCACCGACGCTTGGCAACTTAGTGCATTTCTTGGAGAAGCACCGGATGAAGTCTCAGAGAGACTCGTCCGGTGCCTGGTGACAACTCTTGAGGTCCTAGGAGTTCCCAAGGTGCATGTATGTGCCCTAAAAGTTTCTGACAAAGACCCTTACCAAGTTGCGCCAGTCGTGGATCTATGAGGGAGGGAGGTGTTCGAGCTAGGCTCGCACCGAGGCTGACAAGAACAATGGGAGGTTACAGATGATGAGCAGGTCATCATCCATGCCACCTAGCTGACAAGCCAGGCGGTAATCGGCCAGCCAAAGTTCGGGATTGGTCTTGCCGCTGTATTTCGTGAGGTTGGCCGGTTGCCGAAACTAGGCTGGGAAATGGGCAACGCGGATAGCTCTGCTAAAGACTCGAGGGCCAGGTGGCTCAGGAGAAGGACTGTGGTCCTCCCCGCTATCGTAGCAGCCACCTTGCTGCACATGGTAGCCTCAGGCGGGCCCCTCACTGTCATGGTGCCGTCACCTACCGACCACCTCATGGTCACCCTGTGCCTCGCGTTGGTTGCCAAGGCGATCGTGCAGCAAGGGGACCCTATTGATCATCGGTGCGCGAGCGGGTTCGGGACAAGCCGAGGCCTCCCTGTCCTACCGAGGCAGTGCCATGGGAAGGTCTGAGGCGCCTCCGCGCCATCGGGAGGCGGAACTCTTGGCTTGCTGCACTGCGGCGGTCTCAAGGAGATCCCGGAGCTCACCGCAGACCCGTCACCCCTCCGTAGTAGAGGGCTTGGGCATCGTTCGGACTAGCATTGCCGCAGCCGTGATGTTCTGGCTAGCGTGATTGAAGATTGGGGGTTGCTCGCCCCCTTCATCATCATTGATGCGGTGGTGGACATTGTGAGCCCTCCGCTAGTGTGGTAGAACCTCCTAAGTTATAGGGCCCACATGCACCTGTCACTGTCCGGCGACCTTTGACATCTATGCATATGTTTCCATGAACTTAAAAAGACTGTCGGGTGTCCTCGGGGAACCCCGAATCATCCATGATTTCCGAGCAGGATCATGTTACAGAGTCATTGCAGTATTACAACATTTATTCAAATATCAAAACCAGAGTAAAAACAGCGGAAGTCTTACGATAACATAGTTTACAAACCAGTTGTTTCAAACATTACAAACTAAGTTCTTTAATTATTACAAACCATAGTAGTAGTGGAGTGGCATAATTAATATATACATAACACACAAAATAAACATCCTGCCCAGGGATCACACATTTACTTCTCATCGTCAGAACGAACGATAGTCATGCAGCACAATCCAAAACAGATCTGCTCATGAGGTTCACCTGCAACAAGGGGTCAACGAACCCTGAGTACAAAAGTACTCAACAAGACTTATCCGAAATATTAACTGATAAACTCAGTAATGCAGGCTCAGGGATTCAAGGTATAGCTTTAACAATGATTAAAGTTCTTTTGCGTAAAAGCTCTTTTAACAACATTCTTTATATAGAAAACTTCTCAAGAATTATATATAAAGCTGACATGATCCGCACTGAGATCATGAAACTTCATATTCAGCACCTTCACAAGCCTTATTCAAGTTCCGGTTATTAATACTACGATGATGAACAGTGAGTTGAGTCTCCATAACCGAGGAGCAACGACGATTCGAACCGATTAAACCCAGCTGGGGATTCCAGACCACACGACATATGTAGGTCCCCGACTCACATATATCAACCTACCCTCGGATCCTCTAAAACAAGAACGGGTCCGCACCACCCGAGAACACAGTACTCCACCATTCCAGCCCATGGCCACGTGGGTACACGCTATTCCCGCCATCTCTCCACTCCCAGTGCGCGAGTAGCCATTCTCGTAATAGAATTGCCAAGTTCATTCTTACCGGAGTATGTGGTTAGTACTACAAATTCTCATCTCATACAATTCAACAACGGACGTGCCTTGATCGACACAGGCGGAAAGAACCCGCTCACAAGACCTCCATGTCTTGTGGCTCACACACACCGAGTCCGCCCGGTCTAGATTTATTACTCCACATTCCCATATCACATGCTAACATAATTAACCAATGTTCCATTTAAAACTTGCAGGTGGCAGGTAGTCACCCGACTTTCATCGTTCTACGCATAGCTAAGCAAAACTAGGCATATACGAGTTAAAACGGTTAACAAGGTAGATAAGGAAAACAAGGTTGGTCATGCATCAATTAGGTTTTCACTTAACTCCTAATCACTTAATGCAGTATATGAAAGCAAAAGCAAAATCAATTTGTAAAACACAAGGTAGGGTTTAAATGCATCCGGGGCTTACCTTCGTTGACGGAAAAGTCCGATTCCTGTGACGTTACACAAGTATTCGATCCGACCTCAACAGACGGATTAACCTCTTCAACAGCTTGATTAACTACCATGTTTTCACCTTCGTTCACTACACGTAATAACAATGCCATGTTTAACATGATGCGGAATACGAAATATGATGCTCGATGATGGATGCAAAATTAATAATTTGAATACAACTTTCCTTCGCGGTACAGTTGCAAGTCAAACAAACTAAATCTTTTTCATAACACATTTATCAACTACCAAGGATCATTAACAACAAATGATCCGAGGTCATCACTCAATCCAAAAGTCCAAACAAAAACCTAAATCATTAAAGGTTACTATTTGCTTTTATGAATTAATTATTTAATTCAAAATTATGAAATAAATCAACTTATTCTGATTGAGCTCAAAATTTTAGTACATGTTCATTACATGTTAACTAAGTGGCAAAACAAATTTCATAATTTTTGGATAAATAAATAAGCCTAGAAAAATCATGGAAATCCATTTATGAATAAATTGAGCAATTTTTATCACATTTAAAAATTACTGAAAAACATTATTTCATATTTTTCTTAAATACTATACCTCACAAAGAAGTTACTCAAAAATTTTCATAATTTTTGGAGCTCCAAATAAATCTACACAAAAATAACAAAAATAGACACTATTCATTCAAATCTGAAAATAGAAAAATCCATTTGAACACTGAGTCACTGACAACGGGTCCCATATGTCATCTTCAACCTCCGACGTTGACCACGGCAGCGACGGCTCTGACCGGAGATAACTCGCCGACGGTGAGTCCAATGGCGATGGCCAAGGTACCAAAGCGTTCACCAAGACTAGGCGCATCTATTGACGTCCCTACTTGATCTGATAATGGTCCTATGCTAGCTCAACGTCGGCCATGGCGGATGCGGTGGCACGGCAGTGCTACGCCGGCGAAACGAAGCCGAAAATGGGGAAACAGAGGGCATGGGAAGGTCCAGTAGCTCACCACGAACACGTTCAAGCAAGAATTAAGGCCGAAGAAGCAACGGTGAAGCGGGGCGGCGTTCACAGTGATCACAGCGGTGCGAGCAATGGCGACGGTGGTGTTCCAGTGGCTGTGGTGGACAAAACGAGCAATCAATAAGATATTAAGCACCACGGCATCACGGAGAAGCTGAAACAATGCTTCCCGAGATCAGAAGCTCACAGTATAGTACTGGCCACGACGGCGCTCGCTCGACGGGGACTCTACCGGCCACGAGGAAGAAGAGCGTGGTCAGCGAGTTCCCGGCGAAATCAGCCGACCACAGTTGGCTGGGTGGATGCACAAGAGAAAGACAGAACTGGAACAGCCTTTACCAAGACGACCACGGCACTAGGGAGACGGTGCGGGCTCACCGGAGCTATGGCGGTGGCGTCGGGAAAAACAGAGCAAGAGAGCGGGGCCAACAGCGACGGCCTGGGCTAAATAGAGCAGCTCAGAAGCGCAAGGAAGCTGCGCTGTGGCCTTCACCGCGCCAGCGCGACGCCAAAGACGGCCATGACCGCGCCTGGAAGCAAACCGAAGGTCGCCGCCGGTGTAGCGTGAGCGGTGAGTACTGTTCATCGAAATTACAAGTTTGCCATTCGCCAAAATTCACAAATTACTCCCAAATTTTCATAACAACTCAAAAATCTCCAAAAATAAAAGTTGTTCAAAATCAAAAGTTCTACAACTTTG
This sequence comes from Miscanthus floridulus, assembly GCF_019320115.1. NCBI lineage: Eukaryota > Viridiplantae > Streptophyta > Magnoliopsida > Poales > Poaceae > Miscanthus > Miscanthus floridulus. The sequence goes on along the minus strand of NC_089583.1, from coordinate 244,966 downwards.
CTTTTACAACCATTTCCTAATTCGGTCTAGATTTTGAAATGAACTTTTGAATTCAAATAGGGAAATTTAACGAATTACGCCTTTTTGAATTACTCAAAATTTTTCTAAACAGCTTAAAAAACTCCAAAAATAAACTTTGTATAACTTGCCAAGCTCTACACTTTTTCTTTTGGGCCCAACCCCAAAATATGCTTAGATTTTGAAATGGATTTTCAGGGTAGGATTTAAATGTGGAAAAGCAGGGTTTTCTCGAAAAATTCAAAATCCAAACAAACATTGAACTTGAGTCAAACAATATATTGCAACACATACCACATAAATATAAACTTGTATTAGTGTATGCATATCAAAGTTTTCACCAAATGCCAAATGCTTTGCAATGCATATGATGACATGCCAGATTTTAATATTTAAACACCCGAGGTGTTACAGCTAGGCTCCTCCACCATCACCGCGACCCTACTGCTCCTGCTCGAGAGTGTCTCGGAGCTACTGCAGAAGAAGTCAATCTTGCTCGACCTTGGCCTAAAGCTCACAGAGCTGCTCTAGGTCCGGGCATTGAGGTTGTCCAAGGGCAAGGTTCTCGTTCCGCACTGCCGGTGGGACAATGCGTGAGGGTGTGGCATCGCCCGCTCCCAGGCAAAGTGGGGTATGGTTGCCTCCCCCCTCGTCCTCATTGCCCATGCTTGGCATCCTGAGTCCGACATGGAAGCACTCACGAGTGGGATTATAAGTGCCTTCGTCATCAGAGTCGGAGTAGCCGAAGTAGTAGTCGCTCACGGCCAGGAAGCGGCGCATGGCTTTAGGATCACGAAGTCTAGAGAAGTCCGCTCTGGCCCATGCCTTGTCCTCCTTTGAGGAGTTAGCGTGGGCGTGGGTCAAAGTCATGGTGTCGAAGTCAAGGGCGAAGCGTTGGTGGCATCCTGAGGGCTCTACGTGAGCAGAAGCATAGGTGGTGGTGGCATTTCTCAACCCGAAGGGGTATGGAGATGGTGCCATCGCCGGGTTTTACTCTGCCGCAGTCGACTCCTTAGGACGTGGTGGGGCAGAGCTTGATGATGGGGCATCATCGTGGGCCACCGACGTCTTTCCCTCATCCAGGCTCAGGCTAGATAGGTCCCCAACTAGGGACCTTGTGCTAACAGCTAGGCATGGGATACCGGTGGAGGGCGGCGCGTCGCCCTGAGTTCACATGGTGTCGGGGTGGCCATGCCCATGTCGTGCCTGGCGAGCATGACTAGAGCGGCCGCCCAGGCACCGCCTGCGCCTAGGCTGCGGGTGCATGATGTTGTCATCGGTCGGTGGGGCTCGGGGTGTGAGAAGTACGATATCGTACTCACATCCTAGAGACATGAACTCTAGGCTCCCAAACCAGATCATCATGCCGAGACACAGTGGTCGTACGGGGTCTGCCATCCAGAACTCGTTGGGGTGATGAAGCTGACACGCAGAGGCCCCTACCTGGCGCTCCAACTGTCGGTGTTTTGGACCGGCAGGCCCTCGACCAACTAGTAAAAATGTACTGCATGCCCCTAATCTCGGATGGTGATGCAAAGAGACACAAGGTTTATACTAGTTCGGGCAAAGGGTGCCCTACGTCCAGTCTGAAAGATCGATCTTGTATTCCTTGCACCGAAATGCTCATAGTAGGGGGTTACAAGCGGGGCAAGAGAGAGAGCTAGTCCCAGATCTCTACGTGGAGTGGCGTAGGTTGCTTGAGATGTTGATCTCAGGCCGTGGGGAAGCGTGCGCGTTACAGCATGTGTTCATCTACCTCGTGAGCCCGTTAGCTCTCTTCGTCCCTAGAGCTAGCCCTGGCTGCTTCCTTTTATAACCGCAAGGAGGGAGCTAGGAGTACATGAGAAAGCTATACATGGAGCCTTAGTGAGGAAGAAAGATCTAGCACTATAGCCCACTCATGTAGCAGCATGGTGATGGGAATAGCAATCGGGACTTGATTACTGGTGTGTCATGTCGGCCATGCCCTAGGCTATTGAGGTCGTGGGAGTCCCTGTTGATGTCTAGTTAGCATGGCCTCCACTGTAGGAGACATGCTAAGCCCTGTGGATTTTTGACTTGGTGGAGTGCCAAGGCCTAGCGGGTGCTGTAGTTGTTCGTGCCAAGGCCTGCTTTGCCGAGGCCTTAGAGGTGACCCGTTTACGATGCGGGGGCCTCGGTGGTCAGCGTCGTACCTGGTTTAGGTGGAATGGCATAGGACGTGCGTCTACAGGGCATGGTAACCCCTGTATCATCAGTAGGGGATGGCAAAAAGGAGATTTGATTATTGTCTCATCACCCCTGTTGCTGTACCCTATCGGTCATGGCTGATGTAGCGGGTGTGACCAGACGCATTAAATGGATGGGATAGCCTACCAGAGGGACGGTTGAGGCGGAGGCGACGAGGATGCGAGACGAGCCTGGCCTCAGGCAAGGCGCAGCAGGAACAGTACGTCCGAGGCCCTACCGGGGGTCTCGGGCGAGACAGAGAATGAGCAGTGCATCTGAGGCCCTGCTGGGTGTCTCGGGCGAGCCGTAGATTTGGTCCGAGACCGTATTTTGGTTGAGCTAGCCTCAGATATCACCGTGGACTATTTCCTTAGTTTGACTAAGTGGGCCTCATTGGGGTCTTATGAGTTTTTTTTGTCTTTGCTTAGGGTACCCTTTTTTATGGTACCCGACAACCACCATCTCACTTATGCTTTCGTCCTCGCTTCACGTAAAAGAATTAACCCGGGGATGGTGGGATGGACTCTAGAAGCCTTATATGTTGGTCTATCCCACCTTTAACATCCAAGGTGGGACTAAACTCTCTACAATATCTCATTAACTTGCATATGGGCCACTATGGGCCAAATTCCAAACTGGGCCGGATGTCACAGTTTATATGGGTTCAAGTATGACAGTGCGACCGCTTGCGGGCTGCCATTGTACTTGTACTCTTATAAATTGGTCAGTTCTACGATAGCTGGCATCAGAGCAAGATTCAACGTTAATTGTCACATGTGTATTTAAAAACAATGGTTTTTGTTTTCCAAAACCCTTTTCTAGCAACTAATAGCTATATAAATAGGTATTTGAAATCTAAAGTGTGCCAATGATCACTTTCCTTATGCCCAAATTAAGGACTATTAGGTGGTTATTTAAGTACTAACATGGGGGTTTTTTCTTCGTCGTCCATACGGCGTGCTATTGTATGGATGCCATTCATTTGAATGGTAATGTTTGGATCAAATGCCTCCACGCCAAGGTAAGTTGATGAGTGGCATGACCATAGGATGTGAGCGTGCGGTCGGGGAGAGTTAGTTTTGGTACGGCTATGTATACATGCTTGCATGTGTATATGGTGCGTATTTAATTGTGGGTGTAAACTGTTATCGGGTAGCTTTGATACGGAAGTATATATATGGGTATACATATATGGAAATATTTAGATCTACATTCTGCATATTTCATTATGGGTTTGGGCTGAAATGAAACTCTTATGCAGGTACACTAACAACAAAACATGTAGCTCGACTAGTTACGCTATATATGAGAGAATGTATGTATGCCACCGTGTATGTCGTTAGAAATAATTTTTCCTAAGTTTATGAGGACGTACGGAACGTGCATGCATCATGATAAATAATTATTCAATAATTACATTATTCCTCCCCTTATAGATCTCTACTCGGTTATGTAACTCTTATCCATTATGACTTTGTCTCATGAGAGTTTCCTGTTGATGTTGGAACTCCTGCTTTGCTTTGGAGAGTCTCGCACTTTGCGGGGTATTATGAACAGCCCCTCTATCACTGGAATGAAGTATACCTAGAGGGACTTGCACCAGCAGCTTGCACGGGCCCAACATGTAGTGGTGGATCTTCAGCATGAGGTGCATTATCTGAACAATCAACTACACCCGATCCTTAGTAAGGAAGACGAAGATCTAGAAATGTTAGTAGAAGATGACGGCTAGGACGAGGAAGAAGTGGAGCCAGAGAATATGGATGATCCTGTCTCCGACCTTGACAATGATCTTAATGAAGATTAAAGTCGCCTAGTGACTAGTATGTTAACACGCTGCGAGCCCAATAAGTGATCAAATTGGTGATGTCATGTTGCGAGAATGAATTATCATGCCTCTGTTTTTATTGTATGAAGTTAAGATTCTCTCCAGTAATTTCAGTTGGGCATGATTATATAATTCATCTACAATCTCTTGACATCATCCAATAATCACTTATTATTGCAACTTTGTAGATGACTCGCACTCATGCTGGAGCAGGCAGTAGCCAAGAGGGCAATGACGGTGACTTACCACCACCGCCACCACCATCTGCTAGTGAGTTCTTTGCCCAATTCTTGGGAAGACAAAGAACTATGGAGGAAGCTCTGCACCTCATTGCACAAAACACAGCTCGTGCCCACCCACCGCAACAAGGGCCTGAGCCAAACTAGTACAGCACCTTTAAGGAGTTTCAGGATACAAAGCCTCCTATTTTCAAGGTGGCAGACGAACCGCTATAGGCAGACGAGTGGCTCAACACCATTGAGCAGAAGTTTTGTCTGCTAAGAGTCACCAAGAACCTAAAGGCTGAGTATGCGTCCCATTAGTTGCAGGGACCGGCAGGGATTTGGTGGACCCATTTCCTATCCTCCTTACCTACCAATGCACAGGTCATGTGGGAGCAGTTCAAGTTGGCCTTTCGGGGACATCACATTCCCCTAGGGCTAATGCGCATGAAGGTAGATGAATTTATGAGGCTCACACAAGGGACTAAGACCCTCACTAAATATATGCATGCTTTCAACAACCTGTCCAGGTATGCCCCAGGTTTTGTTGATACTGAAGAAAAGAAGATAGAAAGTTTCAAGCGAGGTCTTGGCACTAAGTTGATGAAGACTATGGCCAACTCCAAGTGCACCACCTACAATGAGTTCATCAGTGATTCATTGACTCAGGAAAACCAAAACAATCTGCATGCGGTAGCAAAGAGCTGCGAGAGGGCAGCTGAGGTGGGTGCCTCAGGATCTTCATAGTCCAGAGCTCTAGTAGTAGCTAGGTCACCAGTTCGACCACCAGCACCCAAGTTATGACCTTAGAAGGTATTTCGTAAGGCATTCACCATTGCCTTACCCAAGGGGAATGGAGGGCAAGGAAGCTCCACAGGACCCAAGAACAATCAACCCTGCTTCAACTATAATCAAGTAGGTCATTGGGCCAAGGAATGCCCCCATCCTAAGAAGATCAGCAATCAAAACCAAGGAAATCAGAGGCAGGCGAACACAAGGGCACGTCTGGGATACATGCACTATACCACTATTGAGGAAGTGCCCACAGGAGAAGTTGTCATGGCTGGTATGTTTCTTGTCAACAAGCATCCCACTATTGTTTTATTTGATTCGGGAGCTTCTCATTCTTTTATGAGTTAAGCATTTGCATCTAGACATGATTAGAAAATAATTGAAGTAAGCAAGGGTGGTTACAATATAAGTTCAGCAGGGGCTACTATTTCTACAAATAAGATAGTCAAAAACATGCTCATCTCTATATTAGAGAGGGAGTATACAACGGATTTGATAATATTGCCCGGATTATCTATAAATGTGATCTTAGGCATGAATTGGATGAAACATCATGGTGTTCTCATTGACACTAGCACTCAGATAGTTATGTTGAGAGAGCCAAAGGGGGGTAATGCTTTCCTAGTACCACTTTCCTGCAACTTTGAACTACATAACTTGTCTTGTGCTATCCAAGCCACTACCCTATGTGATATCCCAGTTGTTTGTGAGTTTCCTGATGTGTTCCCAGATGAGTTACTAGGTTTACCACCTGATAGGGATGTGGAATTTAAGATTGAGTTAGTGCCAGGTACGACACCTATCTCAAGAAGGCCGTATAGAATGCCACCAAATGAGTTAGCAGAACTTAAGATTCAGTTACAAGATCTGTTGGACAAGGGTCTTATTCAACCTAGTTCATCTCCCTGGGGCTGTCTAGCATTGTTTGTGAAAAAGAAGGACAAGTCACTGAGAATGTGTGTAGATTACAGACCACTCAATGCTATGACCATCAAGAACAAGTACCCGTTGCCCCGCATCGATATCTTATTCGATCAGTTGGTGAAGGCAAAGGTATTCTCCAAGATTGACTTGAGATTAGGCTATCATCAGATAAAGATTAGGCCAGAGGACATACCTAAAACTGCTTTCTCTACTAGGTATGGCTTATATGAGTATTTAGTTATGTCCTTCGGACTAACAAACGCTCATACCTACTTCATGTACCTGATGAATTCGGTATTCATGCCCGAGCTTGACAAGTTTGTGGTAGTGTTTATCGATGATATATTGATTTATTCAGAAAATGAGGCAGATCATGAAGAGCATCTAAGGATTGTTCTATCCAGATTGAGGGAGCATAAGCTATATGCGAAATTTAGCAAGTGTGAATTTTGGTTGAGCAAAGTACCTTTCTTAGGTCATATCTTATCAAGATACAAAATCTCAGTAGACCCATCAAAAGTACAAGAGGTCATGGATTGGAAGGCCTCGACTTTGATTCATAAAGTTTGGAGTTTTCTAGGGTTAGTAGGATATTATTGTCGTTTCATTCCAGATTTCTCAAAGATAGCTAAGCCCATGACCAGACTACTTTAGAAAGATGAGAAGTACAAATGGACACTAGAATGTGAAGCAACTTTTCACACCCTCAGAACTCTGTTAACTACCGTGCCTGTCTTAGCGCAACCCGACATTGAGAAGCCTTTCGATGTATTTTGTGATGCATTAGGTACAGGTTTGGGGTGTGTGCTTATGCAAGAAGGAAGAGTTATTGCATATGCTTCTCGGCAGTTGAGAAAACATGAAGTCAACTACCCCACGCATGATTTAGAACTTGTAGTAGTTGTTCATGCGTTAAAGATATGGAGACATTATTTGTTGGGCAATGTATGTCATATATATACTGACCACAAAAGTCTCAAGTATATCTTTACCCAACCAGAGCTAAACATGAGGCAGCGAAGATGGTTAGAATTGATTAAGGACTACAATTTGGAAGTGCATTACCATCCGAGGAAAGCCAGTGTAGTAGCTGATGCACTTAGTCGGAAATCTCATTGTAACACTATGGAAGCATTGTTAGAAGATGGCTTCAATTTGTTACATCCTGTTGTACTGCACAATATCACTATCAGTGGTTCACTTGAGAGCAAAATCATAGAGCTGCAGCAGACAGATATAGGTATAAGTCACATCAAGAGAAAAATGCAAGAGCAAGAAACCAAACATTTTAGATTAGATGAAAAGGGTGTACTATGGTTTGATGACCGACTTGTGGTACCGAAAGACCATGAGCTTAGAAATCAAATTTTAGATGAAGCTCATTCATCCAAATTGTCTATCCATCCAGGTAGTAGTAAGATGTACCAAGATTTGAAAACCCGTTTTTGGTGGACTAAGATGAAGAAAGAGATCACAGCCTATGTCGCTAGGTGCGACAACTACAGCAGAGTAAAAGCTGTTCATATGAAGTCTGCCGGATTACTCCAGCCTTTACCTATTCTAGGTTGGAAATGGGAAGAAATCAATATTGACTTTATCACAGGTCTTCCAAGGACACCGCAAGGTCACAATTCCATATGGGTCATTGTTGATCGTCTCACCAAGTCAGCACATTTTATACCGGTTCACACAACATATCATGTGGGGAAGTACGCTGAGTTGTACATTTCTCAGATTGTGAGACTACATGGAGTACCTAGGACCATAATCTCAGAATGAGGACCACAGTTCGTAGCTCATTTCTAGGAACACTTACACCAGGCCTTGGGAACTAAGCTAATCATAAGTTCGGCATACCATCCACAGACTTCCGGATAGACAGAGCGAGTGAACCAAATCTTAGAAGACTTGCTAAGAGCTTGTGTTATATCTTCCAAGGGTTCATGGAAGAAATGGTTACCTTTAGCTGAGTTCTCCTACAACAACAGTTATCAAGCAAGCATCAAGATAGCTCCGTTTGAAGCCTTGTATGGCAGAAAATGTAGAACTCCATTGAATTGGATTGAGCCCGGTGAAAGGAGATACTTTAGTATTGACTTTGTAACTAAAGCTGAAGAGCAAGTGTGTATTATCCAACAACATATGAAGGCAGCTCAATCAAGACAAAAGAGTTATGCTGATAGAAGAAGAAGACCACTGACTTTTGAAGTGGGTGACCATGTATACTTGAAAGTATCACCTATGAAAGGGGTGAAGAGATTTGGAATGAAAAAGAAGCTTGCGCCTAGATATGTAGGTCCATACAAGATCCTAGAATGAAAAGGGAATGTTGCTTATAAGTTGCAACTTCCACCCGAGATGAATGCAATATTTGACGTCTTTCATGTTTCTTAGTTGAAGAAATGTCTTCGTGTACCGGAAGAAGCTATTGCACCCACCAACATGAAGCTTCAATCAGATTTGACCTATGAAGAAAAGCCAATCTGAGTGTTAGAAGAGATGGAAAGAGTAACACAGAGTAAGATCATTAAGTTCTATAAGGTGGTGTGGAACAATCACAGTGAACAAGATGCTATGTGGGAACAAGAGGATTATTTACGAGAGGTTTATCCTGCCTTTTTCCAAGAATGGTAGGTCTTGCAAATCTCGGGACGAGATTTTTATAAGGGGGAGGGGCTGTAACACCCTAGGTGTTAGCCTTGCATAAATTGACTTGCATTGCATGAGCATGAGCATCAAGCATTCATATTTAAGCTTTTACAATTAAAACATGTGTTTGAAACGTTTGCAACATTGCTTGTTATTTCATGTTTCCATGTGTATATGCATATGATCATGAGTGAATACATGTAAATGGTTTATGTGAGTCACTAAAACACATTAGCTACACTTAGGTTAACAAATGGAACATTGTTCATGAAGGTCACCTTTCATGATCAAGTACTTAAGTGATGTTATATGTGTTGACCTGTATAGCCCAATGTGTGACCAATGCAAGAAATGAGTGTGTGACCTTACAAATAGCTTAAACATGTTTAGAAGATCTTTATGAACAACTTTGGTATTCATGGTTAGGGGCAATTTGGTCACTAAGCCATAGTTTGAATGTATACTATCATTTGAATGTAGCATGTTTGACCAAGTTTGAACTATGTGCTAGAGACCTTGCATGGAAGTGGTCACTAAAGCAAAGTTGTAGTATTTGGCAAGAGGAACAACTTTTATTTTTGGGTCATTGACTAGTTTAGCTCCTAACATGCTTGAATTAGGCTCACAAAAAATCATCAAATCACTATTTGCAACACTTAGCAAATTTTGCTAAGTCAGTGTAACTGACAGTGTTGAGGCAGCCACCTTTGAGATGACATTACTCCTTAACCGTTGAGAATTAGGTCTTGATCGTTTAAGATGAATTATAGCTGGTACATAGAGCTACAGCTTTTGTTTAGATCGTTGGCGCTAATTCTTCACGGTTTCGAAGATCAAGCTCCACGAAAACACGCTGTCAGGCTTGGTTTGCAGCTATGATGACTAATTGAATCGCTGGTTTCAGTGGCCGACCGACGCCAGAAGATGGCCGCCGCGTGGAGGAAGCAATGCCGTGCATCGCCGGCACCCTACCTAGCATGGCCAAGCCAGGCCAGAGCCGGCTTTATCACCCCAGCGCTCGCCCGCACTACCCCGCACTCACATTTCCTTTTCTGGCCTCCTACTTCACCGTCCGCAGCAGCCGTAGCAGCGCCAAGCTCGCTGCCGTCGCTTGCCAGCCACCAGTTTGCCTTGCCTCGCTTCTCCACCACCGCAACCACTCCACCGTCACCCCCGTGACTCACCGCATCCGCCCGTGCTCGTTGACCACGCCCGGTAAGCCTCCGTGCCGCGCTTGACCTCGCCGGAGTATCACCGTCGAGCCCGTCACCGTGGCTGGAGCGCCTCTGTCCACCATTAGCTATGAGATCTTGTGCGTTAGGTTCGTCTTGGTTAGTAGATGCTCATCTGCGCTTTAGCTTGCATCGCCGTGGCCACCGCTGGCGTAGCGCCATCGTCCAGCTCCGCCGAGCCGCCATGGCCGCCGCCGTCGTCCTTCGCGCCGTTGATCCGCCCGCCTAGATAGCCCAACATGTGCGCTAGGTCGAGAAGGTCACCGTAGTGTAGGTGCCGTCGCTGGTGAAGCTCACCATCGACAAGCTTTGGCCGCGCAGCGTTGAACAGCGCCACCTCCTCTGTTTTACCGTCGCTGACACGTGGGTCCCGTCTGTCAGCGGCTCAATCTTGAAAGCTAGTGCATTTATTTTCAGATTTACATTCACCTTTGAAAATTTATAAGTAGAGCTCTAGAGCTCCAAATTTTGTGAACCAAATTTTGTAGTGTTCCTTAGGAATTGTAGTATTTAGGAAAAATATGATATTAGCATTTTCAGTAGAGTTTTTGGAGCATTTTAATTGAAACTTGAAATGTGTTTTTGAAGGTATGTAAACTTATTTATTTTATATCTAGAGTTCCTGTGCTCCAAAAATTATGAAATTTATGTGGTGAGCTATTCTTGACAAGTATAAGCTCTGGTAAAAATTGGAGGGTCAGTGCTTGCATGGATTTGTAGTTATAGATTTTCCTTTTATAATGAGGTAATCCTTGTATGAATTTTTATAAATTATTTATGAATCCTATGTTCATGAAATTTGTTGGAGCTTGTCCTAGTACCATATGGATGTTAATAAAAATATAAATCTATTGCTTGACACTTTTCACTAGGGTTTTCTATTTATGCTCTTTTAAGCCTTTCTGCCTTGTCATTTTTGCATAGGATGTTTTACTTGGTAAAATAGCTTGAAAGTTTTACAGTAGTCTTTTGGTAGCATTAGTAAGGCACTGTAAATTTTTGAGAATTTATGATGCACATTTATTATATGTTTATTATTTAACCTAAGTTTCTAAATAAAATAATAAAGACATTTAAATAAATAGTTTGGGCTTTACCATTATATTTTCTTGAGTGTATTTGATATGTTTGAACTATTGGTAGACTTTGTGTTGTCAAAATTTGAATGCTTACATGAAGTAAAAGTATTGTTGCTTTATAATTCGAGTTGGGAGGGTTTTCGGACAGATTCTGTAGTTTGGTGTGTTGCATAGTGAAAATGATGTTTGCTGTAAAAATAGTTAATAACAAAGTTGTAGATAACTTCTTCATATATCTTGTGTAAAAATTTCAGGACCATAGGCCAAAGGGTTTAGGAGTTATAGCTGTTTAAAGTTAGTATTTCCGAATTACTTGCTCTCTGGAATTTCTGGACAGCACTGGATTGATTGTCTATTTTGGGTTAAGATAAATTGTGAATTAGCTTTTGGTGATTAAATAAGAGTTGTAGAAAATTGTATAAGATTTCCAGAAAGTCCAAGATCATAGCATTTGGATAAGTATAACTCCAGTTATAAGTAAAACAATTAGCTGCTGTTTGGTGGTGTTGTACTTGAATTGTGAAGTGATTGATTTAGTAATTAAGAAGAGATATGCACATACTCAGTAAAATGTGATACACATGTTATTCCTTAAACAACATGATGTTAAGAATACTTACAAGAATGCATTCATCATGTATCATCCGACTATACTTGTCAACATATATGCATTCGCAATATCTTATGCCATATTCATGCATCTAGGATCGTCGGAGGAGATAACGTTGCTGGAGTTCGACGAAGGAGAGGAAGGGGACCAGTAGGAGAATCCTCAAGCCGCAGCTCCCAAAGGTGAGGAGTAGAACCCAAAAGAGCTTCTGGAGTGCCCTGATCACCGCCCCACTTCCTTTTCTGAAAGGCAAGCCCCGGAGCATTCTAAGTCTCCCAGTATTTTACAAAATATTACTCAAGTTCTTATGATTGATGTATTAGGTTATAAGAGTTGATTGAAATCACTTGATGCATATAAATTCCTTATCCAGAATACTACCTTTAACCCTGTATAGGTCTAGGATCGAATATATGCTTAGCCATGCTTAGACTGGTAGAAGTCGGGTGATTTCCTATCACCTGCGAGATATAGGTGGATACCGAAGCACAATTGGCTATATTTGCTATCGTGGAAAAGAACCATGGGGTGAAAGTAAATCGAGGCCGAGCGGAGTCTATGTGTAGGTTGACTCATGTGATTCTGTCTGTGCTGATCAAGGACCGTACCGTTGTTGGAACTTCTGACAAGATTGAACGCATGCCTATCACTTAGCTGGCCGAATAACTTGTTTTGACCGCAAAGCCAAGTAGCTCAACTTAGGCCGGGCCCTGTTCTGTTGTGCGCTCCTTGCAGGGAGCTAGACTGAGCCCAAGGGCAGGCTAGGCCTGAACGTCCTGGCATTTGGTGTCCCTGATTGTGCGGTGCGGTACAAACCCACGAAATGTGGACCTGAGTTGTACCAAAGGTGACCTAAGGCGACTAATGATCTAGTCTATCTGGGTTTGTGTTAGGAAAAAGTTCCTAGCTAGTTGAAATCGATTCGAATCGCCGTCTCTCCCGGATAGTGAGAAACTTGGCTAGCTCCAGCATCGTAGTAACTGTATTATGGAACATGATGGTTTGAATGAACATGGATTTACAATACCGGCTATGGTTACTATTGTATGCTATTAAAATGATATACCACATGTTTGGCATAGGATAGTTGCTAATTTAGAGATGGATAGTCATAATTAACTTGATAACAGGATTATAATTGTATAATTTAGTTAAGTGCTTTTTATGCAAAATGTTGCCAAGCTACATCCACTTATACAGCCTTGCATGATCCTTGGAGTCATTTTATTTCTAGTTTATGACGGGTAAGTCTAGCTGAGTACCTTCCCGTACTCAGGGTTTTATTTCCCATTGTTGCAGATGGCACTATGTATCATGGTTATTGCAAGAGTTGCTTCTATCCCGCTGTGGATGAGGAGTAAGCCTTGGGCAGGCTTCTTTATTAACCCCTCTACATGCTTTTGTGGACTACGATCGTATGTTGGTACTGTATTAAACTATGTTGGAAACTATACTTTCAAACTAAATTTGCTTCCGCTTTTATCCATTAAACTTGGTTTGTAATAACTTCATTTCATACTCTAATGATGGAAATGTATCTGTGAACTTTATGTAATATGTGACATGTATGTTGAATCATATATGATCTTGGTTGTTGTAAATCGTTTATCGAGACCCGTCGTGGTACTCGACGGACTACCGGGTTTATATGGGTTCAAGTATGACAGTGTGATCGCTTGCGGACTGCCATTGTACTTGTACTCTTATAAATTGGTCAGTTCTGTGACATCCACCTTGCCCAATGTCTAAGGGCTAGCTCTGCGTCGCCCGATGTCTGAGGGCAGGCTTTGCCTCACCCGATGTCTAGGGGCTAGCTCCGCCTCGCCCGACGTCTGTGCACTGCTCCTTCATAACTACGCGCGTAGATAAGGCAGGGCACTCAAGTCAACCACAATACTGAGGACCATATCTTGCACGCCTATAGGAAAGTACCATTAGGATATGACAAGATGGGCGCTTTAAGCCCTTCCAGGCATGTCAGAGCCCGAACAATGTTGTAGGCGCCAATATTTGTCTTATAGTGTTGTGGGCGCCGCCATTTGCCCTCAGGCATGGATCCTGATGGAAGCATACAACAACCACTATGGTCCAAGAGGAAACTCGCATCATCTACAATAATGGATGAACAGTCACTATGCCATTTGCTCCCTGTAGGGTCATGGATCAGCACCCTGGTCCTTTGTGCCACCCGCTAGGGCGGGATGGGACGTGACCACTTGTTGACAAAGCAAGAACATGGCATCATCAGTGGATAGATGCCTAGTGTGGCCCTATCCAGATCAGCGGACATGCACCCAGCATGGAGCTATCTATAGCACCGTCTGTCGTGTTAGCAGGACTCGCTCAGAGGAAAAGGAAGACCCAGCATCTTTGAAGGACCTCCTTGGCCTCTGATTTTTCTTCTCTCCCATCTATAATCCCTGCTTCCCCTTGGTCTATAAAATGGAAGGTAGGGCACCCCACTAAAGGGATGGATCAATTGAACACACCACGCATCACATTACACATAGTTGAGCAGCGACCAATCTCTCAGCACCCATTCGACCTTTCCATCAGAGACTTGGGATCTTTCCCTCTCTCGCTCGTTTGTAACCCCTACTACAAACTTTTTAGTGCAAATAACATGAGCAGCAACCACGAACTAGACGTAGGGACATTCTGCCCAAACCAGTATAAACCTTGTATCTTTTTAGCACACCATCTGAACCAGACGTGCAATAACAAAAATTTACTCATTGGTGTTTACTCAAAACACCGACAGGGATAATCTGGACAGCGAGGATGTGCTGATAGCTATCAGCTCATCCTTGCAGGAGTCAGGACCCTTCCCATTCCATGGAGGGGAGGGCATGTTTATGGAGTTGGTGGAAACGGGCTGGACCATCGGCCCACCCCAGGAGCCAACAGGGGTGGGCGGCTCTACCGCCACGCCTGAGGTGCCACGAAGGTGGGTGGCTTCACCATCATGCCCCAAGATCCAAGGGGAATGAGCCCTTTTGCCCATGAGCAGGGGCGGGTTCGAATTGGCCTCGCCCTGACGAGGTGGTGCAGAGGTCTAGGGGTTTGCCCCCCAAACGTATCTGCCGCCCAACAACCCCGATGTGAGTCATCATCTCCCCTGCTTCCTCTACTTTGGGTGGATTTCATCGTGACTTATGTTTTTCATTTCTTGCAGCATCGGGAGGCGGCGTACCCCATTGGTGCTGGCGCCAAAGAGCATCGCCCTTCAAGCGAGGCGGCAACCCTCGACTAGTGTCGTGCCCGTTTCAGGGCGGGAGCAGCGTGTCAACATAGAATTTTTGTCCCATGCCGAGGACACACGTGGCAAGCCAGAAGGGTCTGCTCGATGGAGCTGTAGATCCGCCTAGCTTTAGCACAGGGATGGTCGATCCTTCGTGCTCCTCCCGAGACATGCCAGTCAATTTGACCCTGTAATTGATAAGGAGAGAGAGTTCATCAGTAATTAAGGGCGGAACGTGCCGGTGTTGCCAGACAGTCCTGAATGTGCGGCTCTGAGAGCCGATATGAAAGGAGATCGACTAAACAGACGATTCCAACATATTCGTGAGAATAAATTGGTCAAAGCTCATTGGGTTGTATAAGAAGAATCGGTTATCATTCAAGATAAATGTCGCTATTTGAACAAATATTAATCAATGGCAATAAGATGTCAACAATGATTGGTTTATGCTAAGCCAATGATTACAAGTAACTGAACCCCTTTTTATATAAAGAAACAATTCAACACCATTTAACCGTTTAATAAAGACAAATCTAATGAATATGTTAGATCTCATCTATTGCTATGACCAGTGGGGCATGAGGCAGAATCATGCAGGCCACAGAAATAACAATAGACTCGATGACCCTAATTCATTACTAATATCAGTAGGGCATGAGGTAGAATCACGCAGGCCATAATACAGTAATAAGACCATGGGGCTAACACATCTTTTAACCTATCTTTACTTCAACGGTCTCATGATGCAAACTGTTTGTGAAAGCACTCGATATCGCCTAAAACAGCCGATTCAGGCGTAGCGCACAGTTAAAGTCATGCCTTATCAGGAATAGATCTACCAAATAACGATCCCCACTCCATGGTGCTAATAGTGGGGTGTGAGGCAGAATCACATAGGCCGTGATAACGGGCCATGGAACAGTTTTCGCTAGCCAATAAATCTACTCAAGATGCAACATGATTTAACCACACGCTATGCACGATCAACATTGATGTAAAACAACCGATAAAACATAACTCATCATTTAATGTGTAGATTAGATCAGTTTTAGATTAACAAATGATGGGCTAAACAAGATATAAGGCCGATCTAGATCAATCCCAATCGGGCAGAGTGATATTGCTGTAATTTAGATAAATAATGAAAGCAATAAGCAATATCAGTAACTTAATGAATCTACCAAAGACTGTCATTCTAGGGTAGAGCCGATAACTTGACCATGATCTAGTTCATGTAGTGGGGGTCGACCGGATCGATGCAGCCATACTTGAACTAGGCAAGAATCAATAACTAACTTATACCAGAGTCATAGTGGAGGTCGACCAGATCGATGCAGCCGTACGAACAGAGGTATAAGCCATGACGGTACTTACAACAAGCAGTGGAGGTCGACCAGATCGATACAACCGTACTTGCTAAAGAACTCACCGAGATCTACTCTACTCCTACTCCTAAGGGGTGGCCGGAGCCAAAAAAGTAAATAACTTGTATATTGGATTGATTGTGTCTCTTACAATATCCGAGGTTTGGTATTTATACCTAGAGTCTAAACATGAATCCTACTCGATCACGATTTGTTACAATCTTCGGTATAAAGAAAAACATTCCTGATTTAAGATAACTTGGACTCTAATCTTTCCCTTTTTGCAGAGTCTGATATGTAATTCCCTAGCATCAACCGTAGTTCATCATCGCTATCCACTAATGTCACCCCAAGAGATATGATTCCAGAGCCATATCTGAATCAGCTGATATCAATCCTCATGCAATCGATTCCTTGTTTGGCATGATCCTGGAAGCTTGCGAGTTCCCGCACTCTTCTCCCAAATTTTGGTGTAAACATGGTGCTAGTGTGACTACGTCGCTGGCTGGTAAGGCATCGCCTATGGTGGTGCCTGTGCCCTCGGTGGGACGGGTGGACATGGGGGTAAAAGGGGCGCCTTCGAAGATCACCGAGCAGCCGGCGCTGGTGGCGATACCGCTGCCAACGATGGGGCGAACAGAGCTACCGACCGCTCTCATGGTGCCGATCATGGTGGGCGTGATGCAGTCGGTCATGACTTCACCAATGTTGGTGGAGGTGGTGATGACTGTGATAGGTGGGTCACAGCCGGGAGCTATCGTGGTGACGCCTGAGGTACCAGCGTGACCCGTGGTGTCGGCAACCTAGGCAACGAAGTCTAGCATGGTCCGGACAGAGGGGGACACGACCAAGGGTTCCCTGGATGTCATGGTGCTAGGAGAGAGGTCAGCGCCCATACCACTGACCCCTTCTGTCGCTGGATGGGGCGTCCCGGCAGGAACATCGCGGCGAGAGGGCTCGACGGCGCTTGGAGCCGGTGGGGAGTCGTCTCTGGCGCTGACATCGATGGGCGGCAACTTGCCTGCATGGGGCAAACCCCTGCTCTAGTGGACAAATCCAATGGACCCGGTGTTGACACTCTTCACGCTCGATGCCACCACCGAGAGCATGGAGCAGGAGAGCCTTGACGTGGGAGTCGCATCCGTGCTCGAAGCTCTAGACCATGCCTAGGGTGCCTTGGCCGATGTTGTCATTCCTGCTAGCCAAGTACTTGCTTGATCCTACTTCTCGCTCGTAGCCATCATCTTCTTTCTCCGCATATTTTTGTATTCTAACTATCGTCTTCTTTCAGTCCCTCATCGCTCGTAGCCAAGGGAAGTCGCGGTTACTTCATGAGTAGAAGGGAACCTAGGACTACCTTGTCGAGAAGGCGTAGCTGCGTGGGGGAGGTGATGGCTCAGCTTACTGCCGCCTAGTAGAAGGTGGCTAAGCTGATTCCCCTTGCTGAGGAGGTGGGCAGTCTTCGGTCACAGGTGGCCAAGGCCCATCGATATGCTGATGAGGCCAAGAGGGCATTCGAGGCCCTATCGGTGAGGTCATGGCGGGATGACGGGGAGGCCACCAAGGTCATGAAGGAGCAGGACGAGCTACTCCAAAAGGATAGCGTGGCCTACCAATGGATCCTCGACCTTCTGGCCGAGGTTGAGCGGGAAATGGAGCTAAAGCTAGGGGCCAAGGAGAAGCTCACAGACCTAGAGAAGAGGGCGAGCCTAGATGCCGCAGAGGTTGCTCGGTTGCACAAGGAGTGTGACGAGCTGCTCCAAACCTCAGAGAGGCTCAGCACGGAATGTGGCGTAGCTCACGAGGAGCACGACCAGGCCTTCTGAGAGTGGGACCGGGCCTGCCAAGAGCATAATGTAGTGTAGCAGAAGGTTAGCTCCCTTTAGGCTGAGCTCAGAGCGGCAATATCCTAGAAGCTAGAGGCCGAGAGCATCTCTATCAGGCTGCCCATGGACCTCACTGTGGTGAGGAGGAATCTTCAGGCAGAGAGCGATGAGCTTATTATCCTAAGCGCCACCCTCGGCATGGTTTGCGACAACCTTGAGGTGGTGCGATCGGAGGGGACCAGCTCGCTCGTGGCCCATGCCATTGAGATCATGGCTTGGGTGTGCCAGCTCGAGAGGAATGCGCTTCGTGCCAGGGTGAACCAATCTTTCGTGATTGCTCGTTCTCATTATGGGGACAACATCGACCTAGAGGCAATGAGCCATGGCTTCACACCTAGCTATGAAGCCCATGAGATGGAGGAGATGGAGATGGTGGTGACTTCCCTTTCGTAGGACCTAGCAGATAGACTTGAGAGCATAGTTCTCTCCCGGAGGGGTTAGTTAGTCAGATAGGTTGGGCAATCATTAATGTAATAAGCGGACAAGCTCTGACCCCTCTTACTATCTGAACAAACTTATCATTTTGTTTCATTTGATCAAATTTGTTTTTCCTCCCCTTTTTATGTGTGAAAAGGGGTTAATGCATTCTGACCCTTTCATTTGTTAAGACCATGGAGCTCGAGATATAGGACAAAAACCACTAATCATGCTGGTGAGCAAAGATGCCATAGCCACCGAGGCGTAGGTCTCTCGCAGTCTGACCAGTTTTACTCAGCGTTCATTCCCGCAGACCTTGCCGCTATGTTTAATGTCAGGAAGGGTGTCGGGCATGGCGACTATGTCAAAAAGGGTGTAATTATACCCTTATCAGCCCTCGAGTGAGATCTGACCCCTTGTCGTTGTTGGGGTCAGGTGTCACTAAAGATCGAGGAGAGGATAGCAAAATTAGTAGGAGAAAATGTCTCTTGTTTTCACATGTACCCCCTCCCTAGGCTAAGCTTGCCTCGAGCCCCCGCGCGTAGCAGGGGTCTGATTGAGGGTCATCTCGTCTTTGTGATCGTTGCCCTGTCCGTGGTTTCTACAACCAGAGGGGTTGAGCTAACGTCACTTGCCTCGATGGCTCGAGTGACATGCTCGGTGAGCTCGCTAACAGGCTTGTTCGAGTGGAATCTGGATCTGTCGTTCATGCTGGGGTCAGCATAGCCCTCATGTGGCATTCCACTGCCCCTTAACCCGCCTCCCAATAGATGCTCGAGCCGTTCTGGGGGAGCGACTCAGGTGGCCTGATGGCCTCCCTACAAATGGGGATTCTATGGAATAGGCTCGAGGTTAGGATCAAATAAGAAGGTGAGATGACCCTGTCGGCTTCAGAGTGGGTCGGGCGAAGGTCGCTAGGGCTCATCTGTGTTTTCTCCCCTGGCTCTGTTCGACGTGGGGCGGCCTCAGGCCCTTCATGGGTGGCCTTCAAACCTTGGTCTCCCAAGTTGGATCAGGCAGCTCGAGCCCCCGAGCCCCATGGGGGTCATTAGGGGTCGGCCAGATTTCATGTGTCACCCCATCCTCAGTTTTCACAACCGGAGGGGCTGAGCTAACGACACTTGCCTCAATGGCTCGAGTGTCGTGCTCGGTGAGCCTCGCTAACGGGCACGTCCGAGTGGAATCCGGGCCCATGATCCAATGATGGGGTTGGCATATCCCTCATGTGGTATTCCACTACTCCTTAACCCGCTCCCGGTAGATGCCCATGTCGCTTTGGAGTGACTCAGGTGGCCTAATGGCCTCTCCTCGATGGAGATTCTATGGGCCTGGCTCGAGGTTAGGATCGAACAAGAAAGGTCTAGATGTCCTTATCCACTTCTGAGCGGGGTCAGGAAAGGCCGCTAGGGCTCATCTAAGTTTTTCTCTCCTGGCTCTGTTCAATGCGAGGCGGCCTCGAGTCCTTCGTGGGCCGGCCTTCAAACCTTGGTCGGTTGCCACTCATGTCGAATGAGACGACTACAGCTTCATGACGTGATGTGAAGCGTTGTGATGTAGCAATTGTATATGCAATGCTTGGATGTATGGAATGAATGTATGATGAATGGATGAATGGATGTATGAATGAATGGATGAATGAATGTTTATGCACTGGAAAAGAAAAGTGGGGGTTGGTAAAGTTTCCTCGAGCTTGAGTGATGGGTTCGGGGAGCTCTTACCGGATTTGTCCATGTGGGGTCCAAGTCCATCGTTCATGATGGAGTTGGCATAACCTACATGAGGTATCCCACTGCCCTTTGCCTGTATCTTGGCCGCGACTCGAGCCGTCCAATCGGCCTCGGGTGACCTGTCGACGTCTCCTCGATGGAGACTCTATAGGGGGGCCTCTCCAAATCCTTCGGGAAAGGTGGAGGCTAAAGCTTGGGATGCAGGGACAAAAACTCTAATCACACTAGTGAGCGAAAATGCCATAGCCGCTGGGGCGTAGGCTTCTAGCAGTCCGACCAGTTCCACTCAGTGTTTGTCTCCGCATACCTTGCTTCTAATTTTTTAATGTGAGAAGCGTTCAGGCATAGAGAATGTCTAGCGAATAGATATTCTTGCCATCCCCCGAGCAAGGCCTGACCCCTTGCCATTGCTGCCGCCCAGTAACTTAGAGGAGCAGCAAGTGCTTGGTGGGCAAACTTAGTGGCTATGCAACCAGCTGGCATTCCAATAACTTGGGCTGAGTTCCGTACTGCCTTTAGAGCCCATTATATCCCTGAAGGAGTGATGGCAATGAAGTTAGATGAATTCCTTGCTTTGAAGCAAGGAGATCAAACCGTAATACAGTATGTGGGAAGATTTAATCACCTGTCACAATATGCATCAGAACATGTCAATACTGATGACAAGAAGAAGAGGTGGTTTATGAGAGGCCTGAATACCAAGTTGTAGACTATGATGACCACTTGCACCAATGTAACTTACCATGAGGCCATAAATATTGCAATTGCTTCAGAGTCAAAGTATCGGCAGCATAAGGAGCTCAAAAAGAAAAAAGAGTATGCCGTCTGGACCTTTTGGGGGAAATCAGAAGAGGCAGAGGGTGATTTATCATCCAGTACATCATAATCGTCCACCTTATCGTCCGCCGTAGTTCCAAGCTGGGCAACAGTCAAATGTTCGTCCTGCTATAACCTATCCAAATTCACAGTCAACCAATGCTCCTGGTGGCAATGCTCCAACATCCTAGGGTCACAACTACCCATGCTACAATTGTGGAAGGACTGGTCATTTTTCTAGGGAATGTCCATATCCTAGGCAGGCTAATCAAAATTATCAGAAGACCCCTACCAATCAATAATAGGGTTAGGCACCAAACAAGAACCACAATCAGAATGCTCAGAAGGGCAAAGATGAGAGGAAGACAGGACGGGTGTTCTATATTCAAGCTAGAGAAATTCCAGAAGGGGAGCTAGTGATGATGGGTATGTTTCTTGTTGCCAATCATCCTGCAGTTATACTTTTTGATTCTGGCGCATCGTATTCATTCATCAATAGAACATTTGTCGTGAAGCATGAAATTTCAATTGGGGCAACAAAGGAAAGTTTCTTTATACAGTCGCCCGGGGGACGTCTGTGTACTAAGGAAATAGTATACCAGGTACCCATAAACCTGGGTGGGCATATTTTTCCCACTACCATGATTATTCTTAAGGATCAGGATATAGATGTAATCTTGGGAATGAATTGGATGTATCAGCATAAGGCTGTTATAGATGCTTTGAATAGGACCTTAAGGGTGAGTTTGCCTGATAGTAATTCTCAACTTCTCATCCAACTTCCAACTCTAAGAAGATCAGTGGGCAAGATTTGTGCAACTGCTGTCAAAGAGATTAAAGATATTCCGGTAGTGTGTGAATTTTCGGATGTGTTTCCTAAAGATTTACCCGGTCTACCACCTGATAGGGATGTACAGTTCAATATAGAGTTACAACCTGGAACAGCTCTGATTTCTCAGAGAGCTTATAGGATGCCACCTAAGGAATTGGCCAAGTTGAAGACTCGGTTACAAGAATTGATTGAGAAAGGGTTTATCCAACCTAGTTCCTCACCTTGGGGATGTCCGGCAATTTTTGTGAAAAAGAAAGATGAGACCCTGAGGTTATGTGTTGACTATCGTCCATTGAATGAAGTGACCATCAAGAATAAGTATCCACTACCTTGGATAGATTTGCTTTTTGATCAATTGGCCAGAGCCAAAGTTTTCTCCAAGATAGATTTGAGATCAGAATATCACCAAATCAAGATAAAGCCTGAAGATATTCCCAAAACAGTATTTACCACAAGATATGGATTATATGAATACTTGGTAATGTCTTTTGGTTTAACAAATGCTCTAGCTCATTTCATGTATCTAATGAATTCAGTATTCATGCCTGAGCTAGACAAGTTTGTAGTGGTATTTATAGATGATATACTAGTATATTCCAAGAATAAGACAGAACATGCAGAACACCTCAGAATTGTTCTGACTCGTTTGAGAGAACATCAATTGTATGCCAAGTTCAGCAAGTGTGATTTTTGGCTTAAGGAAGTGCAATTTCTTGGACATGTCTTGTCAGCCGAAGGAGTTGCAGTTGATCCCGGCAAAGTGAGGGATGCGTTTGATTGGAAACCGCCAACCACAGTTCATCAAGTTTGGAGTTTTCTTGGATTGGTGGGATATTACCGTCGGTTTATTCTAGATTTCTCAAAAATATCAAAGTCCATAACTGAATTGTTGAAGAACCAAGTTAAGTTTGTCTGGTCATCAGATTGTGAGGAGGCTTTCCAGACTTTGAAGAGACTGTTAACCACTACACTAGTATTAGCCCAACCTGATATCGAGAAGCCATTTGATGTTTATTGTGATGCTTCAGGTATTGGTATTGGATGCGTGTTGATGCAAGCAGGCCGAGTCATTGCCTATGCATCCCGGCAACTTAAGCAACATGAAGAACACTATCCGACTTATGACTTGGAGTTAGCAGCTGTGGTTCATGCTCTAAAGATTTGGTGGCATTACCTACTTGGTAATACGTGCCATATGTATACAGACCACAAGAGCTTAAAGTATATCTTTACTCAGTCAGAATTGAACATGCGACAAAGAAGATGGTTAGAACTGATTAAGGATTATGATTTGGAAGTACATTATCACCCGGGTAAAGCAAATGTGGTTGCAGATGCCCTTAGTCGCAAAAGTTATTGCAATTGTCTGACAGTGAGAACAATGGGTTTGAATTTATGCCAAGAAATGGAGAAGTTGAAGGTAGAAGTAATTCAACAAGGAAGTTTGACCAACATAATTGTTGAAGCTACTATTCGAGATCAAGTTATTGCTGCTCAGAAGGAAAACAAGGGTATAGCCCATATCAAGGAAAGAGTCAAGAATGGAAAAGCGGAATGCTTTAGCATAGATGATGAAGGTGTGTTATGGTTCAAGGATTGCCTGGTGGTACCAAAAGTTCCTGAGTTACGGCAGTCAATTCTAAATGAGGCACATGCTACTAGGTTATCTATCCATCCAGGAAGCAACAAGATGTACCATGATTTGAAGCAAAGATTCTGGTGGACTAAAATGAAAATAGAGATTGCTAGATATATAGCAAAGTGTGATACTTGTCAAAAGGTGAAAGCTATACATTTGAGGTCTGCTGGTGAATTACAACCATTACCTATTCCAATAAGTGGGAGGACATCAGTATGGATTTTATTGTTGGTCTACCCAAGACATCAAAGGGATTTGACTTAGTATGGGTTATTGTAGATCAACTCACTAAGTCAGCACATTTTCTTCTAGTCAAGACAATATATCCCACGATCCAATATGCCAAGATGTACTTAGCAAGAATCATGAGTTTGCATGGGGTACCAAAAACCATAGTGTCAGATAGGGGTACACAGTTTGTCTCCAATTTCTGGAAACAATTGCATTTTTCATTGGGTACTAAACTTCTGTACAGTACAGCTTATCATCCGCAGACTGATGGACAGACTGAAAGAGTTAATCAAGTACTTGAAGATATGTTAAGGTGTTGTGTCCTTAACTATTCCAATAAGTGGGATGAATGCTTACCTTTGGCCGAGTTCTCATACAACAATAGTTATCAAGAAAGCATTAGAATGGCTCCATTTGAAGCACTCTATGGTCGTAGATGCAGAACATTATTGAGTTGGTTTGAGCCTGGAGAAAGAAGATTCTTTGGAGTTGACCTTGTGAAAGAAACAGAAGACAAGGTTAGGCAAATACAGAATAATTTGAAGATAGCTCAGTCCCGCCAAAAGTGTTATGCGGATAGAAGACGGAGGCCATTGGTATTTAACAAAGGAGATTTTGTATATCTGAAAGTATCACCAATGAAGGGAGTTACCTGTTTTGGTGTTAAAGGAAAGTTGGCACCTCGATATATTGGACCATATCAAATTTTGGAGAGGTATGGAAAAGTGGCATATCGCTTGAAATTACCTGAACATCTCGCAGCTATGCATGATGTGTTCCATGTTTCTCAATTGAAGAAGTGTCTCCGAGTGCCTAAACAGAATGTTGAAGTTGAAGGAGTGGAACTAGAACCGGATTTAACTTATTCCGAATATCCTATCCGAGTGTTAGATCAGAAAGATCGTGTTACTCGAAGACGGACAATCAAGTTCTATAAAATACAATGGAATCAACATTCAGAATTGGGAATTAGAAGATTACTTGTTAGAAAAGTTTCCAGAATTTCTAGCGTCAATATAGAATAGAGTAATATTAGTTGTGCTAGGTTGCTACAAGTTGTGTTTTGTAAAGGAACCTCAGCTGTTTTATAGACAAGTTTTGGATATTTTTGGACTGACACATTTCCTTTTCCATTACTTACTCTATGGCTTTGAATCTCGAGGTGAGATTTCTTTTAGGGGGAAGGATTGTAACACCTCGGGTGTTTAAATATTAAAAATCTCACATGTCATCATATGCATTGCAAAGCATTTGGCATTTGGTGAAAACTTTGATATGCATTTACTAAAACAAGTTTACATTTGTGTAATGAGTGTTGAATTGTATTGTTTGACTCAAGTTCAAAGTTTGTTTGGGTTTTGAATTTTTCGAGAAAACCTCGCTTTTCAACATTTAAATTCTACCTTAAAAATCCATTTCAAAATCTAGACTGAATTAGGGGTTGGTTATAAAAGCAAAGTTGTAGAACTTTTGATTTTGAACAACTTTTGTTTTTGGAGATTTTTGAGTTGTTATGAAAATTTGAGAGTAATCTGTGAATTTTGGCGAATGGCAATTTTGTAATTTCTGTGAACTGTGTTCACCGCCTAAGCTACATTGCCGTCGGACCTTCTTCGGTGTTCCAGGCGCGGCGTGGCTGTCCTTGATGTCGTGCTGGCGTGGAAACGGCTTCGTCGTGGCTTCCTTGAGCTTCTGCGCCACGCTATAAGTACCAAGACGTCGTCGTCGTCATTTTTCTTCTTCCTTTGTTTTCACCACCACCGTTGTCATCGCTCCAACAAGCTCGCATCGTCTCCCCAGTGCCGTTGCCATCTCGGTAAAGGCCATCCTAGTTCCGTCTTTTCCTTGCGAATCCAGCCAGCTAACATTGGTCGCCGGAAATTGCCGAGAATCCGCTGTCCATGTCTTTGTTCCTCGCGGTCGGCAACTTCACCGCCACGGGCGTGTCATCGTGGCCAGAGCCCTCCGGTGAGCCGTTGTCCGTAATCAGTGTACTTATGGCTTCATCTCAATGCTGTAGTACTTAATCAGTTGTTGTTTACTCATTTTGATCACTGCAGTCGCCAGTTCTCCCTCACCGACGATCTTTGCTCTGCTGTGATCACCGTAGTGGTCGGAAAGTTCACCGTAGTGGTCGGAAAGTTCACCGTAGTGGTCGGAAAGTTCACCGTAGTGGTCGGATAGTTCACCGTAGTGGTCGGAGAGTTCACCGTAGTGGTCGGAGAGTTCACCGTAGTAGTCGGAGAGTTCACCGTAGTGGTCGGAGAGTTCACCGATGTGGTCGGAGAGCTCGCCAAAGTGATCGGTGCTGGCGTGGTCACATCAGTTACGAATATGATTTGGTTAGTTTGGTTTGTAACTGTACTGCGAAGGAAAATTGTATCCAATTTATTAATTTTTGCATCCATCATCGAGCATCATGTTTCATATTCCGCATCATGTTAAACATGGCAATGTTACTACGTGTAGTAAACGAAGGTGAACACGTGGTAGTTAATCAAGTTGCGGAGGAGGTTGATCTGTCTGTTGAGGTCGGATCAAATACTTGTGAAACGTCGCAGGAGTCAGACTTTTCCGTCAACGAAGGCAAGCCCTGGATGCATACAACCCTACCTTGTGTTTTACAAATTAATTTCGCTTTTGCTTTCTGTTACTGCATTAAGTGATTAGGAGTTAAGTAAAAGCCTAATTGGTGCATTACCACCCTTGTTATTCCATATTTACCATATTACCAGTTTTAAACTCGTATATACCTAGTCTTGCTTAGCTATGCGTAGAACGATGAAAGTAGGGTGATTACCTGTCACCTGCAAGTTTTAAATGGAACATTGGTTAATTATGTTAACATGTGATATGGGAATGTGGAGTAATAAATCTAGACCGGGGCAGACTCAGTGTGTGTGAGCCATAAGACATGGAGGTCTTGTGAGCAGGTTCTTTCCACCTGTGTCGGTTAAGGCCCGTACCGTTGTTGAATTGCATGAGGTGAGACTTTGTAGTACTAACCGCATACTCCGGTAAGCCTTAACTTGGCTATTCTATTACGAGAATGGCTACTCACGCACTAGGAGTGGAGAGATGGCGGGAGTAGCGTGTACCCTCGTGGCTGGAATGTGGCCAGATTGGAGGTGCGCTGAGCTCTCGGGTGGCGCGGACCCATGTTCTTGTTTTAGAGGATCTGAGTGCAGGTTGATATATGTAGGTCGGGGACCTGCATATGTCGTGTGGTCTGGAATTCCCTAGCTGGGTTTTTAATCGGTTCGAATCGTCGTTGCTCCTCGGTTATGGAGACTCAACTCACTGTTCATCATCGTAGTATTAATAATTGGAACTTGAGACTGGTTGATGAAGGTGTTGGATATGAAGTTTCATGATCTCATTACGGATCGTGTCATCTTTGTATATGATTTTATGAAGTTTAAACTGTTGAAATAAAGAATTTTATCAGAGAGCTTTTACGCAAAATAACTTTGATTATTGCTAAAACCATACCTTGAATCCCTGAGCCTGCATTCCTGAGTTATCAGTTCTTATTTTGGTTAAGTCTTATTGAGTACTTTTGTACTCAGGGTTCGTTGACCCTTGTTGCAGGTGAGCCTCATGAGCAGATCTGTTTTGGATCGTGCTGCATGATGGTTGTTCCTTGTGATGACGTTGAGAAGTAAATGTATGGCCCTTGGGCAGGGCAATCTCCTTGTGTGTTTTGTATTATATTATAATGCCACTCCACTATTTCATTTTGTAATAAACATCGAACCTAGTTGTGAGGTTTGAAACTACTGTTTTGTAAATTATGTTATTGTAAGACTTTCGCTGTTTCTACTCTGATATTGATATTTGAATAAATATTGTAATACTGCAATGACTCTGTAACGTGATCCTGCTCGGAAATCGTGGATGATTCGGGGTTCCCCGAGGACACCCGACAGTCTTCTTAAGTTACCGAAAACATATGCACAGATGTCAAAGGTTGTCGGACAGTGATAGGTGCATGTGGGCCCTATAATTTAGGAGGTTCTGCCACACTGCCAAGCCCGTCACCGTGGCTGGAGCGCCTCTGTCCACCATTGGCTGTGAGATCTTGTGTGTTAGGTTCATCTTGGTTAGTAGATGCTCGTCCGTGCTTTAGCTTGTGTCGCTGTGGCCACCGCCGGCGTAGCACCGTCGTCCAGCTCTGTTGTGCCGCCATGGCCACCGTCGTCGTCCTTCGTGCCGTTGATCTGCCCGTCTAGATAGCCCAACAGTGTGCGCCAGGTCGAGGAGGTCACCGTAGTGTAGGTGCCATCGCCGGTGAAGCTCACCATCGACTGAGCTTTGGCCACGCAGCGTTGAGCAGCGCCGCCTCCTCTGTTTTACCTGTCGCTGACACATGGGGCTCGTCTGTCAGCAGCTCAGTCTTGAAAGCTAGTGCATTTATTTTCAGATTTACATTCAACTTTGAAAATTTATAAGTAGAGTTCTAGAGCTCCAAATTTTGTGAACCCAATTTTGTAGTGTTCCTTAGGAAGTGTAGTATTTAGGAAAAATATGATATTAACATTTTCAGTAGAGTTTTTGGAGGATTGAAATTGAAACTTGAAATGTATTTTTGAAGGTATGTAAATTTGTTTATTTTATATCTAGAGTTCCTGTGCTCCAAAAATTATGAAATTTATGTGGTGAGCTATTCTTCACAAGTATAAGCTTTGGTAAAAATTTGAGGGTCAGTGCATGTATGGATTTGTAGTTATAGATTTTCCTTTTATAATTAGGTAATCCTTGTATGAATTTTTATAAATTATTTATGAATCCTATATTCATGAAATTTGTTGGAGGTTGTCCTAGTACCATATGGATGTTAAGAAAAATATAAAATCTGTTGCTTGACACTTTTCACTAGGGTTTTCTATTTATGCTATTTTAAGCCTTTCTGCCTTGTCATTTTTGCATAGGTTGTTTTACTTGGTAAAATGGCATGAAACTTTTACAGTAGTCTTTTGGTAGAATTAGTAAGGACTGTAAATTTTTATGAATTTATGATGCACATTTAGTATATGTTTATTATTTAACCTAAGGATCTAAATAAAATAATAAAGGCATTTAAATAAATAGTTTGGGCTTTACCATTATGTTTTATTGAGTGTATTTGGTATGCTTGAACTATTGGTAGACTTTGTGTTGTCATAATTTGAATGCTTACATGAAGTAAAAGTATTGTTGCTTTATAATTCGAGTTGGGAGGGTTTTCGGACAGATTCTGTAGTTTGGTGTGTTGCATAGTGAAAATGATGTTTACTGTAAAAATGGTTAATAACCAAGTTGTATATAACTTCTTTATATATCTTGTGTAAAAATTGTAGGACCATAGGCCAAAGGGTTTATGAGTTATAGTTGTTTAAAGTTAGTATTTCTGAATTGCTTGCTCTCTGGAATTCTTGGACAGCACTGGATTGATTGTCTATTTTGGGTTAAGATAAATTGTGAATTAGCTTTTGGTGATTAAATAAGAGTTGTAGACAATTTTATAAGCTTTCCAGAAAATCCAAGATCATAGCATTTGGATAAGTAGAACTCTAGTTATGAGTAAAACAATTAGCTACTGTTTGGTGGTGTAGTACATGAATTGTGAAGTATTTGATTTAGTAATTAAGAAGAGATATGCACATACTCAGTAAAACGTGATACACTTGTTATTCTGTAAACAACATGCTATTAAAAATACTTACAAGAATGCATTCATCATGTATCATCCGACTATACTTGTCAACATATATGCATTCGCAATATCTTATGCCATATTCATGCATCTAGGATCGCCGGAGGAGATAATGTTGCTGGAGTTCGACGAAGGAGAGGAAGGGGACCAGCAGGAGAATCCTTAAGCCACAGCTCCCAAAGGCGAGGAGCAGAACTCAAAAGAGCTTCCAGAGTGCCCTGATCACCACCCACTCCCTTTCTGAAAGGCAAGCCCCAGAGCATTCTAAGTCTCCTAGTATTTTACAAAATATTATTCAAGTTCTTATGATTGATGCATTAGGTTATAAGAGTTGATTGAAACCACTTGATGCATATAAATTCCTTGTCTAGAATACTACCTTTAACCCTGTATAGGTCCAGGATCGAATATATGCTTAGCCATGCTTAGACCGGTAGAAGTCACGTGATTTCCTGTCACCTGCGAGATATAGGTGGATACCGAAGCATAGGTTGGCTATATTTGCTATCATGGAAAAGAACCATGGGGTGAAAGTAAATCAAGGTCGGGCGGAGTCTATGTGTAGGTTGACTCATATGATTCCGTCTATGCTAATCAAGGACCATACCGTTGTTGGAACTTCTGACAAGATTGAACGCATGCCTATCACTTAGCTGGCCGGATAACTCGTTTCGAACATGAAGCTGAGTAGCTCAACTTAGGCCAGGCCCCGTTCTGTTGTGCACTCCTTGTAGGGAGCTAGACTGAGCCCAAGGGCAGGCTAGGCTTGAACGTCCTAGCATTTGGTGTCCCCGATTGTGCGACGCGGTATGAACCCACGAAATGTGGACCTGAGTTGTACCAAAGGTGACCTAAGGCGACTAATGATCTGGTATGTCTGGGTTTGTGTTAGGAAAAAATTCCTAGCTGGTTGAAATCGATTCGAATCGCCGTCTCTCCCGGATAGTGAGAAACTTGGCTAGTTCCAGCATCATAGTAACTGTATTATGGAACATGATGGTTTGAATGAACATGGATTTACAATACCGGCTATGGTTACTATTGTATGCTATTAAAATGATATACCACATGTTTGGTATAGCATAGTTGCTAATTTAGAGATGGATAGTCATAATTAACTTGATAACAGGATTATAATTGTATAATTTAGTTAAGTGCTATTTATGCAAAATGTTGCCAAGCTACATCCACTTATACAGCCTTGCATGATCCTTAGAGTTATTTTATTTCTGGTTTATGACAGGTAAGTCTAGCTGAGTACCTTCCCGTACTTAGGGTTTTATTTCTCATTGTTGTAGATGGCACTGTGTATCATGGTTATTGCAAGAGTTGCTTCTATCCCGCTGTGGATGAGGAGTAAGCCTTGGGCAGGCTTCTTTATTAACCCCTCTACATGCTTTTGTAGACTGTGATCGTATGTTGGCACTATATTAAACTATGTTGGAAACTTTACTTTCAAACTAAATTTGCTTCCGCTTTTATCCATTAAACTTGGTTTGTAATAACTTCGTTTCATACTCTGATGATGGAAATGTATCTGTGAACTTTATGTAATATATGACATGTATGTTGAATCATGTACGATCTTGGTTGTTGTAAATCGTTTATCGAGACCCGTCGTGGTACTCGACGGACTACCAGGTTTATGTCACACCTAGGTTTCATAAAACAAAACCAAATGCACATCACATGTATGCCAGGATCTGTTTATTCATACATGCAACGACAAAATGATACATTGCAATGTTTATTACAAAAGTGATTACATATATCAAAAATGACCAGAGGGTCTAAACACAAAATTTCATCAGAGTTCTAGCAGAGCATGGTCTCCATCCCTTTAGGCAGCTGACCGGGGGTACACCAGCCTAGCATCGACACCGTCTTCAGGAAACACCATCTTCTAGAAACTCCATCTTCTAGTCCAAACCGCTGGGTGGGGTAGCAAAGGGGACAAAGAGAAGGGTGAGCACATCGAAATGTACTCCGCAAGTGTAGGAAAGTATGACATACAGGCCAACACAAGGAAAGGCTAACAGGGTTTAACACAAGCCCATAAGCAACACACCTATTACCTTAAACCTTAAGCACCGATTTAACTAGGTGAGATCTTCCTTCACCTCGAAGAACCACTGTAACCAACACTCGAATCCCATCCGAGCACCACACCTGGATCCCATCCAAGCAAACCAACACTTGGATTCCATCCAAGCCTCCCAACTGAACCAGAGCCATCTAATCAAGAAGAAGTCTAGGCTGCTCTTGACCGTGAGCACGGCTGATATATCAGTTTTACACTCTGCAGAGGTTGCACACTTTCACCACGAGTCATGTTTCCCCATCACGCTTCACACTACCTAGGTGCTCAGCGGGGTCACACTATAAGGCCTTTACAAAGTCCTTCCAAGTTTGTTTTACACCTTCACTAAGGTTTCTAACCGCTAACAGTGGGTACCAACACCACTGCAGAAGCCCCTTCTTGTGCCACACAAACCGACCCTGATGTAGCATAACTTGGAGGAAACTAATTACATGGCCAGGGCCAGAGCCATATAGCCCTCGAGGTTGCGCTGTTAAGCCAGGTTACTTGTCCATGAACCGGTCCTTAGAATCCAAGCAGGAACGAGCACAATCCATTCTACCAATTCCAACAATCCACTAGAAAACATTTACCCAAAATCTGGCACACACCTCCACCAAAACCAATCATCCTGCCAGATTCCTATTCACCATGTTGCTATAAATATTACCAACCCAAGATTGCATAAATCATTAATCAATATTAAATGATATCCTTTCCAACCCAAGACTGCAAGCTAAGCAAGACAGCTACCCAACCAACCAAGGTTACAAGGATGATAACATCAAGTTCTAGTAAACCTTAACATAGGATTCAAATTATGACTAACATGCAACTAATGGTCTAACTACACTAACTCAAAGTAAAACAAATATAGGAGCAAGATGGTCAAGGACACTTGCCTTAGGCTTAGAAATGCATAACAACTCAACTCTTGGTCTTCGGGGTCCACCGATGACTTCTCATCCATCGCGGCAAATCTTTGGGCGCATAAACATACAAGCAAACATATACAAATAAATAAAAGCAGTACACCAAACATGATAAACAACTTATGAAAAGGTTACTTACATGTAGGTCTTGTTTCTACGATCGTGTGAGCGCAAAAACCGCTGAAAACGGAGATCGGACGGAAAAGATACGGACTCCGGACGATTTAAACAAGGGAGGGCATTCCTAGGTATTTCACTTGAAACACGCTGAAATAAATGAAATAATTCATACTAGCGTGATTAAACAATGATAGAAATATATATTGAAAAGATGAAACTGAAAGAATTGAATTCGGATATCGTATGAATGAATAACGGATGAAAAAGGATGGGAACTACATGATCCAGGGACCTATTTGCGAAACCAGAAAATAAATAATCGCAATCGGGTCCTTCTTCCTCCTCTGTTTCAATCCCGCTGCTACAGTAACTCGCGGGTTAGTGTTTATGTGCGGCCAACAGACAAGAAAAGGGAGGGAAGGAAAGGCCGTGGGGAGCTAGGGCCGAGCTGGGCCGGCTGGGGAGAGGGTCTGGGCTGGCCGGCGGCGACTAGTAGGCATCACAGGAGACAATAAAAATAACAGACATGGAGATGCTTGTCGGAATTGAGGAAGAAGGGATGGGAAAACGGTGAAACGACGATGGATTCGCATAATAGGATATACCACGGCGTAGAGAACAAGTAGATCTACCTCTGGGTCGTGGTGGTTGTCGCTAGAACACGACAGGTTTACCCAGAAAAGCTCGCCGGAAGTTCACCGGAAATCTAGCCTCTTCCGAACTTCGGCGTCCGATCTAGGAGGCTACGGGTGGCGGCTATGGAAACGGGTTGTACTTCTGGAACCCTTGCGTCGAGAGGAACACCTGCATATATATAGTCCGAGGGTTTGGAAAAGTTTCAGGAATTTCTTAATTTCAGGATTTATTTCCTGTTTAAAAATAATTTTAGGAAATTCCTGAAATCATATTTAAGCCACGAAAAATCACAGAAATTAGAGAAAATTCTGAGAAAATTTCCGGAGGTAGATATGAACATGATGGATCAAAATATGGAATTTGGAGCTCATGAAAAGATTGTTGTAAAGATCAAGGAAAAATATTAAGCCCAAGGAAAAAGGAATTTAATTCTAGAAAAGGTCAGAAAAATTCCCGAAGAGAAAGAAACGTCGCTCTATCATATTTCAAAACCATTTGCACTCATAAACACCAAATGCAATCGGCATGAATGCAACACCCTTCACATTATATTACAAAAGTTATTTAAAAATCAACATTTTTCACATTATAAATTGCAAAAAACCCTAATTAAATCTTGGAAACTTTAGAAAATGATAAAAGCATTAATTTTATTTAGTGAAAACTATTCACAACCCAAAATGGAATTTTTGGGGTGTGACATAACGCCCAGAGTCCAAACGGCTCAGATCCACTCTGCACGCTGAGCGAACCACATCCTACCACCATCTCACTTACACTTTCGTCCTCGCGATTAACCCGGGGATGGTGGGATAGACTCTAGAAGCCTTATATGTTGGTCTATCCCACCTTTAACAACCAAGGTGGGACTAAACTCTCTACAATATTTCATTAACTTGCATATGGGCCACTATGGGCCAAATTCTAAACTGGGCCGGATGTCACATACACCCCCCTCAAAGGAACCGACGTCCTCGTCGGCCTAACACACCCATAACCGGGCAAACGATGACAAGGAACGTTCCCTCTTAGCACACACGACCGTACGTCCAGTGTCAGCACATGTGTCATGCCGTGCACCCCGCAGGGCCTACACGCGCAATGAACCCCATGTCCGCACACCTGACCCACACGTGCCCGTGGCCACGAAGGTCGGCTCTGATACCATCTGTAACGCCCCAGAGTCCAAACGGCTCAGATCCACTTTGCACGCTGAGCGAACCACACCTACCACTGTCAGTGTTTTGGACTAGCGGACCCTCAACCAACTAGTAAAAATATACTGCGTGCCCCTCGGATGGTGATACAAAAAGACACAAGGTTTATACTAGTTCGAACAAAGGGTGCCCTACGTCCAGTCTGAAAGATCGATCTTATATTCCTTGCATCGAAATGCTCGTAGTAGGGGGTTACAAGCGGGGCGAGAGAGGGAGCTAGTCCCAGATCTCTGCGTGGAGCGGCGTAGGTTGCTTGAGATGTTGATCTCAGGCCATGGGGAAGCATGCGTGTTACATCGTGTGTTTGTCTACCTCATGAGCCCATCAGCTCTCTTCATCCCTAGAGCTAGCCCTGGCTGTTTCCTTTTATAATCGCAAGGAGGGAGCCAGGAGTACACAAGAAAGCTATACATGGAGCCTTAGTGAGGAAGAAAGATCTAGCACTGTAGCCCACTCATGTAGCAGCATGGTGATGGGAATAGCAATCGGTACTTGATTACTAGTGCGTCATGCCGGCCATGCCTGAGGCTGTTGAGGTCATGGGAGTCCCTGTTGATGTCTAGTCAGCATGGCCTCCACTGTAGGAGACATGCCAAGCCCTATGGATTTTTGACTTGGTGGAGTGCCAAGGCCTGGCAGGTGCTGTAGCTGTTCGTGCCAAGGCCTGCTTTGCCGAGGCCTTAGAGGTGACCCGTGTATGATGCGGGGGCCTCGGCGGTTAGCGTCGTACCCAGTTTAGGTGGAATGGCACAGGACGTGCGTCTACAGGGCACGATAACCCCTATATCATCAGTAGGGGATGGCAAAAAGGAGATTTGATTATTGTCTCATCGCCCCTGTTGCTATACCCTGCCGGTCGTGGCTGACGTAGCAGGTGTGATCGGACGCATTAAACTGGATGGGACAGCCTGCCAGAGGGACGGTTGAGGTAGAGGCGACTGAGGATGCAGGACGAGCACGGCCTTGGGTGAGGCAGAGCAGGAACAGTACGTTCGAGGCCCTACTAGGGGTCTCAAGCGAGGCGGAGAATGAGCAGTGCGTCCGAGGCCCTGCTGGGTGTCTCGAGCGAGCCGTAGATTTGGTCTGAGACCGTATTTTGGTTGAGCTAGCCTCAGATATCACCGCAGACTGTTTCCTTAGTTTGACTAAGTGGGCCTCATTGGGGTCTTATGAGTTTTTTCAGTCTTTGCTTAGGGTACCCCTTTTTATGGTACCCGACGGTAGCCCCCGAGCCTCCAGGAGAGTGTGAGCGCTCTCCCTAAGGTTTGAGACTTGGCTTGCGGCAGCTCCTGTTAGGATTTGTGTTTCATACTTGAGGCCTCGGCGGGTGCGCACGAGCGCACCCATCGGGTGTAGCCCCCGAGGCCCTGGAGGAATGGATTGATTCCTTTAGGGGCTTTTCTTACGTCGCGCGAGAGGTTTTATTACGTTTACCGAGTCCATGAGTGCGAGTTTGGGTCGCGGAGCCTCGATTTGGTTGCAGGAAGAGCCCCCTGAGCCTCTGCTCAGAGCAAGAGGGCTATCTAGGGTTTCCCTATCTTTTTTGTGTAACCCTCATGCATCCTTTTCGTTTGGAAGGAGGGGTGGAGGGTACCATGCTACCCTCGGTGGGTGCGAGCAGTGACACCTCCGGTGAGCTGTTATCGGGTAAGTCCAAGTGGAGGCCCGTGCCCCATTCGATAGGGGTCAGCTAGCAGTCCAGAGATGCACTCCAAGAGTACCAGAGGGCTTCTCTAGTGGGTGCCAGGGCTATTCGCTGGGCCCCGGTGGCTCGGTGCCTCCCTACGGTGGGATCCCATTTGGAGACTTCCCTGCCGGTCTCAGACACGACTTAGAGCATCCCAAGCAGTCGCCTGCTCGGGTCTCGGCCATGCGCGGGCTCGCCCATAGTCATCCCTTGACTCTGCTACCCTAGGGGCGGCTATCGAAACCTTCGAGGGCCCAGCCTTCGAACCCCTGGACCGTAACGGGCTCGATGCCCTGTATCGCATTTTTCTGAGAGTGCGGCCTTGGGTCGCTTGTCTTTGTCCTGGGTGCAGGAAGAGCTATCGAGTCTCTGCTCAGAGCAAGAGGGCGATCAGGGGTACCCATGGCTTTTCGTGCTGTCCCTCGTGTGTCCTTTTCATTCGGACGGAGGGGTGATTTGTCGAGCCCCCTCGAGTACTGAGCTTGGGTCGCTGGGTCTCGGTGAGGTTGTAGGAAGAGCCCCCGAGCCTCTGCTTGGAGCGAGAGGACTGGTCAGGAGTTCCCCTGGCTTTTTGTGCGCCCCTCGCGCATGAGGGTTTGTTTGCCGAGCCCCCTCGGGTGCGAGCCTAGGTCGTGGGGTCTCAACATATTTGCAGGAAGAGCCCCCTAGCCTCTGCACGGAGTGAGAGGGCCGTCAGGAGTTCCCCTAGGCTTTTCGTACGACCCTCGCGCATCCTTTTCGTTCGAAAGGAGGGGTTGTTTGCCGAGCCCCGTCAGGGTGCGAGCCTAGATCGCTGGGTCCTAGCAAGGTTGCAGGAAGAGCCTCCTAGCCTCTGCATAGAGCGAAGAGGGTCGTCAGGGGTTCTCCTGGCTTTTTGTACGACCCTCACGCATCCTTTTCGTTCGGAAGGAGGGGTGGACTATGCCAGGCTACCCTCGATGGGCGCGAGCGGTGGCACTTCCGGTGAGCTGTTATCGGGTAAGTTCGAGTGAAGGCTCGTGCCCCTGTTCGCTAGGGGTCGGCTAACGGTCTAGAGACACACTCCAAGAGTACCAGAGGGCTTCTCTAGTGGGTGCTGGGGCCGTTTGCTAGGGCCCCAGTGGCTCGGTGCCTCCCTATGGTGGGATCCCATTCGGAGACTTCCCTACCGGTCTCGGATATGACTTAGGGTGTCCCAAGCGTTTCGCTTGCTTGGGTCTCGGCCCCGCATGGGCTCGTCCCATAGTCGTCCCTGACTCTATTGCCCTAGGGTGGCTATCGAAACCCTCGAGGGCCCAGCCTTTGAACCCCTGGACCGTAACGGGATCGGCGCCTAGTTCCTTCGTCTGAAGGATATCAGGTGGGGGATATTCCCTCCCCATCGGCTCGACAACGGTAGGCGTGCCTTTTGAGGCGATTTTCTCGAGGAGGCGAAACGACGCCTGCCGCTGCAGTGGTTTGGATGCGACGCTGTGTTGGAGAGATGGGACATAACTGTCCGCTGCGATTAATAAGGAAAAGGTGGATGCATGGGCGATTAAACCGGATCTGGATTAACCATGCCGGATCTGAGGGAAACTCCCCCGACTTCAGTCGCCCACCAGTTTTGCCTCCTTCCTACATAAATACGCAACGAGCCTCACCCCTCCCCTTCATACCTTGCCTATGTTTGCCCTTGCCACCCTTGAGCCATTGCTAGAACAGAGAACGCCGAGGAGAAGAAGAGAGAGAGGCGAGGTAGAGAGAGCGAGAGAGGCTCACCGTCGTAGTTGTATTCTCCATCGCACCCATGGCCGGTGCCGTTGTCATTAAGGTGGACCCTTGGGATCCATCTGACATCACCATGGAGACGCTATAGTCGCTCGTCGATGATGGCCTTCTCCATCCGGTTATCGACCCCAATAGGCCAGAGTGGATCGCTCCATTGGGTGAGCCAAAGCCGAGGCCACACTGACGGCTACGTCATGAGCTTCGTGTCCTTTCACAAGCGCAGCCTCGGCTTGCCGGTAGACCGATTCATGCGGGCGCTCCCGCACTACTACGGCGTGGATCTCCACAACTTCAACCCCAACTCCATCAGCGTAGGCAGCCATATTCGTCGCTGTCTGCGAGGGGTACCTAGGGATTGCCCCCCACTAGGAGCTGTGGCTCCACCTTTTTTGGGCAGGGCATACCACCAAACCAACGGGCATGTTGGGCATGAGGAAGGCAGTGGGGGCCGGTGGCTGCACTCTCCAAGTGTGCTAGGACTGTCAGCACCTTTATATCCTAGCCCAGCTAACGTCAACCAATCGCCGTTGGTACACTAGCTGGTTCTACATCCACAACGACGACGGCGGACTTCCCCACTACATCGGGCGAATCATGGAGAGCTGTTCGGAGAAGTGGAAGTATGGTGTCCTGAGGGAGGATCAGCCCAAGCTGTAGCCACTGCTAGAGGGGCTGGAGAGGCTATGGAACCATGGCCTTACAGTGGCTATGGTCATGGCGGCCTTCCACCGCCAGAGGGTGCTGCCTCTGATGGCTCGGCGGTGGCGCATATTCGACATGAGGCCAAAGGAGCCGATCGAGGGCATCTGAAAGTCCGCCTTCTCCCTCTTCGACGAGGAGATTCTACGACGGGTGAGGGAGACGGTGGAGGGGCAGCTGAAGAGTGGTGGTCTGACCCCTATCACGATGCACCCGTCGTGGGGGTACCTTTCTTTGGTAAGTCATGCGCCGCTGCGACCTTCGAGGCCTCCTCGTTCCTTGCCTTTTCCTGTTTGCTTATTTGCATTCGTCGTTCCCACAGGGGCTGAGGGATGTGCGAGCCTCCCCACCGCCCTGTTCCCAAGGACGCAGCACGGCGGGCGGCGAACCGAGCGCACGCCGAGGTGCAGAAGAGGCAAAAGGACGCCACGGAGGCAAATTGCACGAGGAAGATCCTTGCATGCGAGGGACTGGATAAGTGCCATCAGCAGTAGAGGTAGGATGGTCTCCCTATGGAGTCATCTCCATCGCCATCACTATCGACAGATGCCTAAGATGGAGATGATGAGAGCAAGGTGGGGCGGGGTCCCCTGGACCATCTCCCTGACGTCAGGGAGACGGTGCCCTGGGGCATCGACGAGCAGCCCAGCACTCCTAGGAGGAGGAGATGCCTTGGGGTCGAGGCTGACATCCCCGAGGCACGGGCGTTGGGAAAGCGCGCCGTCAACCCGGTGGGCTCGATGGCAGAGGTGGAGCAGGTGGCGGCAGGGGCAATGTAACTACCCCCGCAGAGGACCGAGGGGGTGCCGAGGTCCGTCGAGGACCAGCCTAAACTGGTGGATACAAAGGCCATGCCTCCGCCGCCTTCACAGAGGAGGGTCATCGTGCCGAAGCGGTTGTAGCCCCGTTCGAGGTAAGCGTATTTTTGGTAGAGTTGCAGCATTTTCCGTTCGTTCTTTGGTTGCATGCTGACCCGTAAGTATCTTGTCTTTAGCCAGAAGTGTCCTATGGATGTGCCCGCCTTGGCGCCACTTAAGGCGCTCAAGGTGAGCCCCAGCTCCATCGCCCACTGGGTGGTAGAGGCACAAGCCGCCATGCAACATGGCGTGGTGCCGGCGAGGGCCGACCCTGAAGGAGCTGGTCACCCAAGGAGAGGATGCCAAGGCGACCTCAACACAGGCAGGGGAGGGAGCGCCTCTGTCCTGCAAGGCTGAGGCCCGTGGGTCAGATGAGGCTAAGGCATCCTTGGTTGCTGAGGCCACTGAGGTCGAGGCCCCTCGGACCTCTGAGGCTGAGGCGACGGAGGTCGGGGTGCCTAGGACCACCGAGGCCGTGTTGGCGGGGGCCAGAGCCCCCGAGACCACCAAGGCCACTGATGGTGGAGGCCAGAGCCCCTAGGACCACCGAGGCTGGGGTAGCCTAGGCCGACGTGACCGCGGTGCTGTCGGTGACCTAGGAAGTGGAGATGAAGATGGCAGGAGGCCTCAGGTGCCACCCCTAGTCCAAGGCCTGCCGCTGTTGCAGGAGAGCACCCAGGAAGTGGAGGGGGCAGATGCCGAGGCGGTCAGCACCATGGAGCAGCCTGCTTCGGCCTCTGGCGAGGGAAGCTCGGCCCTCGTTCAGGTGCAACCTAAGCCCCGTGGGTGGGACCACCCGCGTGTCTTGTGGCGGAGCCGGGACGACCCTGAGGGGGAGCCTCTATTCGCCCTTGAGGACACGGCCGAGGGGGGGGGCGCTGGGACACCTTCGAGCAATACCACCAGCTGGTGAAGCAGGTCGCTGTGGATAGCGCTGTCCAGTCATGGCCGACGACCTGCCCAGGGTTGCCTAGGTATGCGTCTACCTTTCTCATGTGGTGTCATTTTTTTTCTGAGTTTTTTCGCAGTGCATGACCCCTGTTCTGCTTACCCAGGAGCTCGAGACCTAGTCCCTTGGGAAGTCAGTCTTTCTCCGGTGGGAGAGGGACGTCTGGGACTAGCTCCAGCGGTAGAAGGACCTGCTTACTCGTGCCAACGAGCTTCTGTCGGCGTGGAGTGTGGAGGTGGAGGACCTCCGCCTACGCGGTACCGATATGAAGGCTACGGCAGCGGTGGCTCAGGAGCAGGATCGTCCCCTTAGCGGCGAGGGTCAAG
This sequence comes from Miscanthus floridulus, assembly GCF_019320115.1. Classification (NCBI taxonomy): domain Eukaryota; kingdom Viridiplantae; phylum Streptophyta; class Magnoliopsida; order Poales; family Poaceae; genus Miscanthus; species Miscanthus floridulus. Next base: position 204,305 of record NC_089583.1, on the reverse strand, counting down.
GAGTTGGGGGAGGAGCTGACCCGCGTGGCTGGTGATCAGGACGCCTTCAGGTCTCGAGCTAGGGAAGCCACGGCCTTTGTCAAGGCCCTTGCTAGACAGCTAGGGACGGAGCAGGGTGTGCACCAGCTAACGAAAGGTGCCTTGGATGAGGCCCTCAAGGCGGTTGAGGCTTCCCGGACCAAGGCTGTGGTCTGGAGGGGAAAGGCCGAGGGTGAGTCTTATTCCCCTTGTTTTATTTGTCTTTCTTATGTTCGGCCCCTAACTCCTTGGTGTGATGCAAAGCTAGAGGAAGAGGCATCCAGGGCGACCGAGCCTCCCGAGTCGAGGTCCAGCGCCTGAAGGAGAAAGCCGAGGCCTCTCGGGTCGAGGCCTAGCTCTAGAAGGAGAAGGCCGAGGCTTCTCGAGTTGAGGCCTAGTGCTGGGAGGAGAAAGCCGGGGGTGAGTCCTATAGGCATCTGCCCCTATTTGGCTTGTTTTCCTTTGCGCTAAGCTCCATTCCATTTGTTTTGGCATAAAGTTGGAGAAGGAGGTCACCCGAGCAACCAAAGCCTCAGAAGCAGTGCGGGCGGTGCTTGAGGCCAAGATCGGGGAGCACGATGCGCTGAAAAGTGCTGCCCGTACTATGTGTGAGGCCCTGGAGGTTGAGGGGGCCTAGTCGAGCAACTCCCTTAGGAGCCGCCTAGTCGCATTGAGCGGCCAAGTGCGTGAGCAACTCCAAGGGGCGCTGCACACGGGCGTTAAGTGCGCCCTAGCCATCATCGCCTCGCACTACATCGGCATCGACTTCAAGGCCATCAGCGATGGCTATGTCTTGCCCGATGATGATGGGGAGGCTAACGAGGAGGTAGCGAAGCTGATGGAGGTGGCGGAGGGCCCCGGTGTAGCGTTGGCTAAGCTGTTCGAAGAGGAGGTGGTCCCTCCTATGCTGTCCGCGGATGCTAGAGACCCTGAGCCTTGACCTGGGCCCAAGAGGCCGTGTAATTAGATTAGGGATTATGTTACCCTACCAGTAACACTGGTGGCCATCCAGGCCTTTTTAAAGTGATCGTGCATCTATGCTTCTTTAATTGTTTTTCATTGTATTTTCGAGCCTCTGCCCTCTGTCTCGTTTCTGAACAAATCTCTTGCAAAAAACTTCCTCGAAGCCTAAGCTGCCCCTCGGGCAAAAGGTGGTGAGGGAGTGCCATAGCTCGGAGGCATAGGCCGTCTCACGACTCAGCCGGCCTTCTAGCCTTGAGACAGTCTTTCGGTCCTTAGGTTTTTTACAATTGATTTGTTAGAGCATGCTAGAGAGTTTGGCGTAGAAATTTTTTCAAAAAACGACTAAAAATGGTGCGTGGGACTTAGGGGGGTCCCCCCTTCTAGCCCCCTAGGGAGGCTCGGTTTTGCAGAGGCAGAGCTATGTCTTGTTCGAGCCCCATAGTGGGCACCTCTATAGAGGTGGAGCCGAGTCTCCCTACGAAGTTATCATATCGCTGAGGCCCTTGACGGACCCGGTGGGTTTCTCGAAAGATTAGAACAACTAAAGAATGCTCCTTAATTGTATTTCAAAAAACAATATATACAATGCTTGGAAATTTAAGGGTAAAAGCAATGTAGTTGTTCTATATTCCAAGCATTGGTGAGGATTTCACCCTTCTCATTGGCTAGCTTGTAGGTCCCGAGCTTTAGCACTTGGGCGACGATGTATGGTCCTTCCCTTGGCGGGGTCAGCTTGTGACGGCCCTTGTTGCTCTGCCTTAGCCTCAGCACTAGGATGCCCACTTTTAGGTCTCGGCTTAGAATGTGTTGGGCTTGATAGCGTCGCAGGGCTTGCTGGTACTTGGCCAAATGTAGCAGCGCAACATCTCGGGCTTCCTCCAGTTGGTCGAGGGTGTCCTTGCGGGTGGTGCGGTTACTTTGCTCGTTGTAGGCCTATAGCCTCGGGGAACCGTACTCCAAGTTAGTGGGGAGGATGGCCTCGGCTCCATAGACCAAGAAGAATGGTGTGAACCCCGTGGCTCGGCTAGGGGTATTCCTCAGGCTCCAGATTATCGATGGGAGTTCAGCAAGCCATTTCTTACCAAACTTCTTCAACCGGTTGTATATTCTTGGCTTGAGGCCTTGTAGGATCATGCCATTGGCACGCTCTACTTGGCCATTTGTCATAGGATGTCCCATGGCCGACCAGGCCACATGGGTGTGGTGGTCATCATAGAACGTCAGGAACTTGCGGCCGGTGAATTGCGTCCTGTTGTCAGTGATGATGGTGTTCGGAACCCCGAACCTATGGATGATATTAGTGAAGAACAGCACCGCTTGCTTGGATTTGATTTGACTGATCGGGCGAGGCTCGATCCACTTGGAGAACTTATCGATTGCTACCAGCAAATGGGTGAAGCCCCCGAGGGCCTTTTGTAGAGGCCCAACCATATCGAGCCCCCACACGGCAAACAGCCACGTGATAGGGATGGTTTGGAGGCCCTGAGCCAGGAGATGCATCTGTCGTGCATAGTACTGGCATCCCTTGTAGGAGCGTATGAGCTTGGTGGCGTCAGCAACTGCTGTTGGCCAATAGAACCCTTGGCGGAAGGCATTTCCGATGAGTGTCTGAGGTGCCGCATGGTACCCGCAGGCTCCTGCGTGCAAGTCCCAAAGTAGGGCTCGACCTGCCTCAGTAGTGATGCATCGTTGGAGGACGCCAGATGGGCTTCGCATGTACAATTCACCGTCACTGAGAACGTAAGTCTTGGCTCACCGAGCAAGCTGCTGGGCTTCGTTCCTATCAGCGGGAAGCTCTCCTTGGACAAGGCAATCAAGGGATGGGACCCGCCAGTCCATGCCCTGGTTGGCCTCAGGAGGCTCTGTGTTGACTTCCATGACCTCAGGCTCGGCCGAAGGAGCCTCGGCACCAGAGGGGGCCCCGAGCCCTACGGGGGCTCGACCGCTGGGCCCTCTTCCGCCGCCAAGGCGCAGTCGGTGGAAGGTTTGTGGAGGTCTTTGGTGAAGACGTTCGGGGGAACCGGGGCCCACGCCGGCGCCATCTTTGTCAGTTTGTCCGCGGCCTCATTGAATTTGCGCGCGATGTGGTTGAGTTCGAGGCCGTTGAACTTGTCTTCAAGGCAATGTACCAGCTTGTAGTATGCCTCCATTTTGGGGTCATGATAGTTCGACTCCTTCATCACTTGATCAACAATGAGCTGTGAATTGCCCTGTACGTCGAGACGCCATACTCCAAGTTCGACGGCGATCTACAAGCCATTGATGAGGGCTTCATACTCGGCTGCGTTGTTGGAGGTGGCAAAGTGGAGCCGAATCATGTAGTGCATGTGTACTCCATGGGGTGAGATGAAGAGCAGACCCACGCCCGCCCCAGTCTTCATCAGTGACCCATTGAAGTACATGGTCCAGCATTCCGCCTAGACTTGGGCGGGTGGCAGTTGGATGTCGGTCCACTCTACCACGAAATTGGCCAGGACCTAAGACTTGATTGCTTTCTGAGGTGCAAAGGATAGAGCCACCCCCATGAGTTCGATGGCCCACTTGGCTATCCTACCCGAGGCCTCCCAGTTATGGATTATCTCCCCCAGGGGGAAAGACGACACCATGGTTACCGGGTGGGATTCGAAGTAGTGACGCAGCTTGCATCGAGCCAAGACTACGACGTAGATCAATTTCTGGATGTGGGGGTAGCATGTTTTGGTCTCAAAGAGTACTTCGCTGATGAAGTAAACAGGTCATTGGATGGGTAGGGCGTGCCCCTCTTCCTACCTCTCGACCACCACTGCCACGCTGGCCACTTGGGCTGTTGTAGCGACGTAGAGTAAGAGGGCCTCGCCCGTGGCTGGTGGTACCAGGACGGGAGGATTGGTGAGCAATGCTTTGAGCTTGGCAAGGGCGTCTTCGGCCTCGGGGGTCCAAGAAAAGCATTCTGATTTTCTCAATAGGTGGTACAGGGGCATGCCTTTTTTGCCAAGGCGCGAGATGAAGCAGCTCAAGGCCGCAAGGCATCCCATAACCCTCTGCACTCCCTTAAGGTCTCAGATTGGCCCCATGTTGGTTACGGCCGAGACCTTCTCCAGGTTGGCCTCAATGCCGTGTTCCGAGACTATGAATCCTAAGAGCATGCCTCGGGGGACCCCGAAGACACACTTCTTGGGGTTGAGCTTGATGCCCTTTTCTCTGAGGCATCTAAAGACTATTTCCAAGTCACTGATGAGATCACTGGCCTTCCTAGACTTGACCACAATGTCATCCTCATAGGCCTCGATGGTTCACCCGATGTGCTCGCCAAAAACATGGGTCATGCACCGCTGGTATGTGGCCCCTGCATTTCTGAGGCCGAACGGCATAGTCACATAGCAGTACATGCCAAATAGTGTGATGAAATAAGTCACGAGCTGGTCGGACTCTTTCATCTTGATTTGATGGTAACTGGAATACGCATCAAGGAAGGATAGGGTTTCACATCCCATAGTGGAGTCAATGATTTGGTCGATTCGGGGTAATGGGAAAGGGACTTTTGGACATGCTTTGTTTAGACCGGTGTAGTCTACATACATTCTCCACTTCTCGTTTTTCTTCTTAACTAATATAGGATTAGCTAGCCACTCTGGATGGGACACTTCTTTGATGAATCTAGCCGCCAAAAGCTTCTGTACCTCCCCACCAATGGCCCTACGCTTTTCCTCATCGAATCGGCGCAGGCACTGCTTCACCGGCCTGGAGCCGGCTCGGATGTCTAAGGTGTGCTCAACAACCTCCCTCGGTATGCCCGGCATGTCTGAGGGGCTCCACACGAACATATCAGCATTCGTGTGAAGAAAGTCGATGAGCACGGCTTCCTATTTGATGTCGAGGGTGGCGCTGATCCACAGCGCCCGGTTGTTGGGGCGGGTGGGGTCGATCGGGACATGTTTGACGGCCTCTGCGGGCTTGAAAGTCCTGGCGTGATGCTTGGAGTTGGGTACCTCGCTACCGAGTTGGTTGAGATTGACGATGAGGGACTCGGCCTCTACGATAGCCTCAGCGTACTCGATGCACTTGATGTCGCAGTCGTATGCATGCTCGTACGTGGACTCGATAGTGATGATGCCATTGGGGCCTGGCATCTTGAGCTTGAGGTACGTGTAGTTGGGGACCGCCATGAACTTGGCGTAGCACGGCCGCCCCAAGATGGCATGGTAGGTTCCCTTGAACCCAACCACCTCAAAGGTGAGGACCTCCTTGCGGTAGTTGGAGGGAGTACCAAAGTAGTTAGGCAGGTCGATGTGCCTGAGGGGCCGCGTACGTTTCCCCAACACAATGCCATGGAAAGGCGTGGCATCACCCTAGAGCTGTGACTGGTCGAGCTCCAGGAGCTCTAGGGTGTTGGCATAGAGGATGTTGAGGCCGCTGCCTCCGTCCATCAATACCTTAGTGAGCCAGGTGTTGCAGATGATGGGGTTGACGACAAGTGCGTACTGCCCGGGGTTCGGGACATAATTGGGATGGTCATCCCGGTCGAAGGTGATCGCCTCCTGAGACCAGTTGAGGTACCAAGGAGTGGCCACCTTTACCGAGAAGACCTCCCGACGCTCCCTCTTTCGCTGGTGTGCCGTGAGGCACGCTGAAGGCCCGCCGAAGATCATGAAGGCGTTGTGCACCTCGGGGTACCCATCGTCCTTGTCGTCGTCCCTATCGCCGGCACCCCTCTTGGCATCATTGTCGAGGAGCCCGAGCCTGGCATAGTAGCACCGGAGCATGGTGCATTCCTCGAGGGCATGCTTCACCGGGCCTTGGTGGTACGGGTAGGGTTTCTTAAGCATATCATCGAAGAGCCAGGGGCCCTGGGGCCTCAGGGATTCTTGCGCTTTGTGGCCGCAAATAGGCCAGCCTCGAGGACTTCCTGCTTCCCCTAGTGACCCCTCTTTTTTTTCTTGGGGAGGTGGGAAGTAGAGGCCCCGAGGGCCTCATCCCTTCGCTTCCCCTTGGCATCGTTGTCAGGGAAGATGGCCCCAATGGCCTCTTCACTCGAGGCGAAGTTGGTGGTGATGTCAAGGAGCATGGCCACCGAGGTTGGCACGTTTCGGCCCAACTCTTGGACCAGGTCTCGGTAGGTGGTGCCAGAGAGGAAAGCCTAGACAATCTCCGAGTCACCGACGCTTGGCAACTCAGTGCATTTCTTGGAGAAGCACCGGATGAAGTCTCAGAGAGACTCGTCCGGTGCCTGGTGACAACTCTTGAGGTCCTAGGAGTTCCCAAGGTGCATGTATGTGCCCTAAAAGTTTCCGACAAAGACCCTTACCAAGTTGCGCCAGTCGTGGATCTATGAGGGAGGGAGGTGTTCGAGCCAGGCTCGCACCGAGGCTGTCAAGAACAATGGGAGGTTACAGATGATGAGCAGGTCATCATCCATGCCACCTAGCTGACAAGCCAGGCGGTAATCGGCCAGCCAAAGTTCGGGATTGGTCTTGCCGCTGTATTTCGTGAGGTTGGCCGGTTGCCGAAACTAGGCTGGGAAATGGTCTGCTAAAGACTCGAGGGCCAGGTGGCTCAGGAGAAGGACTGCGGTCCTCCCCGCTATCATAGCAGCCACCTTGCTGCACATGGTAGCCTCAGGCGGGACCCTCACTGTCATGGCGCCGTCACCTGCCGACCACCTCATGGTCACCCTGTGCCTCACGTTGGTTGCCAAGGCGATCGTGCAGCAAGGGGACCCTATTGATCATCGGTGCGCGAGCGGGTTCGGGACAAGCCGAGGCCTCCCTGTCCTACCGAGGCAGTGCCATGGGAAGGTCTGAGGCGCCTCCGTGCCATCGGGAGGCGGAACTCTTGGCTTGCTGCACTGCGGTGGTCTCGAGGAGATCCCGGAGCTCACCGCAGACCCGTCACCCCTCCGTAGTAGAGGGCTTGGGCATCATTCGGACTAGCATTGCTGCAGCCGTGATGTTCTGGCTAGCGTGATTGAAGATTGGGGGTTGCTCGCCCCCTTCATCATCATTGATGCGGTGGTGGACATTGCGAGCCCTCTGCTAGTGTGGTAGAACCTCCTAAGTTATAGGGCCCACATGCACCTGTCACTGTCCGGCGACCTTTGACATCTATGCATATGTTTCCATGAACTTAAAAAGACTGTCGGGTGTCCTCGGGGAACCCCGAATCATCCATGATTTCCGAGCAGGATCATGTTACAGAGTCATTGTAGTATTACAACATTTATTCAAATATCAAAACCAGAGTAAAAATAGCGGAAGTCTTACGATAACATAGTTTACAAACCAGTTGTTTCAAACATTACAAACTAAGTTCTTTAATTATTACAAACCATAGTAGTAGTGGAGTGGCATAATTAATATATACATAACACACAAAATAAACATCCTGCCCAGGGATCACACATTTACTTCTCATCGTCAGAACGAACGATAGTCAAGCAGCACAATCCAAAACAGATCCGCTCATGAGGTTCACCTGCAACAAGGGGTCAACAAACCCTGAGTACAAAAGTACTCAACAAGACTTATCCGAAATATTAACTGATAAACTCAGTAATGCAGGCTCAGGGATTCAAGGTATAGCTTTAACAATGATCAAAGTTCTTTTGCGTAAAAGCTCTTTTAACAACATTCTTTATATAGAAAACTTCTCAAGAATTATATATAAAGCTGACACGATCCGCACTAAGATCATGAAACTTCATATTCAGCACCTTCACAAGCCTTATTCAAGTTTCGGTTATTAATACTACGATGATGAACAGTGAGTTGAGTCTCCATAACCGAGGAGCAACGACGATTCGAACCGATTAAACCCAGCTGGGGATTCCAGACCACACGACATATGTAGGTCCCCGACTCACATATATCAACCTACCCTCGGATCCTCTAAAACAAGAACGGGTCCGCGCCACCCGAGAACACAGTACTCCACCATTCTAGCCCATGGCCACGTGGGTACACGCTATTCCCGCCATCTCTCCACTCCCAGTGCGTGAGTAGCCATTCTCGTAATAGAATTGCCAAGTTCAGGCTTACCGGAGTATGTGGTTAGTACTACAAATTCTCATCTCATACAATTCAACAACGGACGTGCCTTGATCGACACAGGCGGAAAGAACCCGCTCACAAGACCTCCATGTCTTGTGGCTCACACACACCGAGTCCGCCTGGTCTAGATTTATTACTCCACATTCCCATATCACATGCTAACATAATTAACCAATGTTCCATTTAAAACTTGCAGGTGGCAGGTAGTCACCCGACTTTCATCGTTCTACGCATAGCTAAGCAAAACTAGGCATATACGAGTTAAAACGGTTAACAAGGTAGATAAGGAAAACAAGGTTGGTCATGCATCAATTAGGTTTTCACTTAACTCCTAATCACTTAATGCAGTATATGAAAGCAAAAGCAAAATCAATTTGTAAAACACAAGGTAGGGTTTAAATGCATCCGGGGCTTACCTTCGTTGACGGAAAAGTCCGATTCCTGCGACGTTACACAAGTATTCGATCCGACCTCAATAGACGGATTAACCTCCTCAACAGCTTGATTAACTACCACGTTTTCACCTTCGTTCACTACACGTAATAATAATGCCATGTTTAACATGATGCGGAATACGAAATATGATGCTCGATGATGGATGCAAAATTAATAATTTGAATACAACTTTCCTTCGCGGTACAGTTGCAAGTCAAACAAACTAAATCTTTTTCGTAACACATTTATCAACTACCAAGGATCATTAACAACAAATGATCCGAGGTCATCACTCAATCCAAAAGTCCAAACAAAAACCTAAATCATTAAAGGTTACTATTTGCTTTTATGAATTAATTATTTAATTCAAAATTATGAAATAAATCAACTTATTCTGATTGAGCTCAAAATTTTAGTACATGTTCATTACATGTTAACTAAGTGGCAAAACAAATTTCATAATTTTTGGATAAATAAATAAGCCTAGAAAAATCATGGAAATCCATTTATGAATAAATTGAGCAATTTTTATCACATTTAAAAATTACTGAAAAACATTATTTCATATTTTTCTTAAATACTATACCTCACAGAGAAGTCACTCAAAAATTTTCATAATTTTTGGAGCTCTAAATAAATCTACACAAAAATAACAAAAATAGACACTATTCATTCAAATCTGAAAATAGAAAAATCCATTTGAACGCTGAGTCACTGACAACGGGTCCCACATGTCATCTTCAACCTCCGACGTTGACCACGGCAGCGACGGCTCTGACCGGAGATAACTCGCCGACAGTGAGTCCAATGGCGATGGCCAAGGTACCAAAACGTTCACCAAGATTAGGCGCATCTATTGATGTCCCTACTTGATCTGATAACGGTCCTATGCTAGCTCAACGTCGGCCATGGCGGATGCGGTGGCACGGCAGTGCTACGCCGGTGAAACGAAGCCAAAAACGGGGAAACAGAGGGCATGGGAAGGTCCAGTAGCTCACCACGAACACGTTCAAGCAAGAATTAAGGCCGGAGAAGCAACGGTGAAGCGGGGCGGCGTTCACAGCGATCACAGCGGTGCGAGCAATGGCGACGGTGGTGTTCCAGTGGCTGTGGTGGACAAAACGAGCAATCAACAAGATATTAAGCACCATGGCATCACGGAGAAGCTGAAACAATGCTTCCTGAGATCAGAAGCTCACTGTATAGTACTGGCCACGACGGCGCTCGCTCGACGGGGACTCTGCCGGCCGCGAGGAAGAAGAGCGTGGTCAGCGAGTTCCTGGCGAAATCAGCCGACCACAGTTGGCTGGGTGGATGCGCAAGAGAAAGACGGAACTGGAACGACCTTTACCAAGACGACCACGGCACTAGGGAGACGGTGCGGGCTCGCCGGAGCTATGGCGGTGGCGTCGGGAAAAACAGAGCAAGAGAGCGGGGCCAACGACGACGACCTGGGCTAAATAGAGCAGCTCAGAAGCACAAGGAAGCTGCACTGTGGCCTTCACCGCGCCAGCGCGATGCCAAAGACGGCCACGACCGCGCCTGGAAGCAAACCAAAGGTCGCCGCCGGTGTAGCGTGAGCGGTGAGTACTGTTCATCGAAATTACAAGTTTGCCATTCACCAAAATTCACCAATTACTCCCAAATTTTCATAACAACTCAAAAATCTCCAAAAATAAAAGTTGTTCAAAATCAAAAGTTCTACAACTTTGCTTTTACAACCATTTCCTAATTCGGTCTAGATTTTGAAATGAACTTTTGAATTCAAATAGGGAAATTTAACGAATTACGCCTTTTTGAATTACTCAAAATTTTTCTAAACAACTTGAAAAACTCCAAAAATAAACTTTGTATAACTTGCCAAGCTCTACACTTTTGCTTTTGGGCCCAACCCCAAAATATGCTTAGATTTTGAAATGGATTTTCAGGGTAGGATTTAAATGTGGAAAAGCAGGGTTTTCTTGAAAAATTCAAAATCCAAACAAACATTGAACTTGAGTCAAACAATACATTGCAACACATACCACATAAATATAAACTTGTATTAGTGTATGCATATCAAAGTTTTCACCAAATGCCAAATGCTTTGCAATGCATATGATGACATGCCAAATTTTAATATTTAAACACCCGAGGTGTTACAATCCTTCCCCCTAAAAGAAATCTCTCCCCGAGATTCAAAGCCATAGGGTAAGTAATGGAAAAGGAAATGTGTCGCGAGAACACATACAAACTCTGTCCATAAAACAGCTGAGATCCCTTTACAAAACACAAATTGCACTACCGAACTCAACTAACATTACTCTATTCTATATTGACGCTAGAAATTCTGGAAACTTTTCTAACAAGTAGTCTTCTGATTCCCAAGTAGCTTCCTCTTCTGAATGTTGATTCCATTGTATTTTATAGAACTTGATTGTCCATCTTCGAGTAACATGATCTTTCTGATCTAACACTCGGATAGGATATTCGGAATAAGTTAAATCCGGTTCTAGTTCCACTCCTTCAACTTCAACATTCTGTTCAGGCACTCGGAGACACTTCTTCAATTGAGAAACATGGAACACATCATGCACAGCTATGAGACGTTTAGGTAATTGCAAGCGATATGCCACTTTTCCATACCTCTCTAAAATTTGATATGGTCCAATGTATCGAGGTGCCAACTTTCCTTTAACACCAAAACGGGTAACTCCCTTCATTGGTGATACTTTCAGATATACAAAATCTCCTTTGGTAAATACCAATGGTCTCCATCTTCTATCCGCATAACTCTTTTGTCGGGATTGAGCTATCTTTAAATTACTCTGTATTTGCCTAACCTTGTCTTCTGTTTCTTTCACAAGGTCAACTCCAAAGAATCTTCTTTCTCCAGGTTCAGACCAACTCAATGATGTTCTGCATCTACGACCATAGAGTGCTTCAAATGGAGCCATTCTAATGCTTTCCTGATAACTATTGTTGTATGAGAACTCGGCCAAAGGTAAGCATTTGTCCCACTTATTGGAATAGTTAAGGACACAACACCTTAACATATCTTCAAGTACTTGATTAACCCTTTCAGTCTGTCCATCAGTCTATGGATGATAAGCTGTACTATACAGAAGTTTAGTACCCAATGAAGAATGCAATTGTTTCCAAAAGTTGGAGACAAACTGTGTATCCCTATCTGACACAATAGTCTTGGGTATTCCATGGAGACTCATAATTCTTGCTAAGTACATTTTGGCATATTGGATCGTAGGATATATTGTCTTAACTGGAAGAAAATGTGCTGACTTAGTGAGTCGATCTACAATAACCCATACTGAGTCAAATCCTTTTGATGTCTTGGGTAGACCAACAATAAAATCCATACTTATGTCCTTCCACTTCCAAGATGGAATAGGCAATGGTTGTAATTCACCAGCAGACCTCAGATGTATAGCTTTCACCTTTTGACAAGTATCACACTTCGCTATATATCTAGCAATTTCTATTTTCATTTTAGTCCACTAGAATCTTTGCTTCAAATCATGGTACATCTTGTTACTTCCCGGATGGATTGATAACCTAGTAGCATGTGCCTCATCTAGAATTGACTGCCGCAACTCAGGAACTTTTGGTACCACCAGGCGATCCTTGAACCATAACACATCTTCATTGTCAATACTAAAGCATTCCGCTTTTCCATTCTTGACTCTTTCCTTGATATGGGCTATACCCTTGTTTTCCTTCTGAGCAGCAATAACTTGATCTCGAATAGTGGCTTCAACAATTATGTTGGTCAAACTTCCTTGTTGAATTACTTCTACATTCAACTTCTCCATTTCTTGACATAAATTCAAATCCATTGTCCTCACTATCAGACAATTGCAATAACCTTTGCGACTGAGGGCATCTGTAACTACATTTGCTTTACCGGGGTGATAATGTACTTCCAAGTCATAATCCTTAATCAGTTCTAACCATCTTCTCTATCGCATGTTCAACTCTGACTGAGTAAAGATATACTTTAGGCTTTTGTGGTCTGTATACATATGACATGTATTACCAAGCAGGTAATGCCGCCAAATCTTCAGAGCATGAACCACAGCTGCTAACTCCAAGTCATGGGTCGGATAGTGTTCTTCATGTTGCTTAAGTTGCTGAGATGCATAAGCAATGACTCAACCTTCTTGCATCAATACACATCCAATACCAATACCTGAAGCATCACAATAAACATCAAACGGCTTCTCGATGTCAGGTTGGGCTAATACTGGTGCAGTGGTTAATAGTCTCTTCAAAATCTGGAAAGCCTCCTCACAATCTGATGACCAGACAAACTTAACTTGTTTCTTCAACAATTCAGTTATGGACTTTGATATTTTTGAGAAATCTGGAATAAACCGGCGGTAATATCCTGCCAAACCCAGAAAACTCCGAACTTGATGAACTGTGGTTGGCGGTTTCCAATCAAGCACATCCTTCACTTTGCTTGGATCAACTGCAACTCCTTCGGCTGACAAGACATGTCCAAGAAATTGCACTTCCTTAAGCCAAAAATTACACTTGCTGAACTTGGCATATAGTTGATGTTCTCTCAAATGGGTCAGAACAATTTTGAGATGTTCCGCATGTTCTTTCTTATTCTTGGAATATACTAAAATGTCATCAATAAACACCACTACAAACTTGTCTAGCTCAGGCATGAATACTGAGTTCATTAGATACATGAAATGAGCTGGAGCATTTGTCAAACCAAAAGACATTACCAAGTATTCATATAATCCATATCTTGTGGTAAACGCCGTTTTGGGAATATCTTCAGGCTTTATCTTGATTTGGTGATATCCTGATCTCAAATCTATCTTGGAGAAAACTTTGGCTCCGGCCAATTGATCAAAAAGCAGATCTATCCGAGGTAATGGATATTTATTCTTGATGGTCACTTCATTCAACGGACGATAGTCAACACATAACCTCAGGGTCTCATCTTTCTTTTTCACAAAAATTGCCGGACATCCCCAAGGTGAAGAACTAGGTTGGATAAACCCTTTCTCAATCAATTCTTGTAACTGAGTCTTCAACTCGGCCAATTCCTTAGGTGGCATTCTATAAGCTCTCCGAGAAATCGGAGCTATTCCCGGTTGTAACTCTATATTAAACTGTACATCCCTATCAGGTGGTAGACCGGGTAAATCTTCAGGAAACACATCCAGAAATTCACACACTACCAGAATATCTCTAATCTCTTCGACAGCAGTTGCACAAATCTTGCCCAATGATCTTCTTAGGGTTGGAAGTTGGATAAGAAGTTGAGAATTACTATCAGGCAAATTTACTCTTAAAGTCCTATTCAAAATATCTATAACAGCCTTATGCTGATACATCCAATTCATTCCCAAAATTACATCTATATCCTGATCCTTAAGGATAATCATGGTAGTGGGAAAAATATGCCCACCTAGGTTTACGGGTACCTGGTATGCCATTTCCTTAGTACATAGACGTCCCCCGGGCGACTGTATAAAGAAACTTTCCTTTGTTGCCCCAATTGAAATTTCATGCTTCACGACAAATGTTCTATTGATGAATGAATGCGATGCGCCAGAATCAAAAAGTATAACTACAGGGTGATTGGCAACAGGAAACATACCCATCATCACTGGCTCCCCTTCCGGAATTTCTCCAGCTTGAATATAGAACACCCGTCCTGTCTTCCTCTCATCTTTGCCCTTTTGAGCATTCTGATTAGGGTTCTTGTTTGGTGCCTGACCCTGTTGTTGATTAGCAGGGGCCTTCTGATAATTTTGATTAGCCTACCTAGGATATGGACATTCCCTAGAGAAATGACCAGTTCTTCCACAATTGTAACACGGATAGTTGTGACCCTGGGATGTTGGAGCATTGCCACCAGGAGTATTGGTTGACTGTGAACTCGGATAGGTTATAGCAGGACAGACATTTGACTATTGCCCGGCTTGGAACTGCGGTGGACGATAAGGAGGACGATTATGATGTACTGGATGATAAATCACCCTCTGCCTCTTCGGATTTCCTCCAAAAGATCCAGATGGCACACTCTTTTTCTTTTTGAGCTCCTTATGCTGCCGATACTTTGATTCCGAAGCAATTGCAATATTTACTGCCTCATGATAAGTAACATTAGTGCAAGTGGTCATCATAGTCTGCAACTTGGTATTCAGGCCTCTCATAAACCACCTCTTCTTCTTGGCATCAGTATTGACATGTTCGGATGCATATTGGGACAGATGATTAAATCTTCCCACATACTGCATCATGGTTTGATCTCCTTGTTTCAAAGCAAGGAATTCATCTAGCTTCATAGCCATCACTCCTTCAGGGATATAATGGGCTCTGAAGGCAGTACGGAACTCAGCCCAAGTTATTGGAATACCAGCAGGTTGCATAGCCACTAAGTTTGCCCACCAAGCACTTGCTGCTCCTCTAAGTTGTTGGGCGGCAAACGTAGGTTTCTGATACTCCATGCATGGGATAAGGTCAAATTTCTGCTCCATGGTTCGAAGCCAGTCATCAGCCTCCAATGGTTCATCTGCCTTGGTGAACACTGGGGGTCTTGTGTCTGTGAAATCAACATATGTAGCCTCTTGTCGGTTATGGTGGTGTCCACGGTTTCCGTACATCTAATTCTGATTACTCTGGGCCATCTCATGAAGCAAACGAGAATTTTCAGCCGTCACATTGACAAGTGCAGTTATAACATCAGCTAAATTGGTTGGAACAGGTGGCGGATCTGGAATACCATCCTCATCTTGTGAAGTTCCAGGAATATACGAACCCCGCGTACGACGCATCTGCTCATAACAAACCAAACTTTATTCACATGTCTTTATTGAATTGTACCAAAGCTTACTCTAGACACATTACAAAGAGTTTACTAATGTACAAACAAACCCACGAGTACGAGAACAAAACTACTTAACTTAACTAGAGCTACTATTATACAACTCTACTCTTTTCCTCAATTTCTTCAAACTTCAGGCTCGGTATCCATTCCGGAATTATTACCGCCTTCATCATCACTTTCATCGATCATTACTAATTCTTCAGGATCTTCTTCTTCTTCCTCTCCCGATTCATCATCATCGGCAAGGATGACACCAGGGTCCATGGCATCAGCTTGAGGCTCATGATTCGGATTTAGTAGATTGCTAAGCCTATGAACTTCCTCATGTAGATATGTATTATGTTCTTCTAAATCTTCTACATAGAATTCTAGCTCATGAGTTCTAGCTCTAGCTACATTTTCCCTGTGCCAAGCTTCATTTCTTCCTTCCACCGTACGAACTAACATACTTTCGCAGTTCCTGTGTGCGGTAGTGAGACGCCTCAATTGATCCTGTAATTCTCCCACCTGTATAGCATCCAAAGCCCTATCTCTAGTAGCTTGTGCTAACTCTGCGGAAATCCTCTGTATCTCTGCCTTAGGATCAGGCCTAGAACTGCTACTACTAGCACCATCGTTTCTAGGGGCAAGTTGGTGACGAGGAACTCCTTTGGGTCCGGTGGACTTACGGGGCGTCATCTTGGCACGAGCCATACTATAGGAAGCCAATTTAATCAAAGTAAGACCATTAGATCAAAATCTAAAAAGTAGCTAAAAGGGATTACATTCCTCAAACCAGACTCACTGCTTAACTCCAGACTAAGAGATGAAGGAAGTAATGAGTGAATTATTCCTGATGCATGAATCGTTCTTACGAACAAAAACATCAAAGTTTATAATGCACATAAACAACATTTATTTTTATATAGGGCATAGTATGATTACTACTCCACCACACAAAAACCTTTTTAATCAAATAGGGAATGGTGAGAAAGAAATAAGATAAGTCAGAAGCAATTTGGACCAAGTTAAATTTAGTCATCCAAATCATTTTGAAGTTTTTGTAAAACAATACAACAAAACCTTGTAACAATCGCTCTGATACCATTCTGTGGCAGAACCTCCTAAGTTATAGGGCCCACATGCACCTGTCACTGTTCGGCGACCTTTGACATCTATGCATATGTTTCCATGAACTTAAAAAGACTGTCGGGTGTCCTCGGGGAACCCTGAATCATCCACGATTTCCGAGCAGGATCACGTTACAGAGTCATTGCAGTATTACAACATTTATTCAAATATCAAAACCAGAGTAAAAACAGCGGAAGTCTTACGATAACATAGTTTACAAACTAGTTATTTCAAACCTTACAAACTAAGTTCTTTAATTATTACAAACCATAGTAGTAGTGGAGTGGCATAATTAATATATACATAACACACAAAATAAACATCCTGCCCAGGGATCACACATTTACTTCTCATTGTCAGAACGAACGATAGTCATGCAGCATGATCCAAAATAGATCTACTCATGAGGTTCACCTGCAACAAGGGGTCAATAAACCCAGAGTACAAAAGTACTCAACAAGACTTATCCAAAATATTAACTGATAAACTCAGTAATGCAGGCTCAGGGATTCAAGGTATAGCTTTAACAATGATCAAAGTTCTTTTGCGTAAAAGCTCTTTTAACAACATTCTTTATATAGAAAACTTCTCAAGAATTATATATAAAGCTGACACGATCCGCACTGAGATCATGAAACTTCATATTCAGCACCTTCACAAGCCTTATTCAAGTTCTGGTTATTAATACTACGATGATGAACAGTGAGTTGAGTCTCCATAACCGAGGAGCAACGACGATTCGAACCGATTAAACCCAGCTGGGGATTCTAGACCACATGACATATGTAGGTCCCCGACTCACATATATCAACCTACCCTCGGATCCTCTAAAACAAGAACGGGTCCGCACCACCCGAGAACACAGTACTCCACCATTCCAGCCCATGGCCACGTGGGTACACGCTATTCCCACCATCTCTCCACTCCCAGTGCGCGAGTAGCCATTCTCGTAATAGAATTGCCAAGTTCAGGCTTATCGGAGTATGTGGTTAGTACTACAAATTCTCATCTCATACAATTCAACAACGGACGTGCCTTGATTGACACAGGCGGAAAGAACCCGCTCACAAGACCTCCATGTCTTGTGGCTCACACACACCGAGTCCGCCCGGTCTAGATTTATTACTCCACATTCCCATATCACATGCTAACATAATTAACCAATGTTCCATTTAAAACTTGTAGGTGGCAGGTAGTCACCTGACTTTCATCGTTCTACGCATAGCTAAGCAAAACTAGGCATATACGAGTTAAAACGGTTAACAAGGTAGATAAGGAAAACAAGGTTGGTCATGCATCAATTAGGTTTTCACTTACTCCTAATCACTTAATGCAGTATATGAAAGCAAAAGCAAAATCAATTTGTAAAACACAAGGTAGGGTTTAAATGCATCCAGGGCTTGCCTTCGTTGACGGAAAAGTCCGATTCCTACGACGTTACACAAGTATTCGATCCGACCTCAACAGACGGATTAACCTCTTCAACAGCTTGATTAACTACCACGTTTTCACCTTCGTTCACTACATGTAATAACAATGCCATGTTTAACATGATGCAGAATACGAAATATGATGCTCGATGATGGATGCAAAATTAATAATTTGAATACAACTTTCCTTCGCGGTACAGTTGCAAGTCAAACAAACTAAATCTTTTTCATAACACATTTATCAACTACCAAGGATCATTAACAACAAATGATCCGAGGTCATCACTCAATCCAAAAATCCAAACAAAAACCTAAATCATTAAAGGTTACTATTTGCTTTTATGAATTAATTATTTAATTCAAAATTATGAAATAAATCAACTTATTCTGATTGAGCTCAAAATTTTAGTACATGTTCATTACATGTTAACTAAGTGGCAAAACAAATTTCATAATTTTTGGATAAATAAATAAGCCTAGAAAAATCATGGAAATCCATTTATGAATAAATTGAGCAATTTTTATCACATTTAAAAATTACTGAAAAACATTATTTCATATTTTTCTTAAATAGTATACCTCACAGAGAAGTCACTCAAAAATTTTCATAATTTTTGGAGCTCTAAATAAATCTACACAAAAATAACAAAAATAGACACTATTCATTCAAATCTGAAAATAGAAAAATCCATTTGAACGCTGAGTCACTGACAACGGGTCCCACATGTCATCTTCAACCTCCGACGTTGACCACGGCAGCGATGGCTCTAACTGGAGATAACTCGCCGACGGTGAGTCCAATGGCGATGGCCAAGGTACCAAAACGTTCACCAAGACTAGGCGCATCTATTGACGTCCCTACTTGATCTGATAACGGTCCTATGCTAGCTCAACGTCGGCCATGGCGGATGCGGTGGCACGGCAGTGCTACGCCGGCGAAACGAAGTCGAAAATGGGGAAACAAAGGGCATGGGAAGGTCCAGTAGCTCACCACGAACACGTTCAAGCAAGAATTAAGGCCGAAGAAGCAACGGTGAAGCGGGGCGGCGTTCACAGTGATCACGGCGGTACGAGCAATGGCGACGGTGGTGTTCCAGTGGCTGTGGTGGACAAAACGAGCAATCAACAAGATATTAAGCACCACGGCATCACGGAGAAGCTGAAACAATGCTTCCCGAGATCAGAAGCTCACAGTATAGTACTGGCCACGACATTGCTCGCTCGACGGGGACTCTACCGGCCACGAGGAAGAAGAGCGTGGTCAGCGAGTTCCCGGCGAAATCAGCCGACCACAGTTGGCTGGGTGGATGCACAAGAGAAAGACAGAACTAGAACGGCCTTTACCAAGATGACCACGGCACTAGGGAGACGGTGCGGGCTCGCCGGAGCTATGGCGGTGGCGTCGGGAAAAATAGAGCAAGAGAGCGGGGCCAACAGCGACGGCCTGGGCTAAATAGAGCAGCTCAGAAGCGCAAGGAAGCTGCGTTGTGGCCTTCACCACGCCAGTGCGACGCCAAAGACGGCCATGACCGCGCCTGGAAGCAAACCGAAGGTCGCCACCGGTGTAGCGTGAGCGGTGAGTACTGTTCATCGAAATTACAAGTTTGCCATTCGCCAAAATTCACAAATTACTCCCAAATTTTCATAACAACTCAAAAATCTCCAAAAATAAAAGTTGTTCAAAATCAAAAGTTCTACAACTTTGCTTTTACAACCATTTCCTAATTCAGTCTAGATTTTGAAATGAACTTTTGAATTCAAATAGGGAAATTTAACGAATTACGCCTTTTTGAATTACTCAAAATTTTTCTAAACAGCTTGAAAAACTCCAAAAATAAACTTTGTATAACTTGCCAAGCTCTACACTTTTTCTTTTGGGCCCAACCCCAAAATATGCTTAGATTTTGAAATGGATTTTCAGGGTAGGATTTAAATGTGGAAAAGCAGGGTTTTCTCGAAAAATTCAAAATCCAAACAAACATTGAACTTGAGTCAAACAATATATTGCAACACATACCACATAAATATAAACTTGTATTAGTGTATGCATATCAAAGTTTTCACCAAATGCCAAATGCTTTGCAATGCATATGATGACATGCCAGATTTTAATATTTAAACACCCAAGGTGTTACAGCTAGGCTCCTCCACCATCACCGCGACCCTACTGCTCCTGCTCGAGAGTGTCTCGGAGCTACTGCAGAAGAAGTCTAATCTTGCTCGACCTTGGCCTAAAGCTCACAGAGCTGCTCTAGGTCCAGGCGTTGAGGTTGTCCAAGGGCAAGGTTCTCGTTTCGCACTGCCGGTGGGACAATGCGTGAGGGTGTGGCATCGCCCGCTCCCAGGCAAAGTGGGGTATGGTTGCCTCCCCCCCTCGTCCTCATCGCCCATGCTTGGCATCCTGAGTCCGACATGGAAGCACTCACGAGTGGGATTATAAGTGCCTTCGTCATCAGAGTCGGAGTAGCCAAAGTAGTAGTCGCTCACGGCTAGGAAGCGGCGCATGGCTTTAGGATCACGAAGTCTAGAGAAGTCCGC
Organism: Miscanthus floridulus; assembly: GCF_019320115.1. NCBI lineage: Eukaryota > Viridiplantae > Streptophyta > Magnoliopsida > Poales > Poaceae > Miscanthus > Miscanthus floridulus. Next base: position 183,933 of record NC_089583.1, on the reverse strand, counting down.
TCTGGCCCATGCCTTGTCCTCCTTTGAGGAGTTAGTGTGGGCATGGGTCGAAGTCGTGGTGTCGAAGTCAAGGGCGAAGCGTTGGTGGCATCCTGAGGGCTCTACGTGAGCAGAAGCATAGGCGGAAGCATAGGTGGTGGTGGCATTTCTCAACCCGAAGGGGTACGGAGATGGTGCCATCGCTGGGTTTTACTCTGCCGCAGTCGACTCCTTAGGATGTGGCGGGGCAGAGCTTGATGATGGGGCATCGTCGTGGGCCACCGACGTCTTTCCCTCATCCAGGCTCAGGCTAGACAGGTCCCTAACTAGGGACCTTGTGCTAACAGCTAGGCATGGGATACCGGTGGAGGGCGGCGCGTCGCCCTGAGTTCACATGGTGTCGGGGTGGCCATGCCCATGTCGTGCCTGGCGAGCATGACTAGAGCGGCCGCCCAGGCACCGCCTGCGCCTAGGCTGCGGGTGCATGACGTTGTCATCGGTCGGTGGGGCTCGGGGTGTGAGAAGTATGATATCATACTCACATCCTAGAGACATGAACTCTAGGCTCCCAAACCAGATCATCATGCCGAGACACAGTGGTCGTACGGGGTCTGCCATCCAGAACTCGTTGGGGTGATGAAGCTGACACGCAGAGGCCCCTACCTGGCGCTCCAACTGTCGGTGTTTTGGACCGGCAGGCCCTCGACCAACTAGTAAAAATGTACTGCATGCCCCTAATCTCGGATGGTGATGCAAAGAGACACAAGGTTTATACTAGTTCGGGCAAAGGGTGCCCTACGTCCAGTCTGAAAGATCGATCTTGTATTCCTTGCACCGAAATGCTCATAGTAGGGGGTTACAAGCGGGGCAAGAGAGAGAGCTAGTCCCAGATCTCTACGTGGAGTGGCGTAGGTTGCTTGAGATGTTGATCTCAGGCCGTGGGGAAGCGTGCGCGTTACAGCATGTGTTCATCTACCTCGTGAGCCCGTTAGCTCTCTTCGTCCCTAGAGCTAGCCCTGGCTGCTTCCTTTTATAACCGCAAGGAGGGAGCTAGGAGTACATGAGAAAGCTATACATGGAGCCTTAGTGAGGAAGAAAGATCTAGCACTATAGCCCACTCATGTAGCAGCATGGTGATGGGAATAGCAATCGGGACTTGATTACTGGTGTGTCATGTCGGCCATGCCCTAGGCTATTGAGGTCGTGGGAGTCCCTGTTGATGTCTAGTTAGCATGGCCTCCACTGTAGGAGACATGCTAAGCCCTGTGGATTTTTGACTTGGTGGAGTGCCAAGGCCTAGCGGGTGCTGTAGTTGTTCGTGCCAAGGCCTGCTTTGCCGAGGCCTTAGAGGTGACCCGTTTACGATGCGGGGGCCTCGGCTGGTCAGCGTCGTACCCTGGTTTAGGTGGAATGGCATAGGACGTGCAGTCTACAGGGCATGGTAACCCCTGTATCATCAGTAGGGGATGGCAAAAAGGAGATTTGATTATTGTCTCATCACCCCTGTTGTTGTACCCTATCGGTCATGGCTGATGTAGCGGGTGTGACCAGACTGCATTAAATGGATGGGATAGCCTACCAGAGGGACGGTTGAGGCGGAGGCGACGAGGATGCGAGACGAGCCTGGCCTCAGGCAAGGCGCAGCAGGAACAGTACGTCCGAGGCCCTACCAGGGGGTCTCGGGCGAGACAGAGAATGAGCAGTGCATCTGAGGCCCTGCTGGGTGTCTCGGGCGAGCCGTAGATTTGGTCCGAGACCGTATTTTGGTTGAGCTAGCCTCAGATATCACCGTGGACTATTTCCTTAGTTTGACTAAGTGGGCCTCATTGGGGTCTTATGAGTTTTTTTTGTCTTTGCTTAGGGTACCCTTTTTTATGGTACCCGACAACCACCATCTCACTTATGCTTTCGTCCTCGCTTCACGTAAAAGAATTAACCCGGGGATGGTGGGATGGACTCTAGAAGCCTTATATGTTGGTCTATCCCACCTTTAACATCCAAGGTGGGACTAAACTCTCTACAATATCTCATTAACTTGCATATGGGCCACTATGGGCCAAATTCCAAACTGGGCCGGATGTCACAGTTTATATGGGTTCAAGTATGACAGTGCGACCGCTTGCGGGCTGCCATTGTACTTGTACTCTTATAAATTGGTCAGTTCTACGATAGCTGGCATCAGAGCAAGATTCAACGTTAATTGTCACATGTGTATTTAAAAACAATGGTTTTTGTTTTCCAAAACCCTTTTCTAGCAACTAATAGCTATATAAATAGGTATTTGAAATCTAAAGTGTGCCAATGATCACTTTCCTTATGCCCAAATTAAGGACTATTAGGTGGTTATTTAAGTACTAACATGGGGGTTTTTTCTTCGTCGTCCATACGGCGTGCTATTGTATGGATGCCATTCATTTGAATGGTAATGTTTGGATCAAATGCCTCCACGCCAAGGTAAGTTGATGAGTGGCATGACCATAGGATGTGAGCGTGCGGTCGGGGAGAGTTAGTTTTGGTACGGCTATGTATACATGCTTGCATGTGTATATGGTGCGTATTTAATTGTGGGTGTAAACTGTTATCGGGTAGCTTTGATACGGAAGTATATATATGGGTATACATATATGGAAATATTTAGATCTACATTCTGCATATTTCATTATGGGTTTGGGCTGAAATGAAACTCTTATGCAGGTACACTAACAACAAAACATGTAGCTCGACTAGTTACGCTATATATGAGAGAATGTATGTATGCCACCGTGTATGTCGTTAGAAATAATTTTTCCTAAGTTTATGAGGACGTACGGAACGTGCATGCATCATGATAAATAATTATTCAATAATTACATTATTCCTCCCCTTATAGATCTCTACTCGGTTATGTAACTCTTATCCATTATGACTTTGTCTCATGAGAGTTTCCTGTTGATGTTGGAACTCCTGCTTTGCTTTGGAGAGTCTCGCACTTTGCGGGGTATTATGAACAGCCCCTCTATCACTGGAATGAAGTATACCTAGAGGGACTTGCACCAGCAGCTTGCACGGGCCCAACATGTAGTGGTGGATCTTCAGCATGAGGTGCATTATCTGAACAATCAACTACACCCGATCCTTAGTAAGGAAGACGAAGATCTAGAAATGTTAGTAGAAGATGACGGCTAGGACGAGGAAGAAGTGGAGCCAGAGAATATGGATGATCCTGTCTCCGACCTTGACAATGATCTTAATGAAGATTAAAGTCGCCTAGTGACTAGTATGTTAACACGCTGCGAGCCCAATAAGTGATCAAATTGGTGATGTCATGTTGCGAGAATGAATTATCATGCCTCTGTTTTTATTGTATGAAGTTAAGATTCTCTCCAGTAATTTCAGTTGGGCATGATTATATAATTCATCTACAATCTCTTGACATCATCCAATAATCACTTATTATTGCAACTTTGTAGATGACTCGCACTCATGCTGGAGCAGGCAGTAGCCAAGAGGGCAATGACGGTGACTTACCACCACCGCCACCACCATCTGCTAGTGAGTTCTTTGCCCAATTCTTGGGAAGACAAAGAACTATGGAGGAAGCTCTGCACCTCATTGCACAAAACACAGCTCGTGCCCACCCACCGCAACAAGGGCCTGAGCCAAACTAGTACAGCACCTTTAAGGAGTTTCAGGATACAAAGCCTCCTATTTTCAAGGTGGCAGACGAACCGCTATAGGCAGACGAGTGGCTCAACACCATTGAGCAGAAGTTTTGTCTGCTAAGAGTCACCAAGAACCTAAAGGCTGAGTATGCGTCCCATTAGTTGCAGGGACCGGCAGGGATTTGGTGGACCCATTTCCTATCCTCCTTACCTACCAATGCACAGGTCATGTGGGAGCAGTTCAAGTTGGCCTTTCGGGGACATCACATTCCCCTAGGGCTAATGCGCATGAAGGTAGATGAATTTATGAGGCTCACACAAGGGACTAAGACCCTCACTAAATATATGCATGCTTTCAACAACCTGTCCAGGTATGCCCCAGGTTTTGTTGATACTGAAGAAAAGAAGATAGAAAGTTTCAAGCGAGGTCTTGGCACTAAGTTGATGAAGACTATGGCCAACTCCAAGTGCACCACCTACAATGAGTTCATCAGTGATTCATTGACTCAGGAAAACCAAAACAATCTGCATGCGGTAGCAAAGAGCTGCGAGAGGGCAGCTGAGGTGGGTGCCTCAGGATCTTCATAGTCCAGAGCTCTAGTAGTAGCTAGGTCACCAGTTCGACCACCAGCACCCAAGTTATGACCTTAGAAGGTATTTCGTAAGGCATTCACCATTGCCTTACCCAAGGGGAATGGAGGGCAAGGAAGCTCCACAGGACCCAAGAACAATCAACCCTGCTTCAACTATAATCAAGTAGGTCATTGGGCCAAGGAATGCCCCCATCCTAAGAAGATCAGCAATCAAAACCAAGGAAATCAGAGGCAGGCGAACACAAGGGCACGTCTGGGATACATGCACTATACCACTATTGAGGAAGTGCCCACAGGAGAAGTTGTCATGGCTGGTATGTTTCTTGTCAACAAGCATCCCACTATTGTTTTATTTGATTCGGGAGCTTCTCATTCTTTTATGAGTTAAGCATTTGCATCTAGACATGATTAGAAAATAATTGAAGTAAGCAAGGGTGGTTACAATATAAGTTCAGCAGGGGCTACTATTTCTACAAATAAGATAGTCAAAAACATGCTCATCTCTATATTAGAGAGGGAGTATACAACGGATTTGATAATATTGCCCGGATTATCTATAAATGTGATCTTAGGCATGAATTGGATGAAACATCATGGTGTTCTCATTGACACTAGCACTCAGATAGTTATGTTGAGAGAGCCAAAGGGGGGTAATGCTTTCCTAGTACCACTTTCCTGCAACTTTGAACTACATAACTTGTCTTGTGCTATCCAAGCCACTACCCTATGTGATATCCCAGTTGTTTGTGAGTTTCCTGATGTGTTCCCAGATGAGTTACTAGGTTTACCACCTGATAGGGATGTGGAATTTAAGATTGAGTTAGTGCCAGGTACGACACCTATCTCAAGAAGGCCGTATAGAATGCCACCAAATGAGTTAGCAGAACTTAAGATTCAGTTACAAGATCTGTTGGACAAGGGTCTTATTCAACCTAGTTCATCTCCCTGGGGCTGTCTAGCATTGTTTGTGAAAAAGAAGGACAAGTCACTGAGAATGTGTGTAGATTACAGACCACTCAATGCTATGACCATCAAGAACAAGTACCCGTTGCCCCGCATCGATATCTTATTCGATCAGTTGGTGAAGGCAAAGGTATTCTCCAAGATTGACTTGAGATTAGGCTATCATCAGATAAAGATTAGGCCAGAGGACATACCTAAAACTGCTTTCTCTACTAGGTATGGCTTATATGAGTATTTAGTTATGTCCTTCGGACTAACAAACGCTCATACCTACTTCATGTACCTGATGAATTCGGTATTCATGCCCGAGCTTGACAAGTTTGTGGTAGTGTTTATCGATGATATATTGATTTATTCAGAAAATGAGGCAGATCATGAAGAGCATCTAAGGATTGTTCTATCCAGATTGAGGGAGCATAAGCTATATGCGAAATTTAGCAAGTGTGAATTTTGGTTGAGCAAAGTACCTTTCTTAGGTCATATCTTATCAAGATACAAAATCTCAGTAGACCCATCAAAAGTACAAGAGGTCATGGATTGGAAGGCCTCGACTTTGATTCATAAAGTTTGGAGTTTTCTAGGGTTAGTAGGATATTATTGTCGTTTCATTCCAGATTTCTCAAAGATAGCTAAGCCCATGACCAGACTACTTTAGAAAGATGAGAAGTACAAATGGACACTAGAATGTGAAGCAACTTTTCACACCCTCAGAACTCTGTTAACTACCGTGCCTGTCTTAGCGCAACCCGACATTGAGAAGCCTTTCGATGTATTTTGTGATGCATTAGGTACAGGTTTGGGGTGTGTGCTTATGCAAGAAGGAAGAGTTATTGCATATGCTTCTCGGCAGTTGAGAAAACATGAAGTCAACTACCCCACGCATGATTTAGAACTTGTAGTAGTTGTTCATGCGTTAAAGATATGGAGACATTATTTGTTGGGCAATGTATGTCATATATATACTGACCACAAAAGTCTCAAGTATATCTTTACCCAACCAGAGCTAAACATGAGGCAGCGAAGATGGTTAGAATTGATTAAGGACTACAATTTGGAAGTGCATTACCATCCGAGGAAAGCCAGTGTAGTAGCTGATGCACTTAGTCGGAAATCTCATTGTAACACTATGGAAGCATTGTTAGAAGATGGCTTCAATTTGTTACATCCTGTTGTACTGCACAATATCACTATCAGTGGTTCACTTGAGAGCAAAATCATAGAGCTGCAGCAGACAGATATAGGTATAAGTCACATCAAGAGAAAAATGCAAGAGCAAGAAACCAAACATTTTAGATTAGATGAAAAGGGTGTACTATGGTTTGATGACCGACTTGTGGTACCGAAAGACCATGAGCTTAGAAATCAAATTTTAGATGAAGCTCATTCATCCAAATTGTCTATCCATCCAGGTAGTAGTAAGATGTACCAAGATTTGAAAACCCGTTTTTGGTGGACTAAGATGAAGAAAGAGATCACAGCCTATGTCGCTAGGTGCGACAACTACAGCAGAGTAAAAGCTGTTCATATGAAGTCTGCCGGATTACTCCAGCCTTTACCTATTCTAGGTTGGAAATGGGAAGAAATCAATATTGACTTTATCACAGGTCTTCCAAGGACACCGCAAGGTCACAATTCCATATGGGTCATTGTTGATCGTCTCACCAAGTCAGCACATTTTATACCGGTTCACACAACATATCATGTGGGGAAGTACGCTGAGTTGTACATTTCTCAGATTGTGAGACTACATGGAGTACCTAGGACCATAATCTCAGAATGAGGACCACAGTTCGTAGCTCATTTCTAGGAACACTTACACCAGGCCTTGGGAACTAAGCTAATCATAAGTTCGGCATACCATCCACAGACTTCCGGATAGACAGAGCGAGTGAACCAAATCTTAGAAGACTTGCTAAGAGCTTGTGTTATATCTTCCAAGGGTTCATGGAAGAAATGGTTACCTTTAGCTGAGTTCTCCTACAACAACAGTTATCAAGCAAGCATCAAGATAGCTCCGTTTGAAGCCTTGTATGGCAGAAAATGTAGAACTCCATTGAATTGGATTGAGCCCGGTGAAAGGAGATACTTTAGTATTGACTTTGTAACTAAAGCTGAAGAGCAAGTGTGTATTATCCAACAACATATGAAGGCAGCTCAATCAAGACAAAAGAGTTATGCTGATAGAAGAAGAAGACCACTGACTTTTGAAGTGGGTGACCATGTATACTTGAAAGTATCACCTATGAAAGGGGTGAAGAGATTTGGAATGAAAAAGAAGCTTGCGCCTAGATATGTAGGTCCATACAAGATCCTAGAATGAAAAGGGAATGTTGCTTATAAGTTGCAACTTCCACCCGAGATGAATGCAATATTTGACGTCTTTCATGTTTCTTAGTTGAAGAAATGTCTTCGTGTACCGGAAGAAGCTATTGCACCCACCAACATGAAGCTTCAATCAGATTTGACCTATGAAGAAAAGCCAATCTGAGTGTTAGAAGAGATGGAAAGAGTAACACAGAGTAAGATCATTAAGTTCTATAAGGTGGTGTGGAACAATCACAGTGAACAAGATGCTATGTGGGAACAAGAGGATTATTTACGAGAGGTTTATCCTGCCTTTTTCCAAGAATGGTAGGTCTTGCAAATCTCGGGACGAGATTTTTATAAGGGGGAGGGGCTGTAACACCCTAGGTGTTAGCCTTGCATAAATTGACTTGCATTGCATGAGCATGAGCATCAAGCATTCATATTTAAGCTTTTACAATTAAAACATGTGTTTGAAACGTTTGCAACATTGCTTGTTATTTCATGTTTCCATGTGTATATGCATATGATCATGAGTGAATACATGTAAATGGTTTATGTGAGTCACTAAAACACATTAGCTACACTTAGGTTAACAAATGGAACATTGTTCATGAAGGTCACCTTTCATGATCAAGTACTTAAGTGATGTTATATGTGTTGACCTGTATAGCCCAATGTGTGACCAATGCAAGAAATGAGTGTGTGACCTTACAAATAGCTTAAACATGTTTAGAAGATCTTTATGAACAACTTTGGTATTCATGGTTAGGGGCAATTTGGTCACTAAGCCATAGTTTGAATGTATACTATCATTTGAATGTAGCATGTTTGACCAAGTTTGAACTATGTGCTAGAGACCTTGCATGGAAGTGGTCACTAAAGCAAAGTTGTAGTATTTGGCAAGAGGAACAACTTTTATTTTTGGGTCATTGACTAGTTTAGCTCCTAACATGCTTGAATTAGGCTCACAAAAAATCATCAAATCACTATTTGCAACACTTAGCAAATTTTGCTAAGTCAGTGTAACTGACAGTGTTGAGGCAGCCACCTTTGAGATGACATTACTCCTTAACCGTTGAGAATTAGGTCTTGATCGTTTAAGATGAATTATAGCTGGTACATAGAGCTACAGCTTTTGTTTAGATCGTTGGCGCTAATTCTTCACGGTTTCGAAGATCAAGCTCCACGAAAACACGCTGTCAGGCTTGGTTTGCAGCTATGATGACTAATTGAATCGCTGGTTTCAGTGGCCGACCGACGCCAGAAGATGGCCGCCGCGTGGAGGAAGCAATGCCGTGCATCGCCGGCACCCTACCTAGCATGGCCAAGCCAGGCCAGAGCCGGCTTTATCACCCCAGCGCTCGCCCGCACTACCCCGCACTCACATTTCCTTTTCTGGCCTCCTACTTCACCGTCCGCAGCAGCCGTAGCAGCGCCAAGCTCGCTGCCGTCGCTTGCCAGCCACCAGTTTGCCTTGCCTCGCTTCTCCACCACCGCAACCACTCCACCGTCACCCCCGTGACTCACCGCATCCGCCCGTGCTCGTTGACCACGCCCGGTAAGCCTCCGTGCCGCGCTTGACCTCGCCGGAGTATCACCGTCGAGCCCGTCACCGTGGCTGGAGCGCCTCTGTCCACCATTAGCTATGAGATCTTGTGCGTTAGGTTCGTCTTGGTTAGTAGATGCTCATCTGCGCTTTAGCTTGCATCGCCGTGGCCACCGCTGGCGTAGCGCCATCGTCCAGCTCCGCCGAGCCGCCATGGCCGCCGCCGTCGTCCTTCGCGCCGTTGATCCGCCCGCCTAGATAGCCCAACATGTGCGCTAGGTCGAGAAGGTCACCGTAGTGTAGGTGCCGTCGCTGGTGAAGCTCACCATCGACAAGCTTTGGCCGCGCAGCGTTGAACAGCGCCACCTCCTCTGTTTTACCGTCGCTGACACGTGGGTCCCGTCTGTCAGCGGCTCAATCTTGAAAGCTAGTGCATTTATTTTCAGATTTACATTCACCTTTGAAAATTTATAAGTAGAGCTCTAGAGCTCCAAATTTTGTGAACCAAATTTTGTAGTGTTCCTTAGGAATTGTAGTATTTAGGAAAAATATGATATTAGCATTTTCAGTAGAGTTTTTGGAGCATTTTAATTGAAACTTGAAATGTGTTTTTGAAGGTATGTAAACTTATTTATTTTATATCTAGAGTTCCTGTGCTCCAAAAATTATGAAATTTATGTGGTGAGCTATTCTTGACAAGTATAAGCTCTGGTAAAAATTGGAGGGTCAGTGCTTGCATGGATTTGTAGTTATAGATTTTCCTTTTATAATGAGGTAATCCTTGTATGAATTTTTATAAATTATTTATGAATCCTATGTTCATGAAATTTGTTGGAGCTTGTCCTAGTACCATATGGATGTTAATAAAAATATAAATCTATTGCTTGACACTTTTCACTAGGGTTTTCTATTTATGCTCTTTTAAGCCTTTCTGCCTTGTCATTTTTGCATAGGATGTTTTACTTGGTAAAATAGCTTGAAAGTTTTACAGTAGTCTTTTGGTAGCATTAGTAAGGCACTGTAAATTTTTGAGAATTTATGATGCACATTTATTATATGTTTATTATTTAACCTAAGTTTCTAAATAAAATAATAAAGACATTTAAATAAATAGTTTGGGCTTTACCATTATATTTTCTTGAGTGTATTTGATATGTTTGAACTATTGGTAGACTTTGTGTTGTCAAAATTTGAATGCTTACATGAAGTAAAAGTATTGTTGCTTTATAATTCGAGTTGGGAGGGTTTTCGGACAGATTCTGTAGTTTGGTGTGTTGCATAGTGAAAATGATGTTTGCTGTAAAAATAGTTAATAACAAAGTTGTAGATAACTTCTTCATATATCTTGTGTAAAAATTTCAGGACCATAGGCCAAAGGGTTTAGGAGTTATAGCTGTTTAAAGTTAGTATTTCCGAATTACTTGCTCTCTGGAATTTCTGGACAGCACTGGATTGATTGTCTATTTTGGGTTAAGATAAATTGTGAATTAGCTTTTGGTGATTAAATAAGAGTTGTAGAAAATTGTATAAGATTTCCAGAAAGTCCAAGATCATAGCATTTGGATAAGTATAACTCCAGTTATAAGTAAAACAATTAGCTGCTGTTTGGTGGTGTTGTACTTGAATTGTGAAGTGATTGATTTAGTAATTAAGAAGAGATATGCACATACTCAGTAAAATGTGATACACATGTTATTCCTTAAACAACATGATGTTAAGAATACTTACAAGAATGCATTCATCATGTATCATCCGACTATACTTGTCAACATATATGCATTCGCAATATCTTATGCCATATTCATGCATCTAGGATCGTCGGAGGAGATAACGTTGCTGGAGTTCGACGAAGGAGAGGAAGGGGACCAGTAGGAGAATCCTCAAGCCGCAGCTCCCAAAGGTGAGGAGTAGAACCCAAAAGAGCTTCTGGAGTGCCCTGATCACCGCCCCACTTCCTTTTCTGAAAGGCAAGCCCCGGAGCATTCTAAGTCTCCCAGTATTTTACAAAATATTACTCAAGTTCTTATGATTGATGTATTAGGTTATAAGAGTTGATTGAAATCACTTGATGCATATAAATTCCTTATCCAGAATACTACCTTTAACCCTGTATAGGTCTAGGATCGAATATATGCTTAGCCATGCTTAGACTGGTAGAAGTCGGGTGATTTCCTATCACCTGCGAGATATAGGTGGATACCGAAGCACAATTGGCTATATTTGCTATCGTGGAAAAGAACCATGGGGTGAAAGTAAATCGAGGCCGAGCGGAGTCTATGTGTAGGTTGACTCATGTGATTCTGTCTGTGCTGATCAAGGACCGTACCGTTGTTGGAACTTCTGACAAGATTGAACGCATGCCTATCACTTAGCTGGCCGAATAACTTGTTTTGACCGCAAAGCCAAGTAGCTCAACTTAGGCCGGGCCCTGTTCTGTTGTGCGCTCCTTGCAGGGAGCTAGACTGAGCCCAAGGGCAGGCTAGGCCTGAACGTCCTGGCATTTGGTGTCCCTGATTGTGCGGTGCGGTACAAACCCACGAAATGTGGACCTGAGTTGTACCAAAGGTGACCTAAGGCGACTAATGATCTAGTCTATCTGGGTTTGTGTTAGGAAAAAGTTCCTAGCTAGTTGAAATCGATTCGAATCGCCGTCTCTCCCGGATAGTGAGAAACTTGGCTAGCTCCAGCATCGTAGTAACTGTATTATGGAACATGATGGTTTGAATGAACATGGATTTACAATACCGGCTATGGTTACTATTGTATGCTATTAAAATGATATACCACATGTTTGGCATAGGATAGTTGCTAATTTAGAGATGGATAGTCATAATTAACTTGATAACAGGATTATAATTGTATAATTTAGTTAAGTGCTTTTTATGCAAAATGTTGCCAAGCTACATCCACTTATACAGCCTTGCATGATCCTTGGAGTCATTTTATTTCTAGTTTATGACGGGTAAGTCTAGCTGAGTACCTTCCCGTACTCAGGGTTTTATTTCCCATTGTTGCAGATGGCACTATGTATCATGGTTATTGCAAGAGTTGCTTCTATCCCGCTGTGGATGAGGAGTAAGCCTTGGGCAGGCTTCTTTATTAACCCCTCTACATGCTTTTGTGGACTACGATCGTATGTTGGTACTGTATTAAACTATGTTGGAAACTATACTTTCAAACTAAATTTGCTTCCGCTTTTATCCATTAAACTTGGTTTGTAATAACTTCATTTCATACTCTAATGATGGAAATGTATCTGTGAACTTTATGTAATATGTGACATGTATGTTGAATCATATATGATCTTGGTTGTTGTAAATCGTTTATCGAGACCCGTCGTGGTACTCGACGGACTACCGGGTTTATATGGGTTCAAGTATGACAGTGTGATCGCTTGCGGACTGCCATTGTACTTGTACTCTTATAAATTGGTCAGTTCTGTGACATCCACCTTGCCCAATGTCTAAGGGCTAGCTCTGCGTCGCCCGATGTCTGAGGGCAGGCTTTGCCTCACCCGATGTCTAGGGGCTAGCTCCGCCTCGCCCGACGTCTGTGCACTGCTCCTTCATAACTACGCGCGTAGATAAGGCAGGGCACTCAAGTCAACCACAATACTGAGGACCATATCTTGCACGCCTATAGGAAAGTACCATTAGGATATGACAAGATGGGCGCTTTAAGCCCTTCCAGGCATGTCAGAGCCCGAACAATGTTGTAGGCGCCAATATTTGTCTTATAGTGTTGTGGGCGCCGCCATTTGCCCTCAGGCATGGATCCTGATGGAAGCATACAACAACCACTATGGTCCAAGAGGAAACTCGCATCATCTACAATAATGGATGAACAGTCACTATGCCATTTGCTCCCTGTAGGGTCATGGATCAGCACCCTGGTCCTTTGTGCCACCCGCTAGGGCGGGATGGGACGTGACCACTTGTTGACAAAGCAAGAACATGGCATCATCAGTGGATAGATGCCTAGTGTGGCCCTATCCAGATCAGCGGACATGCACCCAGCATGGAGCTATCTATAGCACCGTCTGTCGTGTTAGCAGGACTCGCTCAGAGGAAAAGGAAGACCCAGCATCTTTGAAGGACCTCCTTGGCCTCTGATTTTTCTTCTCTCCCATCTATAATCCCTGCTTCCCCTTGGTCTATAAAATGGAAGGTAGGGCACCCCACTAAAGGGATGGATCAATTGAACACACCACGCATCACATTACACATAGTTGAGCAGCGACCAATCTCTCAGCACCCATTCGACCTTTCCATCAGAGACTTGGGATCTTTCCCTCTCTCGCTCGTTTGTAACCCCTACTACAAACTTTTTAGTGCAAATAACATGAGCAGCAACCACGAACTAGACGTAGGGACATTCTGCCCAAACCAGTATAAACCTTGTATCTTTTTAGCACACCATCTGAACCAGACGTGCAATAACAAAAATTTACTCATTGGTGTTTACTCAAAACACCGACAGGGATAATCTGGACAGCGAGGATGTGCTGATAGCTATCAGCTCATCCTTGCAGGAGTCAGGACCCTTCCCATTCCATGGAGGGGAGGGCATGTTTATGGAGTTGGTGGAAACGGGCTGGACCATCGGCCCACCCCAGGAGCCAACAGGGGTGGGCGGCTCTACCGCCACGCCTGAGGTGCCACGAAGGTGGGTGGCTTCACCATCATGCCCCAAGATCCAAGGGGAATGAGCCCTTTTGCCCATGAGCAGGGGCGGGTTCGAATTGGCCTCGCCCTGACGAGGTGGTGCAGAGGTCTAGGGGTTTGCCCCCCAAACGTATCTGCCGCCCAACAACCCCGATGTGAGTCATCATCTCCCCTGCTTCCTCTACTTTGGGTGGATTTCATCGTGACTTATGTTTTTCATTTCTTGCAGCATCGGGAGGCGGCGTACCCCATTGGTGCTGGCGCCAAAGAGCATCGCCCTTCAAGCGAGGCGGCAACCCTCGACTAGTGTCGTGCCCGTTTCAGGGCGGGAGCAGCGTGTCAACATAGAATTTTTGTCCCATGCCGAGGACACACGTGGCAAGCCAGAAGGGTCTGCTCGATGGAGCTGTAGATCCGCCTAGCTTTAGCACAGGGATGGTCGATCCTTCGTGCTCCTCCCGAGACATGCCAGTCAATTTGACCCTGTAATTGATAAGGAGAGAGAGTTCATCAGTAATTAAGGGCGGAACGTGCCGGTGTTGCCAGACAGTCCTGAATGTGCGGCTCTGAGAGCCGATATGAAAGGAGATCGACTAAACAGACGATTCCAACATATTCGTGAGAATAAATTGGTCAAAGCTCATTGGGTTGTATAAGAAGAATCGGTTATCATTCAAGATAAATGTCGCTATTTGAACAAATATTAATCAATGGCAATAAGATGTCAACAATGATTGGTTTATGCTAAGCCAATGATTACAAGTAACTGAACCCCTTTTTATATAAAGAAACAATTCAACACCATTTAACCAGTTTAATAAAGACAAATCTAATGAATATGTTAGATCTCATCTATTGCTATGACCAGTGGGGCATGAGGCAGAATCATGCAGGCCACAGAAATAACAATAGACTCGATGACCCTAATTCATTACTAATATCAGTAGGGCATGAGGTAGAATCACGCAGGCCATAATACAGTAATAAGACCATGGGGCTAACACATCTTTTAACCTATCTTTACTTCAACGGTCTCATGATGCAAACTGTTTGTGAAAGCACTCGATATCGCCTAAAACAGCCGATTCAGGCGTAGCGCACAGTTAAAGTCATGCCTTATCAGGAATAGATCTACCAAATAACGATCCCCACTCCATGGTGCTAATAGTGGGGTGTGAGGCAGAATCACATAGGCCGTGATAACGGGCCATGGAACAGTTTTCGCTAGCCAATAAATCTACTCAAGATGCAACATGATTTAACCACACGCTATGCACGATCAACATTGATGTAAAACAACCGATAAAACATAACTCATCATTTAATGTGTAGATTAGATCAGTTTTAGATTAACAAATGATGGGCTAAACAAGATATAAGGCCGATCTAGATCAATCCCAATCGGGCAGAGTGATATTGCTGTAATTTAGATAAATAATGAAAGCAATAAGCAATATCAGTAACTTAATGAATCTACCAAAGACTGTCATTCTAGGGTAGAGCCGATAACTTGACCATGATCTAGTTCATGTAGTGGGGGTCGACCGGATCGATGCAGCCATACTTGAACTAGGCAAGAATCAATAACTAACTTATACCAGAGTCATAGTGGAGGTCGACCAGATCGATGCAGCCGTACGAACAGAGGTATAAGCCATGACGGTACTTACAACAAGCAGTGGAGGTCGACCAGATCGATACAACCGTACTTGCTAAAGAACTCACCGAGATCTACTCTACTCCTACTCCTAAGGGGTGGCCGGAGCCAAAAAAGTAAATAACTTGTATATTGGATTGATTGTGTCTCTTACAATATCCGAGGTTTGGTATTTATACCTAGAGTCTAAACATGAATCCTACTCGATCACGATTTGTTACAATCTTCGGTATAAAGAAAAACATTCCTGATTTAAGATAACTTGGACTCTAATCTTTCCCTTTTTGCAGAGTCTGATATGTAATTCCCTAGCATCAACCGTAGTTCATCATCGCTATCCACTAATGTCACCCCAAGAGATATGATTCCAGAGCCATATCTGAATCAGCTGATATCAATCCTCATGCAATCGATTCCTTGTTTGGCATGATCCTGGAAGCTTGCGAGTTCCCGCACTCTTCTCCCAAATTTTGGTGTAAACACTGGTGCTAGTGTGACTACGTCGCTGGCTGGTAAGGCATCGCCTATGGTGGTGCCTGTGCCCTCGGTGGGACGGGTGGACATGGGGGTAAAAGGGGCGCCTTCGAAGATCACCGAGCAGCCGGCGCTGGTGGCGATACCGCTGCCAACGATGGGGCGAACAGAGCTACCGACCGCTCTCATGGTGCCGATCATGGTGGGCGTGATGCAGTCGGTCATGACTTCACCAATGTTGGTGGAGGTGGTGATGACTGTGATAGGTGGGTCACAGCCGGGAGCTATCGTGGTGACGCCTGAGGTACCAGCGTGACCCGTGGTGTCGGCAACCTAGGCAACGAAGTCTAGCATGGTCCGGACTAGAGGGGGACACGACCAAGGGTTCCCTAGGATGTCATGGTGCTAGGAGAGAGGTCAGCGCCCATACCACTGACCCCTTCTGTCGCTGGATGGGGCGTCCCGGCAGGAACATCGCGGCGAGAGGGCTCGACGGCGCTTGGAGCCGGTGGGGAGTCGTCTCTGGCGCTGACATCGATGGGCGGCAACTTGCCTGCATGGGGCAAACCCCTGCTCTAGTGGACAAATCCAATGGACCCTGGTGTTGACACTCTTCACGCTCGATGCCACCACCGAGAGCATGGAGCAGGAGAGCCTTGACGTGGGAGTCGCATCCGTGCTCGAAGCTCTAGACCATGCCTAGGGTGCCTTGGCCGATGTTGTCATTCCTGCTAGCCAAGTACTTGCTTGATCCTACTTCTCGCTCGTAGCCATCATCTTCTTTCTCCGCATATTTTTGTATTCTAACTATCGTCTTCTTTCAGTCCCTCATCGCTCGTAGCCAAGGGAAGTCGCGGTTACTTCATGAGTAGAAGGGAACCTAGGACTACCTTGTCGAGAAGGCGTAGCTGCGTGGGGGAGGTGATGGCTCAGCTTACTGCCGCCTAGTAGAAGGTGGCTAAGCTGATTCCCCTTGCTGAGGAGGTGGGCAGTCTTCGGTCACAGGTGGCCAAGGCCCATCGATATGCTGATGAGGCCAAGAGGGCATTCGAGGCCCTATCGGTGAGGTCATGGCGGGATGACGGGGAGGCCACCAAGGTCATGAAGGAGCAGGACGAGCTACTCCAAAAGGATAGCGTGGCCTACCAATGGATCCTCGACCTTCTGGCCGAGGTTGAGCGGGAAATGGAGCTAAAGCTAGGGGCCAAGGAGAAGCTCACAGACCTAGAGAAGAGGGCGAGCCTAGATGCCGCAGAGGTTGCTCGGTTGCACAAGGAGTGTGACGAGCTGCTCCAAACCTCAGAGAGGCTCAGCACGGAATGTGGCGTAGCTCACGAGGAGCACGACCAGGCCTTCTGAGAGTGGGACCGGGCCTGCCAAGAGCATAATGTAGTGTAGCAGAAGGTTAGCTCCCTTTAGGCTGAGCTCAGAGCGGCAATATCCTAGAAGCTAGAGGCCGAGAGCATCTCTATCAGGCTGCCCATGGACCTCACTGTGGTGAGGAGGAATCTTCAGGCAGAGAGCGATGAGCTTATTATCCTAAGCGCCACCCTCGGCATGGTTTGCGACAACCTTGAGGTGGTGCGATCGGAGGGGACCAGCTCGCTCGTGGCCCATGCCATTGAGATCATGGCTTGGGTGTGCCAGCTCGAGAGGAATGCGCTTCGTGCCAGGGTGAACCAATCTTTCGTGATTGCTCGTTCTCATTATGGGGACAACATCGACCTAGAGGCAATGAGCCATGGCTTCACACCTAGCTATGAAGCCCATGAGATGGAGGAGATGGAGATGGTGGTGACTTCCCTTTCGTAGGACCTAGCAGATAGACTTGAGAGCATAGTTCTCTCCCGGAGGGGTTAGTTAGTCAGATAGGTTGGGCAATCATTAATGTAATAAGCGGACAAGCTCTGACCCCTCTTACTATCTGAACAAACTTATCATTTTGTTTCATTTGATCAAATTTGTTTTTCCTCCCCTTTTTATGTGTGAAAAGGGGTTAATGCATTCTGACCCTTTCATTTGTTAAGACCATGGAGCTCGAGATATAGGACAAAAACCACTAATCATGCTGGTGAGCAAAGATGCCATAGCCACCGAGGCGTAGGTCTCTCGCAGTCTGACCAGTTTTACTCAGCGTTCATTCCCGCAGACCTTGCCGCTATGTTTAATGTCAGGAAGGGTGTCGGGCATGGCGACTATGTCAAAAAGGGTGTAATTATACCCTTATCAGCCCTCGAGTGAGATCTGACCCCTTGTCGTTGTTGGGGTCAGGTGTCACTAAAGATCGAGGAGAGGATAGCGAAATTAGTAGGAGAAAATGTCTCTTGTTTTCACATGTACCCCCTCCCTAGGCTAAGCTTGCCTCGAGCCCCCGCGCGTAGCAGGGGTCTGATTGAGGGTCATCTCGTCTTTGTGATCGTTGCCCTGTCCAGTGGTTTCTACAACCAGAGGGGTTGAGCTAACGTCACTTGCCTCGATGGCTCGAGTGACATGCTCGGTGAGCTCGCTAACAGGCTTGTTCGAGTGGAATCTGGATCTGTCGTTCATGCTGGGGTCAGCATAGCCCTCATGTGGCATTCCACTGCCCCTTAACCCGCCTCCCAATAGATGCTCGAGCCGTTCTGGGGAGCGACTCAGGTGGCCTGATGGCCTCCCTACAAATGGGGATTCTATGGAATAGGCTCGAGGTTAGGATCAAATAAGAAGGTTGAGATGACCCTGTCGGCTTCAGAGTGGGTCGGGCGAAGGTCGCTAGGGCTCATCTGTGTTTTCTCCCCTGGCTCTGTTCGACGTGGGGCGGCCTCAGGCCCTTCATGGGTGGCCTTCAAACCTTGGTCTCCCAAGTTTGGATCAGGCAGCTCGAGCCCCCGAGCCCCATGGGGGTCATTAGGGGTCGGCCAGATTTCATGTGTCACCCCATCCTCAGTTTTCACAACCGGAGGGGCTGAGCTAACGACACTTGCCTCAATGGCTCGAGTGTCGTGCTCGGTGAGCTCGCTAACGGGCACGTCCGAGTGGAATCCGGGCCCATGATCCAATGATGGGGTTGGCATATCCCTCATGTGGTATTCCACTACTCCTTAACCCGCCTCCCGGTAGATGCCCATGTCGCTTTGGAGTGACTCAGGTGGCCTAATGGCCTCTCCTCGATGGAGATTCTATGGGCCTGGCTCGAGGTTAGGATCGAACAAGAAAGGTCTAGATGTCCTTATCCACTTCTGAGCGGGGTCAGGAAAGGCCGCTAGGGCTCATCTAAGTTTTTCTCTCCTGGCTCTGTTCAATGCGAGGCGGCCTCGAGTCCTTCGTGGGCCGGCCTTCAAACCTTGGTCGGTTGCCACTCATGTCGAATGAGACGACTACAGCTTCATGACGTGATGTGAAGCGTTGTGATGTAGCAATTGTATATGCAATGCTTGGATGTATGGAATGAATGTATGATGAATGGATGAATGGATGTATGAATGAATGGATGAATGAATGTTTATGCACTGGAAAAGAAAAGTGGGGGTTGGTAAAGTTTCCTCGATAGCTTGAGTGATGGGTTCGGGGAGCTCTTACCGGATTTGTCCATGTGGGGTCCAAGTCCATCGTTCATGATGGAGTTGGCATAACCTACATGAGGTATCCCACTGCCCTTTGCCTGTATCTTGGCCGCGACTCGAGCCGTCCAATCGGCCTCGGGTGACCTGTCGACGTCTCCTCGATGGAGACTCTATAGGGGGGCCTCTCCAAATCCTTCGGGAAAGGTGGAGGCTAAAGCTTGGGATGCAGGGACAAAAACTCTAATCACACTAGTGAGCGAAAATGCCATAGCCGCTGGGGCGTAGGCTTCTAGCAGTCCGACCTAGTTCCACTCAGTGTTTGTCTCCGCATACCTTGCTTCTAATTTTTTAATGTGAGAAGCGTTCAGGCATAGAGAATGTCTAGCGAATAGATATTCTTGCCATCCCCCGAGCAAGGCCTGACCCCTTGCCATTGCTGGGGTTGGGGGCTCGATAGCGAAATAAATGTGCATTAAAGTAAGGGTGACCCATATCTCGATAGCGGCCCAAATCGTTCGATTGACTTGGGTGTCCCGCTAGCACAGGGCTTACCTCGATGGCAGGAGTGAGGGCTCGAGGAGCACTTATAGGATATGTTCGAGCAGAATTCAGGTCTATTGTTCACAATAGGGTTTGTATGACACGCGTGGGGCATCCTGCTCCTCCCTGCCCATCCCTCAGGCAGCGGCTAAGTCATTCGGTCAACTTGTATTGCCCCACTGGGATAGGACTTACCTACAGAGATAGGGGATGAGAACATCATGCACAAGAATTTAGTTAGATAGATAAGCTAGGCTGTGAACTTGAAATAAATGGACAAGCTCTTGAATTCCTGTTATAGCCTAATAGATTTTTAGCCCTTCTCCTCTTTCCATATAAAAAGGTTAGCGCATTCCTGACCCTTTCTATCGTCAAGACCAGTAAAGCCCAGGGTGCGGAGAAAAACTTTGATCACACTGATGAGCAAAGGCATCATAGCCATCGAGGGTGTAGGTTTCTCATAGTCCGACCAGTTATACTTAGGGTTCATTTCCGCAAACCTCACTTCTAGGTCTTAACGTAAGAGAGGGCCGGGTGTAGAGAATGTCTACTAGATAGGTATGCTCTTATTAGCCCCCGAGTGAGGCCTGACCCCCTCACCATTGCTAGGGTCGGGAGTCACTAAAGATCAAGGAGTTTGATAGTGAAACTAATAAGAGATAGTGTGTGTTTATTAAGGGTAAAAGCGACGTAGCTACTCGATGTTCTAGGCATTGATGAAGACCTCATTGTCGATGGTTTTGAGCTTGTAGGCGCCTAGTTAGAGCACCTCCACGATGACATATGGTCCCTCCCATGGAGGAGAGAGCTTGTGACATTCCTTGTTGCTCTGGACGAGGCAGACCACCAGGTCACCGACTGTTGAAGGCCTGACCCCGCACTCAACGACCATGGTTCTAGCACAACGCCTGCTGGTACTTGGCTGAGCTGAAGGAGGGCAATGTCGTGCACCTCATCTAGCTGGTCCATGGCATCCTCGAGAGATGCCTTGGCTCCCTGTTCGTCGTACACCCTGACACTCGGTGCTCCATAGTCAAGGTCGGTCAAGAGGATAGCCTTGGAACCATAGACCATGAAGAACGGTGTGTAGCTGAAGGCCTAGTTGGGGGTCGACCTCAGGCTCTAGAGCACCGTGGGAAGCTCAGGGATACATCGTGCGCCAAACTTGTTCAACCGGTTGAAGATCCGAGGCTTGAGGCTGTAGCACCCGGTTTTAAAGACAAAACCAGATACACACTATATGTGAGCCCAGGAAGTCAAATCTCACATATAGCCACAAAATAGGGTAATATCAAGAGACAATACTTATTACATAATGTATTAGTAAAAGAAAAGTACCCTCAGAGTATAGACAGCGGAAAGTCGACTCCGATCTTCAGGCGAAGACTACAAATCCATAGGGACGACTGACTGGTTGACCACAAGCCTAACTCCTCCAAAACCCGCAATCTGGTACCCATCCAAAATTTTTATCCAATGTATAGAAAAGTAAAACAAGCGTAAGTACATGTTGTACTTAACAATTATATCATGGGGTTCATGAGGCTCAAAAAGGCTGACACTAGTTTTACTGCGATTAGCTTTAATAGATCATTCTTTTTAAGCAGTTGAGTAGCAAAGGATTTATCAATCCCATAAACACATGATCAGGTAAACATGATTAATGTATAGCATAAACAACCAATTATTAGCATCATCATTATCCATTAGTGATCATCTCTATTCCATAAGGGTCCAAGGCCGCTCGTGTCCATGAGCACGGCTGTTATAACAGTTTTACACTCTGCAGAGGTTGTACACGTTCACTGTGAGTCATGATTTACCCTTTTGCCCAAGGTAGCTAATCTCTTGACCCACTTCCAAGGAAGGTCGGCAGGGTTCACTATGAAGCCTTTCAAAAGATTTGTCTAACAAGTTAGGGCCGCTAGGCGTATGTGGCCCATCTCTAGGAGTGGCAAGCGTGGGCATCAGCAGCATGGTACACACTTCCCAGCAGCAAAGGAAACATACCCTACTGCCTCAAAGGTAACCACTAACAAGCTAGAAAAGATCCTCATACTGAGCTAAAGCCAGAAACATATGGCCCTCATAGCTGTACTGTAAGTCTCGGATGATCGCTTACAGATAAGTCCTTAGGGAGAGGAATCTGAAGCATATAAACACTCTAGCCCCCTGTTTCCATGTTACTAAAAAGTCATGTTTTAATGTTTATTGCATATACCATTAGTCAAGTTACAAGATCATGGTTTTGATTAAGCACTAGCAAAAACTATCCCAATGCATTATCCCAAAGGTTTCAAGGTGCAAGATATCAAATATCTAGGATATCCTTATTGGCAACCAAGGTAGACACATGCAATATGAATTAAGTGTTTAAATGTGAATAGGTAACAAGGATGGTCCCATGCTATACTTGCCTTACACACCGATCCTTCGGCAAGCTTTATTCTGTCTTTCTTCTTCTTCTGGATCACCACGTGTATCTCACCAACTAGACAATCGTAGAACACCACACAACATCCATACACATACATGCATAGCATATAATTGCATCTATATCAGAACAGTACACCAATCATAGAAAAATAAGTAAAAGAGATTGAAATATGATTCTACGTATCACTACGAACACAGTCACGAGAAGCATGCTAATCGAAGCTACGGTTGAAAAGTTACAACTATCGAGAGATTTGCTTAATACGTGGAAAAGAAACCTATAGGCTTCATTTATGTTAACTATATGAATTCATATACAAAATATATTTTATAAATAATATAGATTATATTAAGTCAACTTTAGATTTGAATTATAAAACAAAAGTAAAACAAATCATATTTTATGTATAAAACCTAGTTGCATAATCATTAATCAAGATATGATTTAAACCATGATTTTTATGAAATAGTAATATAGTAAACACTGTAATTAACGCATAGATCTCGTCGTTACGAAACAAATGCAACTTGAACGGACTATTTCAGAGTTAGAATGAATAAGTTATGATTTAAACAAGTTTTCCTTTAATTGAATAATAGATTAAATCTACTCATAAATTTCAAGTGTTTGAAACATGCCTAATAGTTGTATAAACATGTAGAAAATGTAAATATGATCCTAACGCAACTCGAACGGATCAAATCGGACTTAAAACGCAAAAGTTACGCATGAAATAAGGTGCAGTGGCATTTCTGTAAATATTTGAACTCATTTTTGAATTAAAACAATTAAAATTCTGAATTTAAATGGATTTTGGACTGAGCGTACTATTTCTAGAAAACACAGGGTCTAAAGTGAATAAAAACAGAGCCTAAAAGAAATTATTTTGAACTGATTGGATTGCGGGTTGATTACTGGAAAACGCGGGGGCTAAATTGCAAACCGTGCAACGCTTGACTAGGGGTTGACTGCTATGCTGACTCCGCATACACGTGGCGGCCATTGGTTGGCGTGGTGCTCCATGCGGGCGGTGGACGCGCTGATATGGCGCCGTGGACTGTGCCCATGGCTCACGATGGACCGGTTATACACCGAAACGGTGAGATCTTATCGTGGCCATTCATCCATGATCCAGCGGCGTAGGGCGCACTGGAGTACCCTCGGTGGCTACAGGGCACCTCCGGTGAGCCTGTCATTGCCAGCAGCGAGCCAAGCTCGGCGACGGACATCGAGAGGGTGTTCCAGACCTCCCCGGAGCAAACTGAAGGCATCTACGTGAAGCGTGGAACCCCATGAACTCTATGGCGTACCTAACATGGACAGGGATCTCGTCGAGGCAATGATCTATGGCGGCGCCATTGTTGGCGGCTCGAAAGCTCGCTGTTATGACGCTCTAAGGCGCTAAACTCGACAAGAAGGGGATGAGGGGGTTCAGGAGCTCAACGTGAGTCCAACGGTGGTGGTCGCGGCGTCTGGAAGGCCTCCAAAGGCGTGGTCGACGGCAGCGGCGATCTGAGGAGAGAGGGAGGGCATGGGTGAGCAAGAAATCCGAGAAAGCTGCGACCAAAACCCCAAATTGACTGTACCTATAGCTGCGGTGAAACACGGCGGAGCTCTAGAAATCATTAGCGACAAGAATAGCGCTCGGGAGGATTGGATTCAACGGTGGCAGTGAGCTTCGAGCGGCAAACGGAGAGAAGATGGAGGGAGGCGCTCGGTTGGGAGCTTTATAGGCCGGGGGTGCTGCGGCGTAGAAGGAAAGGGAAGCGGGGCACACTGAGGTGATTGGTCGCTTTCCTTGCAGGAGAGACGGCGCTGGCGACTTGCCAAGTTTGGCCACGCCATCATCGGGTCAAGAAAGGAAGGGGAACGCGGGGAAGAAGGAAAGGGAAGGGGATGGCAGCGCTGACGAGTGGGACCCAGGTTGCAGCGAGAAGGAACAGCACGTGCGGGCGTCTAACGATGTGGGCCAGTGACGCAGTGCAAGGGAGGAGCGGATGGTGCGTGTGCGATGCGGGTGTAGGCCGAGCGGGCCGTGTTGGTGGGCTGCGCCGCATGGAACGGTGGGCCACCGAGCAGATTAGGCTGAGCAGTTGCGCGAGGCAGGTCAAAAGGAGGGAAAGGGAGGGGCAGCTGGGCCGAGGCTAGGAAGAAGAAAGGAGCGGGCCGGGGAAACTAGGCCAGGCAACTAGCTGGGCCGACTCCTTGGAGCTAGGCTAAAAAGGAAAGAAGGGATATTTTTCAAATAAAAATCCTTTTCTATTTCTGAATTCTATTTCTTTTCTTAATTCAAAACCATTTCAAATATGAACCAAATCAAACATAAATATGATTTCAATATACTTTCTAATTCCAACATAGATGAACCAATTTTTGGGAAGTTTCCAAAAAATAACTTTTTAAGTTCTTACATTTTCCAATTCCTTTTCTTTTTCTAATCTTCCAATTCTAAGCTAAATTCAAATCCAATTCGAGTATGGTTTCAAATATACTCTCCTATTCAAATAAAAATGGACAATTTTATTAGGCTTTCCAAGATAAACTTTACAAGTTTAAAAATACTTTTATTTTCTAATTTTCTTTTCTTTCTTTTCTTTTATTTCAAAGCCATTTTCAAACTCTTTTCAAAAACTTTCCAATTTACTTTGGAGTTTTGGATCAACACCATCCATCACAATAAATAAGATGCAACAGCATGTATGCTCACACATGTTACTACCTTATGTTGAATTTTAAATTAATGAAAATTTTTATTTCCTATATTTCATGTGCACAAAAATTCCAATTTAAATCATTTTAACTCTATTTAAAAAGAGGCAATTTTTAGGGTGTTACAATTCTACCCCCCTTAAGATGAATCTCGTCCCTCGAGATTCGGAAGACATCGACTAAGATATGGGAATACTCCATCCATGGATTCTTCTTTGCTTCCTCGTGTAGTTCCATCGTCTTGATAAAGATCCACTTTACCTTGCATAACTGTTGCCCTTACTCCAAGTAATTTTCCTAACTAATTCCAAAATTTTGGCAGGTACCTTGATCAAGTCTTAGGTAACCCTAATCACTAGGCCATAATTCTCTTTATATGCTCACCTTTCAACAAGGCTTCCTTATCTTCTTGGTCCATAAGATGATCTACCATCAATCTCCAAGACATTAATGATCCTGGTTAAGTTGCTTGAACTGGGAATACAACTCTTAATCCTTAGTGTTACTCGAACCTTCTTAGCATAATTCTCTGTTGCTAAGGGCATCGGTCATGACTTCGCTTCTTGAAGTGATAGCACTTTTCCAAGTCCTAATCAATCTCATTCCAACAAGGTTATCACAAGCTAAAGACCAACTTGGTGAAGATGTCCTATATATTCTTGTGATCCTCCTAGATGTCACTTTTACTTTCAAGAAGATAGTACTTCCATTCTCCACAATAGATAGCTCCAGATAACCTGTTAGTTCAACAAATGCATATAAGAACACATCCTACACCTTCACAAGATGCATTATTGTAGATACAAAGCTCTCATCCTGATCTGACAAAGCTAATACCTAGGTTTTACTTCGACCTCTTGGACTCCTTCAAACGCTTGGCTGAAGTCTCTTGGTCCAAACTAACTTAAAAGCTTTTCTGGTAGATTTATCAACATCTTGCTGGTCTTGGATAGACCTTTCTTGGACTTCTAACCAAAACTCATTGAAACTCTGAGTTCTCTCTTACATCCTTGAGTACCACCACACTTCCGCTGCGCACTCTGATTTCTGCTGTGCAAACTCGAACGTATGATACTTCATCTTACCAATTCTTCCACTTGACTATCCCCCTTAAGATAAGGTAAGGTAGGGAATACCAAAGCATAGCTTGCATCATATTGTGATTGAAGTCTACTGTTGTCCATAATTTCCTCAGGATTTTTGATCATCCAAAATCAGAGATATGAACCGATAAAGACAGGCTGCTCTGAAGACAAGATAGGAAAAATAGAAGAAAACCGTAACCCAACTATTTATTTCATTAATCCTTATACCTTAGGCCTATAAACTAAATGAAATTGTGGGAACACCCAACAAGATCATTGCACTCATTACAAAGATGCAAAACAAGCATAAACATAATGACAATTCGACAAAGCACTGAAAAATGCACAACTCAATCATCGACTCAACTTGGGATACTATCGTTTTTATTACATAAAGGGCACAAATTCCTAATTCTTAAAAATGGCATGATTGCAGGGACATCTCTCGCATGGGAGTAACACGTCATCCACTACATCAATTTCATCATGGGCTTCCCTTGTATTGTGTGTCACCATCGTTTGCTTGTGGTAGTCCTGTATTGACCTAACTCTGGCTACCTCCATGGCATAATTGTTGATCCTTCTGTGGGCAAGATTTAACATAATGTCCTTCCTACTGACAATGATAACACTTTCTCTTAGCTAGATCTTTAGTGATGTCATACTCCATAGAATTGTTGCTTAGAGTATTGTCAGCTTGCTGACTCTGTAAGTTCATCTTTGTTTGACTAGACCGCTTTTTAGCTTGCTTGATCTTTTGGGGTTGAAACTCTGTGTAGGTGATTGTCCACCCATCTATGCATACCTCATGTGGAAAGACTAGAGTAACCTTAGCTTGAGAAACCTCCAATTCTTTTGAGTCTGAGTTTAACTGACTAGGGATTGGAGTTGTATGTGACGATGTAATAGAACTCAAATGTTGTTTCTTCCTGATTCTGACTCTGGTGAGATCTCCTTTCTCTTCTTATCCACATTGTCCTCAGGTACAGGCTGAATACCTTCATACTCAATTCTTTCTCCTGACGGTGTGGTTAGAAGCATCGAATGCTGGGCATACTTGATCACTCCTTTGCAAGCAGATAGCCATCCTATTCCAAGAATGACATCAATGTCTGCTAACTCTAATACAATAAGATTTGCTTCAAATTTTACTCCTTTGATGTTAAGACTAACTCTTGGGCATTTGTGGTTTGCCTTCATTTCTCCTTCTGGGGTCTTAACTATCATTGGTTTCCTCATCAAAAGCATAGTTATCTTATGTTCCTTTATGTATGTACTAGAGATAAATGAATGTGAAGCTCTGGGGTCAAACAACACTGTGGCGAGAGTTGAGTTTACTAGAATGAAACCATACACAACCTCCTTAGCTCCATGAATGGTTGTCATATCCACATTATTCAATCTTCCTTGGATGTACTTTCTCTTTGTTTTACTTCCTTGCTCCTATTTCTTCTGGACCTTCTATTCTTGCTTCTGTTGTGGGTGATCTTAGCATTCATGTGCCATTCTTCCAATATCTTCATTGGACTTCATATTCCTCCAAGCTTCTGCTGCTTGTCTCTTCACTAGTACATTTGGTATGTTGGTTTGACCTTGTGGCAAGCACTGTTGAAAACTCCTAGGTTGAGTCATTCCTTCTGGTGCTTGTTGTTGCATAGCTACAAACTTCTCCTTGTTGAATGCAGTCAAGGACAACGTAGCTTGGTCCTCTTGATCTCTGATGTTGGTAGTTATCTCGTTATGTTCCATCTATATAGACAAAGATAGAGGATTGAGAATAGAGACAAAGTTTTCATAACAGACAGAGGCTGAAGTGATCATAAATTTTAGCAAATAACAAGGTTGGAGAGAAAAACAAGAACTAAGTAGGATAAAAGCATGCTAAAACATCCAGTTCTATCTAGGCTTGCGTCCTACAGTCAGCATTGCTCTGATACGACTTTGTAGCACCAGGTTTTAAAGACAAAACCAGATACACACTATATGTGAGCCCAGGAAGTCAAATCTCACATATAGCCACAAAATAGGGTAATATCAAGAGACAATACTTATTACATAACGTATTAGTAAAAGAAAAGTACCCTCAGAGTATAGACAGCGGAAAGTCGACTCCGATCTTTAGGCGAAGACTATAAATCCATAGGGACGACTGACTGGTTTTCCACAAGCCTAACTCCTCCAAAACCCGCAATCTGGTACCCATCCAAAATTTTTATCCAATGTATAGAAAAGTAAAACAAGCGTAAGTACATGTCGTACTTAACAATTATATCATGGGGTTCATGAGGCTCAAAAAGGCTGACACTAGTTTTACTGCGATTAGCTTTAATAGATCATCTTTTTAAGCAGTTGAGTAGCAAAGGATTTATCAATCCCATAAACACATGATCAGGTAAACATGATTAATGTATAGCATAAACAACCAATTATTAGCATCATCATTATCCATTAGTGATCATCTCTATTCCATAAGGGTCCAAGGCCGCTCGTGTCCATGAGCACGGCTGTTATAACAGTTTTACACTCTGCAGAGGTTGTACACGTTCACTGTGAGTCATGATTTACCCTTTTGCCCAAGGTAGCTAATCTCTTGACCCACTTCCAAGGAAGGTCGGCAGGGTTCACTATGAAGCCTTTCAAAAGATTTGTCTAACAAGTTAGGGCCGCTAGGCGTATGTGGCCCATCTCTAGGAGTGGCAAGCATGGGCATCGCAGCACGATACACACTTCCCAGCAGCAAAGGAAACATACCCTACGCCTCAAAGGTAACCACTAACAAGCTAGAAAAGATCCTCATACTGAGCTAAAGCCAGAAACATATGGCCCTCATAGCTGTACTGTAAGTCTCGGATGATCGCTTACAGATAAGTCCTTAGGGAGAGGAATCTAAAGCATATAAACACTCTAGCCCCTTGTTTCCATGTTACTAAAAAGTCATGTTTTAATGTTTATTGCATATACCATTAGTCAAGTTACAAGATCATGGTTTTGATTAAGCACTAGCAAAAACTATCCCAATGCATTATCCCAAAGGTTTCAAGGTGCAAGATATCAAATATCTAGGATATCCTTATTGGCAACCAAGGTAGACACATGCAATATGAATTAAGTGTTTAAATGTGAATAGGTAACAAGGATGGTCCCATGCTATACTTGCCTTACACACCGATCCTTCGGCAAGCTTTATTCTTTGATGTCTTTCTTCTTCTTATGGATCACCATGTGTATCTCACCGACTGCATAATCATAGAACACCACACAACATCCATACACATACATGCATAGCATACAATTGCATCTATATCAGAATAGTACACCAATCATAGAAAAATAAGTAAAAGAGATTGAAATATGATTCTACGTATCACTACGAACACGCAGTCGCGAGAAGCACGCTAATCGAAGCTACGGTTGAAAAGTTACAACTATCGAGCGATTTGCTTAATACATGGAAAAGAAAACTATAGGCTTCATTTATGTTAACTATATGAATTCATATACAAAAGATATTTTATAAATAATATAGATTATATTAAGTCAACTTTAGATTTGAATTATAAAACAAAAGTAAAACAAATCATATTTTATGTATAAAACCTAGTTGCATAATCATTAATCAAGATATGATTTAAACCATGATTTTTATGAAATAGTAATATAGTAAACACTATAATTAACGCGTAGATCTCGTCGTTACAAAACAAATGCAACTTGAACGGACTATTTCGGAGTTAGAATGAATAAGTTATGATTTAAACAAGTTTTCCTTTAATTGAATAATAGATTAAATCTACTCATAAATTTCAAGTGTTGGAAACATGCCTAACAGTTGTATAAACATGTAGAAAACGTAAATACGATCCTAATGCAACTCGAACGGATCAAATCGGACTTAAAACGCAAAAGTTACGCATGAAATAAGGTGCAGTGGCATTTCTGTAAATATTTGAACTCATTTTTGAATTAAAACAATTAAAATTCTGAATTTAAATGGATTTTGGACTGAGCGTACTATTTTTGGAAAACACAGGGTCTAAAGTGAATAAAAACAGGGCCTAAAAGAAATTATTTTGAACTGATTGGATTGCGGGTTGATTACTGGAAAACGCGGGGGCTAAATTGCAACCGTGCAAGGCTAGACTAGTGGTTGACTGCTACGCTGACTCTGCATACACGTGGCGGCCACTGGTTGGCGTGGTGCTCCACGCAGGCGGTGGACACGCTGATATGGCGCCGTGGACTGTGTCCATGGCTCATGATGGACCAGTTATACACCGAAACGGTGAGATCTAATCATGGCCGTTCATCCATGATCCGGCGGCGCAGGGCACACTGGAGTACCCTCGGCAGCTACAGGGCACCTCCGGTGAGCCTGCCATTGCCAGCATTGAGCCGAGCTCGGTGACGGACATCAGGAGGGTGTTCCAGACCTCCCCGGAGCAAACTGAAGGCATCTACATGAAGCGCGGAACCCCACAAACTCTATGGCGTACCTAACACGGACAGGGATCTTGTCGAGGCAACGATCTACGGCGGCGCCATTGTTGGCGGCTTGGAAGCTCGCTGTTACGACGCTCTAAGGCGCTAAACTCGACAAGAAGGGGACGAGGGGGTTCAGGAGCTCACCGCGAGTGCAACGGTGGTGGTCGCGGCATCTCGAAGGCCTCTGAAGGCGTGGGCGACGACAGCGGCAATCTGAGGAGAGAGGGAGGGTGCGGGTGAGCAAGAAATCCAAGAAAGCTGCGACCAAAACCCCAAATTGACTGTACCTACAGCTGCGGTGAAACACAGCGGAGCTCTGGAAATCATCGGCGATGAGAATAGCGCTCGGGAGGATTGGATTCAACGGCGGCGGTGAGCTTCGAGCGGCAAACGGAGAGAAGATGGAGGGAGGCGCTCGGTTGGGAGCTTTGTAGGCCGGGGGTGCTGCGGTGTAGAAGGAAAGGGAAGCGGGGTGCGCTGAGGTGATTGGTCGCTTTCCTTGCGGGAGAGACGACGCCAGCGACTTGCCAAGTTTGGCCACGCCATCGCCGGGTCAAGAAAGGAAGGGGAGCACGGGGAAGAAGGAAAGGGAAGGGGATGGCAGCGCTAACGAGTGGGACCCAGGTCGCAGCGAGAAGGAGCAGCACGTGTGGTCGTCTGACGACGTGGGCCAGTGACGCAGTGCAAGGGAGAAGCGGACGGTGCGTGTGCGATGCGGGCGTAGGCCGAGCGGGCCGTGTTGGTGGGCTGCGTCGCGCGGAACGGTGGGCCACCGAGCAGATCAGGCCGAGCAGCTGCGCGAGGCAATCCAAAAGGAGGGAAAGGGAGGGGCAGCTGGGCCGAGGTTAGGAAGAAGAAAGGAGCGGGTCGGGGAAACTAGGCCAGGCGACTAGCTAGGCCGACTCCTTGGAGCTGGGCTAAAAAGGAAAGAAGGGATATTTTTCAAATAAAAATCCTTTTCTATTTCTGAATTCTATTTCTTTTCTTAATTCAAAACCATTTCAAATATGAACCAAATCAAGCATAAATATGATTTCAATATACTTTCTAATTCCAACATAGATGAACCAATTTTTGGGAAGTTTCCAAAAAATAACTTTTTAAGTTCTTACATTTTCCAATTCCTTTTCTTTTTCTAATCTTCCAATTCTAAGCTAAATTCAAATCCAATTCGAGTATGGTTTCAAATATACTCTCCTATTCAAATAAAAATGGACAATTTTATTAGGCTTTCCAAGATAAACTTTACAAGTTTAAAAATACTTTTATTTTCTAATTTTCTTTTCTTTCTTTTCTTTTATTTCAAAGCCATTTTCAAACTCTTTTCAAAAACTTTCCAATTTACTTTGGAGTTTTGGATCAACACCATCCATCACAATAAATAAGATGCAACAGCATGTATGCTCACACATGTTACTACCTTATGTTGAATTTTAAATTAATGAAAATTTTTATTTCCTATATTTCATGTGCACAAAAATTCCAATTTAAATCATTTTAACTCTATTTAAAAAGAGGCAATTTTAGGGTGTTACAGAGGCCTTGTAGGACCATGCCGTTTGCGTGCTCGACCTGCCCGTTCGTGCGTGGGTGCGCCACGGTGGCCCAATCAACACAGATGTGGTATTCGTTGCAAAATTGGAGGAACTTCTTTCTGGTGAATTGTGTGTCATTGTTTGTCATGATGGAGTTTGGAACCCCAAAGCAATGGACAATGTCGAGGAAGAACAACATGGCTTGCTCGGACTTGATCACGGAGATCGGCCTAGCCTCTATCCACTTTGTAAACTTGTCTACGGTGACAAGCAAGTGGGTGTAGCCCCTGGGCTCTCTTTTGAGAGGTCCGACCAGATCGAGCCCCCAGACCGTGAACGACCATGTGATGAGGATTGTCTGGAGTGCTTGGGCTGATAGGTGGGTCTACTGTGCATAGTATTGACACCCTTCGTAGGTGCACACGATATGCTCAGCGTCAGCCACCATGGTCGGCCAGTAGAAGCCTTGATGGAATGCGTTTCTAACCAGGGTCCTCGGTGCGGCATGGTGTCCACAGACCCCACCATGGATGTCGCTCAACAACTGCTTCTCCTGTTAGATAGGGATGCAGCGCTGTAGGAGCCCAATATGGCTTCGCTTGTAGAGTTCACCCTCAACAAGGACGAAGGACTTGGCACAACGTGCAAGCCATCGAGCTTCCATCTTGTCCGCCGATAGAGCCTCACAGAGGAGATAGTTGAGGTAAGGCACCCTCTAGTTGACCAGAGGGTCAGGCTCTATCGCTAGATCTTCATCGAGCTCTATGACTTTGGGGACGGTTGGAGCCGACAGCTGGCTAGCTCCTGAGCCCAGGGTAGGCGGTCCGCTACCTGTGTGTTCTGGCTCCTCGTAGTGGACCGAGGGCTGGTGCTGATCACTAGCAAAGACACCAGTTGGCACCGACTCTCGGCCAGATGCTACTTTTGCCAATGCATCGACTACCTCATTGAGATGCCTTGGGATGTGGTTGAGCTCAAGGCCATTGAACTTGTCATCCAGCTA
Organism: Miscanthus floridulus; assembly: GCF_019320115.1. NCBI lineage: Eukaryota > Viridiplantae > Streptophyta > Magnoliopsida > Poales > Poaceae > Miscanthus > Miscanthus floridulus. The sequence continues at coordinate 150,776 of NC_089583.1, read as the reverse complement.
GTGGACTTCTCAGTAATATGCAGCCATCTTGGTGTTGTGGCAGCTTGACTCCTTCATGACTTGGTCGATGACCAGCTGGGAGTCACCTCAGACGTTGAGGCGTCGGATTCCAAGCTCGATGGCAATGCGCAGACCATTGATGAGTGTCTCATATTCGGCCACATTGTTGGAGGAGGAAAATGGATGCAAACCATGTACCTCATGCGTACTTCAAGAGGTGAAATGAAGACCAGCCCTACACCAACGCCTTTCTTCATCAACAATCCAACAAAGTACATCGTCCAGTACTCCTGGCCAATGACTGCTAGCGGCCTTTGGACCTCGGTCCACTCCATAATGAAATCAGCCAGCACCTGGGACTTGATGGCCATTTGGGAGGCATACGCAATGCCCTAACCCATCAGCTTGAGCACCCACTTTGTAATTCTTCCCATGGCATCCTAGTTTCAAACAACCTTGCCGAGTGGGAAAGACGTCACAACCATCAATGGATGTGACTCAAAGTAGTGGCGCAGCTTCCTCTTGGCGATGAGGACGACATACAGGAGCTTCTAGATTTGGGGGTAGCGGGTCTTGGAATTGGACAAGACCTCACTAATGAAGTACATAGGACATTGTACTTTGAGGGCATGGCCCTCTTCCTCTCACTCCACTACCAGGGCTGCACTGACCACTTGTGTGGTGGCCACAATGTAGAGCAGAAGCGGTTCTCCATCGGTTGGAGGGACCAGGATCAGGTCCTTCGTTAGAAGCTATTTGACTAGGTCGAGTGCCTCCTAGGCCTCGGACGTCCATTCAAAGTGGTCAGCCCTCTTCAAAAGCTGATAAAGGGGGATACCTCATTTACCGAGGCATGAGATGAAGTGGCTGAGTGTGGCGAGGCACCCAGTAACTCGTTGTACCCCCTTTATGTTCTGAATCAGGCCCATCCTTGTGATGGCCAAGATCTTCTCTGGGTTGGCTTCGATGCCATGCTCGAAGATGATGAAACCAAGCAGCATACCCCTCAAGACCCCAAAAACGCATTTCTTAGGGTTGAGCTTAATGCCGTTTGCTCAAAGTCTTGAGAAAGTCTGTTCTAGGTCAGCTATGAGTTGGTCAGCCCATTTGGACTTAACCATGATGTCGTCAATGTAGGCCTCAACGGTCTGCCCGATGAGGTCCCTAAAACACTTGAGCATACAACGTTGGTACATGGCCCCAGCGTCTTTAGATCGAATGTCATCGTCACATAGCAGAACGATCCAAATGGGGTGATGAAAGATGTCGCGAGCTGGTCGGACTCTTTCATCATGATCTGATGGCACCTAGAGTACGCATCAAGGAAGCATAGGGTTTCACTCTGGGTGGTGTACTTCTTTGATGAAACCGCCCACCAAAAGCTTCACGATCTCCTCGCTGATGGCCCTATGCTTCCCCTCATCGAAGCGACGCAGGCGCTATTTCACCAGCTTGGAGCCTAGCTTGATCTTCAAGGTGTGCTCGGCAACTTCCCTCGGAATGCCTGACATGTCCAAGGGCTTCCACGCAAAGATGTCTTTGTTGGCATGGAGGAAGTCAACGAGCGTGCTTTCCTATTCGGAGGAAAGCGCAAGGCCAATGCACACCACCTTGCTCCTAGAGCTACTGGGGTCTATGAGGACCTCCTTAGTGCCCTCCACTGGCTTAAAAGACCTGGTCGACCACTTGGGGTTGGGTGCATCTTCGGCGACCTCCTTTCTGATGGCCACAAGCTCCTTAGAGGCGACGATTGTCACGAAGTGATCGCAGCACTTGACCTCGCACTCGTAGGCAAGCTAGAAGGAGGTGCCGATGGTGATGACCCCACCTAGGCCTGGCATCTTTAGCTTTAGGTAGGTGTAGTTGGGGACAGCCATGAACTTCATGTAACATGGACATCCCAAGATGGCGTGGTAGGTTCCATGAAACCCCACCACCTCGAAGGTGAGGGTCTCCATCCTATAATTGGATGGATCCCCAAAGGTGATGGGCAGATCGATCTGCCCAAGTGGCACGACATGCTTTCCAGGAACGATGCCATGGAAAGGTGCTCTGATAGACCGAATGCGCGATCGGTCGATGCCCATGGCGTCGAGTGTCTTGGTGTACATGATGTTGAGGCCACTACCCCCATCCATCAGTACCTTGGAGAGCCGCTTCGTGCTGATGATCGGGTCGACCATGAGCGGATATCTCCCTAGCTATGGGACGCTCTCCGAGTGGTAGGTCCGGTCAAAGGTTATGGCGGACTTCGACCACTAGAGGAAAGTAGGTGTGGCTGGCTCAGCCGTATAGACCTTGCAGCGTGCGAGCTTCTGACGGCGCTTGGAGTCATAGGTTACCGACCATTTGAAGATCATGAGGCAGCCATCCGATGTTGGAAAGCCACCATCCTTCCCCTTAGCGTCATCCATGGTCGGGTCAGGATCCTCGAGCAGCTTCTCAAAGTGGTTTGAAGTACCCTCCATGGGCTTCTGACCCCTTTAGTGGTTGGCAGCGGCCACAACCGAGCCCTCATGCTGATGCTTGTTCTTCTTTTTGATTGGACAGTTGGAGGCACCCTCCCCGACATCCTCGTCTCACTTCGCCTTGCCTTTGAGGTGATCGAAGATTGCTCCGACCACTTCCTTGCCTGAGGCATGGCTGGTGGAGATGTCAAAGAGTTCCTTGGTGGTTCGTGGACCCTTAGATCCTAGCTTGTGAACCAGGGACTTGTAGGTGGTCCTAGATAGGAAAGGTCCTATAACGTCAGCGTTGGTGATGTTAGGCAGTTCGTTGCACTACTGAGAAAAGCGCTGGATGTACCCACAGAGGGTCTCTCTGGCCTTCTATCGATAGTTCTTGATATCCCATGGATTCTCAGGATACTTGTACATGTCCTAGAAGTTCCCCATGAAGATCTCTTTTAGGCCCGCCCAACTTTGGATTCTGTTGGGCGAAAGGAGTTCCAACCATGTTCATGTCGAGTTGGCTAGGAACAATAGAAGTTTGTGGATAATGAAATCGTCATTATCCACCCCACTGGCTTGGCAGGCAAGCTGATAATCCTCAAGCCATAGTTTGGGGTTTGTTTCCCTAGAGTATTTCCGGATGTTGGTTGGTGGTCGGTGCCTTGGTGGAAAGGCGGTGTTGAGGATGTGTTGTCCGAAGGCCTAAGGTCTCGATGGGTCGGGGCTTGGGCTTTGGTCCTCACCACTATTGTAGCATCCGACACATCGTGGGTGGTAGCCATGGCTAGCCCCCTCCCCTGTATCGCTGTGGGTATGCCTACGGACATCGAGGGTGTCACGCGTGTCACGGTTGCGGCCGAGGCACTCATGCACCGGAACTATGATGCATGGCCTACCGCTTTGTGGCGCCTGGTGGACTGATGCATCCTTATTAGATCACTCTGAGGGCATGCGCTGGCTGGCATTGAGCTCACATCACTAAGGCAGTGAGCTCTCGGCCTACTGCGCCATCGTGCGCTCGAGCAGCGTACGAATCTTGTGATGGGTCCGATGCTGATTGGGCGTTGTGGCCCCCAGAAGCCCACGGAGCAAGGCCACCACAGCAGCGATGTTCTGGCTCACCCGGACGAAGTGTGGGAGGGCTTCATCATCCTCGATAATCCTCTGGTTTACGTCACGGACCATGGCACATGCGCGCATACCATCCCCATGGCGGTCAATCTCACGATCGAGCTCTGCGCGTTCCTGCTCGAACTGGAGTCACGCCTCCTCAAGCTCTCGATTCTAGGCCTTCAGCTACTCCACCCATAGGCGGGGTGGGGCCCCTACATCACCCTCAACCTCATCGTCGAGGTCATTCATCGGGGTAGCCTCCTCCTTGTGGATGCTTTCGACATGTCCTTCGGAGGTACCTACCATGAAGCATTCATGAGAGGGGTGATGGCTTCCCCTGCTAGAGTTAGAGCTGGAGGGTGACTCCAACTCCTCTGCGAGGAGGTCATGGAAAGACTCCATGATGTATTTGGTCACCCCATGAACTCATTTTTCGCGGGGGATGGAGGCATGCATGATGCCACAAGGTGGCCAACGGTCTCTACGGTGTTGTAGAGACCGAACAGGAGCACTATCGGAGCACTTTGGATGAAGTATTCTAGGGGGAGGGGCTCTCCCTCGGTGAGCCATGCCATGATGTTGGTGAACAAGAAGGTGAGGCAACGCAGGTCCTCCTAGGATGGTTGGGGTCCCAAGAAGGCACTGAGCTGGCGCTCTAGCCTTCCGTAGTCGAAGTCGAGGAGCTGGCTGCTCCCGGGGACGTGGGCCTCTGGTGCATGTAAGCGTAGCTCCTCAAGCACCTTGGCGATTGTGTCGAGGTGGATAGAGTGGAGAGGCTGAATGACGATGGGTGCCCACGCCAGCTCTAACTCCGTCGTGATGATGAAGTCTAGGTCCTTGAAGCGCATGTGCATGCTCAGGACCTAGGTGATGTTGTGACTAGCCATCCGTGACCTAGTGTTGATGTCGAGACACGCAAAAGGCCCCTACCTAGTGCACCAACTGTCAGTGTTTCAAGTAAACACCAACGAGTAAATCTGTATTATTACGTGTCTGGCTCGGATGATATGCTAAGAGGATATGAGGTTTATACTGGTTTAGGCAGAATGTCCCTACGTCTAGTTTGTTGTTGCTACTCGTGTTACTAGCACTAAAAAGTTAATAGTAGGGGTTACAAACAGATGAGAGAGGGACATGTCCCATGTCTCTGATGGAAAGAATGAATGGGTGCCCAGAGCTTCGTCGCTGCTCGGCTATGTGTTCGAGGTTTGATGCTAGTGGTTTTGATCTAATCTGATGTGGTACAATTAGTTCTTGTGCGATGTGATGATCTTAGTGGGGTGCCCTCCTTTCCCTTTTATCGGTCAAGGGAAAGAACGTGTTACAACAGGAGAAAAGAGAAGAACGAGAGGGAGAGAAAGTCCTTCAAGGTCACCGGACCTTTTCTTTCCTTTGTGTGGGCCCCATTGACACGGGCGGTGGTGACAGGGATAGCCCCATGCTGGGTGCCTGTCTGCCTGATGATGCCATGCCTTGGCATTGTCAGCGGGTTGTGATGTCCCATCCCACCATGGTGGGCGGTGCGGTGAACCAGCATGCTGATCAGCAACCATACAGGGAGTAGGCAGCACAGTGACCACACGCCCATCACTATGGGCGATGTGAGTCCCCTAGAATGACATGTCATGGGGATAGGTCGTGTTGAGACATGACTGCTCCCTGCATGATGCCAGAAGTTTGACCTTAGGTTATACTTTCTGGCCCGTAGTGGTTGGCGGTGACGTGAGCTTCCATCAGGAGCCGTGCCCGAGGGATCAAGCGAGACGGAGCCAGCCCTCAGACATCGGGCGAGGCGGAGCCAGCCTACAAATGTCAGGTGAGGCGAAGCTAGCCCTCAGATGTTGGACGAGGTGGAGCCTGCCCTCAAACATCGGGTGAGGCAGAGCCCGCCCTCGGGGGTCGGGCGAGGTGGAGCCCGCCATCGGGGGTTGGGCGAGGCAGAGCCAGCGGCCTCGGTATCGGTTGGAGCTATAGTCGCACCCTTGACTGCCAGGATGGATTAATGTATGACGACCATTAGCCACTCCTCTTAAGGTACCCTAGTATTGGTCCCCGACAATAATCATGAGTAGATGAAGCTATCCATATATTCAGACATACTAAGAATTCATAATTAATAATAGCAGAAACATGAGTACATGAAGGTATACATATATTCAGTCATACCCAAATTAGGGAAGCTAAATATTCACAAAACCACATCCGTGAATACCTTGAGGAGATAGAAGTAGCCGCACACGGTAGCTGCAACCAGAGAGGTTTGAGATCTGTCGGAGTAGCGATGCTGCACGCCACACAGGTGAGGCAAGTGGGGGGGCAAGAAATAGGAGGTCGGGGGACAGTGGTACAGGCGAGCGTGTACGACAGCCATGAATGCGGCGGCCCTATACGTAGTGGCAGAGTGAGGACGCAAGGATGGTGGGAGGCTAGCAGATGGTGGCAGGCACGCCGGCTCACATGGTGGCGGCGATGGGAGCGGAGCAAGCGATGATGGGCAGGGTGAGGTGAGGTCGACCTCAGCCCTACGCGGCGACAGCGGCGGCGAGGAGCGCTAAGATATCGGAGTGAGGAGGTAGACATAGTTAGTGGAGGCCGGTGGGTTGGTGATGCTTTGGTTGACACAGAATTTTCATCCTGTGCTGAGGACACATGCAGCAAGCCGGAAGGGTCTGCTCGATGGAGCTATAGATCCGCCTAGCTTCAGTGCAGGGGTGGTCGATCCTACGCACTCCTCCCAAGACATGCCAGTCAATTTGACCCTGTAATTGATAAGGAAAGAAAGTTCATCAGTAATTAAGGGCGGAACTTGCCGGTGTTGCCAGACAGTCCCGAATGTGCGGCTATGAGAGCCGATATGAAAGAAGATCGACTAAATAGTCGATTCTAGCATATTCATGAAAATAAATCGATTAAAGCTCATTGGGTTGTATAAGAAGAATTGGTTATCATTTAGGGCAAATATCATTAATTGAATAGATATTAATCAACGACAATAAGATGTCAATAATGATCGGTTTGTGCTGAGCCAATGATTATAAGTAACTGAACCCCTTTTTATATAAAGAAACAATTCAACATCACTTAACCGTTTAATAAAGATATATCTAATGAACATGTTAGATCTCATCCATCACTATAACTAGTGGGGCATGAGGCAGAATCATGCATGGCCGTAGAAATAACAATAGATTCGATGACCCTAACTCATTACTAATATCAATGGGGCATGAGGCAGAATCATGCAGGCCATAATACAATAATAAGATCAAGGGGCTAACATATCTTTCAACCTATCTTTACTTCAACGGTCTCGTGATGCGAACTGTTCATGAAAGCACTCGATATCGGCTAAAATAGCTGATTTAGGCATAGCGCACAACTAAAGTCATGCCTTATCAGCAATATATCTATCAGATAATGGTCCCCACTCCATGGTGCTAACAGTGGGGTGTGAGGCAGAATCACACAGGCTGTGATAACGGGCCATGGAACGGTTCTCACTAGCCAATAAATTTACTCAAGACGCAACACGCCTTAACCGCATGCTATGCACGATCAGGATTGACATAAAACAGCTGATAAAACATAACTCATCATTTAAGGTGTAGATTAGATCAATTTGAGGTTAGCAAACGATGGGCTAAACAAGATATAAGGCCGATCTAGATCAATCTCAATCGGGCAGAATGATATTGTTGTAATTAGATAAATAATGAAAGCAATAAGCAATATCGGTAACTTAATGAATCTACCAAAGACTGCCATCCTAAGGTAGAGCCGATAACTTGACCTTGATCTAGTTCATGTAGTGGGGGTTGATCAGATCGATGCAGCCATACTTGAACTAGGCAAGAATCGATAACTAACTTATACCAGAGTCGCAGTGGAGGTTGACCAGATCGATGTAGCTGTACGAACAGAGGTATAAGCCATGACGGTACTTACAACAAGCAGTGGAGGTCGACCGGATCGATGCAGCAGTACTTGCTGAAGAACTCGCCGAGATCTACTCTACTCCTACTCCTAAGGGGTGGTCGGAGCCGAAAAAGTAAATAACTTGTATATTGGATTGATTGATTCTCTTTTTTACAATAGCCGGGGCTTGGTATTTATACCCGGGACCTATGCATGACTCCTGTCTAAGCACGACTTATTACAATTTTTGACCCTAGAGAAAACATTCCTAATTTAAGATAACTTGGACTCTAATCTTTCCCTTTTTGTAGAGTTCAGCATGTTTCATCCTGGCGCCGAACGTAGCCTTTTTGTTATCCGCTGACGCTATCTGAGGAAAGCCGATTCCAATTTCTACATCCGAATCAGCTGTTTCTAATCTGAACGCAACTAATTCCATGGTGACATGATCTTGGGAGCTTTCGAGTCCCTGCAACATCTTCCAAATTTTGGTGTAAACACATGCCCCTTAATTTTGGGATAAAAGTAATTTTATTCCAAAATTATCATGTCTGTATCCCTGATTGGTCCATAGTCACAGGTAGAGAACCTTGATCTAGGCCCACTGTTCATTGCCGCTTGCGTCAACTCATGAGCCTATGGCTCAAAACTTTTACAAGAGCGTCACTGCTTCACAGGCACTTGGATTCATCTTTTTGGGCCGGCTATAAAACACCTACCCGACCCTGGCGAGAGCAACTCAACAATTCAGCCATGTTTTTCTTCCATCTGCTCCCTCGAGTGCTCCTAGCTCCGCTGGACCCTCCATGGTCTATCTTATGAAGATCTCAAGCGGTTAGAAGAATTCTTGTGCATAGAGTGATTGTGTCACTTATCCTAGCGCCTCGTTGAGCAAGAAGACCAGCCATTATGGTTAGAAGAATTCTTGTGATATCACCTAAGTCTTCTCTCCACGCTCACAAAGCTATTCTAGTGTTTGCGTGGGCTAGAATGTGTGGTCACCTTCCCCTTGTTGCTCCTCCAAACACCTACCAGGAAAGCCTCAGGCTTCTTTCCCACAGTTCCTCAATTTATCGAGAAATCTGTTGAGCATATGTTAGGTGGATGACCTTTCTTCTTTTCTGGTATAATTTTATTAATGGGCCGATGCGACTTGGTTCACAATGAGTTTTGGCCTTGTGGAAATCTAGACTTCCTTCAATCCAAAGAAGTTCTGGTGGGTTAATCTCTGGTCCCACGATATTTTGTAATCTAGGGAAATAAATTTGAATCTGTTATCTCTTCGTTATCCATCCCCTAAATTTCTGGAGTATTGATCTGTTTCTGTTTCTGATTTCAAATTCACACCTCCATCGAAATCTATCTTCTCACTTTCCTGGGCTATATATACGGGCTATGGCTGTGAACCAAAAAACAACCCTCTTTGTCTCAACCCCTCTTCATTTTTAGTATATCTCCTGCTTTTCCGTAGGTTTGAGGTCATGGAGAACAACAAGAGGTCTACTGAAGAAGCCCTCAACGGATCCACATCATCACGCCAACGCCCTCGTCGTCAAGAGGATGCATCTTGGGGTGCTCCTGTCGCTTCGGATCAAAGGGCCAACTCCACCCAGCCCTTGGGGTCATCTTCAGCACCAATCTGCCACCAGTTTCCTCATCACCCAAGGCTACAGTTTAGTAATGATGATCTGCTGGCCTCCATCGATCGGATTGACCAGCATCTAGCCAACTGCCTCTCCCTAGCAGAATCAGCTTTGGCCATGATTGAAGATCGATCTCCCCTCAAGGTCAGCCTGGTGAGGGAAAGGTTGGCCAGGGCTAAAGCTAGAATTATGGGTGAGATGTCTGCCATTATTTTCTCTGTTTTCCTTGAATATTTTAGATCTAACTGCTCAATTCGAGAGTCTTCGATCAGTCGTGGATCATGCGGCGGGATTTGTCAATGCCAGGGGCACTGTTCCGGTGGTTCGCTTGCATGACATCCCAAATCGTATCAGGGAGGTTGCCCTTCATGGCATTCGTCATGGTGCTGCCATGGTGTTGGCTGCTGCACAAGCCTATTCAGGCCATAATCTTTGGCTTCTTCCCCATGGTTTTCAGGACACAGTGCACCCTGGGGAGCATGAGCGCTTGGTTGAAGATTTTATGAACGCCGCCAACTCTATAGCTTTTAATACCTTAGCCGATGATATAGTAGGCAAAGTGTTTTCTGGCCCGTAGCTTGTAATAGGTGATGTTTAGCAAACAACTTCCTCGCTTTGAGTGATTTCCCTTTGTTTCGTGCTTCGTACCCATCATTTTGTTTGTGTTTGCTTTGCTCCTATAGGCGATACACATCGTATCGGCTTTTACTCCTTTGGGTTCATTTTTTTGCACTGGAGACGATATCTTTTCAATATCAGCTATTAAAGCTATCGACCGAACAGATCATTTATTAAGTATTAATCCAAACGCTAGGATAATATTTCTTTAAATATTTCCCATTGATTGCTTGGCCAAATTCTTCCTCTCCTTTTAATGTTTCCAAAATATAAGCATTACCAGGTGCACAATGTTTGATCCGATAGGGTCCTTCCCAGTTAGGTGACCATTTGCCAACTTTACTGTCCCTTGATCAAATCGGCAATTTCACTTTCTAGACCAAGTCTTCTTCGGAGAATTGCTTAATCTTGACCTTTTTATTATAATATTTCGCAACCCTCAGTTTATTGGCTTTGATATTCTCAAGAGCACACAGTCGAAGGCAACTCAAGTCTTCCAAATTGTCTATCATAATATTCTTGTAAACCTCAGCTGACAAATCATTCTGTAGCGTAACACGCCTTGATCCAGTCTGAACTTCCCAAGAAAGAACTGCATTATGGCCATACACAAGTTCGTAAGGTCACATTTTAATTGATCCATGGCAGGCCATCCTATACGCCCATAGTGCCTCACTTAGCATCGAATGCCACTTCCTTGGCTGTTCCTCGATCTTTTTTCTTGATTAGCTTAATCATAATCTGGTTGGACGCCTCTGCTTGACCATTAACCTAGGCATAGTAAGGGGAGGAATTCAATAGCTTAATCCCCATACTGGCAGAAAAATCCCCGAACTCTTCTTATGTGAACATTATCTCTTGATCGGTAGTTATAGTTTGAGGAAACCCAAAATGATACACAATGTGTTTCCTGACAAAATCAATCATGTTCTTTGAGGTTACCATTTTCAAAGGAATTGCCTCAACCCATTTAGTGAAGTAATCTATTGCCACCAATATGAACTTATGTCCTTTGCTTGAAGGTGAAAAAATCTGGCCAATTAAATCAATTCCCCAACCCTAAAACGGCCATGGTTTGATTATTGGATTCATGGCCGATGCAGACGATCTCTGAACATTACCAAAACATTGACAGTCCTGACACCCCTTCTAATATTCAAAACAATCTTCCAATATTGTTGGCCAGAAATATCCAGTTCTGTGAATAATCCATTTCATCTTATAAGCCGATTGATGAGCTCCACATATCCCTTCATGCACCTCACCCATCAACACCTTGGCTTCTTCTTGGTTTAAGCACTTGAGCAATGCCCCATCGACTGTTTTATAATATAACTGATTATCTAACAAAACACACTTAGCCGATTTATACCTTAGCCTCCTAGTAACTTTCCGAGATGGATCTCTAAGGTAATCGGCTATTTCAACTCTCCAATCATCACTTGAGGTTTCACTATTCAAGACTTCTTGAAATACTCGATATCCTGATGCGCTTTGAGCTAGACAATTAGCTTCTTGGTTTTGTGCCCTCAGAATATGTTGGAAAGAGATATGAAGAAATCCCTTGAGTAACTTTTGGCATTCATCGTAGTATCCTTTCAAAGTCTCTTCTTTGCACTCATATAGGCCGATCAATTGATTAATAATTAACTATGAATCTCTAAATACTTCAATTGCTTTAGCCTTTACTTCATGAAGAAGTTGAAGTCCCTTGAGAATAGCTTCACATTCTGCTTGATTGTTAGTAACCATTGGCTTAGTTGGAAGAGCAAACTCAAAACTTACCCCCCGAGGCGAAATAATAACAATTCCGATGCCACCACCCTGCTTGCACGATGACCCATCAAAGAACAGCGTCCATGGCATTGGCTCTACATAACTAATGCTTGGCTTGTGATGTTGGGTGATAAAATCAGCCATTACTTGTCCTTTGACTGCTTTAGTCGATTCATACTTCAAGTCAAACTCCGATAACGCAAGAATCCACTTTCCCACTCTTCCATTCAGTATTGGCATTGATAACATGTGCTTAACCACATCAGCCTTGGAAACAACAGTACACTCGACCGATAATAAGTAGTGTCATAATTTTGTGCAAGAGAAATATAAACACAAGCATAATTTTTTGGTGGGAGAATATCCCGTCTCTGGATCCAGTAGTCTTCTACTTAGATAGAAAACAATTCTCTCTTTTTCTTCAAATTCTTGCATCAGGGCCGATCTAATTGTCTTGTCATCAGCTGATATGTACAACTTAAATAGCTTACCTTACTGAGGAGGGACCAACACAGGTGGACATTTCATATATTCTTTTATTTCTTCGAACGCCTTTTGTTGTATATCACCCCACTTGAATTCATGATCATTTTTCAACTTCAGCAAAGGAGAAAATGGCAGGATCCTTTCTGACAAATTCGAAATGAATCTTCTGATGAAATTAATCTTACCAAGCAGAGATTGCAACTCTGTTTTGATAGTCGGGGGAACTGCTTCATCAATTGCTTTTGCACTTTTCTGACCAACTTCGATTCCTCTCTCATGGACCATGAATCCTAAAAATTGTCTGACTAATACTCCAAAAGCACACTTATTAGGATTCATCTTCAAACCATGCTTCCTCATGTATTCTAGAGTCTCATGCAAGTTAGTCAGGTGTTCTTTGTACCCTTTGGATTTTATCATCACATCATCGATGTAGATCTCAACAATCCTCCCGATTAACTTATGGAAAATGTAATTCATCGCCCTTTGATAAGTTGCACCGGCATTCTTCAGTACAAAGGTCATCACAACCCTCTCAAATAGATCAATTATGCCGGGGCACCTAAAAGCGGTCTTTGCTATGTCTTCCTCGGCCATGAAAATTTGGTTGTATCCTGCATTACCGTCCATGAAGCTAATAACCTTATGCCCGGCTGCTGCATCTACTAACATATTAGCTATAGGCATCGGATAACCGTCCATAGGTGTGGCTTTGTTCATATCCCTAAAATCAATGCAAACTCTCAATTTTCCATTCTTCTTATATACAGGGACAACATTCGATATCCACTCTGCATATCGGCATGGTCGGATAAATTTTGCTTCCAGTAATCTTTCAGTCTCCTTTTTGATATCATCAAGCACGTTCAGGTTGAATCTCCTCAGAGCTTGTTTAAACGGCCAATATCCAGTTTGATTGGCAGCCGATGTTCAATAATTGACCGGTCTAAACTAGGCATCTCATAGTATTCCCAAGCAAAGCAATCTTTAAATTCCTTTAATAAGTCAATTAGTTCCCGCTTATACTCCAGATCCAACTTAGCACTCACGTACGTCGGCCTAGGTCTATCTCCAGGACCAATATCTACTTCTTCTAATTCATCGGCTGACGTGAAGCCATGTCCTAGTTTCTCGTCTGTACCATCTATTGGATTATCCATTAATACAATTTTCAAAGCCAACTGCTTGGATTGGCTGTTGGTTTTCACCATTGACTCTGAACTCTGATGGCAACAAAAAAGCCATTTGGATATTAGCCGATGGTTGCTTCCTATCGGCTATTTGTTTGATATGCCACACTTGAATTTTACTGGATGCCTAAGCCTGTTCCATCTCTTTATTCTTTAGGCGTTGCACCCTTCTCTTCTGGCTTCTTGTTAAACCTCCTAGGCACCACTAGCCTTCCTGCCACATATATCTCCTTTCAGTGCCTTTCTCTTCATGATCAGCCTAATCCTAATCAATGATTCTTTTCCCAAGCCGATCATGAACACTTTTATTTTTTAAGCACTGATCCATGTTATTATGATGATATGCATCTTGAGCATGGATAGACCGACGGTTGGTTTGAGACTGCCTATACTCCCGATATTGATTGCTGTATTCTAGACAGTCATGTCTAGTAGGCAATTTCAAACCTTCATTCCAGCAATGTCTGAAGAAGGAACAATTCCAATGTAATTCGGCCTGTTCCCTTTCATATTTCTCTTGCTTCAATTGATGCTGGTACGCTTGATCTTTTAACCAACGCTGATAATCCTCTTCCTTCTACCGCTACCACTTATTCAACAAAATCCGAGATGTGACCTGTGGCTTTGTCGTCTCTGCTTTTGATGTCCTTCCCTACTCATATCGGCTCTTCTGCTCGGCACGACGTTTTCTAATCTCTTTGTACTCGACAGCCAATATTTGTATCTTGGGATCAACTGTTCTAGCTTCTTTTGATTTGGTTGATGTTAGGACCTTGGTTTTTCCTTTAAATAGCCCAGCATCAACCATGTTTTGATCTCCTAAAAAAGGATTATCATCGACTTTCATTTTCCGAGGCGTATCAAATTTGAGCCTCCCCTATTGAATAGCTCTCTGTATATGCTGCCTGAAGATTCTGCATTCATTAGTGGAATGGGAAGTAGCATTATGGAACTTGCAGAACTTCTTATTCTTCAATTGATCAGGGGGCAACATGACATGACCATTGGGTAACTTGATCTGTCCTTTCTTCAGCAAGAAATCGAAGAGTTTATCTGATTTGGTGACATCGAAGTCATAGCTCTCCTCGACTCCTCTTCTCCAAGGATTTGGCACCATCACTGTCTTCTTGCCCTAATTCCATTCAGCCGTAGTAACCTCTTCTTCTTCATCTTCATAGTCATCATCGACTGAGTATGGATCATAAGCTTCGGCTACTATGGTATTCTTCTAGAACTGGGTATCTCTGCGCATATTTTGGAATTGGCTATTGAGCGTAGGTACTTGTTGAGCCAATTGTCCCAAGTTGTCAAATTCTTGTCCCAGTAGCTTTTATTTCCATATCGGCAGCATTCCTTGAACAGCTAAAGCAGCTAGTTGATCATCGGTCAAGTTTAAGGAGAAGCACAAGTTCCTAGTTTCTCGTAACCTCTAAAAAAATTCAGTGCCCAATTCATTAGTCTTCTGTCTTATAGTTGTCAGATCAGTAATCTTCTTTTCTCTAGTCCCATTGTAAAAATATGTATGAAACTTCTTCTCCAGGTCAGCCCAATTGGCAATGGAATTGACTGGCAATGATGAAAACCAAGTGAAAGCTAGCCCTGATAAGGACAGAGAGAAGAAACGAACTCGATGGGCATCCTCAACTGATGCTTCGCCCAATTGTGTAAGATACTAACTGATATGTTCTATCATGCTTGTACTATCTTGGCCAGTGAACTTAGCAAATTCTAAGAGCCTATAATTTGTTGGAAGAGTGACCAAATCATACCATTCTAGATATGGGCGTTTGTACAAAAAGGTTAGCCCTTTTGGCTTCGGACCAAATTAATTCTTCATCATCTTAGTCACCTTCAGCAATAATTCATCAGCTTACGGATTTAGATTCCTCTGCATCTGTTGACCCATCTATGGATTGAAATCTCGTGTGCCTTGATATCCTAGATTTGGCATCATATGGAGGGTATTATAATCTATGCCATAGTGATACCCTTGTGGAATCTCAACCTGTTGGGTCCTTTGCTGGCTCGCTGCTTGAAGTCTCTGATTATAGACATAAGGATCTTTATCTCTACGGATCCTTTGAATTGACGGTGCTATTTTTTGAGCCAACGACGGTATGTGGCCTGATGTGCCAAAATTGATCACCTAGTTCTGACTTTGCCCCGCCAGCTATTGCACATGTTGTACTGATGGTCCAGGATTGTACTGTGTTTGATTTGTAGTAGTTCCTTGAGTTTGTTTAGATGAACCCTGAACTGTCTGGACATCACCACTATCAGTCGGTGCTACTTCTTGATGGCTGGTACCGACTTGATTGGTTCCTTGGGTCGATGGATCTGGAATGTTGTAATAAGCCGGTTGTCGGTGTTTCGAACAAGCATTGGCTAGTAAATTTATGATTATGCGCGTTAGGCTTAGATGGTGCGCTAAAGGACACAAGGTTTATACTGGTTCAGGCTGAATGTCCCTACATCCAGTATGTTGCTGCTTGTGTTATCAGCACCGAAAGTGGTTCGTAGTAGGGGGTACAAACATTCAAGAGAGGGACTGGTCCCAAGTCTCTGATGGAAGGGTCGAAAGGATGTCAAGAGCCTGATAGTAGCTTGACTGTGTGTGATGTGTGTTTTTCGTCAAGAGTTCGTTGTTTTAGTGGGGAGCCCTGCCCTCCCTTTTATAGACCAAGGGGGAGCAGGGGTTACAAATGGGAGAAAGAAGAAAATACCAAGGGTATAGAAGGTCCTTCGAAGGAGTCTGGTCTTCCTTTTTTCCCGTGCCTACCCTGAATAACATGGCAGACCATGTCAGAAGCATGTGCTTGTTGATCTTCGTAGGCCATTCCCTGGCCTATTTTAGCAAGTGGGTGCGTCCCATCCCGCCCCTGCGGGCAGCGTGTCGGCCAGGGTTGTCGATCTCCGACCCCTTGGGGAGCGGATGGCATGGTGACTACTTGTTTGTCACTGTAGAGTCTGTGGACCCTATCGGGAGTCCCTGCTTAGAACATAGTGGTTGTTGTATATCCGTGTCAGGTTCTTCGCCCGGAGGCTGAGGGCGGCGCCTACAACACTGTAGGGTGGAGAGCATGCACCCGCAACACTGTTTCAGGCTCTACCATGCCTGGAAGGGTCTAAGCGCTCATCCTATCACATCCTGATGGTACTTCCCTGCCAAAGCGTAGGGCATGGCCCTTGGTGCTATGGTTGACCCAAACATCTTGTCTTACCCTATGCTTATCATCATGACGGAGCAGGGAGTAGTTGTCAGGCGAAGCGGAGCCAGCTCTTGGACATCGGGTGAGGCGAGGCCCGTCCTCGGCCATCGGATGGGGTGGAGCCTGGCCTTTATCTATTGGGTGAGGTCGAGCCCTGCCCTCGGGGGTCGGGCGAAGTGGAGTCTATCCCTCGGGGGTCGGGCGATGTGGAGTCCATCCCTCGAGGGTCGGGCGATGCGGAGTCCATCCCGTGGGGGTTAGGCGAGGCGGAGTCTAGCCCTTGGGGATTGAGCAAGATGGAGTCTAGCCCTTAGGGGTCAGGCGAGGTGGGGTCTAGCCCTTAGCCGTCGGGGCTCAGCCCTCGGGCGATGCAGAGCCATCCCCCAGCCATCGGGGGAGGCGGAGCTGGCTGACAGGCATCGGGCCAGGCGAAACCAAAACTCTCGTCGTTCAAGCAAGAAGCGCAGCGGTGCTCTTGTCCATTCGGGAATTTTTAACGTTCGATGGTTATTGGTTCCACCCCCTAGGGTACCCCGGTGTTAGGTCCCCGATAGTAGCCCCCGAGCCCTCGGGTGATTCGGGCAGAATCGCTCGGTGGGTGTTTTCGATTTTGTCAGAGTTAATTTGCCAGAGGGTGTGCGCGAGCGCACCCGATGGGTGTAGCCCCTGAGCCCCTGGGTGATTTGAGTAGAGTTGCTCAGGGGGTGTTTTCGATTTCGTCGGAGTTAATTTGCCAGAGGGTGGGCGCGAGCGCACCCGATGGATGTAGCCCTCGAGCCCCCGGGTGATTCGAGTAGAGTCGCCCGGGGGGTAGTATCAGACCCTCCGCGGGTAAGGCCGCAAGACTTGGTTTTTTGTCAACTGGATATTTTAAGGGAAACGTGGAATTCTGTTCGCAGGAATTATTTTTAGGGCCGGCCTGGCCGGAACTCAACTGCGGATCAAGGCCCTGGTGTCGCTTGCATCCTCGAGTTCTAGTTTCTCATGGGTCCATCCTTTGTTGGGGTGGCCATTGAGTTGGTTTGGGCTGACCCTTGGTCATTTATGGGCCTAGACGGATTAGAGAAGAGATTTTTCTGGTCCACGTCCCTTCTGTGGGAAAATGAGTCCGGTCGCTTCGGGAAGGCGAACCGTCCAGCGTGATTTTGGTGGGAGAGGATAGGGATTGCAGGCATGTGTCCCACGACATGACGCGATGGTGCGCGTGGCAGGCCAGGAGATCGAGGCGAACGGTTGCCCTTCTCGCATCTATCGCCCCTATAAAACCATGGGGTTCGCCCCCAAGGTTCTGTATTTCGCCCCCTTGCCTTCGCATTCGAAACCTCCACCGCCAATCGCCCTAGCCTTGCCTCTGTGTCACCGCTGCCATCATTAGGTTTGCCTCTGTGTCACCGCTGCCGTTAAACTTGTGCCCACCCTTCTTCCTGACGCTTTAATGGAGCTATGGGGCAGATCCGGTATTACCTCTTAGCGTTTGGAGGGCCTTGTCCACCGCGGCCTTCTCCGCCCGCAGTCTGCCATCGAGGAGTGGCTGCTGCCTGGTGAGGAGGATGAGCCAGCGCCGCCCAAAGGGTATGTCGTATCCTTTGCTGTCTTCCATGAGCGGGGATTTGCCGTACCCATGCATAGATTCCTTTTGGGGGTTGCTGGATTATTACCAGGTGGAGTTGTAGCATCTTACTCCTAATGGGGTTCAACATATGGCGGCGTTTGTTGCCCTGTGCGAGGGTTTCCTAGGGATCGATCCCCACTTTGATTTGTGGCGGCACTTTTTCACCGTC
Source organism: Miscanthus floridulus (assembly GCF_019320115.1). Lineage (NCBI taxonomy): Eukaryota > Viridiplantae > Streptophyta > Magnoliopsida > Poales > Poaceae > Miscanthus > Miscanthus floridulus. The sequence goes on along the minus strand of NC_089583.1, from coordinate 132,595 downwards.
AATCTGTCGAAGAGGCGGATTAGGGAGAAGGAGGTGAACGTGCCGATGGGATGCGCCAACATTCACTTGTGCCATACCCGATCAAGAGACTACCCGTTGATGCGTCTGTCAACCTCCAACAAGGGGTGGCATTCGCAGTGGTTTTACATTAGGGATGATGTGAGTGCCCCCCTACCAAAGTACACCGGGCGCCTCATCGAAGAGGCTCCGCAGTCATGGCAGTGGGGCGTTCTGACTAAAGAGAAGAAGCACATTACCAACCTTCTCACCACCCTCCATGCTCTGAAGGAGTGGGGCGTGAAGGGGTCAGGGATTATCGGTGCCTACCACATGAGGAGGGTGGCGCCACTGATGGTGCGCGCGCTTCCTCTGCACGGGATGGTGCTTGGAGTGTCGTTCGAGGGGACGGTGCTTGTCGATGAAGCGCTCCCTCCCTCCAAATTGGCGTAATGCATTAAGGAGGTGATGGAGCCCTTGAAGGACACCACTGGCGCCACCCTTGACCACATGTATCTGGTGCCAGGGCATCCCTCAATGCAGCCAGAACTAGGGTTTTTTTACTTTGTAAGCTTTCTTTCCCTGCGCTCCTCTTTTTACTTGATTTTTTTGACCCTTTGTCGCTAATTTTGGAGCGTCTGTGGATCAACCGAGGAGGCTAATCTTCAAGGACAGTCTGGCCCCGATGCCGAAGGATTAGGTACTGGCGGCATCGAATCATATCGCAGCCGAGTGGGACAAGAGGACAAAGGAGCTCAAGAAGCAGGAGATGCGACAGAAGCAGGAAGCACGGGATCGAGGAGAGGATGTAAGTAGTGACGATGACGACGACGACGATGACGATGATGATGGCGGGGTAGCTGGTGATGTGGATTGGGGTGTCCTAGAGGATGAGGGCACGCTGACCAGTGCCCATCCATCCCTACAGGGAAGTGATTCCACAAGGTCAGTGGAGGTGGATCGACCCACAGACCCATCCCCAGGGCCGGTGGGAGCCAGGGAATCCGCCACTCCATCTGGGGAGCTGGTGGAGGATCAATGGATGGGAGGAGGTGGGTCTGCCATCGCCCTTGGGGTGCTGATGGAGGGGGGCTCCGATGCCATGCCCCGTGAGCTGATGGAGAGGGATGGCTCTGACGCTGTGCCCCATGAGTCGATGGAGGGGAGCGGCCCTGTCGCCATGCTTGTTGAGACAAGGGAGACGAGCCCCACTGCCTCGGAGCAGGGGGCAGGCTTGAAGCGGTCCCGCCCTCATGAGTTGGAGCGGGGGGCCGGAGGTTCGTCCTCCAAACATACCCGTCACCCAAAAGCATTAGAGTATGTCATCGATTCCCCTCGTTTTTTCCTTTTTGTTTCTTCTGTTCTGATTTTACGCCTTTTTTCTCTTGTAGATTCTTACGACAGGGCCACCCTCTGGGGCCGGCACCCAAGAAAAGCCTTGCCCTTCAGACAGGATGGATGACACTGTCTGACGTCACCCCTGTTTCAAGCAGGAGCGGTGTTGATGTTGCAGGCCTCGTTGGCCGATCCGGCAGCACTCGCGGTGGCTGCCGAGCAGGTGGCCACGACCACGCCAAGCCGGGAATAGCTGGGTGCAGCCATGGTGGCGTTCGAGGGGGTGGCGCATTCTGTGCCCCTGGTAGCCCAAGTGACGGCACCTGACGTGGGCTGGGTGGAGTCGGATGCAACCGTGTTGGCGTTCAACGGAGCAGCGCAGTTCATGCCACCGGAGGTCTAGACGGAGGTGGCCACGACCATGACAAGCCCAGTGGGGTTGGACACCGCTTTGGTGGCATTCAAGGGGGTGGTGCAAACTGCACCACCGGTAGTCCAGGCTGTGGCGCCCATGGCAGGCCGGTTGGAGGAGGACATGGCTAGAGGGTCTTCGGTCATCATGATGGTGGTGGGGAGGACCCGAAGGGAGCCGCCTTTGGCCCTATTGTTGGGAGGCAGCTTCTCTCCCATGAGGGGAGAGCCACCGCTTCAGTGGATGGCCGCCTAGAACCTATCATCGGCTCTGTTCTCGCTCGACAATGCTGTTGAGAGCCTAGAGCGGGAGAATCTGGACATCGGGTTCTCGACTGTGTTGAATGCCTTGAATGAAGCCACTGGTGCCTTGCGCGAAATCCTCGCTCCTTCTAGCCGGGTATCCGCTTGATCTTCTCACTTATTTTCTTCTTTCTTCACATATTTTTTCGTGTCTTCTGATTCTGGTCCTTTTTTCAGAACATTGTTGCTCATAGCCGAGACAAGTCCTGGTTCCTTCGTGAGCAAAAGGCGGAATGGGACCACCTTACTAAGGAGGCTCGGCTACGAGGAGACATGGGCACGCAGCTTGCTGCCGCCCAGCAGTGGGAGGATGATGCGCATCGGGACATAGAGGAGGCTCACAGGATGTGCGAGGACCTGTCGACGAGGGTGAAGTTGGACGAGGAGGAGGTTGCCAGGCTTCGAAAGGAGCAGGACGAGCTGCTACAAAAGGATGCTGTAGCCAGTGAGCAGGCCGGCAAGCTCCTGGCAGAGCTGGAGATGGAGCGAGACCTCAAGCTAAAGGCTGAGGAGAGGTTCGCGGCATTGCAGTAGAGGGCGGACTAGGACGCCGCGTCGATCACCCGGTTGCGCGAGGAGCAGGACGAGCTACACCGGACCGAGGAAAGACTTCGCTCGGAGCACAGCGCAGCTCGTGAGGATCACGATCGGGCCATCCGGGAGCACGACGAGGCACGTGGGGTGGTCGACTCCCTCTGGGTGGATCTTGGCGTCATGGTGAACCAAAGGTTGGATGTTGAGAGCGCTGCTGCCAGGCTGGAGAAAGAGCTTACCGAAGTGCGAGGGATCCTCCAGACCGAGAGCGAGGAGCATGACCTTCTACAAGCCACTGTTGGGATGGTCATCGATGCCCTAAGGGTGGAGCAGCCGGTGGAAACTAGCTCGCTCACGGCTCGTGCCACGGCTATCACGGCATGGGTGGGCCAACTTGAGGAGAGCGCCTTTTGCCTCGGGATCACCTAGGCCTTCACTGTTGCCCATTCCCATTATGCTCAGGAGATCAACCTAGGGGTGATGAGCCAAGGCTTCACACCTATCTATGAAGACGCTGAGCTGGATGAGATGGAGAAGGCGGTGGTTCCCCTTACGTGGAACCTGGCGGACAAGCTAAAAGAAGAGGTTCTCCCTTCGTGAAAGTAGTTAGTGGAATTGGTTTGATAAACACTTATTTGTAACATGTGAACAAGTGTTAGTGCTTTTGTGACCTGGAAATGGTTTCGTAATTCTCGTTTCGTTTGTTTGATCTTAGCTTCTTCTCTTTTTGTGATGAAAAAGATTTAGACAATCGACCCTTTTGTTTGTTAAGACCATAGGGCCTGAGGTTTTTTAGGGGAAACTTGATTGTGTTGGTGAGCAAAATTATCGTAGCTGTCTGGGCGTGGGCCTTTTGCGGTCTTACCAGTCTGTTCCGTTGAACCTTGCCACTGGTCTTGATGTGAAGAGGAGGTCAAATGTAATGTTTTCTCGAAAAGAAAAGAAAGGAGGTACCCATACCTTTATCAGCCCCCAAGTGAGATCCAACCCCTTGTGGCTGCTGGGGTCGGATGTTACTAGAGATCGGGGCAAGGGAGGTGAACTTACATTTGTGTTTACTCATACCCCTTACCTCGGACTTTGATGATTGCTATGTGACCGTGCGTTATGAGCTTGCTAACAGGGATGTTCAGACAGAATCTAATCTCATTTGCTTCGCGACAGGGTCGGCGAAGCCCTCGGGTGGCGTTTTGCTACTCCTTGGCCTGCCTTCCAATAGATTCCCCCTCAATGGGGTTTCTATGGGCTTGTCTAGAGGCTAGATTTGAACAAGAAGGTTGAGACGACCCTACTCGCCTTAATGCGGGTCAGGCAAAGGCCATTGAGGCTCATCTGTGTTTTCTCCCCTAGCTCTTGTTTGACGTGAGGTGGCCCTGGACCCTTCGCTGGTTAGCCATTGAACCTTGGTCTCTCGATCTTGGATCGAGTGGCTCGAGCCCCCGAGCCCTTTAGGGTCTGCTAGGGGTCGGCCGTGTTTTCGCGCGCTATCCCATCCTCAGTTTCCACGACCGGAGGGGCTAAGTTGACGACACTTGCCTCGATGGCTCGAGTGTCACTCTCAATGAGCTCGCTAACGGGTATGTTCGTGTGGAATCCAGATCCATCATTCGCTGATGGGGTCGGTAGAGCCCTCATGTGGCATTCCACTACTTCTTAACCCACCTCCCGGTAGATTCTCGAGCCATTTGTTGGGCTCAGGCGGCCCGTTGGCCTCTCCTCGATGGAGATTCTGTGGGTCTGGCTTGAGGTTAGAATCGAACAAGAAAGGTTGAGATATCCCTGACTGCTTCTGAATAGGGTCGGGCAAGGCCGCTGGGGCTCATTTCGGTTTTTCTCCCTTGGCTCTGTTTGACACGAGGCGGCCTCGAGCCCTTTGTGGGCCGGCCTTCGAACCCCGGTCAGGCGCCGCTTATATTGAATATGGATTTAGCATATAGCTTAATCGAAACAAAAGCAGGGGTCGGTAACGTTACCTTGGTGGTATGAGCCATGAGAAGCTCCTACCAGACATGTCCGTGCTAGGTTCGGGTCTGATGTTTGCGATGAGGCCAGCGTAACCTGCATAAGTATCACAATTTTTGTTTCCATTTCTTGGTGGCAATCTGAGCCGTACGATTGGCTTTTAAGCGATCTGTCAGCCTCCCCCCAAAAGGGGTTCTGTAGGTGGACCCCTCCAAACTCCTTTCGGGAAGGCGAGAGCTAAGGCTAGTAGTGCGAGGAACTATGAACGCGATTATGCTGGTGAACCAAAAAATACCATAGCCGTCGAGGCGTAGGGTCTGGTGGTTCATCTAGTTGTACTTACCGTTTTATTCCTACATGTCGTGCTTTTGGTTCCCCAAACATAAGGAGGGGTTGGGATAAGAGGGTATTTACACAAACAGGCACCCTCAGCAGCCCTCGAGCGATGTCCGTGCCCCTACTGTTGCTGGGGTTGGAGGCTCTGTAGAGAATTTAATACTCAAAGTAAGTAAACAAGGGTACTTATCTTTTAATTGGTCGTCCGTTCATTTGTTTTGCCTAGGTCGCCCGATCGACCTAGGAGGCCCGTTGGGCTCCCCCTAGAGGGAGGTTCCATTATTGGGTTGTTCCATGGGCCTGCCTAGGGAAGCAGAGAGTCGCCTGTAGGTGAACATGCCCTGGTTCTCATGCCCAGGGCGCATTAGTGGTGGGCCATGCCTGAGTGATGTTTTGTCTTACCAGGTGGTGTCTCGTCGACCAGAGCACATCCCGTCATTTCCGGTGCGTCCCCTTGGATTCCCATCAGCATTTATTTCCCACCTGCATTCGTATTGACTGGGGGGAAGGCAGAGAGTTTTTTGTCCCAACCTTTCGCCTTTCCTTAGCCGTTGATCCCCTCTTCCTTAAATATGAGGGGAGGGAAGCTCTCGTCCCACTTCTTGGCCTGCCTCTGAGCCACCACCTCTTCTCCTTCTTTCCACCGAATGCGTCCGTGCATCGCGGCGGTTCCTGAGTGAGGGAGGGTAATGCCAGAGGGAGAGAGACTCACTGATCTGCTCGTGAATCCAGAGTGTGATATCGAGCTAGAGGTCATCCAACATAGATGATATGGTGTGGGTCACCTTTGCCATGGAAGTGTCACTGCCGTCGAAGGAGAAAGGGCCCTAGAGGGTGCTAAGCATCGTTGGCCTCGTCATCATTTGCTGCGGCCTTCCTACGGCCGGAGGCGCCCCTCGCTCAGGTGCCATTGTTGGGGTTGCGGTTGATGATGATGGCGTAGTCCTCGGATGCCCTGGTGGAGGCACCGTTGTCCGGGTTGTGGCCGATGCTGATGGCGTAGTCCCCGGATGCCCCGGTGGAGGGGCACCATAGTCGCCGGTGTGGTGCTTGACATTGCAGATGACGGCTCCTTCGAGGATCCCATGGAGCGGCGGGGCATCGCCGATGGAGAGCATGGCATGGCGGCCGTAGTAGACGAACTAGGCCCGTGTACATGCCAGGACGTTGCTGATGGAGAGCTTGGTGCGACGGCTACAGTAGTACTTGTAATAAAACTAGGCAAAGACTGTAATTGAGTAAGTTTCATGGGGGAGCCCCCGAGTAAATAGTTTTCTCAATTTACGAGTACATTAGTCCTTTTCATGATGAAATTACTTTGTAAGTGGTGGATTTGTGCAAAGAATGAACAAATTTTCATCTTTTGTTATGGCAAATAGCTTTTCAGCTTCCTCTTTTTGTAGAAGAGGTTCCAGTGCCCTCCGCCCCTTCCCATGGCCCAAGTTGTAAGAAACTAGGAGTACAGGTGAATTAATTCTGATCACGTTGGTGAGCAAAGAGGTTGTAGCCGCTGGGGCGTGGGTCTCCCGCAGTCCTACTAGTTGTACTCAGAATTTGTTCCTGAAATCTTAGTCCATTAGGACTTGTTTACAAGAAGAACAGAAAACTTAGATAAAGTTTTCAAAGATAATACAGGAAGTGTTTGCAAGATAAACGTACTTGTACTTGTATCAGCCCCCGAGTGAGGTCTGGCCCCTCACAATTGCAGGGGTCGGATGTCACTAAAGATCGGGGATTTGTAAAGATAAAAACTGATAAGAAGAAACATGCGTTTATTTAAGGGTAAAAACGACGTAGCTGTTCAATGTTCTAGGCGTTGGTGAAGACCTCACCGTTGATGGTTTTCAACTTGTAGGTGCCTGGGCAGAGTACTTCTGTGATGACGTACGACCCCTCCCAGGGTGGGGAGAGCTTGTGGTGGTCCTTGTTGCTCTGGACGAGGTGGAGGACAAGGTCCCCAATGTTGAAGGCTCGGTCCCGCACCCATCGGCTGTGGTACCATCGCAACGCCTGCTGGTACTTGGCCGAACGGAGGAGGGCGATGTCGTGAGCTTCGTCTAGCTGGTCCATGGCATCTTGGTGGGATGCCTCGACCCCCTATTTGTTGTATGCTCTGATTCTTGGCGCTCCATAGTCAAGGTCCATTGGGAGAACGGCTTCGGAACCATAGAACATGAAGAAAGGTGTGTAGCCGTTGGCCCGGCTGGGAGTTGTCCTCAGGCTCTAGAGCACCGCTGGGAGCTCGGCAACCCAACGTGTGCCGAACTTGTTTAATCGGTTGAAGATCCTGTGCTTGAGGCCCTACAAGAGCATGCCGTTCGCACGCTCAACCTGTCCATTCGTCCAGGGGTGTGCGACAGTCGCCCAATCGATCCGGATGTGTTGTTCATCATAGAATCGAATGAATTTCCTACCAGTGAACTACGTGTCATTGTCTGTGATGATGGAGTTCGGTACTTCAAAACAGTGGATGATGTCGAGGAAGAACAACATAGCTTGTTTAGATTTGATCATGGAGATCGGTCAAGCTTCGATCCATTTCGTAAACTTATCTATGCTGACAAGCAGGTGGGTGAGGCCCCTGGGCGCCTTTTTGAGTGGCCCAACCAGGTCAAGCCCCCAGACCATGAAGGGCCATGTGATGGGGATCATTTGGAGCGCCTGGGCCGAGAGGTGAGTCTACCAAGCATAGTACTGACACCCTTCGTAGGTGCGTACAATTTGCTCGGCAGTCAGCTACTGCAGGTGGGCCAGTAGAAGCCCTGTCGGAATGCATTTCCCACCAAGGTCCTTGGCGTGGCATGGTGACCGCAGACCCCACCATGGATATTGCTTAGTAGAAGTTTTCCCTGTTTGCTTGGGATACAGAGCTGTAGGATCCTAGTGTGGCTCCATTTGTAGAGTTCGCCTTCTAGAAGAACGAAGGACTTGGCACGACATGTGAGCCATCGGGCTTCCTGTCTTGTCTGCCGGTAATGTGTCGTGGAGGAGGTAGTCGAGGTAAAGCAGTTCTCCAGTCGTTGGGAGGGTCGAACTCTGCTGTTGGATCCTCTTCGAGCTCCATGACCTCAGGGTCAGGTGGAGCGGTTGGTGGGTCCACCCCCGGGGCCGAATCAGGCGGGCCATCATCGGCTCATTCCGACCCCTCATAGCGCACCGAGGGCTTGTGTTTATCGCTGGTGAAGACAGCCATCGGCACTGGCTCTCGGGCAGATGCTGCTTTTGCGAGCACGTCGGCTGCTTCGTTGAGGCGCCTTGGGATGTGATTGAGTTCGAGACCGTCGAATCTATCCTCCAGCCATCGGACTTCTTGGCAGTATGCCTCCATCTTGGCATCAGTGGCAGCTCGACTCCTACATGACCTAGTTGATGACCAGCTGGGAGTCACCCTTGATGTCGAGGTGTCGGATGCCTAGCTCGATGGCGATTCGTAGGCCATTGATGAGCGCTTTGTATTCAGCGACATTGTTTGATGAGGGGAAATGAAGCCGAACCATGTACGTCATGCGGACCCTGAGGGGTGATACGAAGACTAGTCCCGCACTGGTGCCCCTCTTCATCAGCAATCCATCGAAGTACATCATCCAGTACTCTTGATCGATGACTGCTGGTGGCATCTGGACCTCGGTCCACTCCAGCAATAATATCAAATATAAAATATTAGACAACAATCTCTATTTAAATACAGTAATAAAATGTATCAGTAAAAATTGGAAAGTGAAGATCACTACTAGGTTGAAGCCACTGGCCAAGGAGTGAGTATTTAGGATTGCCCTGACCTTGCCAGATCTGCTTCGACCTCGAGTACAAGCCACTTGATGGACATGATCTAGCGTGACCATGCTGACCTCAATGTCCCCCTGCCTGCATCTGTGAGCTGCCACACCTCTACCTAGATCTGCCTGAGAGAGAGAGAGACAGAGGTGAATCCCATGGGTGTACTTGATGGAGCTTGCCTCATGGATGCTCCTCACCATCCTCATTGAGGTGCTCTCCATTCATGTAGCCTTCCTCAAGGTAGATCCTAGCCACAACACTCTAGATCTTAGCCATCGAAAGGGAGACTAGGAGAGGGCCGCTTACAGTCGATTCCCCAAAGGGAGAGGGCCAGCCACCACAGGAATAGAAAGGGCCGCGCGCACGAACCACTACCGTACCTTCGTCCCTTGCCCTAGGCCGCCCCACCAAGAAGGGCTTGAATGTCATAGGGAGGGACATGGCCATGCACCGCTATGGCTCCCTCAACCCTCACCTAGGTTGATGCCGAGGCACCACCGCTATGCCCTTGGCCTGCTAGACTTCCTTCACTGTGCCACAAGAGAAGAGAGAGTGACGAGAGAACTAAGAGTAGAGAGAACGACGACTGATGGAAAGAGAAGAGAACTGCATTTAAACCCTAAAAGGTTGTTTACATATGTGACTATAACTGATGGACTAGTGGGCTTTGGGCATATCTTCTGATATGTGCCTCTTAAGAGGTCCATCTTTAAAATTAGGTGGAAATCTATTTACAGAGGTAGTTTTTAATAGACTACCTCCAAAAATGGACCAACTACCTCTAAAGTTCACTAAGTATTTTGAAGACAAGGATAATCTTGGATTCCCTCTATAAATAAATAACTAATTGTGTCCTAAAATCAATTTTATAGTAATGCAGTGTGAGTTTAACTAGAGAGGTATCCCTCAAGCTAAACACCACGAACCACAACAAGAGTTTAGACTTTCCACATTGTGTGCTTATTCTTGGCAAGCTTCTTAGATATTGGATGAGCAATCAGTGAGCTCATCATGAGGTTGGAGGAAGAAGATTGTAACACCCCAGGTGTTGGTCACATGCTAAGCAGTGGGTTTGAGCTTAAACATGACATGTTAAGTGATGATCGGGAGCTCTAGTCTAAAATTTTTGAAGTGGTGATGCAGGTGTTGAGGTCAAATCTATGAAAAGGAGCCCCAACTTGAACTTGGACAACACACCTTTGCTTATAGGTTGACCCTTTTCAAATGTAGGCTTGAGTAGTGTTAAACATGCCCCTTTCATGAGCATCCTCTTAGTATCAAGCTATCTTGAGCATTGGAAAAGTTTCATGAAGTTTGGAATCGAGAGGTCAATGGAATGACAAGTTATATTTTTTGCTTGGATTACTTTGTTAAGTGAATGGAAACTTGTTAAGTCAACCAAACCTTGTCACCTTGCTCAAACAACTCTAATTGAACTCTTGGATTAAAGTTACGAAGGGTTCATGTTGAGCAATTGCCAAGAAAATGTTTAAAAGGAGCCAAAACCCTAGTTCCAATCTTTTCCATGATGCTGCTTTGACCTTGTCGAAATAATAGTTTCTGTACCAGATAGTGTCGATGTTTGACCACCGATAGCCTGCCACGGGAGTACTCAGGGGCAGTATTGTTCGGACTTCAGCGTATGTGGAACTCGATGGTTAACGTAAGAGACAGTCGATTTATCCTAGGTTCGGACCCTCAATCTTTGATCGAGTAATAGCCCTACGTCCAGTCGGCATTAGCCTTTGCGTTGGATTGATTGTAAAGTGTTGTGTTGTACAATTGTTGTCTTGAACTCCCTATCTAAGGAGCCATGCCCTCTTTTATATAGTCAGGAGGCTAGAGTCCTAGTCGGTTTACAATGAGAGTTCCTAGTAGGATTACAGAGTAATACTACTACTAAGATTACAGGGGAAGAATCCTACTTAGACTAGGTCTTCTCCCTTCCTTGCGGGGTATCCCATGGGTCCCACACCGACAAGCCCCCGAGCACTTCATGGTTGAGTTCTAGAAGCCTCGTCTTAGTTCCTTCAAGCCTCGTTGAGTAGGAACAAGCGTCGTCCGAGTGCTTTCTTGAGCGAAACCGTGCAGCGCTTCGTGAGATCTTTGTGTGGTTGTGTATCTTTTTGAAGAAAAAAGTACTCCTATTTGGATGTAGCCCCCGAGCCTCTGACTATTTGGTACAAGGAGCTTGAGGGTCTTTTCTTGACATCGTCCTGATTCTTTGTTGAAAGGCTCCCGAGCATATACCCGGGTTCTTTGTTGAAAAGAACTCGGATATAGCTTAGTCCAGCTTCTTTTTGTCAGGAGTCCTTGAAGTAGCTTTGTCTTGAAGAAGTCTTCTTGGTGACATGTGCTTTTTTCAAAGAAAAAAGTGCACCCACTGAGTGTAGCCCCCGAGCCTCTTGCTATTTGGAACAAGGAGCTGGAGGGTCTTGAATCTTATGTTGTCTATCTTGAAGAAGTTTTCCAAGTGATGTGCACTTTTTTTGAAGAAAAAAGTGCACTCACTGAGTGTAGCCCCCGAGCCTCTTGCTATTTGGAACAAAAAGTTGGAGGGTCTTGAATCTGAGTTGTTCGATAGAACTGTATACCTCTCCTTTTACAGCCCCCGAGCATATATCTGGGTTGTTTTGTTTAGGAAGAACTCGGATGCAGAGTCTTGGCATATTCTTTGGTAGTCTGCTATTGTCTGATGTAGTTATATGGTGGTGGTTGAGTGTAAATGCCTTTTCTTCACAGGTTGTACTGTGTTGGTATATTCTTCCGAATATGCTTGTCTTCGAGTACTGTTCCCTCTCGCCTAAGTCTTCCATTATTGAGTCCTATCTTTTCACTGTGTCCTTTGTTAGGCTTATTTCATTGGTACTCCTAGTCCATGTGCACCGCTCCTTTGATCTATAAATACCCTCCTGGAGTGCTTGTTTTCATCCATTGAACATTCTGTTGAAAACTTCGTGGTCATGAACATGGTAGTTTGTGAAGTAGATCAGCCCTCGGGCGTGTTTTGTAGTTCCTATGTGTCTTGTCAGTAGTTTGAGGAAGTCTTGTGATAGGGATTAGAGGTAGGCTAATCCCGTAGCAGCATTGTATCAGGATGTACGTGGTGGTAGTTGGAGGAAGTCTTGTGATGTGGGCTTCGTTCCTTCATCTGGTAGTTCTGGGTTGATCCTCATCGCCTGTCTTGAGACTATCTGGTGTAGATCAACACCATATCTAGCATCACATCGGTCTTGGGTAGACAGATGCCTGCCAGCCTTCTCTGCTCCATATTGTCCTGCCATGCTACTGATTCCCGCCTTGGATGCACTGCATCCGTCCTTTGAAGAAAACAGTGTAGACGATGGCGGTTTGTCCTACCGAGTAGTAATTTGGGACACGTAGTCAGTTCCAGAGCCTAGCCATGTCTGGGTTCCTCTTTGCTACTTTGCTTTTCATGGTACCGAGTTCGTTGGGTCTTGTAGGATTTGTAATCTTCTATTTTTGAAGTTGCTTGTAATGGAGAGAATCATTGCCTTCTGAGTTGTCATTTATTTTTCTGCTGTGGTCCTGGTTGTTCATCAGATTCCCGAGTTCTTTCTATAAGAACCAAGTTCTTTTGTTCCTTGTGAGGTAGCCCTTCTTTTCTTTATGGTTGACGGGTTGTTTTTTGCAGCAATCTGGTAACTCCGCCGTAGTGCTGGATGGATAAGTCTAAAATCTGTCCGTTGAATTGTACCGTTATGTGGATTTGTGCCCTCCATCATTTTAGCTGCATCAGTAAATGGAATGTTGCATTCTCACATGTTGCTTTAACGGGCCTGGTGGGCTGTTTTTATCACTATAAAATCTATTTAAAGACCCTTCATCTTCTTTTTCTTTACTGCCCTTCTCTTGCCTTGAAAAACCCTAGCTCTTAGAAATCCGCCATCGCCATTGCCGCCGCCGCCTTAGTGCCACCATCCAAACTTTCTCTTCCTCTAGTTCCTTTTTTGCCTTTGTTAGTACATGGGTAAGAAGAAAGCCACAAGCAAGTCCCAGTCAACCTTCGTGGACAAGGAGTCTTCACTCCCCGTGATTGAGAATTAGGAGTTCGTGGCCATAAGGGCTGCTCAAAAGTCTTGGCCAGCTCCAACAACAACCGAAGAGCAGCTTCACGAGCTTGTCAGCGACGGCTTGATTCAGAGCAAGGCCTTTGTTGAATGGAGAGTTCCAGGCGAGCATTGGGTCCCTGCCCTAGGTCCTGGTGAGATTGTTCTTTTCGTCTCTTTCATTCACGCTGGACTTTGCCTTCCTACCTCTGCCTTTCTTCATCAATTTCTCAACTATTTTGGGATTTGCCTAAATCATCTTGCTCCTAATGCAGTCCTTCACCTTTCTGTCTTTGTTTATCTTTGTGAAGCTTTCCTTGGAATTCCCCCTTCTCTTTCTCTGTTTCGTTACTTCTTTCGCCTAAAACCCTAACCCCGCCATGAAGACACCAGTGTTCTTGGTGCTTGTGGGATTCAATTTCGCTAGGGTCTTAAGAGCAAGTTCTTTGACTATGACTTGGTTGATTCTGTAAGGGATTGGCGTGCCGACTGGTTTTATGTTGCCAATCTGATCTCTCCTCTTGCTATCCCTTCTAGATCTGGTCCCTTAGTCAATGATCAATGGGATAAGAACCCTATGACGTCTGCTAAGGTTCAGGCAATCCAGCCATTCCTTGATAGGATTAGTATGCTGAAACAGCAGGGCTTGACTGGTTTTGGCATTGTCTCGAGCTTCCTTCGTCGCTGAGTTCAGCCTTTGAAGGAGCGAGAGCACCTTGGCTTTGAGTACTCTGGGGCTAAGGATCCTTCACGTATGGTCCTAGCCCTTGAGTTGACCGACTGAAGAGGTACTCGAGTGTCTCCAGAAGATGCTGAAAGGAGCAAGCATTGTCCCTCTTACCGTCTTCGAGTTCTCTGCTAACAACCCGGCTCTAGCTGTAAGTCGTTTTCTCTTCGTTCGGGTACTTTCTGTTATTTGTACTATATCCATTTTTTGATTAACTTTTCCTCGTCTTGTTGTTTCATTCTTTTTTGTAGGAATTTGGGCACAACTTTGTTGACCCTGATCCCTCTTGATGTTCTCCCTGCCGTGGCGAACACTGGGGAGAAACTTGCTGGGGCTTCTGCAACCAGTAAGTTCCCAATCTCCACAGTATTTCCTAGGGTTTCTTCCAGGATTTGTTGATGTATATGAAGAATATGTTCCTCGTCTAGTCCCTCGAGGTCCTCGTAGTGTTTCAAAGAGGGGGCGAATGGATGGGTCTTCATCTGGTCTGCCTGCTTCCAAGAACTCTCGTAAGCCAAGTGCTCATCCAGGTACTCTAGTTGTAGCTAGCATGCTCTTAGGTGAGCATATTTAATACTCTCTGTTCCTTTGTTTTCTTGTTTTTTATCTTGAATCGAATACTTTTGTTATTTTTTAGCGGGTGCCCTGGTGACCTTGGTTGAGACCGAGGGGGAAGAGGATGATGAAGTACCCCTTGTCATGCGGCAGTGAGTTGTTTTCATATTCCCCTGCCATTGAATTTCTCCTCTTTGTCTTGACTTTTAGTCTTGATCTTTTTGTAGTAACTGGACTTTGGGTATGGGCTCTTCTGAGGCTCCTGCACCGGCTTCTTCTGAAGCTCTAGTGTTGAGTCCTTTGGTAGCTCTAGTATCGAGTTCTTCCATGACTCCGGTGTTGAGTTCTTCCAAAGCTCCTAGTATCGGCTTCTTCTAGGGCTCTGGTATCGGCTATACTGCCCCTGCCACCAAGTGGCGGGGACGTCTTTGCTGCCATGGTTCCTCCTGTGAGGTCCTCTTTTTGTTTTGTGAAGAAGAAGGTGGCTAGGTGAGTGGGTTTTGGCTTCACCTTTTTGCTTCTGTTCTCCTTTTCTCTTGTTCTCATCGGCGAGTTCTTTTATTATCTTTCAGGCCTTCGTCATCTCCCGTCCCTCCGTTGGCTTCTTCTTAGCCCTCTGTTGTGCCATCAAGTACTGAGCCTCAGGACTCATAGCACATCGCTGGTGAAGTGGTTGTGGGGTGACAAGTCTTTCTGGTGGTGATGCTGCTGCTGGCTTGGTTGCCTCGAAGGTGACCGTGGCCATTGCGGTGGGTCCTTCTAAAGGATTGGCCTCTTCTTCCCAGGAAATTGCTCTGGTCGTTCCTTCTTTGCCTCGGCTGGCTTCTCCTTCTCCTTCTCTTGCCTCCAATGGTTCACCTTTTGCAGATGATGTGGTGCAGCAGTTTGATGCTACACATCGGCTATCGGGGTTAACTGCTGCCTTGGGGAAGCTTTGCGACTTCTTTTGGAGAAAAGCTCTAGGTAAGTTTTTTGCTATTCCTTCTTTGGATGTTCGCTTTTCTTCTATCCTTATGCTTTGTTTTTCTTTATCTCTTTCTGCTCAGCCCTTTTCTCACGATCATATCGGCTTCTTTTTCTTGTCGGAAAATGAGAAAAAGTTGTCTTCCGAAGTGAGCGCCCTGAGAGCTGATCTTGACCTCCTTCAGGCCGAGATGGAGGTTGAGCGTCAAACGCATCAGGATGAGGAAAAATCTCTTTGTGCCCGGGTTGTTGAGACCGAGAAGCAGAGGGATGCCGCTTTTTAGGAGGCTCTAAAGAACTCAAAGACCGTGAAGAACTTGGAGGCCGCGAAGAAAGAGTGCAATGGTATTGAGGGTTCTTTTTGTTTCTTTCTGCATTCAAACTCTCCTTTCTGCTTACTTGTTGTTTGCTGTCTTGTCCAGCTCTTCGGGTTGAAAAGCAGAAGCTCTCAGAGGGCGTTGAAGAAATGAAGACTCTTGTTTGCACAAGTCACAACAAGGCCGAGGAGGTAATTACTCATGCTGAGGAGGAACTCACGCTTGCTAAGTTGATTAGGCGTGGAGCTAATAGAGATCTTGTGCAGGCCCAAAAAACTATTGAAGACTTGTCTGGCAAGTTGGCGACGGCTACTGAAAACTAGAAGGCTTTGTGGAAATCCTTTCGTTCAGTAGCCGACATTCTTTGAACTCTAGCGGATGACGGGCAATCTTGGGCTCAGTTGATTCCTCGAATTCTGACTCATTTCCAAGAGTTTGTGAAGAGGTGCACTCAACTGTGTACCAAGAATGTTTTGGCCCAGGTCCAGGTTCTTTCTCTAGTGGCTCCTTTGTCCAAGATAGCAGAGGAAGCTGATAGTCAAGAGTACATTGATGCCGTTGAGAGGATGGAGCCTCAGGTTGAAGACTTAGCCAGCAGAATAGTAGATAATCTCAACATTGTTCTCTCTTCTCCTGATGATGAAGCTTGATGTATTTGACCTTTAGGCCCGTGCCTTGTAATATGACATTAAGCTTCTTTTGAATGAAGATTTTTGTTGAGGGTCCTCTTTGCCTGGATGCCTTGCTTATTCCTTGGGTGATTTGTCCAATTGGCTAGAGTTACTTGACTTGCCGAGTTTTTTGTCTTAGCCTTGTAAACAACTCTGTGCGCTATTTTGACAAACTTTGTCGAGTACTTTTCTAGCCTTCTTCCAGTGCCATGTAAACGACTCATTATATGTAGGTCTTTTTGTTGACAAGCTTTCCTGATCTGTCGAGTGCTTGTCTGGCCTTCTTTTGTGCCATGTAAACAACTCGTTATATGTATATCTTTGTGTTCTTTAGTATCTTCAGTGTAGCCCCCGAGCCTCTTGCTATTTGGAACAAGTAGCTGGAGGGTCTTGTCTTGAAATTGCTGTGTTCTATGCTCAAGATTAGTTTCTGTCATTTTGCTTTTTTGATTCGGGTGTTAGCTTGTTAGCTACCCTCATCGGTGAGCTCAAGCGTCTTTTTAGCTATTTTGCTTTGGCTGGGATGCTCAGGCGTATTTTCAGCCATTTTGCTTTTTATTTTGGGTGTTAGCTTGTCAGCTACCCTCATCGGCGGGCTCAAGCATCTTTTCAGCTATTTTGCTCTCGGCCGGGATGCTCAGGCGTCTTTTTAGCCATTTTGCTTTTTATTTCGGGTTTTAGCTTGTCAGCTACCCTCATCGGTGGGCTCAAGCGTCTTTTTAGCTATTTTGCTCTCAGCTGGGATGCTCAGGTGTCTTTTCAGCCATTTTGCATTTTATTTCGGGTGTTAGCTTGTTAGCTACCCTCATCAGGCGGGCTCAAGCGTCTTTTCAGCTATTTTGCTCTCGGCCGGGATGCTTGGGCGTCTTTTCAGCCATTTTGCATTTTATTTCGGGTGTTAGCTTGTTAGCTACCCTCATCGGCGGGCTCAAGCATCTTTTTAGCTATTTTGCTCTTGGCCAGGATGCTCAGGCATATTTTCAGCCATTTCATGTTTTATTTCGGGTGTTAGCTTGTTAGCTACCCTCATCGGCGGGCTCAAGCGTCTTTTCAGCTATTTTGCTCTCAGCCGGGATGCTCAGGCGTATTTTTAGCCATTTTGCATTTTTAGAAACAACTCAGAGAGAGCCATGAGACATTTGTTTGTCGAGAGATAATCATCTTTATTGATCATGAATATTGATGTGTTATAATGATACATAGCGCTATTTGATCATGATCGTTGATCGCCTATGTCTTGTATACATATTTTCCCTTGAGTTGTTTTCACGCGTAGAATCTTCAGTAGCTGATTGATGTGCCATGTATTGTTGACTTCTTTCCCGTCTTCAGCCATGAGCTTGTATGTGCCTGGTCCGATGACTTTTGTGACGATAAAAGGACCTTCCCATGGACTGAGTAGTTTGTGGCATCCGTCGATTTTTTGTATTCTTCTTAGTACTAGGTCTTCGACTTATAATGATCGAGACTAGGTGTTCTTGTTGTAGTGGTGTCTTAGTCCTTGGAGGTATCTTGCTAATTGCAGGGTGTCGTTTACTCTGACTTCTTCTGTACTATCGAGTTCTAATCTTCGGGTGTGTTCTGCTTCTCCTTCGTCGTATTGCTCTATCCTTGGTGACATCCAGATCAAGTCTGCGAGTAGTATGGCTTCTAATCCGTACACCTAGGAAGAAAGGTGAGTATCCAGTGGCTCTGCTTATTTGAGTCTGTAACCCCCATACGACCTTGGGTATTCTTCAATCCATTTTGATCCATAGTCTACTAGTTCTTCGTATAGTCTTGGTTTCAATCTGGCTAGTATGAGTCCATTAGCCCTTTCTACTTGTCCGTTGGCTTCTGGATGTGTGACTGACGCGTAATCTATGCTGAAGCCACTAATCCTGTGCCCAACTTTTGAATTCTATAGCTATGAAGGGAGAACCCTAAATCTATGATTATTCGATTGGGCATGCCGAAGCGGTGCATGATGTCTTGGATGAACTCGACTGCTTTGGCTGTGCTGTATTTTGCTAGTGGTTTGTATTCGATCCACTTGGTGAACTTGTCAATTGCTACAAAGATGTACTTGAAACTGCCCTTTGTTTTCTTGAGAGGTCCTACTTGATCTAGCCCCCAGTAGGAGAAAGGCCAAGCGGGTGGGATGTAGATGAGGTTGTGGGCTGGTACATGAGTCTGTCTTACGAACATCTGACAACTTTTGCATCTTCTGACGAGTTCTTCTACGTCTTTCAAAGCGGTTGGCCAGTAGAAACCAGTGCGAAATGCTTTGCTGACTATTGTTCTTGAAGCGGCGTGGTTTCCACAGCAACCTGAGTGTATTTCGTCTAGAATTTGTTTGCCTTCTTCAAATGAGACACATTTTAGGAGTACTTCTGATGATGCAGCTCTTCTAGTATAGCTTGTCTCCTACTAGGACGTAATTCTTGCTTCTGCAGATGACTTGTGTGGCTTCCTAGTTTTTCTGTTGGCAACTTATTCTCTTTGATGTAGTCAATAAAAACCTGTGTCCATGAAGCGTTGATCACCAGAATCTGGTTGCCTTTGGCTGTGAGTTCTAGTGGTTGTCTCACCGAGTTGTTTGATAGAAGGAGCTGATAACTCCTCTATGAATACACCGGGTGGGACCTTTGCCCTGTTAGATCCAAGTTTGGCAAGAACATCTGCTGCAATGTTGGAATCCTGCAAGACATGTAGAATTTCTAATCCTTGAAAATGATTTTTGAGTTTTTGGATTTTAGTACAGTAAGCACCCATGTTTTCTTTGATGCAATCCCAATCTTTGTTGACTTAGTTGATGACTACTGCCGAATCATCGTATACGAGTAATCTCTTGATTCCAAGGGTAATAGCCACTCTTAGCCCGTGTATGAGAGCTTCATATTCTGCTTCATTGTTGGTGGCTTGCCATAATATCTGAAGGACATACTTTAGTTGTCTTCCATCTGGAGAAATTAGGAGGACGCCTGCACCTGGCTCCGCCTAGCTTGAGTGATCCATCAAAGTACATTTTCCAATGATCAAGGATGGCGCTTGACATGGGTTGTTGAATCTCTATCCATTCGGCAACAAAATCAACAAGGGCTTGAGATTTAATTGCTTTCCGTGGGTTGAAATTGATCTTGAGAGCACCGAGTTCAACCGCCCACTTGGATATACGTCCTGTTGTGTCTTTGTTGTGTAAGATGTCTCCCAGTGGGAAATCTGTCACCATGGTAATCTTATGGCTTTCAAAATAGTGACGAAGCTTGCGTGAAGTGATCAGTAGGGCGTAGAGTAGTTTTTGCATATGTGGGTACTAGATTTTTGATTCTGACAGTACTTCGCTGATGTAGTATACTGGGCGTTGTACTTTATACACATGCCCTTCTTCTTCCCTTTCCACTACTATCGTCGTACTGACTATAGTAGTAGTTGCTGTAATGTATAGAATCATGTCTTCATCTTTCTTTGGAGGTGTGAGTACTGGTGAGGAGGTGAGGTATGCCTTAAGTTTCTTGAAAGTTTCATTAGCTTCTTCCGTCCACTCGAACTTGTCTGCCTTCTTTAACTAGTTTGAAGAAAGGCAACCCTTTTTCACCGAGTCTTGATATGAAATGGTTGAGTGCCGCCATGCAGCCTAGTTAGTTTTTGTACATCTTTGATGTTTCGAGGAGGGCCCATCTCTGTTATTGCTCGAATTTGCTTAGCGCTTGCTTCGATTTCGTGATGACTAACCAAGAATCCGAGTAGTTGTCCTGAAGGAACTCCGAATACACACTTGTTTGGGTTCAATTTCCACCTCCACCTTTTTAGGTTCTCTAAGGTTTGTTTTAAGTCTTCAATCAGTGTATCCAGGGTTCTTTGTTTTTACAACCACATCATCCACATATGCTTCTACGTTTTCGCCAATCTGATCACCAAGGCATGTTTGGATAGCTCTTTGGTAAGTGGCTCCAGCATTCTTGAGTCCAAAAGACATTGTCTTATAGTAGTAGGCACCGAATGGGGTGATGAAAGATGTCTTGCTCTGGTCCTATTCTTTTAATGCGATCTGGTGATATCCGTAATAGCAATCAAGAAAGGATAATAAGGCAGATCCTGCTATTGAATCAACTATCTGATCAATGCGTGGTAGTCCTGAATGGATCCTTTGGACAGTGTTTGTTGAGATCTATGTAGTCAACACACATGCGCCACTCGTCCAGTGTTCTTTTTCTGTACCAGAACTGGATTTGCTAGTCAATCTAGATGGAGGATTTCCCTGATGAATCCAGCTGCCATTAGTTTTGTAATTTCCTTTTTTATTGCTAGCCTTTTTGTCGGGAGAGAATCAGTTATAGTTGTTGCTTTACAGGCTTGGAGCCTTCATTGACATCAATTCCATGCTCAGCCAACTCTCTTGGGACCCCTGGCATGTCGGCCTAGCTTCTAAGCAAAGATATCTTTATTGTCCCAAAGAAAGTTGGTGAGCGTGAGTTCCTATTTTGCTGATAGGTGTGCACTAATGGTTGCCATTTTTGAGGGATCACCGGTGCCTAGGTCGATTTGCTTGACGTCGGCTTCTTTTGGTGGTGCTAGGATGCTTGGTCTTTTAGCCGGTATCTCTAGTTCTTCTTGGCTTATTTCTACGGTGATAGTGGCTATTTCTTTTCTTCCATCGTTTGCCTGTGCCTTTGCTGTAATTTGGATTACCTATACATCACAGTCAAATGCGTGTTTTAAATCGCTCTGAAGAGAAAGAACTCTGTTGGGCCTTGGCATCTTAAGCAACAGGTACGGATAATGCGGTATTGCCATGAATTTTGCTAGTGCCGGGCGCCCAAGGATTGTGTGATATGATGAATCAAAATCTGCGACTTCAAATTTGATGAACTCTGTGCGGTAGTTCGAGGGAGTCCCAAAGGTAACTGGTAGAGTGATTTGTCCAAGTGGCATTGCTGCCTTACTGGGTACTATGCCATAGAAAGGTGTGCTTGTTGGCGTGATCATCCTGGCGAGTTGTAGTCCCATCTTCCTTAGAGTTTCTAAAAAATGATGTTGAGTCTGGCTCCCCCGTCGATTAGTACCTTTGTAACTGTCATACCAGCAATGGTTGGGTCTAGAACTAGTGGGTAATGGCCTAGCGTTTCCTATGCTAGGTCCATTGGACTTCTCTTGAAAATTGGATTGGATATTCTGACCAGTTGAGATATCTTGGTGTAGCAGGTTCTGCTGCCATGATGGTTCATAACGCTAGTTTTTCTTAATGTTTGCTTCTGGAATCTAGAACCCCAGCAAAGATCACTGCCACTGTTCCTCTGGATTTTTGGAATCCCTTGTCTTCATTGTTGTCCCCTTCTTTTTTCTGATTGTCTTCTTTATTGCTTCCCTTGCTATCTTTTTCTAGTGTACCTTTCGTTGAAGGTGTAGCAATTTTCGATGGTGTGCTTTCCATTGGGGTGCAAGGGGCAACAGTATGTTCTCAATGTCGTCATATCTTCCGGGTTTGGTGACTTTCTTTGATTTGTCAGCCATTGCTACTGTGTTGTCTGGACCACGCTTTCTCTCCTGATGTCTGCTATTTCGAGGAATTTGCCTGCCTGGGTTGTCTCTGTTGTTCCTATCCGGGAATCTTTCTCGTGTCTTCTTCTCTATAGTAATCATCTTTTCCACTGTTTTTCTGAATTCTTCATTGTTTCTTGGGTTTTCTTTGCAGAAGTCTTGAAATTGCCACCTAGCCATGATTCCGTGAGAGAAGGCTTTGATTACTTCTCGTTGTGTGATGTCATGTACTTGAGCTCGTAGTTCACCAAATCGTCGATAGTAATTTCTGAGACTTTCACCTCCTTTCTGTTTGAGTCCTTTTAACTCTGCATCGGGTGATTGGATGTGTAATGATTCCTGTGAAATTTTCATAGAAAGCTCTTTGCAAGTCTTCCCAGTTTTTGATTGATCCTGGATTCAGTTTGTCGAACCATTGAAGTGGCATGGTTTCCAGGGCCATGGGAAAGAACAAGGTTTTGATGTCATCATCCCCACCGGCCAATTCAATCAATTGTGAGTAAATCCTGAGCCATTGCTTTGGTTTGGTCTTGCCATCATACTTGGAGTGGTTGGACGGCTTGAACTTGTGAGGTAGTCATATCGAAGCAAGTCTATTTGTAAAATAGGGGAATCTATCGTGCGTTCTGGCTTTTGTGTATTCCAATTCTGTGCCCCCTTCTTGCCAACTGTCATCTTGATGAGAGTAGTTCTGTGTGGCCGTCTGAGTAGGCATTTCGCTTCTAGCCTTTCTTGGTTGCTCGACTCGGTTGTTTTGACTGTGATTTCTTCGACTCTCTCCATTGTGACTTCCACTTGGTCCAAGTCTTTCGAAAGCGGACTTCCTTTGATTTTGATCTTCCTGTTCATGAGATGTTGCTCTTCCGTCGCGCGTCCTAAGGACTGTTGATCGGAGGAATTCCCGAAGCTGTTCTTGTTTTTCATTTAGATGTGAAGTTGCTTTGAGTTCTTCTAATGCTTCTCGGATCTTATGTCACACCCAATTTTAAGGACAAAATTGAGTGCACATCATATGTATGCCAGGATCAATTATTCATACATATAACGATGTCATGATAGTATCACTGCATTGTTCGAAACTTAAAACTTAAACTTCATTACAAAATGACCTGTGGGTCTGAAAGAAAATTTCATAAACTTTATTCTAACTCCAGTGGAAAGGACTCCATCTTCACAGGAATGTCGACCGGGGGCAGCACCAGCCTAGTACACGTCATTAGGGTCGAAGGCACCGTCTTCAATGTACACCTCTTCACCGTCTCCAGCGCCTGGGTGGGGTAGCAGGGGGACAAAGAGGAAGGGTGAGTACATCGAAATGTACTCCACAAGTGTGGGAAAATATGATATGAGGCTTATAACAAGGACAGGCTTACAGAGGGTAAGACCAGCACTTAAGCAACACACCTATTACCTTAAACCTTAAGCACCTATTTAACTAGGTGAGATCTTCCTTCTCCTTAGAGAACCACTGAAACCAACACTCGGATCCCATCCGAGCACCACACCTGGATTCCATCCAAGCAAACCAACACTTGGATTCCATCCAAGCCTCCCAACTGAACCAGAGCCATCTAATCAAGAAGAAGTCTAGGCCGCTCTTGACCGTGAGCACGGCTGATATATCAGTTTTACACTCTGTAGAGGTTGCACACTTTCACCACGAGTCATGTTTCCCCATCATGCTTCACACTACCTAGGTGCTCAGCGGGGTCACACTACAAGGCCTTTACAAAGTCCCTCCAAGTCTGTTTTACACCTTCACTAAGGTTTCTAACCGCTAACAGTGGGTACCAACACCACTGTAGAAGCCCCCTCTTGTGCCACACAAACCGACCCGATGTAGCATAACATGGAGGAAACTAATTATTTGGCCAGGGCCAGAGCCATATAGCCTTCGAGGTTGTGCTATTAAGCCGAGTTACTTGTCCATGAACCGGTCCTTAGAATCCAAGCAGGAGCGAGCACAATCCATTCCACCAATTCCAACAATCCACCAGAAAACATTTACCCAAAATTTGGCACACACCTCCACCAAAACCAACCATCCTGCTGGATTCCTATTCACCATGTTGCTATAAACATTACCAACCCAAGTTACATAAATCATTAATCAATATTAAATGATAACCTTTCCAACCCAAGACTGCAAGCTAAGCAAGACAGCTACCCAACCAACCCTAGGTTACAAGGATGATAACATCAAGTTCTAGTAAATCCTAACATAGGATTCAAATTATGACTCAGCATGCCACTAATGGTCTAACTACACTAACTCAAATCAAAACAAAAGTAGGAGCAAGTATGGTCAAGGACACTTACCTTCGAATTGGTTCGGATCAGAGGTGTCGAATTCCTGGTCCTAAAGTTCACGGTGTCGGCACCTTCTGCGCACAAACAACAAGCATGGGCCTACAAAACAATTAAATAACAGTACACCATAGCACATTAAAAGTTTATAAAACCTATACTAAACATTAGTACTCGTCTCTACGATCGCGCGTATATAAAGAACGCGAAAAACAGAGTTAAACGAAGAAGTTACGGCCTCCCAAAGACCAGGGACTAATCTGCGGAGAAATCAGTGACTAATCCGCGAAACCAGAAAATATTTATTTGCAATCGGATCCTTCTTCTTCCTTGGGTCGGGTACTGTAGCTAGTCGCGCTACAGTGAAACGGGAAAGAGAAACAGCCAGGGAAAAAGAAGTCTTGGCCAGCCAGGAGGAAGAGCGGTCGGCCGGCAGCTGGGCGGCGCAGCAGACAGCGAGCAGCGCCGCAGCTATGCACAGTGCGCGCCAGAGAGCAGCGGCGGCGGCCAGCTAAGCAACACAGCAAAGGCATGAAGATGCTCGCCGGAATTGAGGGAGAAGGGATGGGAAAACAGGTGAAACAGCGATGGATTCGCGCAATAGGATATACCACGGCGTAGAGAACGAAGAGATCTACCTCCGAGTGGTGGTGGTTGTCGCCGGAACGCTACGGTTTACCTGAAAAAGCTCGCCGGAAGTTCGCCGGAAACCTAGCCTCTTCCGAACTTCGGCGTCCGATCTAGGAGCCTACGGGTGGCGGCTGCGGAAACAGGGTTGTACTTCTGTAACCCTTGCATCGAGAGGAACACCGGCATATATATATAGTCCTAGGGTTTGGAAAAGTTTCAGAATTTCTTAATTTCGGGATTTATTTCCTGTTTAAAAATAATTCCAGGAAATTCCTGAAATCATATTTAAGCCACGAAAAATCACAGAAATTAAAGAAAATTCTGTGAAAATTTCCGGAGGTAGATATGAACATGATGGATCAAAATATGAAGTTTGGAGCTCATGAAAAGGTTATTGGAAGGTTTCAATAAAAAGATTAAGCTGTGGGAAAAAGGAATTTAATTCCTGGAAAAGCGAGAAAATTCCCGGGGGACTCGAAACGACTCCTAAACGTGTTTTGAAAGTTATCACATCATAAAACCAAGATGCAAATGGGATGAATGCAACAAAACAATTGAAGCCTATGTTGAATTGAGTTTTTAATTGTAAATAGTTTTTCCTCCAACTACAAATTTGGTCATATCTCTACTTTAGTTCTATCCAAATTTAGAAACTTGCAAAAATTAAAAAGTCCGGGTGTTACAAACCTACCCCCCTTAAGATGAATCTCGCCCTCGAGATTTAGAAAGGTTGTCAAAGAGATGAGGGAACTCTGTCTTCAAATCATCTTCTCTTTCCCAAGTGGCTTCTTTCTTTGAATAATGCTTCCACTGAACTTTGCACATTTTTACTCTTTTGTTCCGAGTAACTCTTTCTGAGATTTCCAGAATTCTGATAGGTTCTTAGAAAGACAAATCATCTCTTATATTAAGTTCATCAAGAGGCAACTGTTCTTCAGGGGCTCTTAAGCACTTCTTTAATTGTGATACATGGAACACATCATGTATCCCTAAAAGCTGTGAAGGCAGTTCTAGCTGATAGGCTACCACTCCTTTCCTATCAATCACCTTGAATGGACCGATATACCTTGGTGCAAGCTTTCCTCTAACATTGAATTGTTTGAGACCTCTAAACGGTGACACCTTAAGATATACAAAATCTCCCACTTCAAAAGTCAACTCTTGTCGTCTTTTATCTGCATAACTTTTTTGTCTAGACTGAGCTGTCTTTAAGTTGTTTCGGATTTCTTTTACTTGTTCCTTGGCTTCTTTTATAACATCTGGACCAAATACCTTTCTTTCCCCAACTTGGTTCCAAAACAAAGGAGTTCTGCATTTTTTCCCATATAAGGCTTCGAATGGTGCCATTTTAAGACTTGCTTGATAACTATTATTGTAGGAGAATTCTGCATAAGGTAGATGTTTATCCCAACTTTTGCTATTCTGTAAGGCACAAGCTCTCAGCATATCCTCTAGAATTTGATTGACTCTCTCTGTCTGACCATCCGTCTATGGATGATATGCTGAACTAAAATTCAATCGAGTATCCATTGATTCATGCAGTTGTTTCCAAAACCGTGACGTAAACTGTGTATCTCTGTCTGACACTATGATCTTGGGCACGCCATGCAAACACACAATCCGCGACATATACAACTCTGCAAGTTGAGCTCCTCGATATGACTCCTTGACTGGGATGAAATGAGCCACCTTTGTCAACCTATCCACTATTACCCATATAGAATCATAACCCGACTGTGTACGAGGTAAGCCAACTATAAAATCCATACTTATTTCTTCCCATTTCCACTCTAGAACTTTTAGTGGTTGTAGCAAACCTATGGGTCTTTGATGTTCAGCCTTGATTCGTTGACAAGTATCACATAACGCCACATACTCAGCTACCTCTCATTTCATGCCGTACCACCAAAATTGCTGCTTGAGATCATTATACATCTTTGTACTACCAGGGTGTAGAGAGTATGCTGAATCATGTGCTTCCCTCAGAATTAACTCCTTAATTGACTTTATGTTGGGGACACAAATCCTTCCTTTAAACCATAACACACCTTGTTCATCTTCTGTGAATCCTGGGGCTTTGTCCTCTTTAATCAATCCGTTGATCTCTATGATCTTCTCATCTATCAACTGACCCTTGCGGATATCTTGTTCCAATGTAGACTCTACTTCCATGGCAATCACTTTAGTGTTGGATACAAAGCCTAAGTTGAGTTTAGCAAACTCCTCATACAACTCAGGTCGTTGTTCCTGTAACTCCAACACATTGCAATAGCTCTTCTGACTCAATGCATCTGCAACCACATTGGCTTTGCCTGGATGATAGTTGATATTCAAGTCATAATCCTTTATCAGTTCTAACCATCTACGTTGTCGAAGATTCAAGTCTTGCTGAGTGAAAATATACTTTAAGCTCTTATGATCTGTGTAGATTTCAGTCTTCTTCCCAATCAAATAATGTCTCCAGATCTTTAGAGCATGAACTACTGCCGCTAACTCTAAATCATGAGTTGGATAATTCACTTTATGCTTTCTAAGCTGTCTCGAGGCATAAGCTGCTACATGACCTTCTTGCATCAGAACACAACCTAGACCTTGTTGCGAAGCATCACAATAAACAGAGAAACTTTTCTAAACATCTAGCATGATTAAGACTAGGAGCAGAAGTTAATCTCTTCTTCAGTTCATCAAAACTGGCCTGACATTCTACTGTCCACACAAACCTTGATCCTTTCTCCAACAACTTGGTCATAGGCCTTGCTATCTTCGAGAACCCTTCAATAAAACGCCGATAATATCCAGCCATTCCCAAGAAGCTTCTAATTTCACTAACATTTTGGGGCGCTTCCCATTCTAGAACATCCCTCACTTTACCTGGATCAACTGACACTCCTCCTTCTGAGATGACATGACCCAAAAAGGAGACCTCCTTCAACCAAAACTCACATTTGCTAAGCTTTGCATATAGTTGATTCTCTCTCAGCCTCTGCAACACCAATCTTAAATGTTCTTCGTGCTCTTCCTCATTTCTAGAGAATACCAAAATGTCATCAATAAACACCACAACAAACTTGTCCAAGTAGTCCATGAAGACCTTGTTCATAAGATACATAAAGTATGCTGGAGCATTTGTTAACCCAAAAGATATTACTATGTACTCATATAACCCATAACGAGAAACAAAAGCTATTTTAGGAATATCTGATGCTCGAATCTTTAATTGATAGTACCCCGATCTCAAGTCAATTTTAGAGAACACACATGCACCCTTCAATTGGTCAAATAAATCTTCAATGCAAGGGAGAGGATACTTGTTCTTGATTGTAACTTCATTTAATGCACGGTAATCAACACACATTCGTGTACCCCCATCTTTCTTTGGAACAAAGATAACACGGGCTCCCCATGGAGATGTACTAGGACGTATATACCCTTTATCTAAGAGATCTTGGATTTGATCTTTTAGCTTAGCTAATTGATTTGCATCCATTCTATATGGTCTTTTATAAATAGGTGCAGTTCCTGGGACTAACTCAATAACAAACTCAATTTCACGATATGGTGGCATACCTGGTAGATCCTCAGGGAAGACATCTGGAAACTCCTGGACCACTCGAATATCCACAACTATGTTGGCTTGGTTGAGTTTGACTTCGTCGATTGGTTCTGACCATGCTTGATATTCAACCTCAGTTCCATTTGTGTGCTGCATCTTGATCAATCTCTGAGCACAATCAATCACCCCTTGGTACTTGGTTAACCAATTCATTCCCAGAATTACATCAATTCCTTTGGAGTCCAGAACAATGAGGTTGGAAAGAAACTCTACCCCCCTTATGTTTATACTTAGTCTTGGGCATACATGCCTTGATATCATTTCTCCTCTAGGAGAAGCAACTAATAAATTGTTTTTCATCAAAAGCACAGGCATGTTGTATCGTGCTACGCATCGTGTTGATATAAATGAATGTGAAGCTCTAGAATCAAACAATACGGTAATAGGGTTGGAGTTGATAGAGAACATATCCAATTAGAACATCCGGGGCTTGTTGAGCTGATTCCATAGCGATATGATTAACCTTGCCCTGACTGTAATTCTGTCGAGCTTGCTGCTGAGGTTGTCCACCATTACAATTTTGGTTCCCATTCTGAGCTGTTGGTTGGTCTTGCTGCTTCAACGGGCACCGATTGGCAAGATGCCCCATCTGATGACATTTAAAACAAGGACCAATGTTGCTAGTCCCTTGAGTTGAGCGGTTCTGCTACTGGATCTGAACCATCTGGCGTTGCTACTATTGAGTTGATGTCTACTGCTTGTATTGGCTAGATCCCTGGTTGAAGTTTCACTGCTGTTGCTACTGTTGATACTGACCTCCCTGGCGCACAACTTGGCTAGGTTGGTTGAAGTGGGGGCGAGTGTTACTACTAGAAGACTGACCCTGAAAAGCCTATCTTCCTCTTGCGATCAACCTCAAGAACTTTCCTTTCTCTCTCAACAGTAAAGGCCTTGTCAACCAGCTTCTGGAAGGTGTCATACTCATTGGAGGACAGAGCATAGCGAATCCCAGGGTTCAAACCATCTCTAAAATAGTCTTGCTTCTTGTCATTAGTGTCGACATTGCTAGAGGCATAACGGGACAACTATGTGAACTTAGTGAGATATTCATGAACTGACATTGAGCCTTGCTTGAGTTCTAGAAACTCCTTGCGCTTCACCTTGATTTCACCAGAAGGCACATAATGAGAACGAAAACTCTGACAGAACTCCTGCCAAGTGATAGCTTGAGCATTGGGATGGGTAGCAGTGTAGGTAGCCCACCAATCTTTGGCCCGACCTTGCAGTTGATGAGCGGCATATAGAACTCGATCATGACCCACACAATGAGCAATCTCCAACTTGCTCTCAATGGTCTGGAGCCAATCATCTGCATCCATTGGCTCCACAGCATGCTTGAAGATTGGAGGCTAAGTCATCATGAACCTCCTGAGAGTGTCTTCCTGGCGAGGTGGTGGAGGTAGTGGAGCAAGATTGGGTTGAGCCATCTGTTGCAGAGCAGTCATCATCTGAGCCATGGTCTGCATCATCTGATTTTGCATTGCTGCCATTTGAACTGGATCATAAACTGGTGGTGGAGGGTTTGGGGCATTGTTGTTGGGATCATTGCCTAGGGGGTTGTTGTTCGGATCATTACCTCCAGAGCCACAGCCTCTCCTGGTGTTCACCATCTGATATGATCATGGACAAGAGTGAGAATAGGATTGAAAGAAAACCCCAACTAACTATAAAATAAAACTGGTAAACAAATGATGTCGTTGTAGTCTTATGGCTAACAACACACCAACAATCATTACAAAGATCCAAATCATTCATTTGCACATGCACCAAATCACACAACGGACTAGTGTTCCACACATAGGGATGCACCTTATGAACGGAGGAGCCTATTTTGGACCAAAACTTTTAAATTGAGCATCAAGGAAGTAAGAGAAATTGAGGACGAGAAAACTTTTTATCAAATTCTATAACGTCCTGCCTCTACAAGGCCGAGCCCACTTATATCTGGCAGCTTCTCTAGGATATAGACTGCCCTCACAGACCAACACAGGTCTTTTCTGCGCACTTTGTCCTCACTCGTGCGCACCCGGGAAGAACTTCCTAGTCGGTCACCCATCGCTCCAGGCCAAGCACGCTTAACCTCAGAGTTATTTGCAGATGGGCTTCCGGAAAAGAAGTTGCAACTTATTAGTATGAGTATCCTATTGATCCTGTTAAGCCCTGGGCTGGGATGTTACATCCTCACCCCCTTAAGAGATCGACGTCCTTGTCGATCAATCCCAAGCCTAGGAGCAGTCCTCTCTTGGCCACGTCCGTGTGTCCAGAGCCAGCGCATGTGCCATGTTGTGTGACCACGCTGAATCCACACCAGCCATGCACACCATGCCTACGCAACTGTGACACACGTGCCTATGAAACCGCGAGAGTTGGCTCTGATACCATTCTATAACGTCCCGCCTCTACAAGGCCGGGCCCGCTTACATCTGGTAGCTTCTCTAGGATATAGACGAGCCCTCACAAACCAACACAGGTCTTTTCTGTGCACTTTGTCCTCACTTGTGCGCACCCAAGAAGAACTTCCCGGTCGGTCAACCATCGCTCTAGGCCAAGCACGCTTAACCTCAGAGTTATTTGTAGATGGGCTTTCGGAAAAGAAGTTGTAACTTATTGGTATGAGTATCCTATTAATCCTGTTAAGCCCTGGGCCGGGATGTTACATCTTATCGTAGGGTGTATTCGCCGCTCGTCCTTCTTCGACCTCTCAGTTCTAATTTTGTTCTATTGTACTCGGCTAGGTTTGATTCATATTTGATCCAAATGTCCTTTCGCTGTTTAGCACGGTGTTGACGTCCTTGTTTCAATTTATTCCTTTTTTCCCTCGCTTACTTTTGACTTTCAGTCTCACCATCGTGCCCCTGGATAAATGGTGATATGTTGGATTTGGATTCATTTGAAGATCTTACGTCGGGTGCTTCTAGGGGATCAATGGTGATCGAGGATGGCGAATCATCAATACTTCTCTAGCGTGAGTTGTTCTGTCATCATCATTGATTTCCGTACAGCCAGAACTATTAATAACTTTAGTAGAAGTTTCAAGGTCATAGATCGAATCTCCTTCTTGGTAGGGTAGAATTGTTGTTGACGTATCGTTGACTAGTTGGGTGCCTGTCACCCTCAGGAACAGTACCCTGGCCAGTGAATGATGTAGTCTTGAGATGTTATAGTTAAAACAAGACCTTCCTAGGCTCCTTTCAGTGGCATTCTAAGCGCGAGATAGATGGATCCTTCGTGCCATGTCTGATAAGGTGTTGCCATGTTGTGGAGTCCGAACAGAAGAGGACCCGACTTCTTTGAAGCATTTTCAGTGAACTCCGAGTAGTACTCTTAATGAGTTGACGTCATGTTCTGGAGCTTTGTTAGAAAAGAACTCAGTTTTCTAAAAGAACTCAGATAAGACTTCATTTCGGAAGCGGAACACGAGTTTGAATCAGATGCACAAAGCCATGAAACCTGAGTTGAATCGGACATCATGAGCTGCGCGAATCTTCTGGAGATTTAATTTGTCATAGTCGCCGAAATAGAATAGTCTTCATGGTGATTTGAATCTTCGAGGAGACAGCTTTGGAGCTTGCCATTAGTCATCCGCCTTGTAGATCCATGAGCTGAAGATGAAAGTTGATCCCGTTGAGAAGATCATGCTGTCGAGGTCCATCGAGCTCTTAGATGCAAATTCGCCAAAAGCCCCTACCTGGTGCGCCAGCTGTCGATGTTTGACCACCGATAGCCTACCACAGGAGTACCCAGGGCAGTATTGTTTGGACTTTAGCGTATGCGGAACTCGACGGTTAACGCAAGAGATAGTCGAATTTATCTTGGTTTGGACCCTCGATCTTTGATCGAGTAATAGCCCTATGTCCAGTCAGGCGTTAGCCTTTGCGTTGGATTAATTGTAAAGTATTGTGTTGTACAATTGTTGTCTTGAACTCCCTATCTAAGGAGCCCTGCCCTCCTTTATATAGTCAGGAGGCCAGAGTCCTAGTTGGTTTACAATGAGAGTTCCTAGTAGGATTACAGAGTAATACTGCTACTAAGATTACAGGGGAAGAATCCTAATTAGACTAGGTCTTCTCCCTTCCTTGCGGGGTATCCCGTGGGTCCCGCATCGATAGATAGGAAGTTTGACCTTAAATGAAAGTGGTAGCTTAGTTTGTGTGCTACAAACTTTGTTTTGGGATCAAGAGCCAAATCAGTTTGGAAAAAAGTCAAACAGAGGCTCAAATATTGAATTAGCTGCTATTTTTCAGTCTCTAAATAATTCTAAGTCTGGGAGCTTTGTCCGGCAAGGACATGACGGTTGACATGCCACGTTCTCGTGTTTTCGTTAAGCAACTTGAGTTGACCCAAAAATAAAAGTTGGAGTTAATTCCATGAAGAAGGTCTGGTAACAAGTTGGACAGAGTTTGACCAAGTTTGGACCTTCGGAAGCGAGTTTTCGTGACCACTATCCTTGCGCTAACACTATCAACTTGAGGTGTAATTACCCACTAATCCATAGCACTAATGGCAGTGCATCCCAAATCAAAGTTGTAGAGCATCAGGAAGGAAGCAAGTTTTGTAATTGGGCCAAGATCCGAATCCAAGCTGAATATGCCATTTTTGAACCCGAAGGTAGGCACACGATGCACATCACCTATTCGTGGGAATGCCTTTGTGGTGACCATGCACCAACCGTGTCCCCACCATGGATGCCATGCTCCCCTGCCTTCCCTCGTGTCGGTCTGGACGTTGAGACCCAACACCGAGTCCTAGCTTCCTCTCTGCCACTCGCACTTGCCTCTCTGCTCGTCCCTGCGCTCGCTCTAGTGCCCCAGAGCATGCATCCGCCATGACCGCATAGCCATGGCCGGCGAGCAAAGCTCCCGCCACTGTGTCTCCTTGCCTCCGCATCTCCTTGTGCCTAGCAGCCGCCACCACCATCGTCGTGCCATGCTGCACGTGGAGCAACCCTAATTTGGTCTAGCTACGCCACTGGGGCACCCTATTGCCGTTCTGCTCTGCCGCCGAGCCGTGGGCTTGCTGGCTAGGTTGCCTCGGGCTAGCTCGGTCTGAGCCGAGCCCCTCCATGGAAGGGCGCGGGCCCCCTATGGCTCCCCTACCACTTCATCGCTGACGACGACCCCCTTCGCTGCCGGTGGCCACCTCGCCGGATTCCGGCCTCCCCGATTGGCTTTGCTCGGTTATGTGTCGAGATGAAGGAGAGGGAGTAAAATGGAAATAGAAACTCTTTTGTGGTTCTAGATGCAAAGCTGTAGACTCATATGAATAGTGTTGCTCATATCTAGAAAAGTTCAGGGGTCTAGCTGATAAAGTATTTTTCCTTTTCCTGTTAATCTTTTTTCCTTTATGCATAAATAGGCTGAAAGCTTCTAAATTGCATAGTAATTCATAGAAAATCATAAAATAGAAAATGAAGATGTTTTGGAATCATTGTAAGTAGATCTATATAGTAGAATCATAATATGGCATGTATTAGTTCAAAGTTTTTGCTGTAGATTTATATCTATGTTTGTTTAGGGCTTTCTATGTTTAATTTATATCTGTAGATTCTGTGCTCAATTTATGTGAAATTTTTATCATAGACTATTCGTGTAATGTTTGATATGTGATAAAAATTTCAGCTTCATTAGATGCAACATCATGGAGTTATTAATTTAACTTATTTAATGCTTGTTAAATGGTTTATAAATAATATACATGCGTAAAAATATAAAATGTGGTTCCACTAGCTTTGTATGATGTTGTTGCAACCTAAGGAACCTTAATATAGCCATGTGTTTACAGAAAATAGTCATCCATAGATTTGTCTTTCTCTCACCTGCCTAATTACAAATAAAAACTTGTTTTTATTGTAATAGTTAATCTACTAAACCTTAGCATGTAAGATTTGTACAGTAGTCATGTTTTGATAACCTCTGTCACATAAAATCTCAGCTTCAAATGTGAGGTTTGCCACACCACCTTGTTTTTAATTATACAGGTTTAAGAATAAACGTTAGAGCTAGTAAGAGATGTTTAAAAAAGATTTATATGATTCATGTGGTACTTTCTTGCTTGCATTAAGGTACTGAGGTGGCTGAAGTTTGTTGATGTTGGTTTGAGCTTTTGAATGACATATATGTGTGCTCTGATGTTAATATAATCAACTAATAATTATATTGTTTATGCAAGTCGATAATCTTTGCTTTAGCTCTATTTTGGATGAGATGATCGTTATGTGAATGTTGAGGATGTCTCTGTGTGGTGAAGACCAGCCCCTAAATCACCTTGGGGCAGGTTACATTTCTTTATGTGTTACTCATGTTTGCTATTCGGTAAACGAGGCCCAGTTATTGGAATTGAGAGATAAGCATCACCTTTGTGATCTCCATGTTTAAAGAAATGTTTAGCGTGCTTTTCATGTTATCTAGGACTAAGGCTAATTAGATATATTAATACTAATTGGTGATCTGTGTAATTAGTTGTACATGTATGATCTTGTTAGTGAACCAAGTAGAGAACTTGGTTACACGTGTATTGAAATGGCTGCACGTGTAGTTTCTGTTATGATATAGATTTCATGGTGATAATGATGTTTTTTGAAAATGTGATCAATACAAAAGTTGTAGATAACTTTCTTATCTTGCTTGTACTAAAATTTCATGATTTTAGGGCAACAGGTCTAAGATATATAGATTTTACGAATACCTTGTCAGGTTTTATTTGTGTTCTGGACAGTGCTGCTATGTTGTGCCTTTTTTACTAATATAACTTACGAATCATCTCTTGGTGACAATAATAGGGTTACATTGATTTTCATAGGCTTTCCAAAATGTTAAATAACACACCGTTTGGGGTTCTATAACTCTAGATATGCTGTCTAAAGCATAATGCTAGAATCTGTCCAAGTCTGGACAGATTTGCTTCTTCGTATTGTTTGATCTTGTTAACTGTTGAATCATTTTATGACGATAATAATAAAGATATATATAACTTAATAAGCTTTCCAGAAAGTCTTATATCACCCTTTTTGGATATCTAGAACTCCAGTTATGGTTACAACAAGTGCTTGCTGTGCTGCTGTCCAGAATAAGTGTGGTTCCTTAAGTTGATTGTTTCACCTTGCTTGCTTTGTGTGTTGCTAAGTGTGGCTCTCATGGTGTTAAGCTAATATATCTGAGATCTCTTGTAGCCTTGTGCCATAATGTACAACTAAAACTAAGGGTGTCCCACCAATTAATTAATAAGTAGTCATGTATGTTTCATGCTAAGCTGGCCTAGCTTGTGGTTGATGATTGATTTATAATAACTTTACTTAAGTTGTCTTGTGTGCTGTCGGGTATCGATATTAGGGATACCCGGAGGAAGGATGTTGATGGCCATGAACGTTAATTCACCTGGATAGTCCAAGATGTATTTAAGGTCTTGCCTGACCCCAAGGGCGTATGCTCCGTCTCGCCCGACCCCGAGGGCGCGGGGCCCTGTCCTCACCAGACCCCTCGGGCGCGGGCTTCGTCTCGCCTGACTCCGAGGGCACGGGCTCCATATCGCTAGACCCCTCGGGCGTGGGCTCCGTCTTGCCTAACCCCAAGGGCATGGGCTCTGTCTCGCTAGAACCCTCAGGCGCGGATTCCGTCTCGCCCGACGGGGATCCATGCCGCCTCCAACCACTACGGGTCTAAGAGTACGACCCTAGGGTCAAACTTCTGACACCGAGAGGGAAGCAGGCACATCTTGATGTGACCCATAGCCATGATGGACCATACCTGGGGGCTCATGTCACCAACAGTGTCGAGCGTGTCGACGCTGTGCTACCTAATCCACGTACGACTTCTGACAGGAGTACCTGTTGACCATGCCACCCGTCAGAACAGAGTGGAGCGCCACGACCGGCTGACGACTGCCTGTGTATAGCGCTAGTGATGAACAGGGCCACGACATGGAGCCATCCCCATCATCATCTATAGGACCAGCAGGACCCGCATAAAGGAGATGAAAGACGCCACGACCCTGGAGGCCTTCTTCTTCCTCTCTTTCCTCCTTTTCTCTTTTTTTCTCTCTGTAACCTGTGCCTTCTCCTTCATCTATAAAAGGGGAAGTAGGATGCCCCATGGGGGAGAGGGATGGGCACACGGCTGAGTAGCTAAACAAGCTCTTAGCACTTTTCAATCCTTCTACTAGAGACCTAGGATTCGCTCCCTCTCTTGCCCATTTGTAACCCCTACTACAGACAGTGTCGGTAACATGAGCAGCAACAGGCTTGATGTAGGGACATTCTGTCCAAACCAGTATAATCCTTATGTCCTCCGAGCATACCATCCGGGCCAAACGCGCAAACTAGAAATTTACTAGCCGATGATCCGAAACACCGACATGTGCCTTCTAAATGCATCACGCATTGCTTGCTGGAAGTTCATACATATGCATTGTTGCATCTCATCATCTAGGTATGATAGATGAACCACGTAAAGGATATGATGTTGGAGCCGAACCCGAAGATGGTGTTTGGTAGATCTATCCTGAAGATGGAAGGACCCCTAGAGTGCATGCCTGGAGTGGAGATGTTCCCCAAGATGGTGCAAGCTAACTGAACTGACTTTGTGTTAAATCTCAAGCAAGCCCCAGAGCATTCTAAGCCTCATACCCTCCCTTTTTACAAAGGCAACATATTAGGTGCAAACCAACCAACCTGTGCAAACTTGGAAACTACCAATCAGGACCACTTGATGCTGATCCAATGGATGGAGTGAGAGGTGGGATTTTTTTGCGCTTAAGCCCCCACTCGCTGGCCTTTTTTGCGCTTAAGCCCCCTCACCCCATCCATTGGATCAACACCCAGTGCTCCTGATTGGTAGTTTCTAAGTTTGCATAGGTTGGTTAGTTGACACCTGATATGTTGCCGTAAAAATGCATTCGAGTCTATCTTTTATGTACTATGCATTAAGTTATAGGAGTTGGATGAAACCGTTGGTGCATGACTTACCTTGTCCACTAGATATACATACCTGGACCCTTACTAGTATGTGTAGTTCGATTTATGCTTAGCCAAGCTTAGACCGGTAGAAGTCGGGTGATTTCCTATCACCTACGAGATATAGGTGGATACTCGATCACGGTTGGCTATATTTGCTATCGTGGAAAATAACCATGTGATGATTATATAAATGGAGACCGGGCAGGATCTTATATGCAAATGGTGATGGTTGGCTATGTTGATCCCATCTGTGTCATTTAAGGACCATACCATTGTTGGACCTTCTGTCGAGATTGAACACAGCCTTTCACTTAGCAGGCCGGATAAGTCATTCCGACCGCGAAGCCGAGTAGCTCAATTCGGGCTAGAAATTTGAGATGTATGGTGTGCACACTGGAGGGGAGGATGTATGTGTGGGGACATGGATAGGACCTTGGGCAGACTGTTGTCTGAACATCCTAGCTTCCGGTTGGTCCCTGAGTGTGTGGCTCAACTCAAACCCACGACGTGTTCCCGAATTGTACTAAAGGTGACCTAAGGCTGCCTTCGCGCGGTATGCCTGGGTTTGTGTTATGGATTTTCTGCCCAGCTGGTTGCAATCAATTCGAATCGCTGTCTCTCCTAGATAGTGAGAAACTCGATTAGCTTCAGCATTGTAGTAATACTTGATGGAACATGATGGTTATGCTGATAATTATGATAAACTAGATATGGTTATTACTGTGATTCTTACTAATGATAATCAAGTGATTGCTATAGAATAGGTGCAAATATAGCTATAAGTTTCACTGAATTTGATGCTAAAATATTGACTAAAATATTGAAAGTAAGAACTTTTGATAGTAATGCTCTTTTGCAAAGTTATGCTATCTAGCCAACTCCACCAAATAAGCCTTGCATATCCTTGAGAGTCTTTTTATTTCTCTCCTGTCGGGTAAGTCTAGCTGAGTACATTCTAGTACTAAGGGTTTTATCCCACCATGTTGAAGGTGAAGTTCTTGGCCTGTTGAAGATGGTGGCTAAGTGCCGGTGGGCTCGGTGACTCCGTATTTATTTCTTATCTATATGCTTTTGTTGGAGGATGTCAATTAAGCTAGCAATGTATTTCAACTTATGTTATTATAATCTTTTCAAAGCTATGTTGTCTTTGCTAATCAGATTTGAACTTAGTATTGTATTAATTATTTGTGAACTATGTTGTAATATTATTTCTGCTGCAAACTCCATGTATGTGATGTGTATTTGCTTAATCTATTACGATCTTGGTTGTGATGTGGATTTACTGAGGCCCTTCGTGACACTCGGAGGACTACCGGGTTTATATAAGTGAAAGTGTGGGTGTGCCAACATGTTAGCGGGAGCAGCCGTACTTGATCTTGTATAAATTGGGCGGTTCTGTCACAAAGATGGTGACATGTTTGAATATGAGATATATCCTAAGTGGATCTGATGGCCATGTAAAATAGTTAGGGGTAGAAGTAGTGCACCTTTGTCATTGCTGCGTTTCATGTTATATAGAATCGCCTGAACATCCCAACAGTTTGGTTTGGATTTGTGATTTAGAGCTATACAAAGCGTGGGTGCAATATAGATGAAGATCATTTTCTGAATATACATAGTGTTTTCCAGAGTGCTTGTAACATTTTAATGTACTCAGCTATATATAATTTAATACAATTCTTCTTTGGTCTCAAAAAAGAAAGAACATCTCAGCAGTGGGATGACAAGCCTAAATACAACAACCTGATAATCGTATCCACCACTAACTTGCCAGGTCATTTGCATGAATACAAATAGAAGGAAACATAATATCCTATATCGAGGTGATTTGTTGCCGATTGCAACAAGATTGAGCTGCCCCCTTGGTGTTTATTATCGATGGCGGCTAGGGCTAGATAGGTCTCAATCTTGATGCTCGACGTTGGAGATTTGGGGCCTCGTGCTTCCAAATACTGTGTGATCCCATCTACAAATTTGCGTCTCAACTTAATTTTGATACAATGTACATCTATATATATATATATGTGTGTGTGTTTACACCAAAATTTGGGAAGAAGAACGTGGAAACTTGAAGTTTCCAGGATTGTGTCATCAAGGAATTGATTAGATGTGAATCGGTATCAGCTGATTTAGATGCGATGTCAGAATCGGCTATTTTATAGATGACGTCAGCAGACGGCGTCAATGGGCTATGCTTGAATGGCGCTAGAAAGATGTGTCGGACTCTACAAATAAGAAAATTAGGGTCCAAGTTATTATTAAGTTAGGAAGTTTTCTTTTATTCCAAGAATTATAATGAGTCGTATTTGAGTAGGATTCATATTTTGGTTCCGGGTATAAATATTAGACCCTGGTTATTATAAAAG
This sequence comes from Miscanthus floridulus, assembly GCF_019320115.1. NCBI lineage: Eukaryota > Viridiplantae > Streptophyta > Magnoliopsida > Poales > Poaceae > Miscanthus > Miscanthus floridulus. The sequence continues at coordinate 93,251 of NC_089583.1, read as the reverse complement.
AAAAAATGAACACTCAATCAATACAATCTTTCTGGCTTTCACCATCGCATCAGGAGTAGGAGTACTATAGATCTTGGTGAGTTCTTAAGCAAACAGGGCTGCATCGACTGATCGACCTCCAGCTTGCTTACGTAGTACCGTCGTGACTTGTATTGTGCTTATAAAGCTGCATCAGCTGATTGATCTTTTATAAGCTAAATATAAGTTAGTTATCGATCCATATCATTGTTTGTAAGACTGCATCAACTGATTGATCTCTTACAAATCATAATATAGATCAAAGTTATCGATCTTATGTTAAATAACTTATTGTTTAATATAATATCACCAGTTATCGAATCTGCTAAGATTAGTAAGATTTTCCTTGCTGTCTTTTGGTTGATTCACTAGTTATCGATCTCATTATAATTAATGTTTTATTAATTATAAAAAATCACCCGATTGAGATAGAGATAGATCGGTATCATATCATCTTAATTGGTCGTCCTTTGATCTGGTCACGCTTTAAATCTTATAATCGATGGCTTAATTCTGCTAGATCGGATGTTTTATCTCTATTCCAATCAAACATAGTATGCATCCAAAGACATGTTTCAATCTTGAATAAACTCACTAGTTAATGAGAGCTAATCTAATGACACTACCATAGCTGCATCGATCCGGTCAAACCTCACCGGTAAGACTTTAGATTAGAAATTATCGATTAGTGGTCTTGTTCATGATCAAGATATGTACTTTGTTTGTTTGCTATGATTGCATCGGCTATTTTAGCCGATTTGCCTATACTCTCACGCGTATAGCATGTTTTCATGAATTTGTCAACATATAGATGGTTTTATAGATTCTTTGGCTTTAGTTTGTTATCATTATCATAGCTGCATCGATCCGATCGAACCTCACTATTGATGACAATAGATTAGATTCAAAATATTTGTAGATTCATTTATATTAGATAGTCGATTTGTTAGCATGTTATACTCTTTTCATCAAACTTATCGGCTCGACGCTTTATATTGATCATATTCCATTTAGCCAATGATGCTTTCTTATATCGTTTCTTTGTTGATTATCAATTCTCTAATTGATCAATGACATCAATCGACCATTTGGTCATATATATTGGAATTTTAAGGAAAGATCTTTTGATTTTGTATTTGGGTGTATTGTACTTGTTTTTGTCTAGATTAATCAGTCATCATAAATCTGCTAGGATCCATGAGCATCGGTTATTTTGAGTCATATCATTATCATTTAATATTAGCCGATAATCCTTGATTTAAAGATCTTCATTTCATGGATACGTCGGATATCGACTGTTTAGTCGATAGCCTTATTGAATCGGCTATCTAGCCGTACATTTGGAACTATCTGGTGCAACACCAACATGTTCCACCTTAAATTACTGATAAGATTTTCTCTCCTTGTCAATTGCAGGTCAAATTGACTGGCATGTCATTGGATTTTTAGAATCAGCTGGTTCTATGTTGAAGCCAAGCAAATCTCTGGTTTCGTGTCACTCAGATCTTCCAGCTTGCTGTGTGTTGATCACATCACCACATTTTTGTGTCAACACACTTTTTGGCATGCCCAATGGGACCACAATCGTCATGGCAGTTCACAACAATAAGGACATTCATATGGTACCCTATGAAGACTTACCTGATGAGGATAAAGATGTCATTGAAATAACCACTGCTGAGAGTTTTGATGCATGGACAGTCAGATACAGACGAAGCTGATTATAGGCTTTTCTTTGTAGAAGCTGTCATCAAATCTGTTCATGTTGCAATGTTGAATCATAATACAACTTTCTTAAATATCTTCCACAATACCATGAAGGAGGTGTTTCATGAATTTCCACTTGATCAGGTTAGATCGGCTTATTACAATATTTCACATCCATCGATTCAGGGGACTAATCAAGCTGGTACTAGCCCTTAAGAAGCAGCACTAGCTAAGAGTGATGATGCCCAGGCAATTCAGAATCCATCTGAGCAAATTCAGGGTGCTACTACAAATCAAATGCAATATAATCCTAGATCATTAGTGCAGCATGTGCAACAGCCAACAGGGCAAGTTCATAATCAGATGGTTAATTTTGGTACATCAGGCCAAATACCACCGTCGGCTCAAAAAATAGCACCATCGGTTCAAAGGATTCGTAGAGATATAGATCCTAATGTTTTCAATCAGAGGTTTCAAACAGCAAATCAGCAAGGGGCCTGATAGATAGATATTCCACAAGGATATCATTATGGTTCAGATTATAATACCCTCAATATGATTTCAAATCCAGGATATCAAGGCACTCAGAATTTCAATCTACAGATGGGTCAGCAGTTGCTAAGAAATCCAAACTCAAATGCTGATGAATTGTTGCTCAGAGTAATCAAAATGATGAAAAATCAGTTTGGTTTAGAACCAAAAGGGCAGAACTTTTTTTACAAACGTCCATATCTAGAGTGGTATGATTTGGTGGCCCTTCCTATGAACTACAAGCTTCTAGAATTTGCTAAGTTTACTAGTCAAGATAGTACAAGTACAATAGAACATGTCAGTCGATATTTTACTCAGTTGGATGAAGCCTCTGTTGAAGAAGCGCATTAAGTTCGTTTCTTTTCTTTGTCCCTATCAGGACCAGCTTTCACTTGATTTTCATCACTAGTGGTTAATTCTATTCCCAATTGGAGTGATCTTGAAAAGAAATTTCATACATATTTCTACATTGGGACAGGGGAAAGAAAGATCATAGATTTGATAACTATAAAGCAAAGAGCTAATGAATCAGGTGCTGAGTTCCTTCAGAGGTTTCGGGAAACTAGAAACTTATGCTTTTCATTGAATTTGACTGATGATCAGCTAGCTACATTGGCCATTCAAGGAATGTTGCCAACATGGAGAGAAAAGCTGCTTGGGCAAGAATTTGACAATTTAGGTCAATTGGCTCAATGGGTGGCAGCACTTAATAGCCAATTCTAGAATATGCGCAGAGATAACCGATTCCAGAAGAATGTTGCAATCGTTGAAGCTTATAATCCATATTTAGTCGATGATGATGAAGAAGAAGAGAAATTGCCATAGGTGAATGGAATTGGGGTAAAAAGATAGTAATGGTTCCAAATCCTTGGGGAAAAGAAGTTGAAGAAAGTTATGATTTTGATGTTACAAAAGCAGACAAACTTTTTGATTTCTTGCTTGAGAAGGGACAGATTAAACTGCCTGCCAATCATGTTATATTACCTCCCGATCAGTTGAAGAATAAGAAGTTTTATAAGCATCATAACACTACTTCTCATACTACTAATGATTGCAGGATTTTTTGGCATCATATTTAGAGGGCTATTCAACAAGGGAAGCTTAAATTTTATACAGCTTAGAAAATGAAAGTTGATGATAATCCTTTCCCAAAGGATCAGAACATGGTTGATGCTAAGTTGTTCAAAGGAAAAACTAAAGTTTTGACATCAGCTAGGGCAAGAGAAACTAGAATAGTTGATCCAGAGATGCAAATATCGGCTGATGAATATAGAGAAATTAAAAGGCATCGTGACCAACAAAAGAGTAGATATGAACAGGGAGAAACATCGAGAGATGGTGCGATGAGACCATGTGTTACATCTCAAATTCTATTGAACAAATAGGAACAGCAGAAGGAGAAAGATTATTAGCGTTGGTTAGAAGAGAAGGAATATCAACGCCAACAAGAAGAAGAGAGATATGAAAGAGAACAAGCTGAGTCACATTGGAATTGCCTTTTCTTCAGACATTGTTGGAATGAAGGTTTGAGATTGCCTACTAGAAATAATTGCCTAGAATGTAGCGAACAATATTGGGAGTTTAGGCAATCTCAAGTCAACCACCGGTCTATCAATGATCGAATTGAATATCAACATAATGATGTGGATCGGCGCTTGAAAATAGAAGCATTCATGATCGGCTTGGAAAGCGAGTTATTGATCAAAACTGGGCCAATTATGAAGAAGATAATGAAGAGTATGTTTGGTAGGAAGGATAGTGGTGTCTAGGAGGTTTAACAAGAAGTCAAAAGAGAAGAGTACAATACCTAAGGAGCAGAGAATTAGAATAGGCTCAGAAATCTAGTAAACCATAAGTATGGCATGCTAAACAAATAACCGATAAGGGTCAGCCATCGGCTAATATTGAAATGGCTTTTCTTTTACCATATGAATTTAAAGCTCTGACAGATCAAAAAGTCTATTCAGATTTTGATGAATCGGGGTATGAAGAGATGGCAGCCCGGTTGACATTGATACAACAAGCTATTTTTGATAAACCAATTAAGCATCAGCATTTGAAGGCTTTATATGTGAAAGGTTTTGTCGATGGGAAGCCGATGAGTAAAATGTTGGTTGATGGAGGTGCCTCTATTGATCTGATACCTTATACTACTTTTCACAAGATTGGTAAAGGACCAGAAGATCTAATTGAGACTGACATGATGCTTAAGGATTTTGGGGGTAATGCATCCAAGACTAGGGGGCAATAAATGTTGAATTAACAATTGGAAGCAAGACTTTGCTCACTACATTCTTTGTCATTGATGGAAAGGGTTCATATAGTTTACTCCTTGGTCATGATTGGATTCATGCCAGTTGTTGTGTACCATCGACTATGCATCAATGCTTGATTCAGTGGCATGGAGACAATGTTGAGCTAGTTCATGCTGATGATTCTATGAGTATAGCGACAGCTAATCCAATGTATTGGGAACTAGAAGATTTTAAGTGTTTTTCTAGCAAGTGATGGGAAGGAGGCTTTGTTAGAATCAATGATTAAGGCCAACAGCCGATCTAAGTAGTCGGCTCTAAAAGTTTGTTTTAATGGATAATCCACTAGATGGTATAGATGGTAAACTAAGATATGGCTTTACGTCGGTCGATGAGTTAGAAGAAATAGATATTGGTCCTAGAGATAGGCCTAGGCCGACGTATGTAAGTGCTAAATTGGATCCTGAGTATAAACAAGAATTGATAGATTTGTTAAAGGAATTTCAAGATTATTTTGCTTGGGAATATTATGAAATGCCTGGCATAGATCGATCAATTGTTGAACATCGATTGCCAATCAAACTTGGATATCATCCATTTAAACAAGCTCCAAGGAGATTTAATCCAAATGTTCTTGATGATATTAAGAAGGAGACTGAAAGACTACTAGAAGCAAAATTTATCCGACCTTGCCGATATGCAGAGTGGATATCGAGTGTAGTTCCTATGTATAAGAAAAATGGAAAGTTGAGAGTCTGTATTGATTTCAGAGATTTGAACAAGGCTACACCGATGGATGGTTATTCCGATGCCAATAGCCGATATGTTGGTAGATGCAAGCAGCCGAGCACAAGATAATTAGTTTTATGGATGGTAATGCAGGTTATAATCAAATTTTTATGGATAAAGAAGACATAGCAAAAATAGCCTTTAGGTGCCCCGACGCAATCGGCTTATTTGAATGGGTTGTGATGACTTTTGGATTGAAGAATGCTGGTGCAACTTATCAGAGGGCAATGAATTATATTTTTCATAAGTTGATCGGCAGGATTAGTTGAAATCTATATTGATGATGTGGTGGTGAAATCCAAAGGGTACAAAGAACATCTGGCTGATCTGTGGAAGACTTTAGAGTGCACAAGAAAACATGGTTTAAAGATGAATCCTAATAAGTGTGCCTTCGGAGTGTCAGCTGGACAATTTTTGGGTTTTATGGTCCACGAGAGAGAAATTGAGATTGGTCAGAAAAGTATGAAAGCAATTGATGAGGCTGTACCTCCAACTAATAAAAGAGAATTATAATCTCTGCTTAGTAAGATTAATTTTATCAGAAGGTTTATTTCAAATATGTCAAAAAGGATTCTGTCGTTTTCTCCTTTGTTGAAGTTGAAAAATGATCAAAAATTTAAATGGGGTGACGTACAACAAAAAGTGTTTGAGGAGATAAAAGAGTATATGAAATCTCCACCTATGCTGGTTCCTCCTTAGCAAGGTAAGCCTTTTAAGTTGTACGTGTCGGCCGATAGCCAAACAATTGGATCGGCCTTGATGCAAGAGTTTGAAGGAAAGGAACGGGTTGTTTTCTATTTAAGTAGAAGACTTTTGGATCCAGAAACAAGATATTCTCCTATTAAAAAGTCATGCTTATACTTATATTTCTCCTACACTAAATTGTGACATTATTTATTATCGACTAAGTGTATAGTTGTGTCTAAAGCCGATGTGATCAAACACATGTTGTCAATGCCGATATTAAATGGGAGAATAGGAAAGTGGATTCTTGCATTATCAGAATTTGACTTGAGGTATGAATCGGCTAAAGCAGTCAAAGGGCAAGTGATAGGCCTGATTTTATTACTCAACACCATAAACCAAGCATCGGCTATGTGGAACCTACGTCTTGGACATTGTTCTCTGATGGATCATCGTGCAAGCAAGGTGGTGGCATTGGTATTGTTATTATTTCGCCTCGGAGGGTAAATTTTGAGTTTTCCTTTCAAACCAAACCAATGACCACCAATAATCAAGCAGAATATGAAGCTATTCTTAAGGGACTTCAACTTCTTCGGGAAGTAAAGGCCGAGTCAATTGAAATATTTAGAGATTCACAGCTAGTTATTAATCAGTTAATCGGCCTGTATGAATGTAAAGATGATATTCTGAAGGGATACCATGATGAATCTCGAAAGTTACTTGAGGAGTTTCCCCTTACTTCTCTTTAGCATATTCCAAGAGCACAGAATCAAGAGGCCAATCGTTTAGCTCAGAATGCGTCAGGCTATCGAGTGTTTTAAGAAATCTTAAGTAGTGAGACCTTGGCTAATGATTGGAGAGTTGAAATAGCCGATTATCTTAAGAATCCATCTCAGAAGGTTACCAGAAAATTGAGATATAAATTGACTAAGTATGTTTTGTTAAATGATCAGTTGTATTACAAAACAGTCGATGGAGTTTTGCATAAAAGTTTTAGTCAAGAAGAAGCAAGAGTATTGATGGGAGAAGTACATGAAGGAATATGCGGAGCTCATCAATCAGCTTATAAAATGAAATGGGTTATTCATAGGTCTGGATATTTCTGGCCAACTAAATTAGAAGATTATTCTAAATATTACAAGGGGTGTTAGGATTGTCAGCATTTTGGTAATGTTTAGAAATCGCCTGCATCAGCTATGAACCCAATAATTAAGCCATGGCCATTCCGAGGCTTTGAAATTGATTTAATTGGCTAGATTTTCCCACCTTCAAGTATAGGGCACAAGTTTATATTGGTAGCAATAGATTATTTTACGAAGTGGGTTGAGACGATTCCTTTGAAAACAGTAACTTCAAAGAATATGGTTGATTTTGTCAGGGAACATATTGTTTATCGTTTTGGGATTCCTCAAACCATTACTACTAATCAAGGGACAATGTTCATATTAGAAGAATTTAGAGATTTTGCTGCCAGTATAGGAATTAAATTACTAAATTCTTCTCCTTATTATGCTCAAGCTAATAGCTAGGCAGAGGCATCCAATCAAATTTTGATTAAATTGATTAAGAAGAAAATTAAAGAGCAACCAAGGAAGTGGTACCTAACACTTAATGAAGCATTGTGGGCATATAGGATGGCTTGCCATGGATCTATTAAATCATCACCTTATGAGTTAGTATATGGGCATAATGCAGTTCTTCCTTGGGAGATTCAGACCAGATCAAGACGTGTCACATTGCAAAATGATTTGATAGCCAAAGTCTATAAAAACCTTATGATGGATGATTTGGAGGACTTAAGTTGTCATCAGGCTGCGCGCACTTGAAAATATTGAGGCCAATAAATTAAGGGTTGTAAGGCATTATAATAAAAAGGTCAAGAACAAACAGTTTTGTGATGGAGAGTTAGTTTGGAAAGTAAGATTGCCGATTGGGTCTAAAGACAGCAGGTTTGGCAAATGGTCGCCTAATTGGGAAGGTCCTTATTGGATTAAATGTTGTGCGCCTGGCAATGCTTATATTTTGGAAATGCTAGAAGGGGAAGAGGAGTTTGATAGAGCAATCAATATAAAATTTCTAAAGAAGTATTATCCTAGCATTTGGATTAATACTTGATAGCTAATTTGTTTAGTCATCGGTTCTAATAGCCGGTACCAGGAGGGTATCGCCTTTAGTTCAAAAAAACAAAAAACCGAAGGGGTAAAAGCCGATATGATATGTATCACCTATAGAGCAAAAACACACACAAGGACAACCATGATTCATATTATGGTAGTTTTAGAGATGAATTCATAAGAAAAAGGCAAAAACTTTATTCATTCATCTTTTGCTCCTAGTACAAACTAATCGAACACCTTGTTCAAAACATCTTGGGCTGGTGTGATATCCACAATGGCTGTCGCATCATCGTCGAAGTCCTCAATCAGCTCTTTGTGCATGTTGGGGTCATCGGCCATTAGGAAGCCTGGGTCCATGGTGCGGAGGTCGTGCCTGGTCTAGACTTGCGCCGCGGCCAGAGCCACCACTGCGCCACGACAAATGCCATGGAGGGCAATCTCCTAGGCGCACGTCGGGATGTCATGTAGACGGTTGATGAGCAGAGGGCCTCGGGCGTTGATGGTCGCCGTAGCTACGTTCACCACCAGTTGGAGGTTTTCTATCTGTACCATCAGGGCTAGCAATCAAAGAGGCAAGAAGATTGTCAAGAAAGGGTCAATGTAGATAAGAATGAGGGTTTTCTTGGAACTAGGCTTACTCACCACCATGGCATCGGACTCAGCCAACCTCACCCGAGCGGCATTACTTTCCTCCTCTGCAGTGAGGAGGGCGGCCTAGGAGGCCTCAAGACGGATCTCAAGCTGACCATTTTCTTGAGTTGCCTTGGAATAATGGTCCTTGGCAGCCCTCCACTCTCAGAGGAAGTGTCAGGCGTCATCGCTGGTGTACGAGTCAGAGGAGTCCGATGATGAGTCCGGCGTGGGGGCAGCGGCAGGTGCAGCATTGGAGGTCCCATCAGCCCTGGGAGGAAGAGGTTGGAGTCTATCATTTAGGACAAACTTGTAGACAAGTTAGAAGACGATTCATTGTCATGAATATAAGGCGTTTGATCTTACCTCATGCGGCGGAGGCACTGGCTCATCGGCATGTTCTCCTCTAGGACCTCCTCCACCCCGCGCTTGCCTGCGATTGTCTTCGCCAGCCATGGGTTTTGGTTTGGATCTTGAGAGGGGAAGAAGAAGAAACCGCTACAGGGTTCTTGAAGGTAGAAAGACATGAGAGAATGAGAAACAGTTTTAGATACAGATGTGTTTGAGGCCGAGGCCCTTGGCTGGTATTTATAGCCACAAAGGCAAGATGTTAGATATCTTGGAACAGTGTGAAAGCAACCCCAATTAATGGTAGGGGAAGCGCTGCTTCGCTAATAACGAGGGGAACAAGGCGTTGATGACTGAGAAGGAATTTGAAGGGTTTTGCAATAAGGGCCGTTTTTAGATTCAGTTAAGTCAGAGTAAAGTCAGAATCAGGAATTGGCTAATTTAAATCGGCTATTCTAGCCGAACCAAGAAGTACAGTAGACTAACAGGAAGAGTACAGTTATCATCAGGTTTACATAGAATATATACTATAGATGCTAGAACATAAATTACAAGTTAAGAGCATCATGAATTGCTCCTAGTGCTTTTAGCCAAATAGCATCAACTTCTATAATTTGTTGTTTGTCTTCTTTGGCTGATCCGGGAATGCTCTCAAGACTGCTACGAATAGCTTTGCCTTCCTTAACCTTGGTTAGCATCTCTTGTTTCTTCTGTTTGATGGCCTTGGGGATCTGAGTCAAGTTAGACTCATGACGGTCAATGGTGGCTTTCACACTTTCTAGTTCCTGTTCAAGCTTAGCATGCCTAATTCTCAGCTAAGTCAGTTCTGGTTCAATTTTGGAAGAAGAATTCTTTAGATTATCGATCAATTGTGCTAATTCTTTGGCTTCCTGCTTGTTAGAGTTCTTCTTAGCCATCAAAGCTTTACTGGTCAGTCATGTTTCTTTGAGCATTTTTCACCTTGGGAGCTTGATCTTCGATGTTGGACAAAGGTATCAAGGCTTCTGCAAGATTTGGGGGTAGATCATCCTTAATGGCTAAGAAGATTCTTCTCATTGGATCTACATCCTAGACCAAATTGGCTATGTTCCTTTTGAGCATTGGCAGCATGTCTTTTAGCCGATTTTTTGTCTCATCTGATAAGATTTCTTGAGAACAAATGGCTTATGAGCTTATCTCTCTTTCATCTATATATTCCTCAAAGTTGAAAGAATAGCTCAAAGCTAGAGAGTTAAGTGCCTATATGTGAACAAAAGGAGTCTTATTAGAAATAGCAAATGAGTTGACAATGAGATGGATGGTGAGAGGGAGACAATACCTTTTCTAAAAGAGATCCTAGCTAAGGAGAAGGAATAGCCGATGATGTGTCAACATCCTTTTCAATGTCTGGTTGAATTGGCTCTGGACTTTCGATGCTAGTGTCTGTAGGCATCAAGAAGCTTTTCAGTTTATAATTGCTATAGAAGGATAAAATGAGCATATGAATTTCTTACCATCGATTGTTTGCTGAGCTAGAGAATCAACAGTTTGAGTATCAGTGTCAACAGGGTCCTCTTCAACTGGTGAGTTTTTAGATCTTTGCTCTTGTGGAGACGTTTTCCTAGGTGGTGTCTGATAAAAGAAAAGGATCAGAGAAGAGTGAGGACTGCATAAGATTGAAGGCTTGAGGAGATACCTTGGTAGTATCAAGTGGTGAAGTAGAGAGGTTCTCATCTTCTGTCATCTGGGATCTGTCAGGGACATTAGTTGCTTCAATTGTAATCAGCTCCTTAGGAGGATTAGCCGATGAGAGATTAGTAGATGCTGATTTAAGTGCCTGGGAAAGCAGTTCGACACCCAAAGTAGATTGAGATGCAATAGTCGATGACTACAAGAAAGGAATTGAATTAAAAGTTGAATATCATCTTAAGAGGGAAGATAAGTTAATTTAATTAAGTAATTGATGATTTTGTTCTGCAAAGTGTAACACCCTAGGTGTTAGGCTTGCATAATTGCACTTACATTGCATGAGCATAAGCATCAAGCATTCCTATATGAGCTTTCACATACGAAACATGCAATTAAAACATGTGAAACATGACTTGTTATTTTATGTTTTCCCTATGTGTATGCTTATGATCATGTGTGATTGAGTGCAAGTAGTGATGTTTGGTCACTAAAACACCTTAGGTACACTTAGGATGCTTAATGGAACAATGTTCATGTGGATCACTTTAACTAATTAAGCTCCTAAGTGATGACATGCTTAGTTTGACCTAGGATTTACATGTGGTCAATGTATGAAATGATTGTGGAACCTTAGGGGTACCCTAAACATGTTTAGAATGTCACTAGGAACAACTTTGGTATTCATAACTAAGGCTAGTTTGGTCTCTAAGTCATACCTATAGTGTTAAGTACCAATTTCATGTGGTATGTTTGACTGAAGTTGAACTGCACATTAGAAACTTTGCATGGATGTGCACCCTAAAATAAAGTTGTAGTACTTGAGTAGTGTAACAACTTTTATTTTTGGGTCATAGGCTAATTCAGCTCCTAACATGCTTGAATTTGGATCACAAAAATAATTGCAATGCTATTTTTCAAACTTAGGAAATTTTCTAAGTCATAACTGAGTTTACAATTTGATGTAGCCTACTTTGGGTTGATGTAACTCTTAAACCTTTGTGAATTAGTAGATACTTTCTAAAGCAAAATTTTAGCCCTAACATAGCTCTACAACTTTGATTTAAGGGATTTTGCTAACTCACCACATATTAGGATTTAGGAGGGGGAGAAATACCGCTGTCAGTCGACCAATGCTAGCTCTGATGGCCGTCGCGTTCATGCCATCGTGGCCGACAGGGCGCTGGCCACGCACGCCAAGTGGAAGCCATGTGCTGGCATTGCCCCCACTGGTTAGGCCATCATGGCCACCTCAATGCCACGTGCCTGCTGCTTCATCTGCTACCTTCGCCCACGCCCATTCGCCTCGTCCGAGCATGTGAAAGCAAAGCCCTGTGCCATGCCATTGCTGTCATGAAAGCCGCCGCCGCATAGCTCCTCTGCCGGCCAACCATTGCATAATTGCTCACGCACGTAGACACGCCTTGCTTTGCTCTACTCCCTCAACCCATTTGTAGTTTCATTCGAGCCAAGGTGAGGGCCCATTGGCCATTCCCGTCACTGCCGCCATGACTGGCACCTCGCCGGACTTTGAGCTCGCCATGGCCCGAGCTAACCACCGTTCCTCCGTGCTTCCTTTCCTTTGAATTGTCTTCCCCATGCCTCATAGCTTCTCTAACCCTACCTTGCCAAACCTCTACCCCTCTGACATCACCGACGTGTGAGCCTCATCGGAGTGAGCTCCACCGCCATACCGACATGCCCGCGGCCAGGCTTCCCTAGAGCACTCACTAACCCTAGCTTAGCCTTGGTAGTATCGCCTGAGCACCATGATGTTGTAGCGCCTCTCGCCTGGACCTACCATGGCTAGAGACAGCCGGTGCACCGTCGTGCAGTGCCGCCGTGCCGCCATGGCTGGCGACGAGCCAGCTCCGATGTGTCCCTGTGCGAGCCACCTACCTCTATCGACGTGGGAGAGACAGAGGATCATCACGGTGGTGTCGATGTTGCCGGAGAGTTCACTATCGGCGAGCTAGCGCCAGTCTACTGTCGTCCCCTATCTCGGTTTGACTGTCATGTGGGGTCCGCAGACCTGTGGGTCCCTCGTGTCAATGACTGTAGTATTAGGTTTTGTGTATTTCTTTTACTAATTTTTGTGCTAACTTTGGAAAATGATATCTAGGGCTAGGAGTGTTCTATTTGAGTGAACCAAATTTTTTTGGGTTCCTCATGAAGTGTAGTATTTGATAAAAATATGAAATGCACTATTTCTAGTATTTTTTTAGGAGAATAAAATAGAGTTTGATAAATGCTTTTAAATGGTCTCAATCTTGTAAAATCTATAACTTGATCTAGGAATGTGCTAAAAATGTTATTCCAATTTTGTTGGTCTTGTATGGTCGTGTAATAGCTGGGAAAAATATTGGTTGCACTGTGATCTTGCTAGAAATAGGAGTTTGCTATTTATCTTAAATAAATGCTAGATTCTTGTGCTATTTTTCATGGTAAGAATATATATCCATTGAGCATGAAACTTTTTGTACAATGTTCTTGTGCTGTGATGAAGCTAATAAAATATGAATACTGTTGTTTCACACTTTTTAATATGATTTCCTATTTATGCTATTTTAAGCCCTGCTGGCTTGTGATTTTTGTGTAGGATGTTATTCCTGTTCAAATGCTGTGAAATTTGTACAATAGCCTATTCGTGACATGTATAAGCTACTGTAATTTTTGTGGAATTTTCTGTACACGTTTTCTATGTGTTTATTATTTCACCTAATTATCTAAATAAATTAATGAAGGCATGAAAATAATTTATTTAGGAATGACCACTATGTTTTCTAGTACTCATTTGATGTATGTTAACTATTGGTAATATTGGTAGTGCTCAAAGTACTATTCTTGAATGTAGTGAAATATTATTTTCACTATAATTCACTTATAGTGACTTTCTAGATTGATTTTAGAGTTAAGCAAATTACATGGCAAAGATGATTTTTGCTATGAATCTTGTCTATTACAAAGTTGTAGATAACTCACTTAACTAGCTTGTGTTAAATTTTCATGGCATTTGGCCAAATGGTTTGTGAGTTATGACCGTTCAAAGTTAGGTCTTCATAACTTGTAGTTCTCTAGAATTTCAGGACCAGATTTGATAAATGTGCCTGTTTGACCTTGTTAGCTTGGGAATCATGCTGCAAATGTTTAAATATGAATTGTAGACAATTTCATAAGCTTTCTAGATTGTCTTGTTGTATGTCTTTTTGATTAGTACAACTCCAGTTATGAGTTAAACTAGCAGCTGCTGTCTGCAGCCCTAAATCTGTGAATGCAGTGAATAACTTGATTGCTTTATATGAGTTGATGTGATGATTTAGATGCTTAGGCTAATTAAAATAAATTGTTAGTTGCTTGTGCTAGACCTCTTATTGAAGATGAACAACTTTATCTTAGGTTGTTAGAGCTTGGTGAGTGTGTAGTTCTTGTTTTCAAGAAGAGATATGCACCTACTCAGTAAAGTAGATATTAATCTTGTATCATCATGGCATTCATGTGTCCATCTATACATGGCTGTACCTTCCATCATCACCTTCCATCTCGTTTGCATTCATGACTCTTATGCTATGCATATACATGCAATAGGTGTTCCGGAGGGAGTCACGCTTCTGGAATTCGGGCAAGGACTTTCGGAGGAGCAGCAGCAAGCTCAGGAGCAGGAGGTGCAGGCCCCAGAAGGAGGAGCCAATGAAGAAGAAGTTCTTGAGTGTCCCGATCACCAACCATCCTCTTTTCTAAAAGGCAAGCCCCAGAGAATTCTAAGTCTCCTATGTTTTAAAAATGTTACTTTGAGTATCTTTACATGTTTGATGCATTAAGTTATAGGCAGTTGGATGCAAACACTTGTTGCATATTTACCTATTCCTTATCCAGTAACCATACCCTAAATCCTATTTAGGTCCAGGAGCGAATCAAAGCTTAGTCATGCTTAGACTGGTAAAGTAAGGTGATTTCCTGTCACCTGCAAGATAGGATGATGTCTGGTCATGGTTGGCTATATTTGTTGTCGTGGAAATAATCATGTGTTAATAATGAATGGAGACCGGGTTAGATGTCGATAGAGAAGTAAAAAGGCAAGGAGGTCTTGGGTGTGGATCTATCCCCGTCTGTGTCGGTTAAGGACCAATTCATTGTACGTCCTCATGTCATGTTGAACGCATGCCTATCACTTAGTTGGCCAGATAACTCATTCCGACTACGAAGCCGAGTAGCTCAACTCAGGCCGGAAGCCACAAAGTGAAAGTGCGCGCTCCGGTGCTAGTAAGGATGTGCGGGGAGCCATTGGCGTAAGTCCAAAGGAGAGATTGACCTCCTAGCAGAGTGCATTCCCTAAGAGTGTGGCACTGCTCGGACCCACGAATTTGTTCCTGAGTTGTACCAAAGGTGACCCAAGGCAACCACTAATCAGGTTGATTGGGTGTGTGTTAGGAATAATTCCATAGCTGGGTAGGAATCGATTCGAGTTATCGTCTCTCCCGGATAGTGAGAACTTGACTGAGCAGCGGCAACGTAGAGATACTTAATTGAACTTGATGGTTATAATGATGATGATGATGTTACAACATTATACCAGATATGGTTACTAATGTTTGAAGTTTAATCAAGTGCTTGCTATAGTATAGGTGCTAATCTAGATGATAGGTTAATATTGATAATTTGCTGCTTAACTAATAATTTAAATTATGCTCTTATATCATTAAAGCTTTTATGCAAAATGGTTGTCAAGCGAGATCCACTGATAAAGCTTTGCATACTCCTTGGTGTCATTTATTTTTGGTTTATGACGGGTAAGTCTAGCTGAGTACATCCTCGTACTCAGGGTTTATTCCCTCTTGTTGCAGATGACGTGCTTTATAACGGCTACTGCAAGTATTGTCTCCACCCTATAGGGGATGAAGACTAGATCATGGGCATGATCTCCTATGTTATCTTATCATGATGCTTTTGCTGGATATGACTATGGAATTGGCTTGTATTTGAACTAAGTGTGTGTGATGGTTTCCAACTACTTTGCTTCCGCTATTTGTGAACTCATGTTGTAATAACTATGTGAACTCCGATGTATGAGGTACTTGTGAACTACTTGTGAAATGGATGTAACATGTGGCTTGTTATGATTGAATCACTACGATCTTGGTTGTATGCAAGTTGGTTTGAAATCCTTCATGGTTTCAGTTAACTACCGGGTTTATATGGGTTCAAGTATGATGGTTTGATTACTCCGGTGATTGCTTTCGTACTTGTGCTCTTATAAATTGGTCGGTTCTGTTACACAAAGTCTCTTCCCAGTGGTGGTTTTCTGAGTTACACCTTGGGTTGCCTTGTGTTTTGAAGACTGATATGTGAGTATTGCTGGGGCAGCTGGGATTTTCATCAACTTTTTTAGAGTGGGTGCAGTTGATCCCATTCTTGAGGCTGGACATGGTGGATAATATTCTATGGGATGCCCTTTCCTATCCACACTTGGGGGATCAAATTCAGTATCCTGCAAAAAATTTGTTAGATGAACTAATAGGAGAACTTGATAATCCTTCTAAAAGGAAAGTGGTGAGTTACCTCACTATCAGAAGCAAATTTGTCGTCTAGGGCTAAACAATTAGGATGAATGGAGTTGCAGAAGAGGTGAGAGTGCCATTCTTGCCACCTAGGAGTCGAACAGGTTTGAAGAGAAGGTGGCTCTTGTCCATTCATGCAGACAAAGATTAGGAAGATCAAACCCCAATTGAAACACTCTAGAAGCTTCCAATATTTCACTGATACCTTCTCTTGGCTTCATAGTATTCCTAAAGAATAGCCGAGGGGGTAGTTGACCAAGGTTGAATTGATGGGCCACAAAAGAGGGGTTATAGAACTCATAAGTTGGAAGATTATCTAGAAGACAAGCACCAATAGCCATTTTGCCACGACCATGGTGAAATTCGGCAGGCAGCACGCAGGGTTTGATGATGCAACTGAAAATTGTAGTAGCTATTTCATCTGAACAGCTTGATTCAAACTAGAATTTAACTGGTAGAACTAGCTTATTATCTTCATCTTCATCATAAGGCAGCCAGGCCAAGATGTTTGCATCAAACCCTCCGTAAAATTTCTTGAAAAGGTGGCCTACATCAAAAGCAATTGTTATGGCTGATGCAGCTTCACCATAATTCATACACTGTTGAGTTCTTTCTTCTTTTCCTTTATAATCTTTAGTAAAGTTGGAAGAAGGGAAGCTCAGATTCCTCAGATTGGGTCTTCAATCTTATGCATGTACAGATTCAGCCATAATTGTATCAACCACCAAGGGCCACTGATGGTGTGCACTGGTTCATTTTTTAGTAATTGGGCAGCTACTTGGTGCATCAGATGATAAGTAGATCCCAGCAGATATTTTCCAAGAGAGATTTCATTACCGGTTGCTAAACGCTCTGCCAAGTATTTATGATTATAGGTTGGACCACAAGATGGCCCACAAAAGATGAATTTTTCTAGCCACATATTCAAGAAAGTTACATGTTCTCTATCATCAACAGTCGATCCATCCCCAATATGATTCAAAATGTAACTTGCCCATCCTATGTAGTCTGATATTTTAGTTAATTTCTTGGATCCAACGCTTAAGAAATCATAAGGTTGCATTGATCCTGTTATTCTAAGGCCGGTTAACATGTAGATGTCGGCCAAAGTAATGGTCATTGGACCGTGACAAAAAACAAAAGCATTCAAAGTGTTGGACCAAAAATAAGATGCAGAAATCAGAAGTGAATCATTTCTTTCCATTCCAGACAGTGAGAGTGTCAAGCATTGGTTTAAATAAAAAATTTCCCAATCTCCAGCTTTCTTTTCTGATACCCTATGGAACCAATCTCTCTATCCTTTAGGCATTTTGGGCCAAGTTTCTAAAAGGAGTTTTGGTGTTCTAGGAAGATAAATCTATTACAGATTATTTGAAGGGGATTCGGTTGGTTTCTTAGTTGATAAAATCAGATGGATCTGGATCGCCCATAGGTCTAAGATAATAGGTATTAGGAACAACTAGCTGATGGAATCAAAATTTCATTCCTCATTTCCTAGAAACCAGTTGGGATGAATTTAAGAAGAAAGAAAAATACAGAGTAGCGGCTAATACTTAAAAGACAGAAATCTGAAAGCATACCTCAGGAACATGATTGTTGGTTGCCACTATAGCCAAAATGGATCTGAATCTAAGGAAGGTTGTAGAAAGGTGGCTTGAACAATAGTTTGGCAGAGCAGAAGATCAGCTGGGGTTAAGGCTTTGGTGGTGGCGGTTTTGACTGTTGAATCTTGCTCAAGAGAAAAGGGAAAAGTAAGTAGGCCAAGCAAGCTGGAAATGATACTGTAACACCTCTGTGTTATGGTTGCACTAAAACACTTGCATCACATGAGCATGTGCCTCATCATCTCATTCATAAGCATCATTCATTCATGCATAAGCATTTCTATATGAAACCTTGCTATGAAACTATCGACAGGAATATCATCGGTAGTCCACCGAGGGGTATCCCGCGATGGTAGATTGATCGGCAGAGGAGCGTGTGATCAAGAACAAGAAGGCAACAGAGACACATGGGTTATATAGGTTTAGGCCGTCAGTATGACGTAATACCTTACTCCTATGGTCTGTTGGTTTGTATTAGCTATCGTATGATTTGCCGTGAATTCGTAGGGGGTCCCTGCCTGCCTTATATAGTCTGGGGGGCAAGGTTACAAGTCGGTTAGATCTGAGAGATAACCAGAAAGTAATAACAGATTACAAGAAATATGGGATCATACATATCCTATCAGATCTCGCAACATCTTCAGGATATCCTCTCCGTGCCTTGCGGGGGTCGCCGAGCAGAACCGTGCCCCGCAAGGCTCCTTCTTGCGGGCTGGGCCGCCCCTGGAGGCATAGCCCATGTGTCCTGTCATGGGTATCTAGGGTCGTACCCCCCACAGCTAGTCCCCGAGCAGCCTTGTACCCGTTGTGCAACGCCGTCTTGAGACTTTCCGAGCAGGTGCGAACCAAAACCGAGCTGTCCAAATCGTGGTCCGACCACCATAAGGAGTCGCCGAGCAGTTGTGAGCAGCTGCCGAGCAGCGTACAACATCACCGAGCAGTGTGCTCTGAGCACGGCTTGTCATAAGGGTGTAAGGAGCTCAAGTCCAAAATTAAAAATTCCTACATGGTAAAGGGAAGTGTGCCCACTTAGAATCCGAAAACGAAGGTAAAGATACCTGGTTTTATCTTTTAGAGGCTCAGAGTCGTTCAGAAAAACAATCACATTCACCACAAGGTGAAGTGTGCCCACTTAGTCCTCGAGCCTGACAGTAGATGACGTAGTCATGTGGTGCCAGGCTCAGAAATTAGCAAACCATCCGAGCAGGTAGCCAGTCCCTGAGCATAGCCTCTAGACAAAAAAAACAAACACATTCACCGCAAGATGAAGTGTGCCCACTTAGTCCCCGAGCCTGACTGTAGGTGACGTAGTCACGTGGTGCCAGGCTCAGAAATTAGCAAACCGTCCGAGCAGTTAGCTAGCCCCCGTGTTTCTAGCGTAGATATCAAACCGCGGCGAGAAATTTGGAGTAATGGCTATACAGTATCAGTTACTAAGCCTCATTAAAATGCAGAGAATTCGGAGAATAAGATGGCAACGATAAATGAGCGGCGTGGGCTACTGTAATGCGATAGCCCACGTTGCGGCCCATTAAACCATTTTGGAGGAGTTGAAGTAGCGCTGATCATGGGAACAGTTTCCCAAAAACCCTCAGAGTCAAGGGAGAGTGGGGAAAGTGCTTTATAACCGCTGCCGCCACACACATCGCCTCCTACCTCTGTCAAACCACCCTGCTTCCTGCCTTCGCAATCCCTGTGCTTCACATTCCACACCAATCGCGAGCATTCGCCTCCAACCCTAGGACCAATCCATAGGAAATGGCGCCGAAAAAAAGGAGCCACAAAGCCAAAGAAAGTGGCCACCGGAGCCAGCCGCGACGAGGAGTGGGTGCCATCGAAAACGTCGGTGGTGGACCTCGATAAGATGGTGGCGGCGGGCGTTCTCCTAGACTGTCTCACTGCTAGATGGCGGCCAGCTAGTGGTGAGCCCTTCCCGACACCACATACTAATGAGGCTGTAGTATTTGAGGATTATTTCTGGCGAGGATTAGGGTTTCCTGTCCACCCCTTTCTGAGGGATCTTATGGAGTTTTGGGCGATTAGCCTCTGTAATCTGCACCCCAACACCATCCTGCATGTTTCTATCTTTATCCATTTCTATGAAGCATTTCTCAGTGTTCTTCCGCACTTCAATCTCTTCAGGCACCTGTTCTGTCTGAAGAAGAAAGGTGGTAGCGGTTCCAAGGTGGTCGGTGGCGTTTACCTGCAACTCAGGGATGGGATTGCCAGCGAATACATCAGCGTTCCACTAAATACCTCCCTCAAAGGCTAGAATGCCAGATGGTTCTATATCAAACAAAGTGACCCAATGATTCAATGCGATGTCCACCACATTCCGGATAATCATATTAACTAGTCGGAGAAACCCAACAATGCTAAGATGGAGCAGGTAATGGAACTGCTAGACTTGATTAAGGGCATTGAGCTTCGGGGTGAACTGGTGGCGGCTAGCTTTATAGTACGGCGCCTTTAGCCCTGCAAAGAGAGGGTCCACCCGGCATTTGATTATAAAGGTGACAACGACGGTACCCGGGAAAACACAGACCATCTAACGAGGAAGGAAGTGATGGACCATGCCATGGATCTATTTACTTCGAATGTCTCATTCAGCTAGCCAAAAGGAACGAAAGCTTTCAACTGCACCAATCCACCTCCTCAGGTAACCATTTTGCCTTTGTGTCTATCAAGCATTAATTCTCGAGCATAGGACTGACTTACTTATGAAAAGATCCATTTGTAGGATAGGGCAATATACTTTTTAGATGTGCCGAGAGTTGATTGACCGAAAGGAGTAGATCCTCGGCGGCCACTGCAGCCCGAAGAGGAAGAGCCGAGCTTCTCATCAGAGAGTCCATCCCTAGTGTCAGAGAAGGTCCATGGGAAAAGACCGGCAGTAGACGAGCCGGTCCAGAAAAGGAGAAAAACCGCTAGCTCTCATGCACACAAACAAGGTGGCATCTCTCTTGGAGAGGACCGAGCAGTTCGGCCACGATGAATGGCTGTGCTGGAGTGGTCGAATGATGATGAGGACCAGTCAGCGCTTCCACCGAGCACGACGGAGGCACCGGCGGATGCTGACGCTCCCAAGCATCGATCACGGGAAAGTTATGGTCGGGCAACGGCGGACGTCCCGGTGATGTAAACTACCGAAGTCCCCGAACGACGCACAGAAGGGGGTGCCCCCGGGCACCAAGATGAGCGGCAGCCCGCTGCAGGGGCGCAGGAGTCCTCCCATAAAGCCGACCAAGCAGCCATGCCTGGGGGGTTAGGCAGGCATCGCCGATTCAAGAAAATCAATCAGAAGACCAAGCCGTAAGTATATTTGCCTTGGAGTAATAATTTTGTTCCTTGATTTCTCCTTGTTACTAAGAAGCCGATATTACATAGTGCGATGCCGAGGCCCGTGACCTCAGAAGAAAAAACTACGACTGCTCCCATCCAGGAGTCCCCTAGTGCTCGACGAACAAAGGACGGGCCAGCCGCCGCTCCCAGCAGACCTAGCGATGGAGAATTGTTGGCGCACACAACCAGCGCGTTGGCGACCGCAACCTCGGCTGCGACCGAAAAAGCTGTTACCATGGAAGCAGAAACTGCGGCTGTTGTTGATGTGCCGGAGGCTACAAATGCAACTCCATCAACAGCTAAGGAACAAACGTCGTCACCCATAGGGATGCCAGGAGTGGTCGGAGCGGTGGTCCGACCATGGAGGCCCCCGGTGGTGCCTCGAGCGACTGCGGAGGAGGACGAGGTCGTGGAGATCAAGCGTGCCGCACCAGAGCCCCAGTCCGTCTGGATTCTCCGTAAACATGGTGAAGAGGTGGTAGTCGTCGAGGAAGAAAACACCACCAGGGAGATAAAGAGGTTGAGATCCGCCGTCGTTGGAGTTATGACTCAAATTGAGGTGAGTGCCGCGCCCATAACACCGATATATGTTGTCTAAAGATCAACGTTTATCTCTCTCATTGTTAATCCGCAGGGGATAGCTCGGACAGCCGATCAACGGCACCAACTGATAAAGAGGATGGAGCCCCTCGCCGAGGAAAATAAGATACTCCAGGAGGCTTTAAGTCTTTCGGAGAAAAGTATTCAGAGGGCCCAGCGCGAGCGGGACCTTGCGGAGTCGAACTCGCGGGACCTTGAATATCAAAATGGGGTTCTGTCCGAGCGACTAACGGCTTCATCCGAGCAGCTGAGGAAGACATCCGAGGAGCTGGCGATTGTATTCGAGGAACTTAAGAAAATGTCCGAGCAGTTGAGCAAGAAAAACAGAGAACTCGATAGTAAAACTGAGCAGCTCGACCGGAAGTGCCAGCAGTTAGAGGATGTATCCAAGCTAAAATCCGGTATTCTTGTTCACATAATGTGTTTTGCAGTAAGTGGCCGTATATTTTTCCCGCTTCTTATCTTTTGTGCTTGCAGAGCAAGATGCAGAACTCAACCTGCTTCGCCAGACCATTGAACAAATCCATCAAGAGAAAACGAAGGAGTCGGAGCGAGCTGACAAACTGGCCAAAGAATTGAAAGGTAAGTTTCCCCTGATCGGAAGTGACGTCGTAATACTTTTTTGCCGTGATGAACCATTGTAATTCTTGTAGATTATCGACATAAAACCAAGGCACAGTTCGATGTGCTGATGCAGGAAGCCAAAGTCCAGAAGGACAACTTCAACACTATAACTGCCGCAATAAAACCATTGCTCGACTGCATCGACATTGAACCGGTGCCCCACCCTGATGGTAGGCAGCAAGGACCGGACACCATTGTTCAGAGATGCAAGGCAGCATGGGAGAACTTCAAAAACTTCAACCGCGACGCCGTTTTGACCGCCGCTACTCATGCCCTTGCAGTGGTTTGGTCCCATTATCCGTCCGTCGACATCCAGTCGATAGGTGGTGGGTTCGCCGATGGGCTGAGCAACATGCAAACCTAGCAACTGGAGGATGACAGTTGAGGATGTGGCGAAGGTGCTTGTCAGCGATATAGACCTATTTGGCGAAACAAAAACTATTGGCAAAGCTTAACAAACTGTCTGGATAGGATCGCCTGTGATACTTGATTTATCTGGCTATGAGGAATCGTCGTATTATCAACCCGATGTCATTATGCATAATATAAGCTGTGTTCAATTAGTTAGTTTTCACTAAACTTGATGCCTTAGTTAGGTCGCGATCCGTAACGCATAACGCAGAGCCCATGCGTGTGTTGGAGAAACAGGCGTTGTTATAAGATCGTGGCCTACCGCCCAACACGCAGAGCACCAAGCTCATAGCACGTTTGGTGGGACGTTAGAGCCTTGGTGTCCTCCGGAGTTACTATTGCGAAAAAAAACATGCTGCCTAGCAGCCAACTTGAGTAACGTGGCGAGAGAAGTGGCTAAAGCGGTGTCTGAGCGTTTAGTTCATGACTGAAATCTAGGCCTTGACTAGCCCATAGTCCATAACATCGAGCGCAGAGGCGCTGACACGTGTAGGACGAACAGGCATGGCCAAGGAACCGCAGCCGACCAACCATAACGCAGAGGGCGGAGCCCCTAAGCGCGTGTAGGATGTAGTCAGAGACTGGGTCATTTCCATTGAAAACAGAAGGAAAAAGGAGTGCTGCTTGACGATCGGCGGGCTATGTTGCGAAAATTGGAACGCAAGACCGTCGTTGTTTTTGTAGAAAACCTATTTGACCTGGAGGAAGCATAGTAGGCGATTTTTGGAAAAATTGTGTTCGGCGAGTTGGAGGAGTCGTGTTCGGCGATCGGGAGTTAACATGTTCGGCGATTTTGAGAAATCGTGCTCGGCGATTTGGAGAAATCGTGCTCGGCGATTTGGAGAAATCGTGCTCGGCAATTTGGAGAAATCGTGCTTGGTGATTTGGAGTTACCATGCTCGGCGATTTGGAGAAATCGTGCTCGACGATTTGGAGAAATCGTGCTCGGTGATTTGGAGTTACCGTGCTCGGCGATTTCGAGAAATCGTGCTCGGCGATTTGGAGTTAGCGTGCTCGGCGATTTGGAGAAATCGTGCTCGGCGATCTGGACGTACTTGTCAAGCGTATTGGGGGCCGTCGCGGAGTGGCTTATATCCCGCTAATGGTAAGTGAAGCTTATGATGAAGGAAAAAAATATAGAGAAATTATGGAGACCAGAACTTTATTAATATTAAAGTAAAGAATACATATCTATGTTATTTTAGGGGTAGAAACGTATAAGGTGCTCTATGTGCTAGGAGTTGGGAACATCGAGTCCATCTAAGTCGCATAAGCGATAAGACCCTGGTCGAGTAACATCTTTTATGATGTAAGGACCCTCCCACGGTGAAGACAGCTTGTGAAGCCCTTTGGTTTTTTGTTTCCAATGTAAGACGAGGTCGCTGATCGCGAACGAACGACCTTTGATGTTACGGTTGTAATACCTCCGCAGACCTTCTAGGTACTTGGATGTGCGAACGCAAGTAATCAGACGTTCTTCCTCGGCCCGATCAATGTCTTCTGTCCGAACAGCTGCGGCTTGGTCTTCATCATAGTTTTCTACTCTGGGTGCTCGGAATGCGATATCCGCTGGAAGTATGGCCTCTGAGCCATAGACCATAAAATATGGAGATATGCCGGTACTGTGACTAGCTTGAGTGCGCAGTCCCCAGACCACAGCTGGTAGTTCTTTGAGCCATCTGCCCGGGTGCTTTTCTTCTCTTTGATAGAGCCTTTTCTTGAGGGCGTCGAGGATCATACCGTTAGCTCGCTCGACCTAACCGTTAGCTCTAGGATGAGCAACGGAAACGTATTTAACAGAGATGCACCTGTCCTCGCAGAAGTCCCAAAAATGATGGCCGGTAAAAGTTGTCCCGAGGTCGGTGATGATGCTGTTCGGGAGACCGAATCTATGTATGATGTCCTCAAAGAGCTCGACTGCTTTCTTAGCAGTAGCTGCGACAAGTGGTTTGTACTCGATCCACTTGGAGAACTTATCAATGGCGATGTACACGTACCGGAAACCTCCTGGCATAGGTTTGAAAGGCCCAATCATGTCCAGTCCCCAGCATGTGAATGGCCAGGAAGCTGGAATGGTTTGTAATTCTTATGCCGGCACATGTATTTACTTGGCGAAAAATTGACATCCCTCACATCGTCGAACAAGATCTTCTGCATCGGTAATGGCCGTGGGCCAGTAGAAACTTGCTCGGAAAGCTTTGCCGACCAGTGTTCTCAAAGCCGCATGATTGCCATAGGAGCCAGAGTGAATTTCAGATAGTAGCTTCACACCGTCGTCTTGGATGATGCACTTCTGCAGTATCCCTTCCTTGGCACTTTTCCTCATCAGGCTACCGTCCACCAACATGTAGTGCTTACTTCGGTGAATTAGTCGTTTGGTTTCGATTTTGTCGGCGGGTACTTCGCCGTTGGAGAGGTATT
The DNA here is from genome assembly GCF_019320115.1 of Miscanthus floridulus. Classification (NCBI taxonomy): domain Eukaryota; kingdom Viridiplantae; phylum Streptophyta; class Magnoliopsida; order Poales; family Poaceae; genus Miscanthus; species Miscanthus floridulus. Next base: position 67,953 of record NC_089583.1, on the reverse strand, counting down.
TGATGAACTGTTCCCTCCAATCGGCGACCTGCGAAGGTATCATGAGTACTAACTGCTCGGCAGGGGGTACTTCTACAACTTCCTTGTCTTCCTTAATGGAAGGTGTCAAGAGGTCCTGAACAAAGATCCCCGCTGGAGCCATGGTGCGAGAAGATCCTATCTTCGATAGCTGGTCGGCTATTTGGTTTTGATCCCATACCACGTGTTGGAACTCGATGCCGTAGAATTTCCCTTCAAGCTTCCTGATTTCAGCGCAGTAAGCGTCCATCTTCTCACTGGAACAGGACCAATCTTTATTGAGTTGATTTATAACCAGCGCGGAATCCCTGTATACCATAAGGCGTTTGATGCCGAGCTCGATGGCGATACGGAGACCATGGAGACATGCTTCGTATTCCGTGGCGTTGTTAGAGACCAAGAAATGTATGCGAAGAATGTATCGGAGTTTATCCTTTGTCGGTGTGATGAACAGAATGCCCGCACCGGCCCCATTAATATTAAGGGCGCTGTCAAAGTACATCACCCAGTGCTCGGGGCAAGTGGCGGCTATGGGTTCTTGGATTTTGGTCCACTCAGCTATGAAATCGGCGAGCGCATGCGACTTTACGGTCGGCCTGCTTCTAAAGTCAATGGAGTAGGTGCCGAGCTCAATAGCCCACTTGATGATACGACCATTGGCATCTTTATTGTGGAGAATGTCTCCCAGAGGGAACTCAGTGACCACGGCGATCTTGTAGTATTCAAAGTAATGTCAGAGCTTGCGTGAGGTGATTAAAATTGCATATAACAGCTTTTGCACCTGAGGATAACGAGTTTTGGGCTCATTAAGTACCTCGCTGATGAAATAGACCGGACGCTGTACCTTGTAGGCATGTCCAGTTTCCTCGCGCTCGACAACAATAGCCGTACTAACAACTCGAGAAGTGGCGGTGATGTAAACCAGCAGAGTTTCATCTGGTCGTGGCACTGTCATGATTGGAGGTTTTGTTAAAAACAATTTGAGTTGCTCGAAAGCTGTGTCTGACTCCTCCGACCAAGAAAAAGGCTCGGAGGCCTTGAGGAGCTTGAAGAAAGGTAGCCCTTTTTCACCGAGGTGCGAGATAAATCGGCTTAGTGCAGCCATGCAGCCTGTAAGCTTCTGTATATCCTTGACACACGTCGGCCATTTCATGTTGGTGATGGCGGAGACTTTGTCAGGGTTCGGTTTGATGCCCCGAGCGCTGACGATGTAGCCGAGCAGGATATCGGATGGAACTCCAAAGATGCACTTTGAAGGGTTCAGCTTCCATCGGTATTTGCTTAGGTTGGACAAAGTTTCTTCAAGGTCAGTGATAAGATTGTCGGCGGTCCTAGTCTTGACGACCACGCCGTCGATGTAGGCTTTGATGTTGCGGCCGATCTGTTGGTCGAGGCACGTCTGGATAGCCCTTTGGTAGGTCACGCCGGCGTTCTTTAGTCTGAAGGACATAGTGGTGTAGCAGTATGCACCGAAAGGCGTGATGAACGACGTTTTAACCTGGTCTTCCTCCTTGAGGGAGATCTGATGGTAGCCTGAATAATAGTCGAGAAAGGAGAGCAACTCACAGCCGGCGGTGGAGTCTACAACCTCGTCTATCCGAGGCAAGCCAAAGGGGTCTTTAGGGCAGTGTTTGTTAAGATCAGTATAATCAACACACATTCTCCATTCTTTATTCTTTTTCTTAACAAGAACAGGATTAGCTAACCAATCTAGATGATACACTTCTTTTATAAATCCGGCAGCTAAGAGCCATTTTATTTCTACCCTAATAGCCTCCTTTTTGTCTGGCGTGAATCGGCGAAGTTTCTGCTTGATCGGTTTAGCGGTCGGCGAGACATTCAAGGAGTGCTCGATCTTCTCCCGTGGTACCCCCAGCATGTCTATAGGTTTCCAAGCAAACACATCGGCGTTGGCACGTAGGAAGGAGACGAGCGCGCTTTCCTATTTGGGGTCAAGGTGAGCCCCAATTTTCACCATCTTGGAAGGGTCGTTGAGGCCGAGGCCGATCTCCTTGACTTCCTTGGACTTGGCGGAGGCCTGAGGGGGCTCTGGGATCTCCATGTCGTCAGCAGATGCAGTCTTGGCTTCGGTGACCACGCTGGCCATCTGGATGGAGAGGTCGGTGGCTTCGGCGAGGGCGAGACTTTCCGTCTCGTAGGCGTAGGCGACGGAGAGGTTTGCCCATAGAGACAGGACTCCTACAGGCGAAGGCATCTTCAACACCAAATACACATAGTGCGGAACAGCCATGAACTTGGTCAGAGCCGGATGCCCTAGTATGGCATGGTAGGCGGTGTTGAAGTCGGTGACATAAAAGTTGATATGCTCCACTCTGTAGTTGGTTGCCGTGCCAAACTATACTGGTAGGGTAATTTCCCCAAGTGGTTTGGATGCCCTGCCAGGTACCATGCCCCAGAAGGAGGAGTCTGAGGGCGTGAGGTCTATTGTCCTGAGTCCGAGCTCCCTTAGGGCCCTAACGAAGAGTAGATTCAAAGCGCTCCCACCGTCGACGAGGACTTTTCTAAAGAGCACCTTCTGAATAGTGGCGCCAAGGATGAGCGGAAAACGCCCTGTGTAGGGTATGTCTGCCCACTGGTCGGCCCTACTGAAGGTGATGGAGATTTCGGACCACGGGCGATAGCTGGGGTTGGTGGTAGTTTCTTCTAAAACTATGGCGAGCACTCATCGGGCGATGAGCTTCCGTTCCCTTCTGCTTTCATTGGAGGCAAGACCCCCGAAGATGGTGGCGACCACCTTGTCATGGTCCTGGAAGGCATTATTATTATCCCCTGGTGGTCGGCGTCCTCCGTTCCCACCATTGTCGTTGTTGTACTTTTTCTCCTGGAACTCCTTAGCCAAACCAAGGCAATCTTTCATCTTGTGTTTGGCGTTCTTGTGCAGGGGGCACGGACCATCGAGGATCTTCTTGTACTGCTCGTCGTAGTTACACTTTGTGCGTGGCTCATTGACATTGGCAACAAAGTGATCTGGTCGGCGGCGGCGATTCTGACCAGGTTTGAATCCATCTGGCCAATCACGTTCGCTGTCCCGGTGGAAACTACGGTCATCATAGCGGCGATTGTTGTACTATCGGTTGTCGTTGTGGTCGTCGTGGTGGCGAACGTTGTGCTGTCGGTCATCGTTGCGGTCGTCGTGGCGGTGAGACGGGCGATTAGTGCCCGTATCTTCGTTAAAACGCACCTCCACTTCCTCGGCGTCGGCGTACTGGTTGGCGGTTGTGATCATCTCGCTGATGCTGGTAGGTGGCTTTCTATTGAACTTAGAATAGAGTTCTCGGTGATGAAGTCCTTGGACGAAGGCGGTGATGACTTCGGCCTCCGTGATGTTGGGAATAGAATTCCTCATCTCGGAGAAGCATCTGATGTAGCTGCGGAGTAGTTCGGACGGCTTTTGGTTAATGCGGTTGAGATTGTGCTTGGTGCCCAGTCGCCTGCATGTGGCCATGTAGTTGTCGGTGAAGACTCTCTTCAGATCTTCCCAAGAGCCGATGGAGTCCGGGGCGAGGCTTATGAACCAGCTCATGGCGGCTGGCGTGAGCATGACAGGGAGATAGTTTGCCATGACGTTGGTGTCTCCTCCGGCGGCGCGGACGGCGGTGGCGTAAGCCTGTAGCCACTGAGTTGGGTTCATCCTTCCTTCATAGGGCTCGACTCTGGTGATTTTGAAACCATGGGGCCACTAGAGCGTTTGGAGTGCCCTGGTGAACGCAGGGGGCCCTTCGGGCTGTCGGGGCCGACATCGGCAGTATCGACGGTGACGATCGGCTCCAGAGTTGAGTCTGGGTTGCCATACTCTTGCTCGTACTCCTGGCGATGTCGTACTTCATCTTCATGGTGCCTAAAACATCGTTGATCGATACGCCGTCGTGCATCCCGAAGGTTGCTGAGGTGCACTCGGGCGTCCTGTTCGACCTCTTGGTCATGCTGGCGATGATGCTCGGCGTGGTGGCCCCCAACTCCCCCCTGGGGAGGTGGTGACTGGTTGGCGAAGTAGCTTTGACTAGGGTGGCGATTAGATCTAGGATCAGCTGATCGGTGGATCACGCTTGTGGAGCATGAAGGTCTCTGAACTTCTCGGATCTCGTTAACTTGACAGTGTGCCGCTTTAAGCATAGCGGCGACCTTGGCGAGCTCGGGCATCTGCGGGAGGTGAGCAAGTTCGTTGGTGGCCACGGCTAGATTAGCGCTCGGAGTCTTGAAAACATCGTGGCCATCAACGTGGAGGAATTCTTCGTTGAGGTTGCGATGGAGGGGCCTTCCTTGTGAATCGAACTGATTGTCATGAGCGGCCTCGGCCATCGCAATGGCGCGTTCGTTATCACACCATTGCGCATGGTTGGTGTTCCTATTTTCACGGGCGGCGCGTTCCTCATCTGTTTCACCGTTCTGAGGGGGGCTATCGATACTGACGTTGAAGATCGCGCCACCCCGGAAAGGCAGGAGGGGAGGTTGCTTGGTGAAGGTATCGGCGAGGGGCTCGGTGGATCCTTGAGATTCGGAGTCCGGATTTTCCTCAAGGATAGTTTGGAGAGATGCTCCGAGACCCCAGCTGGTGTGCAGCATGTTGACGGTTGGTGGAAGCGAGTCGGCGAACTAGTCGGTGAATTTGCCCCTCAGAGCGTCCTGATATGTAGCTGCGGTGTTGGCAAGCCCGAAGCGCAGGGCAGCGAGCCCTGGAGTCTGCCTAGCATTGAACGTCAACAGATCGGGATCGGAGGGTGCTCGGTGCTAAACAAGGGTGTCCAGAGCCGACTCAATAATGGAGAGGCAATCGGCGAGTTTTAGGCCGACCCGATCGATAGATTCGATCAGATCATCGTTGTTGACATGCCTCCTTTGGTAGCAAGGAAGCGAGCGGCGGGTGGCTGATGGAGTCAACCTTGGAAGTGGTTCCGAGATTGGATCTGCAGTTGCAGGTGCAAGGGTGGTCGGTGCAGAATAGATCTGCACCAGCTCAAGAAGCTCTCCAACTCCGTCGACGTTGATGACCCACGTGATGGATCCGACCGTGAAGATCTGGCAGGGCTGCGGGAGGGACGAAGAGCCTATGGAAAAAACCATCTTGTTCGACAAGGAAACAGCATGCACTCCCCTACCTAGCACGCCAACTATCGACAGAATATCATCGGCAGTCCACCGAGGGGTATCCCGTGATGGTAGATTGATCGGCAGAGGAGCATGTGATCAAGAACAAGAAGGCAACAGAGACACATGAGTTATACAGGATCAGGCCGTCAGTATGACGTAATACCTTACTCCTATGGTCTGTTGGTTTGTATTAGCTATCGTATGATTTGCTATGAATTCGTAGGGGGTCCCTGTCCGCCTTATATAGTCTGGGGGGCAAGGTTACAAGTCGGTTAGATCTGAGAGATAACCGGAAAGTAATAACATATTACAAGAAACATGGGATCGTACGTATCCTATCAGATCTTGCAACATCTTTAGGATATCCTCTCTGTGCCTTACGGGGGTCACCGAGCAGAACCATGCCCCGCAAGGCTCCTTCTTGCGGGCTAGGCCGCCCCTGGAGGCATAGCCCATGTGTCCTGCCGTGGGTATCTGTTGACACCGTTTTTTGCACGTATCAAAATAATCGGAGTGGACCAATCGGCAAGGGGAAAGTTATTGAATACTTTGATAGCCAATGAAAGCCAGTTTGTAAAAATGGTTGCCGATAGTTGGTGATGATCGATGGAAAGGTTGATTTGGACTCGGGCATTGCCGATGAGGTTGGAGGAGTTGTTGTCGATGCCGATGAAAGGAGGCTTGAAGACTACTGCCGATGAGACAGGGAGTATGCCGATGAAGGAAGACTTGACGACTACTGCCGATGAAACAGGGAGTATGCCGATGAAGGAAGACTTAAAGACTACTGCCGATGAAACAGGGAGTATGCCGATGAAGGAAGACTTGAAGACTACTGCCGATGAAGCAGGGAATATGTCGATGGGAAGGAGGACAGTGAGATTTCCATCGTAATTGAGGCGGACAGGGAAATAGATAGGAGTTGATTTCCTTTTCTATATTTGTTAGGTTATGATTCGTGTAAGAGTCACGTGTTTCCTTAGATATGGGATTGGTGTCCTAGTTGTGTTTGGTTGTGTCTCTTTAGATCAGGGTATAAATATGGAGTAAGGGGCAATGTAATAGACAATATCAATCAATATCAAAACCAACTTTTTACTCCTATTTGCATCTACTTACTTTTCGGCGACTTCATCAATTTGCATATTTTTCCTTTTTACGAGTTCTCATTGATTCGGCGAGCTGCATCGCTTCAGTGCGACCTTCGGCGATTCTCGAGTTCCGTGTGAGCACCTCTTGGCCGTGACTTCCGGGCGTATCGCTGTTGTCAGGACCAAAGTGTTCGTGTCTTCATCCTTGTCGATTAGCAGGTCAAATCGACTGGCACGCTTTGGATATCGATTCGGGTATTAGCCCTTTGTGTTTGCAGATCACTTTTGCATCAACACATCTTTTGGCACGCCCGGTGGGACAAATCAATCAATATGTTCAATTCCGAGATCGATCCAGGGAACATCATCGCAGTATCAGAAGAAGATCTCAAGGAAGAACAGAGGCAGGCTATGGAAAAGGCTGTAGAAGAATACAAGCAGCTTTGTCTGAGGTCGTTTAGCTTGAACAAGAGTGGACAAGTCATCCAGAAGCAAGATTTGCCGTTACCTCGGCAGGTTACCTTTGACTCCAATCCTGGTAAACTTCAAGAGATGGTTAATTCTGCAGTAAATCATGCTTTGATTAATCATTCCAATGTGCTGTCCAATACTGTTCATAATGCTGTGGTTCGAACTCTCAAAGAAGGACAAGCGGCACCACATTACGTTGGGCCTGCCTATCATCAACCAGAGCCGGCATCTGTCAAAACTCCATCGGCTCCTTCGGCCGTTGTGGGTACAGAAGTTACTTCCCCTCCAGTATTGGCAGGCTCACCTAATATACAATCTACACCGATACAATCAGATCAGGTGTTACCAGGAGGGCGAGTTCAGCTTAATACAGATCTATCGGCATCAGCTATGTCAGGCCCTGTGTCTCAGAATAACCAGATTCCTACTAATTGGTGGGGATATGGCATGCCTCCAGAGTCGTCTGCTTTCAATCCTAGATTACCTCAAGTATTTGATGCAGCAGGAAGAGCGCCTATATCATCGGCCGTTTCGCCGATGGCTCAAGTGCCTCAATATGCCGCAACTACTTCTGTACAACCAACTCCAGGAGGTTTCCAGATGCCTATGATTCAAACATTCAATTCAAGTCCATCGGCGAGCGTACTGCCGATGCAACAGAAAGCCCCTGCTATGAGTCAAACTGGGGTTCAGTTCATGCCTCAAACCAGTTATAATTATCCAACAATATCAGCAAATTACCAGCCATCGGTAAGTTTTGTGCCGATGAGTTCTAATAATGATTGGTCAGGACAGTTACCTGTTCAACATACAGTTCAGCGAAATCAGCAGGTTGCAGGGATTCAACAAGGTCATATGCAAGCTGGTTTCCAGAATCAAGCATCGGCAGCCCAGCCGATGAATCCTTTCCAACAGGTTAATGGACCACAAGTAGCGGCAAATATGCCGATTGCTGGAGATCGTGGGCCACAAAGATATGTGGAAGGATGTCAGCAGGCACCTCCTGTAGAAATTCAACCAGTTCGTCAGCAGGAGGCTGATGCTTTTTGGGCCGATAAGATAGCAGAGATTATGAAGGATCAGTTTGGAATAAAGCCCAAGGTCAATACTTATTCTTATCGGACTCCATACCCTCCTGCATACGATTTAATTCCTCTCCCAAATCGGTACAAGGTACCGGATTTCACTAAATTCTCTGGGCAAGATGATACATCAACAATGGAACATGTCAATCGCTTCATTATTCAATGTGGAGAGGCAGCTAACAGAGATGAATTAAGAGTTCGATTATTTTCATCATCTTTGTCTGGATCAGCATTTACATGGTTCATTTCATTGCCACCAAATTCTATTATTACTTGGGTTGATCTAGAAAAACAATTCCACAAGTATTTCTTTGCTGGAATCCATGAAAAGAAGCTTACCGATTTAGTAAAATTGAGACAGCGTAATGATGAATCGGTAGAGAGCTTTGTACAAAGGCTACGAGATGTAAAAAATAAGTGCTACAGCCTGGTGCTGGATGATCGGCAGCTTGCCGATTTAGCTTTCCAGGGGTTATTGCCACATCTTAAGGACAGATACGCTTCTCAGGAATTTGAAAGCCTCAGTCATCTTGTGCAAAGGATCTCTGATCAAGATACTAGGGTTTTTGAACCTAAAAAGAACTGGAGTAAAAAGGTATCATTTGTTGAAGAAGTAGGAGATTCTGACTCTGATGAAGAACCAGTTATCGGCTTAGCTGAGTGGGTTAAGAATAAAAAGCCGATATCATGTCCCTTTGGTCAAAAAGAGCCAGAAAAGTTTACCTTTGATATCACCAAGGCCGATAAAATATTTGATCTTCTGCTTCAAGAGGGCCAAATTAAGCTGTCACCTAATCACGTGATCCCATCGGCAGAAGAGTTGAAGAAGATTTTGTACTGCAAATGGCACAATGCAACTTCACACAGTACAAATGAGTGCAAGGTATTCAGGCAACAGTTACAATCGGCTATTGAATCTGGGAGAATTAAGTTTGGTACTTCCAAGACCCAGAAGCCGATGAAAATTGATCAACACCCTTTTCCAGCAAATATGTTGGATGCCAAAGGAAAGACCAAGGTATTGACGTCAGAGGCTGCTGAGAAAAATGCGTCAGTAGACCCCCAACATCGGATAACTACCGATGATGCAAAAAGTAAGGGTTTGCTAGGAGAAAGCAGTAGTTCCAAAAAACCTCCTCGACCTGGCATTGTGATTACTCATCGAAGGCAGCAGGAGGGTTGGCATCAACGTAATGACCGATATCGGCAACAGCAAGAAATGAGACGTCAGGAAGAGTGGAATCGACATAAAGATCATTGGAGATGTCCGTTCTTCATCCATTGCTGGGAAGAAGGTATTAAATTGCCAACTGTTGAAAATTGCCCTGAGTGTAATGGTTATTACGGAGTCAATCGTTCAGAAAGGAGGTTTCAACGTGGTAATCAGGGTTTGTCTATCAACGAGCCGATCAGAGGCAGAGCATCAGTGCATGATCGGCTGGGGGGCAGACTTAGTGTACATGAGAGGCTTGGTAAACGCGCTGGATATTTTCCAAGGAATCAAGAGGAGCTTGAGGAGATGGCAAACGCAAGAGTTCCCGATGAGGAAATATTCTACAGGGACCCTAATATACGTCGCGTAGAACCAACTAGGACTTGTTATCAGCCGGTTTGGAAGACCAAGTTTCCTCGATGGTGCCCAGAGGGTCTGACAAAGACGCAGAGAAGGAGGATGCAACGTGAGCGTCAGGAGGATTTATACCAGGAGGAAAATTCCTCCAATGAAAGGCCTGGTCATCAGCAGTGGCAGGTAAAACACAAAAATAAGGGTCCATCGGCAGATGTTAATATGGTATTCATGTTGCCGATGGAGTTTCTGGCAATATCATGATAATGAGGAAGAAGTTGTTCTCTCTGATCAAGTGGCTCAGCTAACACTAGATCCAATGATGGCTGTTTTTGAGAAACCTACCGATGACGAGAGACAGCATCTTAAAGCTTTATTTGTGAAGGGCAGAGTTGATGGGCAGCCTGTGTCTAAGGTACTTATTGATGGAGGGGCTGCGATTAATATTATGCCTTACGTGATGTATCGGAAACTTGGTAGGGGAGAGCAAGACTTGACCAAAACCGATATGATGTTGAAAGATTTTGAAGGCAATGTGTCACCGGCTAAAGGGGCAGTGTGCGTTGAATTGACCATCGGCAGCAAAACCTTGCCAACGACGTTCTTTGTTATTAACGGCAAGGGTGCATATAATCTGCTTCTAGGGAGGGATTGGATTCATGCTAATTGTTGTGTTCCTTCTACAATGCATCAATGCCTCGTACAGTGGATTGGGGATAAGATTGAGGTCGTCCCTGGTGATTCTTCTTATATCATCGCATCGGCAGAATCAGATACTTATGAGCGAACTAAATGCATATCAGGAGAAGCTTGGGAAAAAGAGTTCCTTAGAGTTGCTGATTATGAAATTCCACCGATCCAAGCAGTCGGTTCTGAAGAGGAGTTTTAATGGATAGGTTTGCCGATGATGGAAAATTAGGCCAAGGGTTCACATCGGCAGATGATTTAGTAGAAGTAGATATCGGTGATGGTGATAGGTCGAGGCCTACTTTTATTAGTGCTAAGTTAGATTCTAAGTGTAAGCAGCGAATAACAGATTTGTTAAAAGAATATAAAGATTGTTTTGCTTGGGATTATACTGAGATGCCTGGGTTAGACCGATCGATAGTTGAACATCGGTTACCTATCAAATCTGGATTTCGGCCACATCAGCAGCCAGCGCGCCGATGCAACCCTAATGTACTTCCTGACATTAAGGCCGAAATAACTAAATTAATTGAAGCAAAGTTTATTCGGCAATGTCGATACGCAGAGTGGATCTCTAATGTGGTTCCTGTTTATAAGAAAAATGGAAAACTTCGTGTTTGTATTGATTTCAGGAATCTCAACAAAGCCACACCGATGGATGGCTATCCAATGCCGATTGCTGATTTGTTGATTGATGCTGCGGCTGGACATCAAATTATTAGCTTCATGGATGGTAATGCAGGTTACAATCAAATATTCATGGCTGAGGAGGATATTCCCAAGACTGCTTTCAGATGTCCAGGACATGTGGGGTTGTTCGAGTGGATAGTCATGACGTTTGGTTTGAAAAATGCCGGTGCTACTTATCAAAGGGCTATGAACTTTATTTTTCATGAGTACATCGGCACATTAGTGGAGATCTACATTGATGATGTAGTGATTAAGTCTGGAGATATCACAGCACATTTAGCCGATCTGCGAAAGATACTGGAGTGCACAAGGAGGCATGGATTGAAGATGAATCCTAATAAATGTGCATTCGGTGTATCGGCAGGACAATTCTTGGGTTTTATGGTGCATCAACGGGGCATTGAAATCAGTGGGAAGTCTATTGATGCAATTAACAAGGTGATTGCTCCTGCCAATAAGACTGAATTGCAATCTTTGATCGGTAAGATTAATTTCATTAGAAGATTCATATCTAATCTGTCGGGTAAGGTCAAGGCTTTCAGCCCACTACTTAAATTAAAAGCTGATCAGGAATTTGTATGGGGAGTTGAACAGCAATTAGCCCTTGATGAAATTAAGAAATATTTATCAAATCCTCCAGTGCTAGTTCCACCTCAACATGGGAAGCCTTTCAGGTTGTATTTGTCAGCTGATGATACAGTTATCGGTTCAGCTCTTATTCAAGAATTTGAAGGGAAGGAGCGTGTTGTTTATTATTTGAGCAGAAGATTAGTGGATGCTGAGACGAGGTATTCGGCTATCGAGAAATTGTGTCTGTGCTTATACTTTTCTTGTGTCAAATTAAGGCATTATTTGTTATCTGCCGAGTGTATGGTCATATGCAAAGACGATGTGGTCAAGTATATGCTGTCGATGCCGATATTGAGTGGTAGAATCGGCAAATGGATTTTAGCATTATCAGAATTTGAGCTACGCTACAAATCAACTAAGGCAGTTAAAGGGCAAGTGATGGCTGATTTTGTCACTCAGCATTGTAATACGGTGGATTCTTTGGGGATTGCTCCCTGGACACTTTTCTTCGATGGGTCCACATGTGGTGAAGGAGCAGGTATCGGCATTGTGTTAATTTCACCTCAAGGAAAGAAGTATGAGTTTTCATTGCCGATTGTTGCTACAGCGACAAATAATCAAGCTGAATACCAAGCCTTGATAAAGGGGTTAGAATTGCTGAAGGAGATACGTGCCGATGTTGTTGAAATCTTTGGCGATTCTATGCTAGTTATAAATCAATTAGATGGAATTTATGAATGCCGAAGTGAAGCTTTGATTCCATATTATGAAAGATGTTTGCAATTGTTGAAAGGATTTAGAGATTTTCATCTTGAACATATCTCTCGATTGCATAATGAGGAAGCTAATCGACTAGCTCAGCATGCTTCAGGGTATCAGCCTATTCAGGAAGTGCTAACATCGGCAGTTGATACCGATGACTGGAGGAAAGAGATTGTCGATTATTTAAAGGATCCATGTAGAAAGGTCGAGAGACGTATAAGGTTCCAAGCTACCAAATATGTGCTCCTCGATGATGAATTATATTATCGAACTATAGATGGAGTTTTACTCAGATGTGTTAGCAATGATGAATCGAAAAGCTTGATGGGTGAAATTCATGAAGGAGTATGTGGGGCACATCAATCGGCTTTCAAGATGAAATGGATGATCAGAAGGAATGGGTACTATTGGCCGACTATTCTTGAAGATTGTTTTAAATATTTTAAGGGATGCCAGGGGTGTCAAAAGTTTGGTAATATTCAAAGAGCGCCTGCATCGGCTATGAATCCTATAATCAAACCATGGCCGTTCCGGGGATGGGCTATTGATCTCATTGGTCAGATCTATCCGCCATCGAGTAAAGGACATAAATTTATTCTGGTTGCTACCGATTATTTCACAAAGTGGGTTGAGGCAATTCCTTTAAAGAAGGTGACATCGGTCAATATGATTGATTTTGTGAAAGAGCATATTGTTTACCGATTTGGTATTCCTCAGACTATCACTACCGATCAGGGTACTATGTTTACATCAGGAGAATTTGATGAGTTTGCTGTAGGTATGGGAATTAAAATTTTAAATTCTTCTCCATATTATGCTCAAGCTAATGGTCAAGCTGAGGCTTCTAACAAAGGGATCATCAAACTCATTAAGCGCAAAATTGAAGAAAATCCTAGGAGGTGGCATACAGTATTAAATGAAGCCTTGTGGTCATATCGGATGTCATGCCATGGTGCAACCAAAGTAACGCCTTATCAGTTAGTATATGGACACGATGCAGTGTTGCCTTGGGAAATTAAGGTTGGCTCTAGACGAATACGTTCTCAAAATTAGCTGACAGCCGATGAGTATAATACTCTTATGAAAGATGAGTTGGAAGATGTGGCGGGTCATCGGTTAAGGGCTTTAGTTAGTATTGAAGAAAATAAGAAAAGAGTAGCTAGATGGTATGACAAGAAGGTGAAAGTAAAAGAGTTTGCCGATGGAGATCTGGTCTGGAAATTGATTTTACCGATTGGGACTAAAAGTTCAAAGTTTGGAAAGTGGTCTCCTAATTGGGAAGGTCCATATCGGATAAATCAGTCTATTCCTGGTAATGCATATATTTTAGAAACCCTCGAAGGGGTTGTGTTTCCCAGAGCGTTAAATGGAAAATATTTAAAGAAATATTACCCTAGTATCTGGACAGATGCATAAAAGTATAAGTGCCGATAACAGTACTATTGGCTAAGAATTATGCAAGGGTATCAATGTCTCATAAAGTGCCGATACAATAAATAAGATTACACGTTCAGCAAGGATTGGATAGCTAATATCGCACGCAGGCGAATCTGGTCGGCTTCTTCCATTTCTTTGATATCGTCATCGGCAGCACCCTCCACAGGCTTGAGTTTCTTCTTCATGGCTAAAGCTTTGCGAGCTTGGATATCTCTTTCTTGCTGAAGGGCTTTGACGGCATTGGGTAGCTGGCTTTCTTCTTATTGAGCATGAGTTAAGGCTGCATCAATTTCTTTCAATTCAGCCAATAGAGCTGCCTTCCTTGCCGATAGATCCAAGATTTTCTGCTTAAGTGCAGCACCCGAAGTCTGCAAGTTGACGATGCCCTTGTGCTTCTCATCAGCGATTTGTTTCAGTTGTAGCATCTCTCCTTTAAGTTGAGCTTGAGCTGCTCTATCGGCAATGCGCTGAGCAGCCCGTTGATATTGCAGTTGACGGCTTTCTAAGTGAGCTGCTGGGAAGAGTATTTCTTCAACATCGGCAGGGACCTGGCCACGAATTGTTTTGAAGATTGCCTTTGCGGGGTCCGAGTCATCTACCAGTTGGGCGGTACTTTGCTGTAGCAAGTTCAGGAGGGTTTCCAACTTGGATTTAGTTTCTGCCGATATTGTTCCCAGTGCAAGGGAAGAACTTGTTTCCTCTCCATCGTCGTCAGAAATGTTAATGGCAAAGGAAAATAGGCTGTTCGGGGCAATCTTGTTCCTGAAAGAAAGACAAGGAGATCAATCAGGGGTAAGTATGAGTATTGTAAAATCAGATAGGTTGATCGGTTTACCTGTTTCAAGGCAATTTCCTGTGCTTGACTGGAGGAAGCAACCTGGAGTATGTCGTGTGGATCGACTGAGCTTGCCGATGGGATATCCTCTGTGACTTCATCGGTGGTAGGCTCTTGAGGTATGATGACCGATGACATTGGGGCAGATGTAGGGATCGGCATAGACCTTTGTCGTTTTGGCTGTGCTTCAGTATCTGTTGAAGCTTTGCGCTTTGCTTGGACATCGGCAACGATTGGCTGGGGGGCATCGACACTTGTTGGTTGTGAAGCTTGGGCATCTGGTACGTTTGCCGATGTACCCAATTGTTGCTGTAAAACAAGTGTAAGATATGATATTTAACAGATAAAATGTAAAGTCAAGAAGCTACCTCTGAAGGAGTGGTGCTTGATATCGGCGGAATTGCCGATGATGATCCAGTAGCAGGCTCTTACCCCCTGATGATTAAGGTTAATATAGTTTGTGATTGGCATAAGTGAAAATAAACAAGGTTGTTACCTTAAAGGCTTTGACCAAGGTTGTAGCAGCGGCCGATGGAGTAGCCCTGGATATAGCCAATTTGGACTTAGAAGTGATGGTCTTGGTACGAATCTTCTGGTGGGTCAAAGCGGCTAAGGTGGGAGCGTTGTAGCCGATCGGCGATGTTGGGGAAATAGGCCGGAGGTTGAAGGGTTTCCCACTTTTGCTCACCGATGGTGCTGGGTGGTTAACCTGTTACAAGGGAGTCAGTTATTGATAAATGAAAGGAAAAGCAGAAGGGAGTTCAAAGAAACTTACCGCGTCGTCAGGGATGGCATATTCAGAATCGATCATATGCCGATATGTGTGAGCAGAAGTCGCGAACAGTTGCTCTTTCCACTCTCGCCACCATTGCTTGTATGACTCGGTGATGAAAGATATTGGTGTCCAGGTGGATATATCAACATCTGTGGTATCGGCATCAGGAGAAAGTTGTACTACCTTGTTCCAGTCTGTTCCGCAGGTGATTGTTTCCCTGGGTTTGATCACATCGGCAAAAGCAGAGTTTGATTGGCAGTTGCCCAAAAGCCAATTGGCGGGATACTGCCGATGGGTTGTAAAATTCATATGAAATGTTGGTGTTTTTCCCGCTGCCGAATGTGTTTACTGGAATTGCCCTGGGAGTGATGATAGCCATCATGAGCTCATTATCTTGATTCAGAGTGTCATCGGCAAAGTTGAAAAGAAGGGGGAATCTGTTTTCTTCGTCGATATAAGGCACCCAGGCCCTATGATCACGAGAAAGACCATTATAAAAGCTTTGAAAAAATCTGCCGATTTGGTCTTCGTTGGCTTCTGTTCCAGGAAGGACAATTATGGCTTCACCAAAATTGAGGGGTGAGCGTGTTGCCGATTCATCATCCCCGAGCACATAATCTTTGGCAATTTCTCGTGGGAATTGTTGAGCAAAAAAGTCCCATTGCAAACGTTTGTGCATATGGGCATTCAGCCACATGTTGATGAACCACCACGGGCCTCCCAGGTTGCCGATGGGTTCGCCAAGCAGAAGTTTCTGAGACACTTGGTGAAGAAGATGATAAGTGGAGCTCAGAAGGTATCGGCCAAGAGGAAACCTTACGCCATTAGCCAGAAGTTCAGCTGCAGGGAGGAAGGCGTTGGTTGGTCCTACTGATCGACCACAGAAGATAAATTTTTCTAACCACATATTCAGGAATGTGGCATGTTCCCTCTGGCTAGGTGTCCCGGTTTTCTGGTATTCTTGAATATATCCTGTCCAACCGCCGATGTTACGGGTATTCACTCTATATTCAGGCTTTCTACCATAGATGGAGCCTTCATCGGCAGTTGAGATGTCCAAGCCAGTAAGCATGTGGACATCGGCAAGGGTAGGGGTAGCTGGGCCATGTCCAAACATAAAAGTATTGGTCGTATCTGACCAGAAATAAGCAGCTGCAATTATCATTGATTCATTTTTCTGCATATCGGCAATAGAGAGCCTGATACATTGGTCTAACTTTCGTTCTGCCCAGTATACTTGCATCGATCTATTAACCCTCAAATACCAATCTTTCCACCCTTTGGTGGTTTTGGGCCAAGATCGGAATGTGTCTTTCCACAAGTTCAGAGAGAAATTTTGGGCTCTAAAGGGGATTCTGTTAACCTCTGCGTTGATCAGATCGGTTGGATCTGGGTTGCCCATTGGTCCAAGGCATTGGACGTGTGGCTGATCGGTTGGGATAATTAATTTGTTGCGCAGTTCCTAAGGTTATGGAATCCAGAAGACAGAAGAAAGGAAAAATCACCAACTGAATAAATTTGCAAAAAGATCAAAGTAAAAGGTAGTGGAAGTGGAGCGAACCGCGGGGACGTCGAAGTTGATGGCCATTGTCTTGAGGAAGGTGGAGATACGAGCCAAGAACTTGAAGTTAGCGCCGGAGAAGGGTTCTTGTTGGTTGAGGTCGCACGGTTGTTCGTCGGAGTCGCCGCCGGAGAGAGAGAATGCCAAGGATTGGAGGCTGAAGATAGAGAATGAGGGTTCCGGAGAAATCTATTTATAAGCCGGCCAGAATAAGGGTATTTTGGACTTATCTCTATGACGCGCGCATATAGGTCAAGGCGGTGCAGGGGGATATGGTAACTATTCGCGCGATAATTAGGGGATTGTACAGATGAGTTGATAACAAGTAATCATGACTTGGAAGGGATATTGATACATGATATTTTAATTCTTAAAATGGCAGCATTATCATGTTAAGATCTTGCCGATGGGTTGTTGTTTTGGTATCTCAATCAAGGCAAGAGTGGTTGGCGATTGTGCGATATTTACTGAAGTGCGTGGATCAAGATTAGATTTGATTGGATTTGATAACAAATCAAGTTTTGGCTTGGGGAATGAGTTACGGTAATTGGGCAAAGGCAAGCGTTATCTGGAGTAAATTTCGGAGCATTAATGGTTTTATACTCCGAAATTGGGGGGCATGTGTTGACACCGTTTTTTGCACGTATCAAAATAATCGGAGTGGACCAATCGGCAAGGGGAAAGTTATTGAATACTTTGATAGCCAATGAAAGCCAGTTTGTAAAAATGGTTGCCGATAGTTGGTGATGATCGATGGAAAGGTTGATTTGGACTCGGGCGTTGCCGATGAGGTTGGAGGAGTTGTTGTCGATGTCGATGAAAGGAGGCTTGAAGACTACTGCCGATGAGACAGGGAGTATGCCGATGAAGGAAGACTTGACGACTACTGCCGATGAAACAGGGAGTATGCCGATGAAGGAAGACTTAAAGACTACTGCCGATGAAACAGGGAGTATGCCGATGAAGGAAGACTTGAAGACTACTGCCGATGAAGCAGGGAATATGCCGATGGGAAGGAGGACAGTGAGATTTCCATCGTAATTGAGGCGGACAGGGAAATAGATAGGAGTTGATTTCCTTTTCTATATTTGTTAGGTTATGATTCGTGTAAGAGTCACGTGTTTCCTTAGATATGGGATTGGTGTCCTAGTTGTGTTTGGTTGTGTCTCTTTAGATCAGGGTATAAATATGGAGTAAGGGGCAATGTAATAGACAATATCAATCAATATCAAAACCAACTTTTTACTCCTATTTGCATCTACTTACTTTTCGGCGACTTCGTCAATTTGCATATTTTTCCTTTTTACGAGTTCTCATTGATTCGGCGAGCTACATCGCTTCAGTGCGACCTTCGGTGATTCTCGAGTTCCGTGTGAGCACCTCTTGGCCGTGACTTCCGGGCGTATCGCTGTTGTCAGGACCAAAGTGTTCGTGTCTTCATCCTTGTCGATTAGCAGGTCAAATCGACTGGCACGCTTTGGATATCGATTCGGGTATTAGCCCTTTGTGTTTGCAGATCACTTTTGCATCAACAGTATCCGGGGTCGTACCCCCCACAGAAACATGTGAAACATGCTATTGTTCTTTTAAGTTTCATTGTATGTATGCTTTATGATCACGGGTGATTGAGTGCAAGTGATCAATGTGGGTAACTAAAATACCTTAGTTACACTTAGAATGTCATTAGGAATAATGTTCATGTTGACCATGTTGCCTAATTATGATTTCAAGTCATGGTTTGACCATTGTTGACCCCTAGAGCTCTGTTGTTTGACTATTTAAAAAGTACAGCTTAGATTGTTTGCATGTCTGAGCAACCTAAAGCAAAGTTGTAGCAAATTATATGGGGAACAAACTTTGTTTGGAGGCCAAGTCATGAAAATGTGTGAAATAGTCTCAAACATGGCCCACAAGTCAATTTTGGGTGTTGATTCTACACTTAGAAATTTTCTAAGTTTGGCTGATGATTTTCAGTTTCATGTACCATTGTTTGGAACTTTGTATCTCCCTAACCAGATCGAACCAGCTTGAGTTCCAATTGGAAAAGTTGTAGTTCTCACTTCAATCTCCAACTTTGTCAACTTCAACTAGAGCTAGATCGTCCCAGTTTAAGAGTTATAGATCGTTGAAAACGCGCTGTCAGTCGGCTTATTGGATCTCTGACGGACGGGTTCAGATGGGCCAGCTGGCCGACACCGGCAGGCCACGCATGCCAAGTGGCGGCCATATGCCGGCATTGCCCCCACTAGTCAGGCCATCGTGGACATGACGACGCCACGCGCCAGCTGGTTCACTTATTTGCTTCGCCCGTGCCTCCTCGCCTCATCAGTTCACTCAGAGCCGAGCGTCGCGCCTTCGCCATTGCCGCCAAGCATGCGCCGTCACCTAGCTCCCTCGCCTCCGTGAAAACACTACCTCTAGCTAGCTCGAAGCTCTGCCATGTCCTCCTCTACCTCCTCCACCACTTAGCTGAGCCTATCGAGTTGAGGTGAGGGCACATTTGTCACTTCCGTCGCTGCCGCCATGAGCGCAACCTCGCTGGAGTCTGAGGCCACCGTGGTCGAGATAGCTAGGGCCCCTCTCATCCTTCTTTTCCTACCTATCTAGCTCCATCGTGACCCCGTGAATCTCGTACCAAGCTTGGGTGGGGCAATGGGGGCTCGCCGTCGCCAGAGCGCCGTCGGAACCTCGCCGCAATCCGCCATTGCCGACACCGTCGTAGCTAGAGCTTAGTAGTGGTTGCGGGAAAGGCATAGATAGGTGCGGCTTGTCGCGTGGAACACGCCGATGCCCTCGGGTCCGCCGGAGAGGTCACCGCCGGCGAGATGGCATCGATCCCGCGCCAAATTCCGCCGTGCCCTGTTTTGTGTCACTGACAGGTGGGGTCCCCTGTTTTGTGGGTCCTGCACGTCAGTGACTCAGACCAGAGAAGCTAGTTCATTATTTCAGATTTTGATGCTATTTTGTGAAATTTATATCTCAAGTTTGGTAGATCCAAATTGGGTGGTTCCAATTTTGTTAGGATCATGGTGAAGTTTAGTATTTAGGAAAATTAACATGAACACTTGTAGTGGAATTTTTGGAAGATTTAAATTGAAACTTGAAATGTGTTTTTAAATGAATGCAAAATTCTTTAATTTATACCTTGAGTTTCTGTGCTCCAAAAATTATGAAATTTTGTGGGTGAGCTCTTATTGATGAGTAGAAGCTCTGGTAAAAATTTGAGAATCAGTGCATGAATGGTTTATGATTTATAGATTTTCCTTTTATCATTGGATGATCTTTGTGTGAATTTTAGTAATTTATTTATGAATCCAATGACCATAAAAATTGTTTGAGGATGTCCTTGTGCCTTAAGGATGCTAGGAAAAATATAAAATCTGTTGCTTGACACTTTTCACTAGGGCTTTCCTATTTATGTCATTTTAAGACTTTATGCCTTGTCATTTTTTTGTAGGATGTGATACTTGTTCAAATGATGTGAAATTTATGTAGTAGCCTATTGGAGACATATCTAAGCTACTTTAATTTTTGTAGAATGTTCTGTACACTTTGGATATGTGTTTATTATTTAACCTAATTATCTAAATAAATTAATAAAGGAATGAAAATAATTTATTTAGGAAGGGCCACTATATTTGCTTATGTTCATTTGATGTATGTTAACAATTGGTAACATTGGTAGTACTCATGGTGCTATTCTTGTATGTAATGAAATATTATTTTCACTATAATTCTATTATAGTGACTTTCTGGATAGATTTTAGAGTTAAGCCGATTAACTGGTGAATTTGATGTTTGCTGTGAAATTGGTCAATAACAAAGTGGTAGGAAACTTGTTTATATAGCTTGTGTCAAAATTTCAATACATTTGGCCTAGTAGTTTCAGAGTTATCTCAGTTGGAAGACAGCACTCCCAACTGCCTACTCTCTGGAATCCACAGAAAGTTTTGCAAGATCAGTCTGGGTGACCTAGTTTGAGTTTGAATTAGACTTTGGTGATTAAATGAAAGTTGTAGACAATTTTATAAGATTTCCAGAAAGTCTTAAATCATAGTATTTGGATCTGTAGAACTCCAGTTATGGATCAAACTTGTAGCTGCTATTTGTAGCCTGAAAACTGTTGAGTGCAGTGAATGACTTGTTTGCTTTATATGAGTTGATGTGATGAATTAGATGCTAGGCTAATTAAGATAAATTGTTAGTTGCAGGTGCTAGACCTCTTACTGAAGATGAACAACTTTATCTTAGATTATTAGAACTTGATGAGTGTGCCGTTCTTGTTTTCTAAAAGAGATATGCACCTACTCGGTAAAATCGATGTTAATCTTGTCTTTCATGCGTCCTATTCATATATGGTTGTACATTTCATCATCACCTTCCATCTCTTGTGCATGCATGATTCTTATACTATGCATATGCATGCAATAGGTGTTCCGGAGGGCAGTCACGCTTCTAAAATTCGAGCAAGTACTTCCGGAGGAGCAGCAGCAAGCTCAGGAGTAGGAGGTGCAGACACCCGAAGAAGGAGCCGATGAGGAAGTTCTTGAGTGTCCCGATCACCAACCTTCATGTTTTTTGAAAGGCAAGCCCCGAAGCATTCTAAATCTCCTATGTTTTGAAAATGGTTACTTTGAGTATCTTTATTTGTTGATGCATTAAGTGATAGGAATTGGATGCAAACACTTGTTGCATATATATCTATTCCTTGGCTAGTAAACATACCCTGAATACTATTTAGGTCCAGGAGCGAATCAAAGCTTAGCCTTGCTTAGACCGGTAAAAGTCAGGTGATTTCCTATCACCTGCAAGTTAGGATGATGTCTGATCATGGTTGGCTATATTTTCTATCAGTGAAAAATAACCATGTGTTAATAATGAATTGTGACCGAGCGGGATGTCGATAGAGAAGCAACAAGGCAAGGAGGTCTTGGGTGTGGATCTATCCCCATCTATGTTGGTTAAGGACCAATTCAGTTGTATGTCCTCATGTCATGTTGAACGCATGCCTATCACTTAGTTGGCCGGATAACTCATTCCAACGCGAGCCGAGTAGCTCAACTTAGGTCGGGAACCGAAAAGTGAAACTGCGCACCCTAGAGGTAGTAAGGATGTGCGGGGAGCCATTGGTGTAAGTCCTAGGTGAGATTGACCACCTAGCAGAGTGGACTCCCTAAGGGTGAGGGGCTGGGTGGACCCGCGATTCCTGAGTTGTACCAAAGGTGACCTGAGGAAACCACTGATCCGGTTGATTGGATTTGTGTTAGGAATACCCCTCCAGCTGGATAGGAATCGATTCGAATCACCTGTCTCTCACGGATAGTGAGAACTTGACTGAGCAGCGGCAACATAGATGCACTTAATGGAACTTGATGGTTAAATCGATGATGATGATGATACAACATTATATCGGATATGGTTACTAATGTTTGGAGTTAAATCAATTGCTTGCTCTAGTACAGGTGCTAATCTAGTTGACTAGGTTAATTTGGATAACTTGTTGCTTACTAATAATTTAAATTATGCTCTCATATCACTAAAGCTTTTATGCAAAATGGTTGTCAAGCAAGATCCACCGATAAAGCCTTGCATACTCCTTGGTGTCATTTATTTCTGGTTTACGATGGGTAAGTCTAGCTGAGTACCTTCTCATACTCAGGGTTTATTCCCCCTTGTTGCAGATGACGTGCTCTATAACGGCTACAGCAAGTATTGTCTCCACCCTGTGGGGGATGAAGACTAGATCATGGGCATGATCATCTATGTTATCTTATCATACTACTTTTGCTGGATATGACTATGGAACTGGCTTGTATTTGAACTAAGTGTGTGTGATGGTCTCAAACTACTTTGCTTCCGCTATTTGTGAACTCTGAGGTATGAGGTACTTGTGAACTACTTGTGAAATGGATGTAACATGTGGCTTGTTATGTTGAATTACTGTGATCTTGGTTGTATGCAACTTGGTTTGAAATCCTTCATGGTTTCAGTTGACTACCGGGTTTATATGGGTTCAAGTATGACGGTTTGATCACTTCGGTGATTGCTTTCGTACTTGTGCTCTTATAAATTGGTTGGTTCTATTATAGCTGGCATCAGAGCTAGATTCAACATTAAACATGTCATATGTGTATTTAAAACAAAGGTTTTGTTTGCGAAAATCAGTTTTGACAACTTATAGCTACTTATATATAGGTGTGTTCAAATCTGAAATTTTACTTAAGTGTGCTAGTGGTCATATCCTCTATGCCCAAATAAGGACTTTTAGGTGGCTTATTTAAGTAATGAGTTTGGGGGGTAATTGCTTGCATTCTATTTTGTCGTCCATACGGCGTGCTATTGTATGGATGTCATCTGCTTGGGTGGTAATGTATGGATCAATTGCCTCTACGCATAGGTAAGTGTGAGTTGTGAGAGCATGACCATCCAATTGTCAGTCTAGGGGAGAGTTAGTTGTGGTTACCGGAATGTTTACATGTTGCACACATGTACATATGAAGGTACTTAATTGTGGGTATATCTGTCGGGTAGCTTTGGATACCGAAGTATATATATTCGGGGATGTATATATGGAGAGTATCTTAGTTTACAACTTTCATTGTGTGCTTATTTCTCTTTTGTTGGGATGGGCTGCAATGAATTTGTCTATAGGTACACTCATAACGCAACGTGTAGCTCAGCTAGATACGTATATGAGAGAACATATGTATGCCACCATCTATGT
Organism: Miscanthus floridulus; assembly: GCF_019320115.1. Classification (NCBI taxonomy): domain Eukaryota; kingdom Viridiplantae; phylum Streptophyta; class Magnoliopsida; order Poales; family Poaceae; genus Miscanthus; species Miscanthus floridulus. The sequence continues at coordinate 44,571 of NC_089583.1, read as the reverse complement.
CGCTAGAATGTTAAATTTTTCTTATGATTCGTGAGGACGTACGAAATGTGCATGCATCATGTTTACTCATGCCATTACATTTTTGCATCACTCCCTCCCTTATCTTTAATTATTCCGTTATATATTTCTCATCCTTTAAGATAATCCTCTCACACCCAAGTTGCAATGTTACTATAGATGGCCGCACCAGCACTACCACCCAGGAGCGACACATTCCTGCACATGTTTGGCACTCCAACCCTGCTGTGGAGAGTGCTACATTCCGTGGGATATGTGGAGCCACCTCGTTATACTTGGAAACAAGGGGAGGCTGAAGGAGGAATGCTTTGGTATGATGTTGAGGTGGTTGTCCCACCTCACGCAAACAGACCCCAGTGGCTTGGTTGGAGCGTCGAAGCCGATGGACAAACCCCTTGGGAAGGGGCATAGATGGTAGCTTTGGAAGTTCTACTTGATATTTGTCAAGAGTTTGGTGATGAGTTGATCAATGGACCAGCTGAGTCCATTCCTCGAGTAGCTCTGTCTGAGGTAGAGTGGCTGAATTTTAAGGATAATCCCTTGGTAATGACTGAGGTAGAAAGGGCACAGAGTTCAGGGCTAGCCATGAGTGCTATGATGGCTATTCTGAAGCTATTTCAGGATCGTCAAGGCACTTATGTCGGTGCCTTGACAGCTCTTCAATAGGCACTAAAGGAATAGCTCAAGTGGAAGAAGCGTGCGTGCAAGAATGGTAAGGAGCTTAGGATAGCTCAAAATGATATTAGTGGTCTTATGAGTGCTTTGGAAAACCACATGCAGCAGTTCGTAAGTGTTGTCAGGGAAAGAGATGTTAACCAAGATCGGATCATGAGGTTAACTTGTGAGTGAGATGACGCACTCCATCTAGCTCAAACCAGGGACAATGCTAGGATCATGATAGGAATTCGAGTGGAAATCTGAGAGAATGAACTCCTCCGCCAAATTGAAGAACTACAGATTGATGTTCACTGCCTCAACAATCAGCTCAATCCGATTCCTCATCCTATTCTTGTGTACCCCATGGTGGGAGGACCATAGGTGATCTTAGCTGATGATGATGGCATAGAATTAGATGCCAATGTCATCATAGTACCAGGAGCTGAAGAAGATGAAGAAGAGGAGGAACTCGATCCTGTCGAGGATGAAGATGGTGAAGGAGTGATCGATGCTGACACTGATGACGAGGTGTAGTTTAGTTGTAGCACTAAGCTAGATGCACTAGAGCCTATCTTTTGCTTTCCTTGGAAGAACATGTAACTTAATTTTAGTTAGACACTTGGATGTAATCTCTGGAACTTGCATGTTGGCTCCATATGGATGTGAGCTTTAAATAAAAGTCCAGCTTTGATATTGGCAAAAATTTAGCATGTAAGCGTATGCATCGCGTGAATGTGCGGAGTAAAGTCATGGCGATGTTATGAGGATGAATTATTGTGCCTATGTTTATTGTATGAAATTAATCTCTCTAATAAGTTCAGTTTGGCATAATTCTACAATTCATCTGCAATGTATCTGACATCGTCCATCATTACTCACAAATGCACTTCTACAGATGTTGCTGCAATCTACGTTCAGGCCATGCTAGGGGTAGCGGTGATGATGATCTTCCACCGCCACCACCACCCACACCGTCTGATCTATTGGCCATGCTCGTGGAAGGTCAGCATGCGTTGGGCGATGCCATGCGTACCCTGGCCTAGCACCAAGCACAGGGCCGAAATCAACGACAGGGACCAGAACCCAATTAGTTTAGTGATTTCAAAGAATTCCAAGATACCAAGCCACTGGTCTTCAAAGAAGCTGAAGAGCCACTCCAGGTAGAAGAGTGGCTGAACATGCTTGAGCATAAGTTCCGTTTGCTCAGGTTGACAGAGCAGATGAAGGCGGAGTATGCTTCGCATCAGCTACAAGGTCCAGTAGGTATATGGTGGTGACATTATAGGTCCACCTTACCTGAGAATGCCTAGATCACTTGGAATCAATTCTAGGAGGCTTTTAAGAGTCATTATATTCCTCCTGAGTTGATGGCCATAAAGCACAATGAGTTTATGAAGCTGGTGCAAGGCACCAAGACACTCACTGAATATCTTCATGCCTTCAATCATCTGGCAAGGTATGCTCCTAGAATTTGTTGATTCAGAAGCAAAGAGAATTGCCAGCTTTAAGAGAGGGCTTAGTCCCAAACTGATGAAGTCCATGGGGAACAACAAGAGTGTCACTTTCAATGAGTTTATAAGTGATGCTCTTACTCAAGAGAATAACAATAATGTCTATGCTGCTTCCAAAAATCACAAGAGGGTCCTTCAGGCAAGTGCCTCTCAGGCTAAAGCTCCAGTGACAAAGACTCAGTTTCGCCCACTGGCTACAGCTGTTAGGTACTAGCTGCCATAGAAGAAGAATCAGGTAAAGACTGGTTTCAAGAAGGCATTTACTGTACCTCTTCCAAAGGGCACCACGGGACCAGGGAATTCTTTTGTTTCGCCAGCTAATAGGCCCTGCTGGAATTGTGGCAGGACAGGTCATTGGTCCAAGAATTGTCCATATCCTCAGAAGAACAATCAGAAGCAAGGGAATTCTGGTGCTCGTCAAAGACATGTTAACTACACCAATGTGACAGAGATACCCTTAGGAGAGGTGGTTACTGCAGGTAAGTTTCTTATGAATCAACATCCTATAGTTGTACTATTTGATTCCGGTGCTTCGCATTCATTCATGAGTCCAGCTTTTGCATCAAAGTACAATCAGGAGGTAATTACGCTCTCCACGAGTAGTTATTGCATTAGTGCAGCTAGAAGTAGTATTTCTACCAATCAGATAGTTCAGGTTGTGAGTATTGAAATAGGGGGACGAGTGTATACGTTGGATCTGGTAATTTTGCTAGGACTAGGTATAGATGTAATCTTGGGAATGAAGTGGATGAGCGGTCATGGAGTACTCATCGATACTTCCACTAGGGTTGTTATGTTAAGAGATCCTATTAACAAGGAGGCTTTCCTAGTGCCACTTCCTAGAGACCTGGAACTCCACAACACTGCTAATGCCCTCTAGACCTTGAGAATAGAGGACGTTCTAGTAGTGTGTGAATTTCCTGATGTGTTTCCTGATGATCTACCTAGTTTACCGCCTGGATCGAGATATAGAATTCAAGATCGAGTTAGTGCTGGGCACTGCACCGATTTCTAGAAGGCCTTATAGGATGCCTGCCCAATGAGTTAGCAGAGCTTAAAGTTTAGTTACAAGATATGTTAGAGAAAGGTCTTATCCAACCTAGTGCTTCTCCCTAGAGTTGTTCCTGCTATATTTGTGAAGAAGAAGGACAAGTCATTGCGCATGTGTGCGGATTATCGTCCACTCAATGCTGTGACAATCAAGAATAAGTACCCATTGCCTCGCATTGATATTCTATTTGATCAGTTGTCTAAGGCAAAGGTATTCTCCAAAATTGATTTGAGATCTGGTTATCATTAGATAAAAATTAGACCAGAGGATGTGCCTAAGACCTCTTTCTCCACCAGATATGGGTTGTATGAGTATCTTGTTATGTCTTTCGGCTTGACCAATGCTCCTGCATACTTCATATATCTGATGAATTCTGTATTCATGGAGGAACTGGACAAATTTGTAGTTGTCTTCATTGATGACATCTTGATCTTTTCCGCAAATGCTGAAGAACATGCCGAGCATTTGAGAGTTGTTTTATCCATGGCTACGAGAACATAAGCTTTATGCCAAGTTCAGTAAATGTGAGTTTTGGCTTAAGAAAGTACCTTTCTTAGGTCATGTGTTGTCCGATGAAGGGATTTCAGTTGATCCGTCTAAGGTGCAAGAAGTCATGGATTGAAAAGCACCAACTTCAGTGCATGAGGTTAGAAGTTTCTTTGGTTTGGCTAGATATTATCGTCGATTCATTCTGGATTTCTCTAAGGTAGCCAAGCCCATGACCAGGTTGCTTCAAAAAGATGTAAAGTTTGTTTGGACTTCAGAGTGTGAGACTGCTTTTTGCACTTTAAGGACCTTGTTGACATCAGCTCCTGTTTTGGCACAACCTGATATCGAGAAACCTTTTGATGTGTTTTGTGATGCATCAGGTACCGGTTTAGGATGTGTCCTTATGCAGGAAGGTCGGGTTATTGCTTATGCCTCCCATCAGTTAAGGAAGCATGAAGCCAATTATCTAACTCATGATCTTGAGTTAGCTGCTGTTGTTCATGCTTTGAAGATTTGAGGCATTACCTGCTCGGTAATGTGTGCCATATCTATACCGACCATAAAAGTCACAAGTATATCTTCACTCAACCAGAATTGAACATGAGACAGAGAAGATGGCTAGAGTTGATTAAAGATTATAACTTAGAAGTCCATTATCATTCGGGTAAAGCAAATGTTGTTGCTGATGCTTTGAGTAGAAAATCTCATTGCCATTCTCTCTTGGAAGCAGATTCTCATTTGGCACATCTGTTACATCCTGCTATGTTGCATAGTATTACTCTTAGTTGCTCTCTAGAAAGTAAAATCATCGAGCTTCAGAAAACCGATGTGGGTGTGTTCCACATAAAAAGGAAGATGAAGGAACAAGAGACAAAACACTTTCGTGTTGATGAGAAGGGTGTTCTATGGTTTAAGGATAGACTTGTACCGAAGGACAAAGAAGTTAGAAACCAAATCTTAGAAGAAGCTCACTCATCCAAGTTATCTATCCACCCGAGAAGTAGCAAAATGTATCAAGATTTGAAATCTCGCTTTTGGTGGACCAAGATGAAGAAAGAAATCACAGCCTATGTTGCAAGGTGCGACAATTGTTGTAGAGTTAAAGCAATTCACATGAAGCCTGTTGGACTTCTCCAACCATTGTCTATACTAGGATGGAAATGGGAAGAGATTAGTATGGATTTTATTGTTGGACTTCCCCCTACCCAAAAGAATTTTAATTCCATATGGGTAATAGTGGATCGTTTAACAAAGTCTACTCATTTCATACCAGTTAGAGTTGACTATCGACCAAGTGACTATGTTGAATTATATTTTAATCAGATAGTACGTCTCCATGGTGTTCCTAGAACCTAGTGTATCTAATAGAGGACCTCAGTTCACTGCTCATTTTTGGGAACATTTGCACAAGATGATAGGGACCAACTTAGTTAGAAGTTCTGCTTATCATCCACAAACCTCCAGATAGACAGATAAAAGCTTTAGTTTGGTTTTGGTGAATTGATGAAACCCTAAGTGCTAACGTAGTTTATCAAGAGATCATGAGATAGGTAGCACACTCCAAGTTGTGAAGCAAACAAAGATCATAGCATGATGAAGATGATGCCATGGTAATGATCAAGTGCTCGGACTTGAAAAGAAGAAAGAGAAAAACAAAAAGCTCAAGGCAAAGGTATAAACCATAGGAGCTATTTTGTTTTGGTGATCAAGACACTTAGAGAGTGTGATCACATTTAGGGTTGATAGCCAGTACTATTAAGAGGGGTGAAACTCGTATCGGAATGCGGTTATCAAAGTGCCATTAGATGCTCTAACTCATTGCATATGCATTTAGGATCTAGTAGGAGTGCTAACACCCTTGAAAATATTTGTGAAAATATGCTAACACATGTGCACAAGGTGATACACTTGGTGGTTAGCACACTTGAGCAAGGGTGAAGAGAATGGAGGTGATGCCAGCATCGGTCAAGTGACCGGATGCTGGATCCAAAAGCACCGGACGCTGACTGCCTACGTCCGGTCATGCTGAACTTGGCGGTATAGTGGCTAGAGTTTACCACCGGACGTTGGGCTATGTCTGGTCGAGGTGGACCGGACATGTCTGGTCGAGGAAAAATGGTTTTTGACCCTTACTGTACTCGACCGGACGCTGAGGTTCTAGGGTCCGATCAGTTTTACCGGAGCGTCCGGTCAGCTTTGTAGCCGTTGAAATCTGACGAACAGCATTTGAAGCCAATGACATGTGGCGTCCATCAGTGGACCGGACGCTGAGTCCAGGGTCCGGTCAGTTGGACCGGTGCGTCCGATCAAAGCACAGTGTGCCCAATGAAGGGGTACAACAGCTCTATTTCGTGGGGACTTCTATTTAAGCCCCATGGCCGGCTATGGCTCACATCTTTGGCCATTTTCATTGACATAGCAATCTTGTGAGCTAAGCCAAAGCCCTCCCACTCATCTCCATCATTGATTCATCATCATAGTGAGATTGGGAGTGAATCCAAGTGCATTTCTTGAGTGATTGCATCTAGAGGCACTTGGTGTTCGTGTTTTGCTGTGGATTTCACTTGTTACTCTTGGTGGTTGCCACCACCTAGATGGCTTGGAGCAGCGAGGATTGTTGAGTGGAGGTGGTGATTGTCTCTGGCTCCGATCGTGGTGATTGTGAGGGGTTCTTGACCTTTCCCCGGTGGAGCACCAAAAGGTACTCTAGTGGATTGCTCGTGGCTTGTGTGATCCTCATCTTGTGTTGGTTGTGTGGCACCCTATTGAGGGTTTGGCGTGTGATGCCAATTAGCGCATGAACCTCCAAGTGAGTGAATCACCACAACAAGGACTAGCTTGCCGGCAAGCAAGTGAACCTCGGTAAAAAATCATTGTGTTCATCCTTTGATTCCGAGATGATTGGTCTTCATTGTTATCCACACTTGTGATTGATTGGTTCATACATCTACATAGTGGTATAACCTTCTTGCCTACTCTTACATTATCGCAAACTAGTTGTCAAGCTCTTTAGTGTAACTAGTTGTGAGAGCTTGTTAGTTTGGTTAGTGTGGCTCTTTAGTTAGCATTTGAGAGTGCACTAACTTAGCATAGTGATATAGCTATTGTGTGGATATACTCCATCTAAACTAGAATTGTGGTAGGTGGCTTGCATTTTGGTAGGCTAGCGCAAAACTCGCTTCGCCTCATAATTGTCTAACCATTTTGTTAAGTGTTGTTGTAGAAATTTTTATTAGGCTATTCACCGCCCCCCCCCCCTCTATCCACTAGGACCTTTCAAGTGGTATCAGAGCCGAGGTCACCGTTATTTGAGGCTTAACAAGCCTTCGGTGTTAAAATGGCTCAAATCAACAACACTAAAAAGCCACCCCAATTTGATGGCTCCAACTATCCTTATTGGAAGGCTAAGATGACAACGTATATCAAGTCAATCAATAGAAAGATTTGGAAGGTGGTAGAAATAAAAATTGAGATAGAAGATGAAGAGGCTCCCACCGCCGCTAAAGAATTGCTACTTCAAAACAATGATATTGCTCTTAGTGCCATCCATGATGCTTTGGATGAAAGAACATTTGAACAAATCAAGAACATTGAGAGAGCTCATGAGGCATGGAAGAAATTGGAAGAATCATTTGAGGGCACCAAGGCAATCAAGGGTGCAAAGGCATACATTCTCAAGGATAAATTTGCTAGTTTCAAGATGAAGGAAGATGAGAGTGTGCCGGACATGTTCCATCGGATGGAAGTTATTGTAAATGATCTCAAGGCACTTGGTGAGAAGATAGAGGACAAGGAGTTCTCAAACAAGTTCTTGAGATGCCTACCCTCAAGATTTGGTACATTGGTCACCATTCTTGTAAGGAGTGGTTTGGATACCATGACACCAAACCAAGTCTTGGGAGATATCATGACCGATGATGCCTATAGAGATGATGATGAGAAGGAAGAAAAGAGGGAGAAGAAAGATGAGAAGAAGGAAGACAAGAAGAAGAGTGTGGCATTCAAGGCCACATCATCCAAGGGCAAAGTAAAGCAAGAAACATCAAGTGAGGATGATGATTCATGGGATGATAGTGATGATGAAAAGATGGCTCTCTTTGTCAAGAGGTTTGGCAAGTTCATGGTGAAGAAAGGCTATCATGCAAGAAGAAAGAAGTCTTCATCCAAAAACAAAGATGAGTCAAGAAGATGCTTCAAGTGTGGAAGCAAAGATCATCTTGTTGCTCAATGCCCATATAATAGCGACAATGATGATGACAAGAAGAATAAGAAGAAGGACAAGAAAGAAATGAAGGAGAAGAAGAACAAGACATTCTTCAAGAAGAAGGGTGGATCATATGTGGTCACTTGGGATAGTGATGCTTCCTCAAGTGATGATGATGATGATAGTGATGATCACAAGACCACCAAGAAGAAGGTTCTTGCAAGTTTAGCAATCAATGAGAAGCCTTCTCTTTTCGACTCTCCATCATGCTTCATGGCTAAGGCCACTAAGGTACAAACTTGTGATGATGGAAGTGATAATGAACATGATAGTGATAGTGATAATGATAATGATGAACCTACTAAAGATGAATTAATTGACATGCTAGAAGATGCTAGAGAACACTTTGACATCTCAAGAAGGGAATGCAAAAGCTTGCGTAAGGAACTAAAAGCCCTTAAGCAAGCATTTGATGAGCTAAATGCATCTCATGAGAGGCAAGAGGATGCCCATGAGAAGCTTTGCAAGGCTCACAAAAAGCTTGAAAAGGCTCATTCCTCTCTACTTGATGAGCAAACTAAAAAGAAGCATGTTGAAACTTGCAATGTAGGTTTAACTTGTGATATAATTGATGGATCATTATCTATGCCTATCATTGTTCCTCCAACTAACCCTTCTTGTAGCACTTTCACTTCCACCTCATCTAGTAGTAATGGTCTCACTTGTGATACCTCACTAGTGGTTGAGAATGAGAACCTCAAGAAGGAGGTCACTAAGCTCACTCACACCTTAGCTAAGGCTTATGGTGGTGAGGACCGCTTGCTTATGGCCTTGGGTAGCCAAAGAACTTCTCTCCATAAAGAGGGATTGGGCTATACCCCCAAGAAAGGCAAGGCAGCCTTTGCTCCTCACATGACAAGTTTTGTGAAGAACAATGATCGGTTTTGTACTAGTTGCAAGCAAGTTGGTCATAAAGAGCATGAATGCACCAACAAAAGCAAATATTCTAATGTATCCTCCATTAAGCTTAATTCTTCCTATATACTTGTTAAGGATACAAATGGTGTGAAGGCTAAGTTCATTGGCAAACCATGGATGGGCTCAAAGAAGAAAGTCATTTGGGTGCCAAAGAGCTTGGTTACTAACCTTCAAGGACCCAAGCAAGTTTGGGTACCTAAAAAGAATTGATCTTCTTTTGTAGGTCAATTACAAAGCTGGAGGAAGGCATTGGGTTCTTGATAGTGGGTGCACTCAACACATGACCGGTGATACAAGAATGTTCAACTCAATCAACACCAATGGCAATGATGGTTATGATAGTATCACATTTGGTGACAATGGCAAAGGCAAGGTCAAAGGGCTTGGTAAGATTGCAATATCCAATGACATGAACATATCAAATGTGTTGCTAGTAGAGAGCTTGAACTTCAATTTGCTATCCGTGGCTCAATTGTGTGATCTTGGATTCAAATACATATTTGGGGTAGATGATGTAGAGATCATAAGTGTAGATGGCTCTAACTTGATCTTCAAAGGCTTTAGATATGAGAATCTATACTTGGTTGATTTCAATGCTAGTGAAGATAGATTATCTACATGCTTGTTCACTAAGTCTAGCATGGGTTGGTTATGGCATAGAAGGCTTGGTCATGTTGGAATGAAACAATTGAATACATTGATTAAGCATGACTTAGTTAAAGGCTTGAAAGATGTTGTGTTTGAAAAGGATAAGCTTTGTAGCTCTTATCAAGCCGGCAAACAAGTTGGAAACACCCATCCTAAGAAAAGCATGATGAGTACTAGTAAAGCATTTGAGCTATTGCACATGGATTTGTTTGGGCCAACACAATACACTAGTATCGGTGGAAACAAATATGGATTTGTGATAGTGGATGACTACACTAGATACACATGGGTATTCTTTCTAGTGGATAAAAGTGATGTGTTTGCAACATTCAAATCATTTGTCAAGGGCATTCACAATGAGTTTGAAACAACCATCAAGAGAGTTAGAAGTGACAATGGTAGTGAGTTCAAGAATACTAGAATTGATGAGTTATGTGATAAATTTAGAATTAGACATCAATTCTCGGCCAAATACACTCCATAATCAAATGACCTTGTTGAGAGGAAAAATAGAACACTCATTGATATGGCAAGGTCTATGCTTAGTGAGTACAATGTGAGTCAATCTTTTTGGGCCAAAACTATCAACATGGCTTGCTATTGTAGCAACCACCTCTATTGTCATCCATTGAAAGAGAAGACGCCATATGAGCTCTTGAATGGTAGAAAGCCCAACATTGCATATTTTCGGGTCTTTAGTTGCAAATGCTATATCTTGAAGAAAGGCACAAGATTGGGCAAGTTTGACAAGAAATGTGATGAAGGATTCCTACTTGGCTATTCCACTACAAGCAAAGCATATAAAGTTTGGAATTTGGATAGTGGTACTCTTGAGGAAGTTCATGATGTTGAGTTTGACGAAACCAAGGGTTCACAAGTAGAGAATGAGAACTTAGAAGATGTTATAGGCATTCAACTTTCAAATGCCATGAAGAACATGGATATTGGTGAATTGAGGCCTAGGCAAGTGAATGATGATGAAGATGATCAAGTGCAAGTGATCTCTAACTCAAATATGCAAGATGATACAAATCAAGCTAGTGCAAGTGACTCTCATGATATTGATCAAGATCAAGTGGCTAGTACATCATCTCAACCAAATGATCTAGCAAGTGCAAGCAATCAAGTTCCATTGCTCCAACCAACAAGTATTGCAAGAGATCATCCTTTGGATACAATCATTGGTGATATTTCAAGAGGTGTGCAAACAAGATCAAGATTGGCATCATTTTATGAGCATTTCTCATTTGTATCATCCATTGAACCAAAGAAGATAGATGAAGCATTAAAAGATGTTGATTGGGTAAATGCTATGCATGAAGAGTTGAATAATTTCATAAGAAATCAAGTATGGGAATTAGTAGAGAGACCAAAGGGACACAATGTGATTGGAATCAAATGAGTTTTTATAAACAAGCAAGATCAAGATGGGATAGTAGTAAGGAACAAAGCAAGATTAGTAGTACAAGGCTATACTCAAGTTGAAGGTCTTGACTTTGGAGAAACATAAGCCTCGGTTGCTAGATTGGAAGCAATTAGAATCTTGCTAGCCTATGCTTGTGCCCACAACATTAAGCTCTATCAAATGGATGTCAAGAGTGCATTTCTCAATGGTTATATCAATGAAGAAGTATATGTTGAGCAACCTCCCGGTTTTGAAGATGACAAGAAGCCCAACCATGTATACAAGTTCAAGAAGGCATTGTATGGCTTGAAGCAAGCACCTAGAGCATGGTATGAGAGATTGAGGGATTTCCTACTCTCTAAAGGGTTCACAATGGGCAAGGTTGACACCACTCTTTTCATCGAGAAGATTGGAAAAGATCTATTTGTGTTGCAAATCTATGTTGATGACATCATATTTGGATCAACAAATCAAGATTTTTGTGATGAGTTTGGAAAGATGATGGCTAATGAGTTTGAGATGTACATGATTGGAGAATTGAGTTACTTCCTTGGTCTTTAAATCAAGCAATTGAAGAATGGTACATTTGTAAGTCAAGGCAAGTACATCAAGGACATGATCAAGGAGTTTGGCATGATGGATAGCAAAGTCATTAGCACACCAATGGGAACCAATGGTAACTTGGATAGTGATGCAAGTGGAAATATGGTGGATCAAAAATTGTATCGGTCTATGATTGAAAGCCTACTCTATGTGACCGCATCAAGGCCGGATGTCATGTTTAGTGTATGCATGTGTGCAAGATTTCAAGCCTCACCAAGATAAAGTCATTTAAAGGCTACAAAGAGGATATTGAGGTACTTGAAGCATACATCAAATGTTGGTTTGTGGTATCCCAAAGAAGCAAAGTTTGAGCTAGTTGGTTACTCTGACTCGGATTATGCGGGATGCAAGGTTGAAAGGAAGAGCACCTTGGGCACATGTCAATTGTTGGGAAGATCACTTGTTTCATGGTCATTAAAGAAGCAAAATAGTGTTGCATTATCAACCGCCAAAGCCAAATACATATCCGCCGGTAGTTGTTGTGCACAAATACTTTGGATGAAGGCCACTTTGAATGACTTTGGAATCAAGTTCAAGAAAGTGTCATTGCTATGTGACAATGAGAGTGCAATCAAGTTGACCAACAATCCGGTTCAACATGCAAGAACAAAGCACATTGATGTCCGCCACCATTTCATAAGAGATCACCAACAAAAAGGAGACATTTGCATTGAGAGTGTAGGCACTGAAGATCAACTTGCTGATATATTCACCAAGCCATTGGATGAGAAAAGGTTTTGCAAGCTAAGGAATGAGTTGAACATATTGGATTTCTCAAATATGTGTTGATGCACCCCCACTCATATGGCATGCCTCTCCTTCGAGCAATCCAAGCTAAAAGTTGATTGGCATGGCATACATCCTTGCTAAGGACATGTTTAGTGCATCTAGTCATATTTTCAATCTTATTAGGACCTTTCAAATGGTTCTCTTTTATTAGGCTCATTCATGAAAATCAAATGAATTTGATGTCTCTATGGTATCGCTATTGCTTCTATGCTTGACATGATCTAGTGATAGCATATGACATGTTTATGGGCTTATAAACCTAGTGTTTAATCTAGAAAATGAGCTATAAGTGTTTAACTAAACATGGTACAAGATAACCCTTATTTAGAGGTGTGAAGAAGCTTGTCCTTGGATCAAACTGAGTTAAATATCTTTAGCAAATGATCTAGATTGGACCAAATTTGGAAGAATGATCCTCACCCCATTGATTGACATTGATAATCTCAACCTTACAAGTAATACTATCTATATTTTGAACCTTTGTGGTCATTGATGACAAAGGGGGAGAGAAACAAAGATAGTAGCAAAAATAGTGAAAAAGGGGGAGAAATATCATAAAGGAAGAGAAACATAAAGATATCTTGATATATGACATAGGGGGAGAGAAATGACAAAGGAAAGGGATCAACTAAAATTTTGAGCACACAAGTAGGGGGAGCAAGCTCATGAACTTGTATGATGCATTTGAATGTGCATTTCATATGTTTGCTTGCATGGCACAAGTATTAAATTTACACATCCATGCTTGTGTGATGAATGTTAGTTGTAAGATTGAATGATGAAATGAAATCACTAGATAACTTTCATTTCCAAGTAAGTCTTTACAAGTGATATCTTTCTAAAGTATGTTTACAAGTGGTATTGAGCTAACCATGGTGCTAAGGATGGTATATTGGTGCACTCCAATTGGTATCACGCTTCAAAGGTCCATCTCTTATACCTTAGCATCATGTGGTAGACATTGACTCCTATATTTCCTATCTAAGCATATGTGCAAGCTACAATCCAAACTCTTAGCACATATGTAGGGGGAGCAATTGCTACCATTTTGGGTTCATGAATCTTGTCCATATCCTTTTACACATGGTAAATATGCTTGGGCAAGCAACATGGATTCAATTGAATTTTAATTCATATCTTTGTATAAGGGTTATCATCAATTACCAAAAAGGGGGGGATTGAAAGCTCTAGTTTGGTTTTGGTGAATTGATAAAACCCTAAGTGCTAACCTAGTTTATCAAGAGATCATGAGATAGGTAGCACACTCCAAGTTGTGAAGCAAATAAAGATCATAGCATGATGAAGATGATGCCATGGTAATGATCAAGTGCTCGGACTTGGAAAGAAGAAAGAGAAAAACAAAAAGCTTAAGGCAAAGGTATAAACCATAGGAGCTATTTTGTTTTGGTGATCAAGACACTTAGAGAGTGTGATCACATTTAGGGTTGATAGCTGTACTATTAAGAGGGGTGAAACTCGTATCGGAATGCGGTTATCAAAGTGCCACTAGATGCTCTAACTCATTGTATATGCATTTAGGATCTAGTGGAGTGCTAACACCCTTGAAAATATTTGTGAAAATATGCTAACACATGTGCACAAGGTGATACACTTGGTGGTTAGCACACTTGAGCAAGGGTGAAGAGAATGGAGATGATGCTAGCGTCGGTCAAGTGACCGGACGCTGGATCCAAAAGCATCGGACGCTGACTGCCTGCGTCCGGTCGCGCTGACTTGGTGGTACAGTGGCTAGGGTTTACCACTGGACGCTGGGCTATGTCCGGTCGAGGTGGACCGGACGCGTCCGGTCAAGGAAAAATGGTTTTTGACCCTTACTATACTTGACCGGACGCTGAGGCTCCAGGGTCCGGTCAGTTTTACCAAAGCGCCTGGTCAGCTTCGTAGCCGCTGAAATCTGACGAACAGCATTTGAAGCCAGCGACACATGGCGTCCATCAGTGGACCAGACGCTGAGTCCAAGGTCCGGTCAGTTGGACCGGTGTGTCCGGTCAGAGCGTAGTGTGCCCAGTGAAGGGGTACAATGGCTCTATTTCATGGGGACTTCTATTTAAACCCCATGGCCAGCTATGGCTCACATCTTTGGCCATTTTCATTGACATAGCAACCTTGTGAGCTAAGCCAAAGCCCTCCCACTCATCTCCATCATTGATTCATCATCATAGTGAGATTGGGAGTGAATCCAAGTGCATTTCTTGAGTGATTACATCTAGAGGCACTTGGTGTTCGTGTTTCGCTGTGGATTTCACTTGTTACTCTTAGTGGTTGCCGCCACCTAGATGGCTTGGAGCAGCAAGGATCATTGAGCGGAGGTGGTGATTGTCTCCGGCTCCGATCGTGGTGATTGTGAGGGGTTCTTAACCTTTCCCCAGCGGAGCGCCAAAAGGTACTCTAGTGGATTGCTCATGGCTTGTGTGATCCTCATCTTGTGTTGGTTGTGTGGCACCCTATTAAGGGTTTGGCGTGTGATGCCAATTAGCGTGTGAACCTCCAAGTGAGTGAATCACCACAACGAGGACTAGCTTGCCGGCAAGCAAGTGAACCTCGATAAAAAATCATTGTGTTCATCCTTTGATTCCGAGGTGATTGGTCTTCATTGTTATCCACACTTGTGATTGATTGGTTCATACATCTACACGGCGGTATAACCTTCTTGCCTACTCTTACATTATCGCAAACTAGTTGTTAAGCTCTTTAGTGTAACTAGTTGTGAGAGCTTGTTAGTTTGGTTAGTGTGGCTCTTTAGTTAGCATTTGAGAGTGCACTAACTTAGCGTAGTGATATAGCTATTGTGTGGATATACTCCATCTAAACTAGAATTGTGGTAGGTGGCTTGCATTTTGGTAGGCTAGCACAAAACTCGCTTCTTCTCATAATTGTTTAACCATTTTGTTAAGTGTTGTTGTAGAAATTTTTATTAGGCTATTCACCCCCCCCCCTCTAGCCACTAGGACCTTTCAACGAAGCGAGTGAATCAAATATTGGAAGACATGTTAAGGGCTTTTGTCATATCATCCAAAGGTTCGTGGGATAAGTGGTTACCCTTGGCTGAATTTTCTTATAATAATAGTTATCAAGAAAGTATCAAGATGGCCCTGTTCGAAGCGTTGTATGGTTGTAAGTGTAGAACTCCTTTGAACTGGGTTGAATCTGGAGAAAGGAGATGTTACGGTATTGATTTCGTTGAAGAGGCTGAACAACAAGTCTGTACTATCCAAAAACATATGAAAGCCGCTCAAGCTAGGTAGAAAAGCTATGCAGATAAAAGAAGAAAGCCCATTGAGTTTGAAGTAGGTGATCATGTTTATCTGAAGGTATCACCGATGAAAGGTGTGCAGCAATTCAGAGTAAAGAGGAAGCTTGCACCTAGGTATGTAGGCCCATATCCGATCATAGAGAATAGTGGGAATGTAGCTTACAAGATAGAGTTACCTTACGAGATGAGAGCTATCTTCAATGTTTTTCATGTCGCTCAATTGAAGAAATATCTCTGTGTTCCCAAAGAAAGAGTTTCCCTTAGAAATATCAAGTTGAAATCAGATCTATCCTATGAAGAAAGGCTAGTGCAGGTTATCGACACAAGAGAGAGAGTAACCCGGAACCATGTGGTCAAGTTCTACAAGGTTATGTGGAGTAACCAGGGTAGTGAAAGCGATGCAACGTGGGAACGGGAAGATTATTTGAAGAATGTATACCCTACCTTTTATTCAAAATGGTACGCTTTTCAAATCTCGGGGCGAGATTTTTATAAGGGGGGAGGGCTGTAACACCTCTGTGTTATGGTTGCACTAAAACACTTGCATCACATGAGCATGTGCCTCATCATCTCATTCATAAGCATCATTCATTCATGCATAAGCATTTCTATATGAAACCTTGTTATGAAACATGTGAAACATGCTATTGTTCTTTTAAGTTTCATTGTATGTATGCTTTATGATCATGGGTGATTGAGTGCAAGTGATGAATGTGGGTAACTAAAATACCTTAGGTACACTTAGAATGTCATTAGGAATAATGTTCATGTTGACCATGTTGCCTAATTATGATTTCAAGTCATGGTTTGACCATTGTTGACCCCTAGAGCTCTGTTGTTTGACTGTTTAAAAAGTATAGCTTAGAGTATTTGCATGTCTGAGCAACCTAAAGCAAAGTTGTAGCAAATTATATGGGGAACAAACTTTGTTTAGAGGCCAAGTCATGAAAATGTGTGGAATAGTCTCAAACATGGCCCACAAGTCAGTTTTGGGTGTTGATTCTACACTTAGAAATTTTCTAAGTCTGGCTGATGATTTTCAGTTTCATGTACCATTGTTTGGAACTTTGTATCTCCCTAACCAGATCGAACCAGCTCGAGTTCCAATTGGAAAAGTTGTAGTTCTCACTTCAATCTCCAACTTTGTCAACTTCAACTAGAGCTAGATCGTCCCAGTTTAAGAGTTATAGATCGTTGAAAACGCGTTGTCAGTCGGCTTATTGGATCTCTGACGGACGGGTTCAGATGGGCCAGCTGGCCGACACCGGCAGGCCGCGTGTGCCAAGTGGTGGCCGTAGGCCGGCGTTGCCCCCGCTGGTCAGGCCATCACAGACATGACGACGCCACGCGCCAGCTAGTTCGCTTATTTGCTTCGCTCGCGCCTCCTCGCCTCGTCAGTTCACTCAGAGCCGAGCGCCGCGCCTTCGCCATTACCGCCGAGCACACGCCGTCGCCTAGCTCCCACGCCTCCGTGAAAATGCTGCCTTCGGCTAGCTCGAAGCTCTACCGTGTCCTCCTCTACCTCTTAGCTGAGCCTATCGAGTTGAGGTGAGGGCACATTTGTCACTTCCACCGCCGCCGCCATGAGCGCAACCTCGCTGGAGTCCGAGGCCGCCGTGGTCGGGATAGCTAGGGCCCCTCTCATCCTTCTTTTCCTACCTATCTAGCTCCATCATGACCCTGTGAATCTTGTACCGAGCTTGGGTGGGGCAATGGGGGCTCGCCGTCGCTGGAGCGCTGTTGGAACCTCGCCGCAGTCCACCATTGCCGACGCCGTCGTAGCTAGAGCTTAGTAGTGGTTGTGGGAAAGGCATAGATAGGTGCGGTTCGTCGCGTGGAACACGCCGGTGCCCTCAGGTCCGCCGAAGAGATCGCCACCGGTGAGATGGCGTCGATCCCGCGCCAAATTCCACCGTGCCCTGTTTTGTGTCGCTGACAGGCGGGGTCCCCTGTTTTGTGGGTCCTACGCGTCAGTGACTCAGACTAGAGAAGCTAGTTCATTATTTCAGATTATGATGCTATTTTGTGAAATTTATATCTCAAGTTTGGTAGATCCAAATTGGGTGGTTCCAATTTTGTTAGGATCATGGTGAAGTGTAGTATTTAGTAAAAATATAACATGAACACTTGTAGTGGAATTTTTGGAAGATTTAAATTGAAACTTGAAATGTGTTTTTAAATGAATGCAAATTTGTTTAATTTATATCTTGAGTTCAAGTGCTCCAAAAATTATGAAATTTTGTGGGTGAGCTCTTCTTGATGAGTAGAAGCTCTGGTACAAATTTGAAAATCAGTGCATCTATAGTTTATGATTTATAGATTTTCCTTTTATCATTGGATGATCCTTGTGTGAATTTTAGTAATTTATTTATGAGTCCAATGACCATGAAAATTGTTTGAGGATGTCCTAGTGCCTTAAGGATGCTAGGAAAAATATAAAATCTGTTGCTTGACACTTTTCACTAGGGTTTCCTATTTATGCCATTTTAAGACTTTATGCCTTGTCATTTTTGTGTAGGATGTGATACTTGTTCAAATGATGTGAAATTTATGTAGTAGCCTATTGGAGACATATCTAAGCTACTGTAATTTTTGTAAAATTTTCTGTATATTTTGGATATGTGTTTATTACTTAACCTAATTATCTAAATAAATTAATAAAGGAATGAAAATAATTTATTTAGGAAGGGCCACTATGTTTGCTTATGTTCATTTGATATATGTTAACTGTTGGTAACATTGGTAGTACTCATGGTGCTATTTTTGTATGTAATGAAATATTATTTTCACTATAATTCTATTATAGTGACTTTCTGGACAGATTTTAGAGTTAAGCCGATTAACTGGTGAATTTGATGTTTGCTGTGAAATTGATCAATAACAAAGTGGTAGTAAACTTGTTTATATAGCTTGTGTCAAAATTCCAAGACATTTGGCCCAGTAGTTTGAGAGTTATCTCAGTTGGAAGACAGCACTCCCAACTGCCTACTCTCTGGAATCCATGGATAGTTTTGCAAGATCAGTCTAGGTGACCTAGTTTGAGTTTGAATTAGACTTTGGTGATTAAATTAAAGTTGTAGAAAATTTTATAAGATTTCCAAAAAGTCTTAAATCATGGTATTTGGATCTGTAGAACTCTAGTTATGGATCAAACTTGTAGCTGCTGTTTGCAGCCTGAAAACTGTTGAGTGCAGTGAATGACTTGTTTGCTTTATATAAGTTGATGTGATGATTTAGATGCTAGGCTAATTAAGATAAATTGTTAGTTGTAGGTGCTAGACCTCTTACTGAAGATGAACAACTTTATCTTAGGTTATTAGAACTTGGTGAGTGTGCCGTTCTTGTTTTCTAAAAGAGATATGCACCTACTCGATAAAATCGATATTAATATTGTATCATTATGTCTTTCATGCGTCCATTCATACATGGTTGTACATTTCATCATCACCTTCCATCTCTTGTGCATGCATTATTCTTATACTATGCATATGCATGCAATAGGTGTTCCGGAGGGAGTCACGCTTCTGAAATTCGAGCAAGTACTTCCGGAGGAGCAGCAGCAAGCTCAGGAGCAGGAGGTGCAGACACCCGAAGAAGGAGCCGATGAGGAAGTTCTTGAGTGTCCCGATCACCAACCTTCATCTTTTTTGAAAGGCAAGCCCCGGAGCATTCTAAATCTCCTATGTTTTGAAAATGGTTACTTTGAGTATCTTTATTTGTTGATGCATTAAGTGATAGGAATTGGATGCAAACACTTGTTGCATATATATCTATTCCTTGGCTAGTAAACATACCCTGAATCCTATTTAGGTCCAGGAGCAAATCAAAGCTTAGCCTTGCTTAGACCGGTAAAAGTCAGGTGATTTCCTATCACCTGCAAGTTAGGATGATGTTTGGTCACAGTTGGCTATATTTGCTATCGTGGAAAATAACTATGTATTAATAATGAATTGTGACCGGGCGGGATGTCGATAGAGAAGCAACAAGGCAAGGAGGTCTTGGGTGTGGATCTATCCTTATCTGTGTCGGTTAAGGACCGATTCGTTGTACGTCCTCATGTCATGTTGAACGCATGCCTATCACTTAGTTGGCCGGATAACTCGTTCCGACCGCGAGGCCGAGTAGCTCAACTCTGGCCAAGAACCGAAAAGTGAAACTGCGCACCCTGGAGGTAGTAAGGATGTGCGGGGAGCCATTGGCGTAAGTCCTAGGTGAGATTGACCACTTGGCAGAGTGGACTCCCTGAGGGTGAGGGGCTGGGTGGACCCGTGATTCCTGAGTTGTACCAAAGGTGACCCGAGGAAACCACTGATCAGGTTGATTGGGTTTGTGTTAGGAATACCCCTCCAACTGGATAGAAATCGATTCGAATCGCCGTGTCTCCCGGATTGTGAGAACTTGACTGAGCAGCGGCAACGTAGATGCACTTGATGGTTAAATCGATGATGATGATGATACAACATTATACCGGATATGGTTACTAATGTTTGGAGTTAAATCAATTGCTTGCTCTAGTACAGGTGCTAATCTAGTTGATAGGTTAATTTGGATAACTTGATGCTTACTAATAATTTAAATTATGCTCTCATATCACTAAAGTTTTTATGCAAAACGGTTGTCAAGCAAGATTCACTGATAAAGCCTTGCATACTCCTTGGTGTCATTTATTTCTGGTTTACGACGGGTAAGTCTAGCTGAGTACCTTCTCGTACTCAGGGTTTATTCCCCCTTGTTGCAGATGACGTGCTCTATAACGGCTACTGCAAGTATTGTCTCCACCCTACGGGGGATGAAGACTAGATCATGGGCATGATCATCTATGTTATCTTATCATACTGCTTTTGCTGGATATGACTATGGAACTGGCTTGTATTTGAACTAAGTGTGTGTGATGGTCTCAAACTACTTTGCTTCCGCTATTTGTGAACTCGTTTTGTAATAACTATGTGAACTCTGAGGTATGAGGTACGTGTGAACTACTTGTGAAATGTATGTAACATGTGGCTTGTTATGTTGAATTATTGTGATCTTGGTTGTATGCAAGTTGGTTTGAAATCCTTCGTGGTTTCAGTTGACTACCGGGTTTATATGGGTTCAAGTATGACGGTTTGATCACTCCGGTGATTGCTTTCATACTTGTGCTCTTATAAATTGGTCGGTTCTGTTACAGATACTGTTGGGGTATTATATAGAATTTGGCCTGAGAAATCAAGAGTCATGTGTATATTTTGGAATGAGCGGTCGCAACACGGTGAGCAGATAAATAGAAATTTTGGAATAAAATCATTTTTATCCCAAAATTGGGGGGCATATGTTTCCACCAAAATTTAGGAAGAAGAATGTGGGAACTCGAAGCTTCCAGGATTGTGTCATCAAGGAATCGATTAGATGTGAATCGATATCAGCTGATTTAGATGCGATGTCAGAATCGGCTATTTTATAGATGCTGTCAGCAGACGACGTCAATGGGTTATGCTTGAATAGCGCCAGGAAGATGTGTCAGACTCTACAAATAAGGAAAATTAGGGTCCAAGTTATTATTAAGTTAGGTAGTTTTCTTTTATTCCAAGAATTGTAATAAGTCGTATTTGAGTAGGATTCATATTTAGGTTCCGGGTATAAATATTAGCCCATGGTTATTATAAAAGAAAAAATAAACAATCAATCAATATAATCTTTTCGGCTTTCGCTATCGCATTAGGAGTAGGAGTACTTGTAGATCTCTGCGAGTTCTTCAGCAAACTGGGCTGCATCGACTGGTCGACCTCCTGCTTGCTTGTGAGTACCGTCATGACTTGTATTGTGCTTATAAAGCTGCATCAACTGATTGATCTTTTATGAGCTATAATATAAGTTCATTATCGATCCATATCAATGTTTGTAAGGCTGCATCGGCTGATTGCAATTAGGTTTTCAATTGCAGGTCAAATTGATAGGCACGTCATTAGGTTTCTTATCTCCTTGTCAATTGCAGGTCAAATTGATAGGCACGTCATTAGGTTTTCAGAATCGGCTGGTTCTATGTTGAAGCCAAGCAAATCTCTGGTTTCGTTCTACTCAGACCTTTCGGCTTGCTGTGTATTAATCACGTCGCTACATTTTTATATCAACAATATGCACACTATGGATGTGCGTTACTTATTTCAGAAATTTTGTAAATTCGTTATAAGTATGTATTACAATCAGGGGAAGTTTATCACAATTACCACACCGATTGAGGGGCCGAAAATTTACCGTGCGTGCGTGGTTGGTGGGAGCATAGAGCACAAATGAAAGAGCAGGATGTATATATCTCTTTATGAAGGCCAAAAGTAAATAAATAGATGGTATTTGTTGGGAAGTGACCAAAACTAACCATTCGCCTGAAATGTTATTAAGAATTACGTACTAGCTAGTGGCTGGGATTGGTGTTGATGGCAGAAGGGAACGGGATCATACTCCTGTCGCTTGCATTGCATGCATGGCCCGCGCAACGAGCGCCCGGCCTCCGCCTCCTCCTCTCGACTCCCACGGCCCCACACCCCGCCTTCTCGCGGCCCCGCCCTCTCCCCTGCTTGTAGCTCCCGCGCGCGCATGCAGCAATGGCCGGCTTCATCAACCGCCACATCCTTCCGCCATTCCGCCGGCCGCCGCTGCCATTCTTCCGCCCGGGCGCCGGCGCGCCCGGCTCGGCGTTGCCCGCAGACCGCCGGCCATGGACGCCCCGGCGCATCCTAGACCCGGGCGACGACGCCGTGCTCCGGTGGTACCGCCTCTTCCTGGTTACCTGCCTGGTGGGGCTGTTCGTGGACCCTCTCTACTTCTACCTGCTGCACACGGATGGCCTGGCGGCGTGCGTGTCCATGGACATGGGCATCGGCGTGCTGGTGACCGCAGTGCGCACCTTCGCCGACCTCTTCTACCTGGCGCACATGATCCTCAAGTTCCGCATCGCCTTCGTGGCGCCCAGCTCCCGCATCTTCGGGCGTGGCGAGCTGGTGCGGGACCCCGACCAGATCGCCATTCGGTACCTCAAGAACGACTTCATCATCGACCTCGCCGCCATGCTCCCGATCCCGCAGGTAGGGTCCCGGACGGACGGTCGGTCGGTCGGTCGGTGATGGAAGCTGTGAACAAACGAACGAATGAATTGTTCATCACCTTTAATTTGCATTGCAATTGCATGCAGATGATCATCTGGTTTGTTATACCAGCTGTGAGTACATCCTCCGCCAATCACAGCACCAACAACACGCTCTCCATGATCGTCTTGATCCAGTACATACCAAGAGTGTATCTTATAATATCCTTGAACTCCAAGATTGTCAAGGCAAGTGGAGTGGTCACAAGAACGGCATGGGCGGGGGCCGCCTACAACCTGCTTCTTTACACACTGGCAAGCCATGTTCTTGGTGCTCTGTGGTATCTGCTGTCCGTTGAGCGGCAGTACTCGTGCTGGAAGGAGGTATGCACAAACGAGAACGGCACCACAGCGGAGATGCCTAGGTGTTTCATGAGCTTTCTGGACTGCAAAAGCAGGGAGAATCCCATACGCCAGACTTGGCATAACCACAGCGCGATTCAGAAGCAGTGCATGCTTCCGGACGCCGAATATGACTACGGACTGTTTGCTGATGCCCTCAATCTGGACCGCAACGGGGTCGGCTTCATCGACAAGTACCTCTATTGCCTCTGGTGGGGGTTTCGGAACCTGAGGTACGTAGGATCGGTGGGTCTTTTGAAAATCAAATCACAGATTCATTCTTTCTTTTTATGTCGTAGTACGTGCTCTCACTCACCATCCATCTTATATATCCATCAGTTCCTATGGACAGAACTTGCAGAACAGCACCTACAAGGGCGAGACCGTCTTCTGCATTCTCATCTGTATCATGGGCCTCGTCTTCTTTTCCCACCTCATCGGCAACATGCAGACCTACCTGCAGTCCATGACGGTGAGGCTGGAGGAGTGGCGTGTCAAGCGCCGGGACATCGAGGAGTGGATGCGCCACCGCCAGCTGCCGCCGGAGCTCCAGGAGCGCGTGCGCCGCTTCTTCCAGTACAAGTGGCTAGCCACGCGCGGCGTCGACGAGGAGTCCATCCTCCAGTCGCTGCCGCTGGACCTCCGGCGCGAGATCCAGCGCCACCTCTGCCTGGCCCTCGTCCGCCGCGTGCCCTTCTTCTCGCAGATGGACGAGCAGCTGCTGGACGCCATCTGCGAGCGCCTCGTCTCCTCGCTCAGCACCAAGGACGCCTACATCGTGCGGGAGGGCGACCCCGTCAGCGACATGCTCTTCATCATCCGCGGTGAGCTGGAGAGCTCCACCACGGACGGCGGCCGGACCAACTTCTTCAGCTCCATCACGCTGCGCCCGGGGGACTTCTGCGGCGAGGAGCTCCTCACCTGGGCGCTCATGCCCAACCCGAGCCTCAACTTCCCCAGTCCACGCGCACGGTGCGCTCCGTCACGGAGGTGGAGGCCTTCGCGCTCCGCGCCGAGGACCTCAAGTACGTGGCCAACCAGTTCAAGCGCCTGCACAGCAAGCGGCTGCAGCACGCGTTCCGGTACTACTCGCACCAGTGGCGCAGCTGGGGCGCCTGCTTCGTGCAGGGCGCCTGGCGCCGCTACAAGAAGCGCAAGCTCGCCAAGGAGCTCATGAAGCAGGAGGGCATCTACTATCAGGACGCCGAAGAAGGCGCCGGTGGCGGCGCGGACGGCGACGGGCCGGGCCTCGGCCTCGGAGACACCGTTGGAGACGGCACGCCGCTGCTCGGCGAGTACAACATGGCGGCCGGGGGCGGCAGGGAGCTCGGCACCGGCGCCTCCGGCACGGCGCCGGGGCCGGCCGCGGATGCTGCTGGCGCCGTCGCGCACCTCGGGGCCACGTTCCTGGCGTCCAAGTTCGCCAAGAACACCAAGCGTGGCGCGGCGCAGCACCAGAAGAGGATCGACGACGTGTCCACCATCAAGTTCCCCAAGCTCGCCAAGCCCGACGAACCGGACTTCTCCTTGCATACCGACGACGCGCTGTGACTGACGACTGACGACTGACTCGATCTCATCTCTGATGTGAGTAGCGCGCGGCGTTAATTGGCGTCATCTCGATCAATAGGTCTCTCTCTCTCCCATCCATTCCAGTTCCAACCATCCTCTTCTTCAACTCTTGTCCCCATTTCCTTCACTCACCAAGGTAAGAGAGTACATGCCATGCCACGCCGAGATATGAGGCTCGGCGTCGTGTCACGCCACGCCGATGTACTGCCACGTCACGGACGACCGGGGTCGTCGTCGCCACGTTGGCGCGTGGGTCCGAGACGTCGGTGTCGTGTCAGCCGACGCCAAGTACCAAACATCGGCGCGGTCGGACTGAGCGCCGAGCTCTGGCCCCATCCGGAGCGTGGCCCAGGTGGCCCAACAAAGAACTGGTGGCCCAGCAGCTCGGCGTTGGGTCACTTAACACCGAGCCTCCAGACCTCGGCGTGACCCGACTCAACGCCGAGGTCTGGACCCTTTAGGCCGCGCCGAGGCCCCTTCTTCTTTCTCCCTTCATTCTGAAACCGCCGGCCTCCCTCTCTTTCTCTTCTCCCCCGCGCCGCCACCAAACCCTAACCCCCAAAATCGACCCCCGGTGCCACGATCTCGGCTCCCGAAGGTTCCTCGAGGTAATGGTCCCTCCCCTCCTCCATTCTATCCGCGTAGATGTGCTTACATTGTCCCTAATCATTTGGAATCATGGTTGTTTGGTGATTTGGTATATTTGTGTTTGCATTTGCAAAATGTATGGCTTAGGATGATTGAGTGCATTGTTGTTTAACTGTTATATGTGATGAACATGTTAGGTTAGTTTGGTTTCTAGTTATTTTGGTCATTAGGGTTATTTGTTTATTGTAGGTGTCATTAGGGTTAGTTATTTGTTGGTCATTAGGGTTACTATGTATTTTATTAAT
Organism: Miscanthus floridulus; assembly: GCF_019320115.1. Taxonomy (NCBI): domain Eukaryota; kingdom Viridiplantae; phylum Streptophyta; class Magnoliopsida; order Poales; family Poaceae; genus Miscanthus; species Miscanthus floridulus. The sequence goes on along the minus strand of NC_089583.1, from coordinate 19,017 downwards.
TTGTTGGTCATTACATTTCAATTTGTTATGACTAGAAATGATTATGTTGTTGGGGTTGAAAAAGATGAAATGATATATTTTAGTTTCTACTTATTGGATTGAAACTCGCATGATATATTGATATGTGACACTACTTGTTGTGTGATGGCTGTAGATGGATAAATTAGTGAGGTTGCATCATGGAGGCCGTATTGTTAGGACAAGAGATGATAGTTTGGAATTTCTGGACATGTGTGAGGAGTTGTTGATTTTTTCTGAAACACCATCTTTGACCCAATTAGTGGAGCGAGTGAAGGTTAAGTTAGGCTGGAATGAAGGAGACGTGCATATTCAGTTTGAAGGTGTCATAGATGTTGGGTCGTCGAAGGGTCCTCGGATCAAGCGGTTGCTCAAAATTACAAACGAGTCTGAATGGAATGATTACAAGGCAGTTGTATTGGCCTCAGAAGTGCGATCTTTGGATTTAGTAGTAAGTAAGGAGTCCGGCTTAGGAAATGATAACTTCGAAGCATGGCCATCTTCCCCCGCTCACATAGGTTATGGTCCTTTGCCTGAAGAAGAAATACTTGTCACACAACTAGGCTACGGTGGAGATGAGGAAGAGAATCCGGTTGCCGATGGTGAGGGCAATCATGATAGTGATGAAGATGATGATGATTATGTAATTGTTGATGCAGAAGAAGGTTTGGACGACGCTAGCGGAGACTTTTCTATTGAGGATGAGCTTAGCGACGAAGATGATCTTAGTAGTGAAGAAGACTTTGGTGATGCTAGGGCTACGAACCGTTTTGACATGGAGATAGCTGGAGATGATGAGTCCTTCGTAGAGGAGATAGCCGAAGACTCTGATGACGATCGCCCTGTTGGTCGTCTGAATTTAAGGGAAATAGAGATATTGTCTAGGGTCTTGCCTTGGAGAGATCCACTAGTTGGTGATTTCGAGGACCTTAGCCATGGTCATAGGGCAGTAGCTGATGGTGGGCAAAGTGATACAACTGTGCCTGATGTTAGCGGTTGCCTCATCATACAGAAGGGCATATTGTTTGCTACCATGGATGAGTTGAAATCATGGTTGCAAGAGTACTCCATTGTACACAACCGACCTTTTAGGGTCATCAATTCATTCAAGGAGAAGAGGTACACTGTTGCTTGTGAAGAACAACAGTGTGGTTGGAGAGTATGTGCTAGGAAGACGAAGGTAGGCAAATGGAAGATTACCTCCGTGAAGCAACCACATGTTTGTGCCACTGCTGAGGCAGAAGAGAACCATCTGCAGCTCAATTCTAGGTTCATTGCAAGGCAATTATGCCCCGTGGTGAAGCATATGCCAACCATTACGGTGTCTGCATTGGTTGAGATCATCTTCCAACGGTATAATTACTATGTCAAGTATGGGAAAGCATGGAGGGCAAAGCAGCGTGCACTGGAAATAATATTTAGGAAATTGAGAAGAAGCTTATGAGCGCCTCCCTGTAATGTTGAACGCAATGAGGGCCGTAAATCCTGGGATGCACTTCGAGTATTTACCTAAGGAGGGTGAAACAAGGAATGGTAGCCAGGTATTTGGAAGGGCGTTTTGGGCGTTCGGGCAGAGCATCGAAGCATTCAAGCAATTGCAGGCCCGTCGTCTCAATTGATGGGACCTTTCTTACAGGGAAATTTGAAGGCACAATGCTTATTTGTATTGGGATAGATGTAGAGGACCAGCTTGTGCCATTGGCCTTTGCGATTGTTCGGAACGAGGACACGGATAGTTGGTGTTGGTTTCTCAGGCTAGTAAGACAAGTGGTAATTGGTCTGGGACGTGATGTTTGTGTGATATCCGATAGGCATGCTGGCATTCTGAATGCCGTAGAACAAGAGATTCCTGGTTACGGCCAAATACATCACCGGTGGTGCACCAGACACCTTGCTCAGAATCTTATAAGGCGTGATCACACAAAGGACAACTTCAAATTATTTGAGGAGGTTTGCAGGCAGCAAGAGGTTCAATTATTCAAAGACAAGTTAGATGCCCTGAAGTTAGCCACAAATGTTGATGGCAGGCAATTCTTGAGCGAGTTGATGGCATCGAAGGATAAGTGGTCACTTGCATATGACACGGGTGGTTGGAGATGGGGCTTCATGACTAGTAACATGGCAGAGATGTTCAACAGCCTTCTAAGAGGTTGTCGTGGTCTGCATGTGACTGCTATTGCCTCATTCACCTTCTACAAGTTGAATTCTTGGTTCGTTTCGAGGAAGAAGCATGCAAGGTCTCTATGGACAGCAGGCAAAGCTTGGCCACTTTTAGCATCTCAGGAACTAGCTTTCTCAAAGAAAAAGTCTAAACGACAGAAGGGTTCATGTTTCGATCCGATCAACCATGGATATGAGATTCTAGAGGGTGGCAGGAACTAACATTGGTGGTGAAGACCGTGGTGCTCGAAAACATAAAGTAGTGATCAATGAGAACAAGTGTACGTGTGGAAAACCGATCATATACCATAGGCCTTGCTCCCACATGATTACAGCCTGTCGCCTTAGACTGTGTTGACCCTGAGGTCCCTCCCCGTATGGCCGCGGAGTTCTCTTTGAGGAACCTAATGAGCACCTGGAATCCTCAGTTCGAGCCATATCTTGACGAGAGTCAATGGCCTACTTATGATGGCCCCAAGTACGTGGCTGATCTTGGTTTACTCTGGAAGAGTAGAGGACCTAGGCGGCAGGAAGCGGTTCAGGATGGACATGGACCGAGCCACGAAAGGTAGATCAACCACGAGTAAGGTTGGGAGACATTTTGTAGAGGACACCCAAAAGAGCCGTTGCTCTGGTTGCCATAAGCCGGGCCACAATAAGAGAAAATGTCCTGAACTACTTAGACAACAGGTATCCATCAAGCTAGCTACTAGAATTGCTTTGTGTAATGGTACATTGGTTTACTTTTGTTTTTTTTATTTTTATGTTACTTCGTACCACATACACATGCTTTAACTTACACTAATGGTTTGTCATTGCTTATGTTGCAGGATGGATCGGTTCCCCCTTCTTGATCCAAGGTTCGATGAGCACCACCGGGCTCGGAGGATCGAGAACGGAGAGGTATATTCAACAATTCGTATGAAAACACTGCATTGTTCATGTTTTGCTCTATAGTCCATGCTCTTTATAAAGTGACATGCACTAATACTTTTTCATGCTTGTTTTTTTTTTGCAGGTTTTGAATGTGCTGAGGCCAATGACACATGAGGCCTCTACGACCATGGTCTACGACGAGAGGTACACGCCCCTCCTGAAGGTGGCGAACCTTGCTACCGTTGCTCGTGTTTGTCGTCGAGGCACGCCACCTTTCAACCCAGCGGCGCTGACGGCTGTTGATAGATCGGTGGCGTTCGGAGACACACACCTTTCACCTACCATGCGGGGAGATGACGGTCACTCTCGAGGACGTTGCCATGATTCTTGGAGTCAAATCCGAGGATTCCCAGTGATAGGAGACACGGAGTCTGAAGGATGGCAGCAGCGGGTTGAGCACTTCTTGGGACGGCCCCTAGCGGCAGTTGAGGCTGGCAAGAAATGGCACAGCAGTGGGGTGTCCCTGAGGTGGCTTCGTCAGCAGTTTCGGGAGTGCCCACCCAACGTAGACGCCGAGACCGTGACATACTACTGTCGGGCCTATGTCCTCCACATGTTAGGTACGGTTCTCTTCCCTGACGGCACTGGAGACACGGCGTCCTGGATGTACATTCCGTGCCTTTTGAACTGGGAGGATGCCGGCAATAGGAGTTGGGGCTCGGCTATACTTGCCTTCCTGTACCGTCAGCTTTGCGAGGCTTGCCGCCGTCCTGGAGGCTCGCACGCTACAATGTCAGGCTGCATCACACTGTTGCAGGTAATAAAGCAAAGTTGTACAAGTTACCACTACAATTCAATGTATTTTCTTAACAAAAGTGATTAACATTCATGTTTCCACTCTTTTTTTGCAGATTTGGATGTGGGAGAGGCTTCCAGTTGGGAGACCGCATCAGCTTGATCCCCCACAACCTTGGTTTCCTCAAGGAGACGCAGTTGTCGCCCCTACCATGGCACACCTCTACGAGCGAGCCCATGGAACATACCACGTCTCACGCCACGCGTACATCAGCTTCACCAACGAGCTGGACACCCTTTTGCCACAGCATGTAAGTTTCCCACCCTTTTGCCCTAATCGAGGATATGTGCACAAATTGAGCGTCGACTAGTTGATGACGACATTGTGTATAGGTTCAATGGAGCCCATATCGGCGGAGGCAAGTAACGGATCTCAACTTGAGCGCCTTGTGCATGGCAGACGAGGACGTCTGGACGATGAGGACCCCCCTTATTTGTTTCTATGCAGTTGAGTACCATCTCCCTCACCGTGTAGCATGGCAGTTTGGTAGGCTGCAGCCTTCTCCGCCCGATGATTTCTCCACCGGTTGGCAGCTCCACAAGTACGTAACATACAATATTTTGTTCGTTTCACATGAAAGAATCATTGAGTAGGCCTTCATATTGCCGATTTGGTGTAAAATTTGTAGGTTCAACAGACAAAAAAATAAGAAGATCACCAACTGGCAGCTAGAGCACCATCGCTACATTGATGAGTGGATGTTGATGGAGCAAAACAACATGGGCATCCACGCTGTCCATCGTGACAAGGCATTCCATGATTACCTTGTTTGGTTTGGTCAACGAACAAGGCTTCAATTGAGGCCCGCTTGGACGGAGCAAGACATTGCTGACATTGTGAGCGAGGATGAGGGCAACAACCCATATGACCAAGCTACCCGAGAAGGCAGGCAAGTTGAGATCGCCCCTGCGTTAGCCAGAGCTGTAAGTGATACAACTATTTCAATCTCTGAGGTCTTTACTGTGATAGAGACTTAAATTATTGTTTTTGTTGCATAGAGCATGGAGATAATGAGGACAGTGGCCGACCAAGGAAGGGCATTGATGATTCCTGTGGGCGATCCTGATGAGGCCTCCATGTTATGACAACACATTCAGGTAGTCTTCTCTCATTCAGTTGATGTTACATCTTTATATAGTTTTGCGACCAACCCCACTTACTAATAGTGCTTTCAAAATGCAGCGTGCCATGCATCGCCTACGAAAGGTAGCTGCATGCCTTGGATGTAGACATTCTCCGGATGTGGCAGTCCCACAACAGCTTGGTGCTGGACCTTCTACTGCACATGTTGGAGGGACTTCTTCTTCACATGGTGCACATGGTGGCATGACTTCTTCTTCACATGGTGCACATGGTGGCATGACTTCTTCTTCACATGGTGCAGCAACTACTGCAGAGGGTGGTCAAGGACATGGTCATTATGATGATGAAGTTGATGAAGGACAGGGAGAGTATGATCATGAGTATGATGAGATTGGCATGTCCCAGCTTGGAGATGCACCCCAAGGAACTCAAGGCCCCTCCGGTTCTGGACGTCCACATAGGACGCTCAGACCAGTGGACAGGTACACTCCAGGTACCTATCCGTTTGGGAGGGGAAAGCATTACGCTCGCCGTCCACGTTAAGGTACAAGGAGCGATAAAAGATCCAAAGACTTCATATGCTTTATTTTGTGCATGGACTATGTATGCATTGGACCTTGTACTATGTTTGGACTATGTTTGTTGATTGATGAAATATATGTATGGACTATGTTGGATGTTGAATGTGTTGGACTATGTTGGATGCTTAATGTGTTGGACCTTTTGTATGTACGGATGTTGAATGAATGTGTCTGTCGGTGTGGTCATGTGTTATGTGAATGTGTGGAACGTCGCCATGTTTCATGTTTCCAGCTATTAAGGGCCTCCATCGCAACTCACAAGGAAGAAGGGGTGTCATCATCCCCATCCTTCACGTTACGATCAACCTCTGTTGGATCCATGGTGACATGTTAAGAGAGTCGGGGAGCTAGCGAAGGGGACGCAAAGGGGACGAAGCACGCAAAGAAGATCCACGGTGACATGTTAGGAGAGTCGGGGAGCTAGCGAAGGGGACACAAAGGGGACGAAGCACGCAAAGAAGAGATGATATATTGGTGAACCCAGGGGCTCGGCGTTTAGTCATTTGACGTCGAGCCCTGGTACGTACTGGAAAGCAATTCACCGAAGCGCTGAGGTGCCCAAGCTCGGCGTTTAGTCATTTCACGCCGACCCCTGGTGCTTCCTGGAAACCCTTGCATCGAAGCGCCGAGGTGCCCAAGCTCGGCGTGTTATGACTAAGCGCCGAGGTTCGGCCCAAACCGGGCCACGGCCGTTTCCAAACCCTAGGGTTGGCGTGGGCCGCCTCGATGCCGAGCCTCAGCCCAACTCGCAGAAAGCCAAACCCTAGGGTCGGCGTGGGACGACTCAACGCCGAGCCTCAGCCCACCTCACACACGGCCGCCAAACCCTAGGGTCGGCGTGGGACGACTCAACGCCGAGCCTCAGCCCACCTCACACACGGCCGCCAAACCCTAGGGTCGGCGTGGGCCGACTCAACGCCGAGCCTCAGCCCACCTCACACACCCCAAACCATAGGGGAGCCTCAGCTCAACACATAAACGCCGACCCAAACCATTTGGTATATGTTGCGATCCTATTTGCATGATTCAAATGAAAAATCTTTCTCAATGATTCCTCTTCGACTAACACGAGTTATACTAATAAGAGTAGACAAGTTATATTTATGTTTGTATATTTGTTCCTGCAGGAAAAACTGATTGTTGGTTCGATTTCAATCCCCTATTTTTAGAGAGACTCAAATCTTTTTTTCAGTTTGGGAATCAACCATAGTACATGAAACTTAGAGGTAGGTAAACTGCAATTTATGAAATAGCGGAGGCACAAGGATTACACTCACATCAAAAGTAACAATGGCATGTCGCAAACTAAACCTAGCATGCCTTAGGGGATTGAAAGAAACAAGTGATACAGACATTACAAAGGGAACACACTCACATAAAAACTAACAATGGCATGTTGCAAACTAAACCTAGCATGCCTTACGAGATTGAAAAGAACAACTCATACAAGCATTCCACATTCGGATTGACTAACAAATGTTGGTCCTAATAATGCTCCCACATATTGAACTGAGTTGCGCCTTCCCCATAGTATCCTCCAGTTGACGGAGGCGGTGGTGGTGGCGGTGGCGGTGGCGGTGGAGAAGGAGGTCCGTCCTTCTTATGGTTCGTGCACTCGCAGTACGGATTATTGCATAGTGCCTCCTCTGCATCATTGCTGTTGTCGTCGTCCGACTTGTCCCTGTTACCACTTCCAGGGCCATACTCTAGGTCAAAGATGCGTCACTGTAGATATGTGATGTACTGTTGATGGGGATAGATTGGAGGAGGGTCGACCCATCTAGTGAAGCCACAGTTATCTGGACAGCTTGAATCCTGAAAACCCATCTACCAATAAGTACTACTAGAAACTACATGCAAATCTAAAAAAGGAGAGAGTTCAAAGGCAATACAAATTCTCGCGGGCATCTGAAGAAACGATGGCCTCCACCGTCACAATCGTTGTACATCTGCACAACGCAATCCAAACCGTGGCGGCATTTTGGCCAATCTTCAATGCGCTTATCGTATGATCTAAGAGGTCTCTCACGGGTGAAGTCACTCTTCCTCTCCAAAGGAAATTCCTCTATTGCTTCTTCAAAAGAATCAGGACCCAGAGAACCCTCCCACACAATCGGAGGTCCCTTCCTCACCCCCTTTCCTCTCCCTCCACCTAAACCCTTTCCACTCGAGGAACCTCCGCTCGACATTTGCTAAAACTAAACCAGAAAACAAGTTGTGTGGATGTGGAGCAAGACATGGAGCACTATATATAGATATGAAGGCAGGTTCACCATGAATGCTACGTGACAAAAAACATGTGTGCCTACTCATTTATTGAATCTGAAAAGGCTAGATGCTTCATCTGAAAAGCCTACAACCATGACTGGTCATTTCATCTGAAAAGGCTACACCTGTGTTTTGTCACTACATCTAAATGCAGTACATCACTCTGATATTAATTCATTGCGTCTACAGATACAACAGTAAACGAATCTAGGCTTTTCAGTGAGTTTTCAAATAGACTAGTACCCCTTTCAGTGACTGCAACAGTACTTGTAGCCCTTTCAGTGACTGCAACAACACAAGTAGTCTTTTCAGTGATACAAACAGTACCACTACAGTCTTCGGATAGTTAACGAAGTACATGGCATAAGACCATCTGAAATAAAATCATAGTGCATTACAACATAATAAAAAAATTCCAGGGAATAAGTTCATCTGAAATAAAAGCAGAGTGCATTACAACATAGTAAAAAAAGTCCAGGGCTACACGACATCGCTCGTGAATGAACCAAATACCTACTGAGTGCAACGAGGCCACTTTCCCTTCCACTCGGCATCGGGATTCTCCTCCATCGCTGCCTTCGCTCGGCGCACACGCTCAATCTTCTTCTCCCTCTCCGCCCGGTACTGCAGCAACACGCCTCCTTTCCTCCTCTTCCTTATGCTCCTTTTCTATAGCCTCCAGTCTGCGTCTCTGCTCAAACCTCTCCTTAACCTCCGCATCCCACTCCTTTCAGGCCTTCTAGACGCTGCTTGTCCGACTCCTTGATCTCAGTGTCAATCCACTGCTCAAAGTCACACAGTGGTGGAACGGTCTGCAAGAAAAACAAATTGTTACAAAACAAATAAATAAGCAATACTTAATATCACAAGAAAATTAATTAACAAAATAAAAATTCCTCACAAACGATGCACGGCGTTGTTGCTTTGTAGGTTCCCATGCATAATTGGGACACATCCAGTACCTCTGCCTATATGTTTCCTCATCTTCAGAGATGTCTACCTTACAAGGATCACCACAAAAGCACATTGGTCGAGGAACACCTTTAGGGAGAGGCTTTAGGTCGTAGGGATTTGCCCTCTGGCGACCATAGCTACAATTGAAAGAATTTAGTCATATTAACGGAGAACCAAACCTAAACCTAGGGTTTTCTATTTGTTGCACAGATAATGAATAAACATTGGGATTACCTTGGAATACGAGCTTTACCACGTCTTGGCATCCTAATGTTACGAAGAAAACGCCTTGGTCATAACAAATTGAAATGTAATGACCAACAAATTAATAAAATACATAGTAACCCTAATGACCAACAAATAACTAACCCTAATGACACCTACAATAAACAAATAACCCTAATGACCAAAATAACTAGAAACCAAACTAACCTAACATGTTCATCACATATAACAGTTAAACAACAATGCACTCAATCATCCTAAGCCATACATTTTGCAAATGCAAACACAAATATACCAAATCACCAAACAACCATGATTCCAAATGATTAGGACAATGTAAGCACATCTACGCAGATAGAATGGAGGAGGGGAGGGACCATTACCTCGAGGAAGCTTCGGGAGACGAGATCCGGGCACCGGGAGTCGATTTTGGAGGTTAGAGTTTCGTGGGGGCCGTGGGGGATTTGGGAGCCGTGGGGGAATGGAGGAGGGGAGGGAAGAAGAAGAAGGGGCCTCGGCGCGGCCTAAAGGGTCCAGACCTCGGCGTTGAGTCGGATCACGCCGAGGTCTGGAGGCTCGGCGTTAAGTGACCCAACGCCGAGCTGCTGGGCCACCGTTCTTTGTTGGGCCGCCTGGGCCACGCTCCGGATGGGGCCAGAGCTCGGCGCTTAGTCCGACCGCGCCGATGTTTGGTACTTGGCGTCGGCTGACACGACGCCGACGTCTCGGACCCACGCGCCAACGTGGCGACGACGACCCCGGTCGTCCGTGACGTGGCAGTACATCGGCGTGGCGTGACACGACGCCGAGCCTCATATCTCGGCGTCATGTGCTAAGACGCCTAAAAATGGTCTATTTTCAGAAATTGTTTTGGCGTTGGTATTTTTCTAGAAATTGTTTTCAAAAGAGATCAAAATACGAAAATTTCACTGCATGCTGCCATATGATGAGATCACTCGATCGAATCGAAGCACAAGCCGCCTGTAGCTGTAGATAGATATGCATGATGATGGAGTCGCTGGGAATGAAATCAACGTCGCCGTTGTACTGTATACTAGTGCTGATTTAGTGAAGTTAATTAATTGACCTTACCGATGGGTCCAGAGTTCAGACTACGTACATACTTTGGGTTGAGGCCCTGTGCTGTGATGTTCCATAGAGCTCCGTTTGTACGTAAACTACACATTTAGATCTAGTTGTGCTCGACCTTATAACACATGAATACTCAGCCCTAGCAGTTATGCTGCCTTCATTTCATGGTCGAGGACGACAACTTGCGATCCCACGAACACAACGGTGGTAACTTCTGCTAAATGAGTGCAGGAAAGATGACCCTAAATCCTACACCTAAGGAACAAAAAAGCACAAATATAGGTGCAATATATAATTTCATCCATCTCTATGAGATGCTTTTTAACAATCATCTCAAAGAAAGATATCTAGCTATAAGCTTTGAAACTTCCTTGACGCCCAAACATATTGTAAAATATTTAGTCCCAAATCCATCGTTTTCCCCTCTTTTGAATGTAATAATGGATGCAAGGGGGAAAAGTTGCCCGTGTCCCTTGCCCTGCCAGTCGCTAGTAGTATTTCAGACTAGTTATCCTATCTACCTATCGTTTTAGTTTAATCGTGTACGCTCGCATGTACACTCTGAGTCATCAGTGAACGGCTAGGTGGGCCTCAGAGGACCCACTCCTGAAGGTAGGACAAGTCCCTGATCGGCTCGGCCGGACCGAGGAAGTTCCTGACCTGAGGGAGCAACCACCGCACACAGTTCCCTTAGCCTTGTGAAGGGAACGTGCACGCCTAATACAGGAATGAATTTGACAACTTAAAATATATTTCTAAAACTACAGCCTCTAATTTTCATCGTAGTCAAAGCCTATGCAATAAATAAACTATATATATATATATATGTGCAACTATGGTTTTGACTATGTGTGTTGCTATCTCTACTGTAAAAGAGTTATTTTTTACACCAGAATTTGGAATAGAACACGAGAATCCAAGATTCTGGGAAACATCTAAAAAATCGCATCACACGCAGAATCAGCTCAAGAGAGATCAGGCCCATGAAAACCAGAATCAGCCGATGGCCCATGACGAAAACGAATAAACATAGTCAGCATTGGCTAAAGCACGAAAGAATCATGACTCTCTCGGAAAGGAAAGCTTGGAGTCCAATTTATCTCAGGTAGGATGTTTACTTTATTTCTGAATTTCATAGTTAGTCTTATTCGACTAGGACACATGTTTAGACCCAGGGTATAAATAAATATGTAACCTCGGCTATTGAAATAGATATTGTAACGTCCCGCCTCACTGAGGCCGGGCCCGCTTACATCCCTCACAGACCAATACAGGTCTTTTCTGCGCACTTTGTCCTCACTCGTGCGCACCCGAGAAGAACTTCCCGGTCGGTCACCCATCGCTCCAGGTCAAGCACGCTTAACCTCGGAGTTATTTGCAGATGGGCTTCCGAAAAAGAAGTTGCAACTTAATGGTATGAGTATCATATTGATCCTATTAAGCCCTAGGTCGGGGTGTTACACGCGCGGCGGCCTCGATCCGTGGGGTCGCGGCGCAGCAGCGGCGGGGCGACGGGCGGCGCGTGGCGGATCCAGGCTGCAGGGCGACGGGCGGCGCGTTCCAGGCGGCAGGGCGACGGCGCGGCGGGGGATCCAGGCGGCACCCTAGATGGGCTCGGCGGGCTCGTGGATGGGCTTGGCGGGCCTGTCTAGGGTTTTCTCTTTTTTTTGAAATTATTAACCGTGACGGGCAAACCGGGCCCGTCGCGGTTAATCACGATTAACCGTGACAGGGTGACCGCGACGGGCCCAATTGCCCGTCACGGTTAATCAAATCCGCTCGTCACGGTTAAATAATCCTGTAGTAGTGAATATGAAAATATAACTAATGAAGAATCTAATGATACTTACTTGGTATAATAAATATTATTATTTCGTTATATAAATTTGATCAAACTTGAAAAACTTTCACTCTCCAAGTTTTTTGGAATAACTTATAATTTGGGATGGGTAATACATTAGTCGATTGAAACACATACGCGTGGGAAACGGATACAGATCGGAATTGATTGCACTGCAAGCTGGCCAGGTATTGTTGGAGAGGAATTGTACACGTGGATAGAGAAGAGAAATACCATACAGGGTAAAAAAAAAGAGTCGAAAGGAACAACCGAATAGGATAGGATGTGAAATCGGTAAAAAGGATCGGAGTCTGCGGAGGGAAAAAAAAAATCAGACTCCGACTCGGCGCTGACCGAGCGAGGCTCACGTTAGACAAGGAAAGGTCATGTGGCAAAGTCAGGACGCACAAGCCTAAAGCATACGTTTGTCGCAAAAAAGCCTAAAACATAAGTCCAATCCCTAGATAAACCATTAGTTTATAGACTAATAATAAACCACTTAAATGTTTCGTGCAATAAAAAAAATCCGTCCTATCTATCTATATCTATACTTACTTTATACTTTATTAATAATAAAGCTGCAAAATTTCTCCATCCATTATTTTAGTCCGTCTTCCCCCTAAATAACTTTGTGAATATGGAAATCGCAGGTAGACCTTTTCTTTATATAACAATGCAGACTACATGAGGCAGTTGGGATATATGAATCCTAATATAATTAGATCTCTTCATCCTAATCCAATTCTCTTTGATCCTAAGTAATTTATTACATAGGTAGAGTAGGTATAAATAAATAAATTTTTATAGGGATAGATTATTATATACGGTGATTGTAAAAGGAAAAGAAGTCTGAAACTGACTCATAGTTTATATATGATTTTAGAAAAGTAGTCGTATGTGTGCTAGGATAAGGAGTCTGGAACAGACTAATTATATAAGGAAACATGCCGAGAGGATTAAGAAAAGAATAGCTACTTAATAGTATTATGTTGCTGTTTCTCATAACACTTCCCTTTGGTTTCCCTTAACTCTTTTTCTAACTGATCCTGTCTTCCGGACCAAAAAATAATAAAAATACTACGTGCATGCACTCGGTAATGTGCAAAAAAAATACAGCTATCTTAGACAATCTCCAGAGCAGAAACAATCTGGGATCATCGACTATATATTAAAAAGATAGCTGGACAAGAATTCTAAAGCCAAAATCCTATTGTAACATGTGGTATGCTCCAATTCTAAATAGACCTACACACGGAGCCTTAGCTGTCCATATTTGATCCATAAAAAAGGTACTCTTGCGTGAGGAAAAACAAGTTTTATCTAGAAACAAAGAAGAAAAACAAGTTTTAATAATGGAAAGGAATCCGTATAGAATACTATAACAAGTATTCACGTACCTGCATAAATACGGGACGCTACAGAGCTTATCAGATCAAAACTACAAAGGACTGCTTTTTTTAAAAAAAAAAAAAAAAAAGACAAATGACAATATATGCACCTTGCAAAGAAGCAACTCGCTGTTTTTTTAATAAACCAAAAAAAAACATGCTACAGGCTGCAGATATGTTCTATGACAAACTTTCCTTCAAGGCTGATAATAGACGCAATGTTAAAAGAAGCCCCCATATTGGCCGAGAGCATCTAGAAATTATGAAATTGATCGGAAAAATAACACATTATACACTGTTGAATTTTTCCGAGTTCGTTAGAATTAGAATTTATTAGCTAGAAAAAAAATCTCAATCGAGATAAAACATGACTCTTATATATACCTAATTAATGTATGTCTCACCACATGACGTGATGTTTTTTTTATCAATAGGAGTTGTAATCCGATTCCACAATCTAACGAATACAATGCTCTCACACAAATAATATAATAAACTATAATGTATCTCTGTGGTCCCTAACAAGGGTAGCCATGCGAAAAATGAGAGAAGTTTTTCATCATAATCATCAGTAGACGGATCAATCCTTGACATGTCATCACAGGGAGAAAGTAGTACCTGTACAGAATAGAAGTACAATATGCAGTGAGAGCTATACAACTTTTATGTTCATGACATTTTCAGCTAAAATCGTTTACTACTTCAAAAATATTATTTGGAATTGACTTTTTTTGAAATTCAATTTTTTAATTGGTAAAACAAAGTCACATGAAAATATGACAAAAATAATAGTTGTAACAACACAATAATTTGATAGAGCATGATTTTAGAAAAGTTTAGAAAAAAGAATCATCAAATTTGGAGTTAGTACGAGGGAGAAAAACTATTTATAAGTTTTAGCCATAGAACAAAAAGAGAAATCGGAGTTATTTAATTAGGAATTTCCCTGACGGTATATAATTTTCCCTGTGAGTAATTCTTATAACCGTCAAGGAAAATAAACATTTCCCTATGAGTAGTTTTAATAACCGTCAAAGAAAATATAAAAACCATCAAGGTAATTAATTAGCGTGACGGTGACACATTTTCCCTGTGTGTTTTACGAAAACCGTCAAGGAAAATACATTTACCCTGACGGTTTTCTCAATAACCGTCAAAAAATCCGAAACCGTCGGGGTATTTCGACTTTCCAGTAGTGACATATCAACATTCTGAATTTGGGAGAAGAACCAGCTGTAGGTTTTTTCTTAGAGAGCACCAAGCATGTGTTGATGAGTAGCGTACGTGGTGTGTGAGCTGTGCTTGATAGACTTGTTCCGAGTATGCTCGGCCAGTTCCATCTGTGTTTAACGTGTTGTCACCATGGGTGCCCACTTAAGTTCTTATATGATATAACATAATTTTTTCTTAAAAAAAGACATCAGCCCTTCGTGCAGGCAACAAACACTCTACTGACTTTTAACATAATTTACTATAAATGTTTGGTAGTTTTTTTTCCCATTGCAACGTACGGACAGATTCTTAAATAAATCTCTAAGCCGCAAGTTGTTTAGGTGACTACACCACAAAATGTAGGTTCCGCTGCAACAAACGTACATGATTACTATAAATATTCTTCTTTGAACCTTAACCTCTGTCTAATAAACAAATATTAGGTATGGATATTTTCATATGTTCATATAGAAAATCGTGAAAATTGATATTTTACTCTACCACACATAGTTAATGTGGAAACTAAAGTTATGTTATATTGAGTGTAAATATTTATATCTTTACAATGAGAGAGAAAAATATTAAAATTCAGTTTTAATTTAATATGGATTTAATAGAGCATTGTCATAATATTACAAGTACCAATTTATATTATGCTTGTCATGGACATCAAAAAATGAATTATAAAATAAAAAATCAATCAATACATATTTTTTATAGTCCCGTTGCAACGCGCGGGCACGTACATCATAAAATAAAAAATCTATCAATATATATTTTTATAGTCCCGTTGCAACGCACGGACACGTTTGCTAGTTTAAACAAGGGTTAATTGGACACACACCACTACAATTTTCGCGTTTTTGAACCACGCCACTACTATTCGACTAAATGTGCCAGCGCCATTGTAATTTTGCCGAAGTTTGAAAGACGCCATTATCTACGCCTGACGCCGTAGTAGACCCACTCGTATTTTCATATGGTCCATTCTGCCCTCCCGTGAAAGGATGAGCCCATGACGATACGATAAGGCTTAAGCCTTCGTGTGTCAGTACATGCATGCATCGTACTGCATCAGGAGCAAATTCCGTTCCCCACTAGAAACTCAAGCGGTGGCTTATAAAAAAAAGAACTGTCAGTACATGCATACATGCTACCCTTAGTTAGTCAGTATAATGGTGAGCACTGATGCTTCTGTTCCCCATTGTATTGACATGTCAAGCACAGATACAACATTTGCAGAAGTAAAACATGTCAGCACCGATGGCGCATAGTTCCCAGACATGCATTTTCATAAAAACTGAACATTGTCTTACAGATGCAATAGAAGTAAAGATGGAATTTCCACCAGTCCACATGCATAGTTCGCAAGATCCACATGCATAGTTCGCAAGATCCTACTTAACACCCACACAGAGGACACCATTCTAGGTGCATAGTTCCCCAAACACATCAGGTCACTTCAAAAACACACATTGGTTCACTTAAGGCTTAAACCAGCAAGTCAGAGAACACATCAGGTCACTTAGACCAGCAAAAGCACAGAAAAAAACAGCATCTACTCCACGCCGAGCCAACTCTTGAGGCTTCTCACCACTCTAACTTCAGGAGCACTTGCAGCCTTCATAAGCTTCTTCTTTATAGGAGTCTTCTTTTTCTTTGGCGCCTGCTTAATTGCACTTGTTTTCTGCTTCTTTTTGGTGTCTTGCTCGGTCCTTCATCTTCTTCTCTCACCCTATAACAGATGGCTATCAGTTAAACATTCCTTGTCCATGTACATTCATAAGCAAATCAGGAATAAGAAATATACCTTTTAAGTGATGCAATTGTAGCTGCCTCATCAATACCATCATCATCTTCTGTTGGTTCAGCAAGTTTGCAGGTCTTCTCAAAGTGCCCAAAGCCTTTGCATCTTTTGCATTTCACTTTCCTTTTGTTTGCCCTTTCTTCCATACTCCCTCTGATCCTGACCACTCTAGGTCTGCCTGCTGCCCTCTTCTATAGAGGTGGGTGCAGTTTGTATCCTAGCTCCACCTCAGGCCAGTCAGCCCTATCAGGCATGGGTGGAACTCTGTCTGCATATGCTGCTCTGAACCTAGCAACAGAGTAGTATTCATGCACAAAATCCTTGATTTCCAAGCCTCTGTTGGACAAGATCCAAGCAAGTGCATGTCTACAAGGTTTTCCTGTGACCTGCCATTGCCTGCAGCCACAACCATAATTTACTAGGTCCACTGTATGCCTTTTGGTGTTGTTCCAATCATCAAGCAGGGTTACCTCAGCAAAATCCTCATCACTTACTACAACTTTGACGACCTTCAAGTGTTTGCTAATTAGGTTCAGCTCCTTGATGACACTTGGTAGAATGCCTTCCCCCATTTCTCTACCAACCTTTCTCCTAAGATACCTCTTCTCCATTATCAATCTCCCTGAGTCCATCAACTAACTCATGTATGAGCAGCCCTTTCATGTCCCTCGCCTATTGAAGCTCTCGGAGACATTGTTTGTCAAATAATCACATTTACTGTCCTCGGAGAACCCAGCCCTATACCAGATTCGGTTGTGGTGATCTTCCAAGTACTTAATTGCCTCAGGAGCAAATTCATATATCTTATTCAAGTGCCACTTGAACAGCCCCTCAGTGTAGCTTCTAGCAGCCGGATAGAGATGAGTTGTGAAAACATCTCCTGCGTAATGCTTCATGAATGGTCTACAACCAGCTATAAACCCATCCACACATGGTTTGAGAGCTACAAATATCCTCTTAAACCTCATTTTCTTGCTTACTTTCTCCACATCTATCTCTACAATGCTACCTGGACATGTTATCTCCATTTGAGCTTTCCAATTAAATAGCAATTTGAATGACTCTTCATATTTACCAAGAATATGTTGCAGCGCCAGCTGCATGCCTGAATATGCCTTGCTGTACTTGAGCTTTATTCCATAATCTCCCTCAACCTTCTCCTTAGCTGCCTTCGGGCGCTTGCTTGGATTCTTCTTCAGCCAATCTTTCAGTCTATCTGACACCCAGTCTTGAGAAGGCATTTTGTTTACAACAAGCTTCGTGGTTGGACAATTGTGTGCAAAAGGTAGGGTCTTAATGAACAAAAACAAGTATGAATAAGTAGTATGCACATTCAAACTAAATTTAGTACAAGGATAAGTAGTATGCACATCCAAACTAAATTTAGTACAAGGATACAGGAACAAGTTTATACATGTATAGTTTTTCTGATCATGAATCCTTGAAGCATGAATACGCCAAGGACAACCAGGGTGCTTACACCTTGCAATATACCTGGTAGAGTCAGTCTTGATTCCAGGAGCAAGCTCAAAACCTGTCTTCACTGCATAGTGCCTCACTGCTTTCCTGAAGGTGATAATGTCAGGAAATAAGGCACCCTTCTCTATTGTAGGGTTCTCAGGATCATGGAGGACCCTTATCTCATCAGGATCTGCATCAGAAACCTCTGCCTCAGGAGGTATAGCTCCTTCAGCAGCAGCATTTTTATCGGCAGCATTAGTAGGCATAGCAGAATCTGTTTGTGCATTCAAAGATGGCTGTGAAGGTGGAATTGTAATGTACAAATGCTCATCATCGACGCCAACATACTCTTCTTCATTATCAAATATGTCACGCTCTTCTTCGACAGTAGGTTCAGGTTGTGGTTCTAGATCAGTAGGTTCTGGTGGTTCAGGCTGCATTAGCGGACCAGGCTGCATTCCTAGATCAGGAAGGATAAGGTTTAGTTGTAGTTCAGTATAAGTAGCAGGCTTTAGTGCTGGATTTATGTCAGCTGGAAGCACACATAGGGGCTCTAAACCATCATATTCATGCTGTTCCCACACAGTTTATCCTTCACAACTACAGGGACTTGGCAATGCATCTCTGACTTATACATTTCAAACATGTTTTGGAGCTGGACATCGTCTACAAGCATTACATTCCTCACATAGAGTCTTGTCATAGAACCAAATTGCGCATTTCTGGTTAGAGCTCCAATTGACCTCACTGGACAGCCTAGAAAGCACAAAGCAGTAAATCAAAGGTAACCGTGCCCAGCTCCGCAGCCCAGTAACAACCCTTCCCTTACAGTAAGATTTTCTCCCACCACGGTCTTTCATCATAAAGGCCTCAACGTTGATCTCTAACGAAAACATCCTAGCAAAAAACAAATGATAACGAGCTATCACCATATACCACATAATCGTCCTAATGCAACGAGATAGCAGCCAACATCCATGAGTTACAACAATGTCATACCTGGAGCCAGACGCCGGCGTTGGCGCAACCGGGATGTCACCGGTCTTCATGGCCTCGACAATAGTCGACCGCCCGCCCGTCAATGGTCGTCCTTCAATCCTTCATGGTCGCCCCGAGCTCGTCGTCGCCCCAAAGCCGCTGGTCGCCCCGAGCCGCAGGTCGCCCCGCCGCCGCGCCGCCGCCGCTCGCCCAGAACC